>NC_058123.1:21857500-22526875 GCF_914725855.1 Thunnus albacares
ACATCGATGAGGGGTGTCTCACACCACAATAAAAACATCTCCCCTCCTCTCCTCTGTCTTTATTTTATTGTATTGTATTATATCCAATTCCCAGGGGACCATGGGGTAGCATCTCTCTCCCTCACACTCTCTGCCGGCAGCTCTGCATGTGTGTGTGTGTGTGTGTGTGTGTGTGTGTGTGTGTGTGTGTCATCATGTTGTCAGAGGGGTAAACGGGGAGTTAAACAGATATATCCAAGCGTAAAATCTAAAAAGGCTCCCCAGCGGGCGCCAGAGGGGGTTGTTGGGAATCAAGCACATATCAATTGAGAAGCAGAGAGAGAGAGTACTAGTGAAAGAAAAGAAAAAGAGACAGGATCCTTCCTATGGCAGATTCTGCTCCTCTGACAACTATAAATTACATGCCTTTTCTGTCTCCTTTTCCCATTTTCTCCTCCTTTCTCCGCCTCCTTCTTTGGTCCTTCTCCTCTTACTTCCACTCCACAGATATTTTCTTTAACCTGCTTTCCCCAGAGAGATGTAAAGTAGAGTTTGTTGCACAGAGCAATGATGGTGAAAGAAGATTTTCTTTTTTCCCTTCTTTTTTCCTCCCCTCTGTCCCTGCTGGTTCCTCGCGTGTGTTTGTCTGTACTTCACATAACATACACATCATCAAACAGAGACATACACTATGGTGCAATAAGTTTACAGGAATGGCATGAATTATGTTGTGCTTAAAAGAGGAAAAGGTTATGCCACTATAGGGACACACACACACACACACACACACACACACCTAGCCCTACACTGTGTGGTGTAATGCTCTACTTGATTATCTCATTGTTGTCTGTAAGTACAAGCTCAGATTGAATCAGCCTGCACTCCATTGTCTCTCTGCAGCTGGTGTGTGCGTGCGTGTGTGTGTAGTGCTGGTAATGAATGGCCAATCTTATCTATCTAGAGAAAACCTTCTCATCACAGCGCTCCCATAATTACTAGCTCTCTGTGAAAACTACACACTGCTTTATTACTTTACAATGCAGTGCAGTCAAGGCTCGAGACTGAAGAGATACGATAAACACACAAGTGGTCTTTATGCTCATGTTCATTTTATATTTGAATCATTTACTGCAGCTGATGTTCTCAAACAGTGAAAGCTGAGTGATTTACAGTGAGGGCAAAGCCTCAGTGCCAAAACTACCAACATAATAAACAACAAATGGTATAACCACACACACTCATGCATCGCTCCACTAGTTCAATCACAAATACTATGTATAATGAACACACACGGGCAGTCAGTGTACTTATGCTATTGCTGGTATTCACCTCCACCATTGAAAAGTTATCAATACCTATTATTTCACTATTAATTAAAAGTAGACCTCATTTGTAAATCCATAATGGTAATGGTTAGATAATAAAAGTATAATAAAAGTAGCTACTGCACTTCAATACACTTTTGAGGTAAAGCCATTCATCTGAGTATTTCCATTTCATAAGACTGTACATATTTATTCAGTTTTGACAAATGTTTCACACATTATAATGTATTTACGCAAATCATGGATACATTGAATCTCTATGTTTCAATGTTGCTCACATTTTAAACTTTTCGCGTGTCATTTAACACCACATTTAATGGCCGTTATCAGTTGAATAATTATGTTTTATGGTGTGACAACGCTGTGGTTAAGGTCTGGTTAGGTTTAGGCACAAAAGGGTTAGGAAAAGATCACAGTTTGGGTTAAAATATCCAGTTTTGTCACCAAGAAAAACGGCTGCAAATGTCACGACATCTTGCTAAAAATACCCAGTTTTGACGGTTGACACAGGAAGCGAGCAGTGGTCGTGAACAGTGATCTCTGCTGTTTTGAAACTTTGTGCCATGACACTAACTTTCTAGCCAATCACCCAACCCGCCTCCTCCTAACATGGGAGTGAGCACATATAGATGTCATCTGAACTATATCACTTCCCCTATGATATGTAGTATATGATATGTTGATATGCTACATATTAAATCTACTGAAACATAGAGATTCAACGTTTCCTTTCTGAAACACTAATATTAATGTTAACTGCTGAAAGAAGTTGAATTATTATTGTGATTTTAATACATCCAACTTGAAATGACTGTCCAAGGCAAGTCTTTTTTAATGGTTGAGGTCGAAAATACCCTCCACAAATTACTTTGTGGTTGTTTTTGTAATTGAATGTAATAATGTAAATGACATTATCCAGAGCAGTCCTGTGAATACAGCAGCACATTATTTAGCATTATATGTGTTCCCAGTATTCCTGCATCCTAAGTCCTCCCTCCTGCTGGGAGCCATCAGACCAAGAGACCAGCCTGAGGCATCTGGGAACAATGAACGAAAAGAGGAAGTTGGATGGGAGGAGGAAGAGGAGACAGAGTAGGAAGCAGAGGAAAAGATACAAGAGAAAAAAAGAGGGTGAGTAAGAGATGCAAAAGTTGTGGAGACTGAAATGAAAAGACAGTTCTGCTCTGCGACACACACTCACTATGTTCCCACCCTCAATCATCCTAAAACCTGCTAAATAATGTTTGCTGAATTAAAAAGCATTATTCATATGGTCCTATGGGATGCGTAAGTGAGAATTTCCATCATTCAGAAAACTTATTAGGAAACATTAAATTCCTTGCTCAGCATTCAATATTGTTTTTATTTGCTGCATCTCTATCAGTCTAACAGCGTTGGTTTGTTTCTTTAAAAAAGCAACCGCACACCAAGTACTTAGAGCAATTGTGTTCAACTGAATTAAAACAATACTACAGATTTTTCAATCTTAAACCCTAAATCAGCTGTTGTCTTCAGGGAACATGGAAAAACTCTGCTTCAGCTCATAAAGGATTCCACAATCTGACTTGCCTAGACATGAATATATAGATATAATTGTAATATAAAAATTAAAACTGATAGATGCCTACTGCTTACAAGCTAAGATGAATGCCATACTGAAATAACAGAAGAAAAAGCAGGCAGAAATACGGAGAATTCAAATTTCTAAGAATCAGAAATGTGCATTTGTGGATCTAGGTTCTGCTCCTTTTTAAAAATCCACATATACTGGTGGGGAAAGTCAGTAAAAAAAAGCAAAAACAATGAGCCACTCGTCAGAATGAGTCCATTAGGAACTGCTTAGGTGTGCTGATATGGTTGTAATAGTAGTGATTAGTACAAACCCAGCCACCCATAGAGGATGACAAATGGCACCTGAGACAGAGCGTGATTACAAGCGTGTATATGGGCAGAGACAGTATCAGCACAGAGTATGATGGATGACGCCCGGAGCGCAGTCAGAGCTGGCTCATAATTAGACCTTGATGGCATTAGTTGCATTTCCTAGTGGGTATGTCACAATAAATGTGCCAGAGTTGTTAAAAAGGGACACCTTGACATTTTGAATTTGTGTCGGTTGTTTTTACTCTGCAGGCGACTGTCACAGTGAGGGATAAAGCTTTAGACGTAAACGCTGTTTTTTAGCAAGTCACTAATGGACTTCATTGTGCAATATGTTGATGCCCACTAAGCATCCTGCTTTCCACCTTGGGAAACTAACCATAATGGACCCCTTAAATTCACAGATGACACCTAGCCTGCATATTATACGTGCACCACTGCACAGGTAATCTTCATCTGAGCTCTCAATATGTCTGTGTAAGCTGAGGTAATTATTAAGACAGGTTACGCTGTGTGAAGGTAAGGTAACAGAGTGGAAGGTAATAGTGTGTACCTGAGGTGGCTCAGGTGATGTGTTTTCTGGTGTGTCTTTCACCTGTCTGGGCCTGTACCTGAGAAGCAAGTGAAAGTCAGACATGTGCGTACGTGTGTGTGTGTGTGTGCATCGTTTTTGGTTTAACTGAGACTAAGATGACATTTAAAATAACATTAATTTCATTAAGACAAAAAACAAACAAAATCTATAGCTATAAATAATGGTTCTGCCCTCAGACCGCAATCTTACTGGTTGAAAATTTTACAACCAAACTGACTTTGAATAGCTTTCTTTTCACACAAATCAGCTAACAAAAGTTGTTCATTAGATTTCACAGTTTTAGCTACCATTTATTCAAGTTAATTTGTGACAAATTACCTCCTCACTGCCTAATAAGATCTCATCTTTCTTGCCTCTAATTATACAGAAATTAGCACTTTAAAAAGATTACTTAAATCATCTCAAATGCATCTTCCTTGTTCTTGTTTTTTGACACCATCTGATTTGAGGAGAAAAGAGGCATTGCACACCTTTCACCTTAAACAGAGGGTCATTTTGTTTAGTAGTGATAATCTGAGTGGTAGTAAGCAATACTGGTACTAGCAGCAGTGCTGACTGTAGGAATAACAGTTGTTGTAGTAGAATTATTAACAGTCACAGCCCTATTAAATAGTAGTAGTGGACATTAGAAGAAGAACTGCAGTAGTACTGTAACAGCAATAGTGCAGTAGAAGCAGTATTGTGTGTGTGTGTGTGTGTGTGTGTGTGTGTATGTGTGTGTTATTTGATTGTATAAATGTGATACTGAGAGAGAGATGGTGTTGTAGTCACATTTCAAACTCATTAGTGCCACTCAAACTCTCTCCTCTCCCCACGTTTACTATCTCATTCAAACACACTCATCCCGGTTTGCCCACACTCAAAAACCCACACTTTAATATGAGTACACACAAAACCATGGTGGAAAAATAAAGTGTCATATGCCCATCTAACTTTGCGACTCCTACTACACACACACACACACACACACACACACACACACACAGGATGCAGCCCATCTACTCTCGTGAGTCTGGCTGCTGAATTAGTCAGTCAGAGTGCTCGGCCCCAGTCAGGCTAAGATCATGTTGCCAGTCTAGTCGTAACATAGTCAGGTCAGACAGGTCAAATACCTGTTCAGATAACACACTGTGACCTGTTACCGTTATTTTACCTCAGCTAACACTCACCTCTCACTGACTTCTGGATTTTAATACCTTCTTGTGTCCGCAGTATTTATTTATTTTTTAACAACAATGGTATTAAAGGACCAGTGTGTAAGATTTAGGGGGATATATTGGCAGAAATGGAATATAATATTCATAAGTATGTTTTAATTAGTGTATAATCACCTGAAAATAAGAATTGCTGTGTTTTTGTTACTTTAGAATGAGCCCTCTATATCTACACAGGGAGCAGGTCCTCTTCTACAGAGCCTGCCATGTCGCACCGCCATGTTTCTACAGTAGCCCAGAACGGACAAACCAAACACCTGCTCTAGAGAGGGTCTTTTCCATTTTTCACGAGTTTCAGGGCCACCGTAGGTTCTCCTTCACACTTAGAAAGAGAAGGAGAGGGGTATTCAGTTGGTTGCAATCTGCAACCTCACCACTAGATGCCACTAAATTCTACACACTGTAGAATGCACCAAAAAAATTGTTCAAGATTTTGCACTCCTGAAAAGTTCATTAAAGAATGTTTATGCTTTAGTTTAAGTGTAGTGAATAAATGAGACAGTTGACTGTTATCAGTATCCGTTATCACATGATCACGGTGTTACTGTTGTAAGAACGCATTTCTCCAGACGCTTGCTGGTGAAAAAAGGACAATGCTGCATGTAGCATCTCAACTCTGTGTGTGTGATTCTTTCTGGTTATACTAAATGAATATGACTATATTATATTTTAGCCCTGTGATTGACTGGTGAGCTGTTCAGTGTGCACCCCGCCTCTTGCCTTATGTCAGCTGAGACTAGCTCCAGCTCACCCGCGACCCTCTAGAGGATAAGCGGTAAAGAAAATGGATGGATGGATGGATGGATGGATGGATGGATGGACGGATAAAGTACTATGACTTACAGTAAGTGATTTCCCCATTGCACCCTCTTTTGTGTGTATGTGTGTTTTTTTTATATACTTTCAAATATCTGTATGTTTTTTTAATAAAGAAGTTAATACAATCCCCCCCACCAAAAGTTGCATTGAAATCCCTGCAGCCAGATTAGTAGTGTACTACTACAAATAGATGATTATGCTGCTGTTTGGCATCAATCAAATCATCTAATAAGTAACAGTTGGTGAGGTCCTGACCGCCAATTCAAAAGAGGCTTTTGACTCTCAAGCCTGATTTTGACTCGTGGAAGCCAAACACAGTCAATGCATTCAATTACAGAATGGTCTGCATCATTCACACACACACACACACACACACATATAAACATGCACACACTCAGGCACCAATTTAAATGTGTACTACAAAAGACAAATATGATCTCTGAATTTGACCTTATGCATTATAACAAGAGCACAGAGTTATAACTGTGGGTTTGGAGGAATCTTTGGATAATTGTTTTCCTGGTAAAGAGGCTTTATTTTACATATCACAACATAATTTCAAACTAGTCATTTGGTATCACGAAGTTGCAATGTGGGACACGGACACATTTTATTATACTATTATTTTTATTGACATGATTGATGTCATCTGTTTTGTTTCATACTATGGCAACATTTACTGACATTAAACTGTACTAGATAGGCTCCAAGTTAAAAAACAGTCTGAAATAGAGACAAAGTGACATCTAGCAGGCCTCTGGCCTAATGTCAGTGCACACATGGCCTTACAGAAAGGTAAAAGACAAAATTAGACAAAAATAAAAAAAATAGATATCAAAAGTCGAAGAAGACAAAGAGATCAGCTGTCTCAGAGTTTACACTTGCTAGAGTCAAGTGTGTAAGTCTGCATGTGTGTGTTTGTGTGTAACCTCTCAAGCTCAAACATGTGGTAATTAATTTGGTGGCTTCTGATTGCCAGGGTTGCTTACTGGTTTTAGAAGCCAGATCAGGAGTGTCACCAACCAGATTGACTTGCAAGGTTCACATACAAACATACACGACACACAAAAAGCCAAAAATGGAAGAGAAAAAAAGAAAAGTGGAAATTTAAAAAACAGACAGAAGGGAAGATAGAGACAAAAAAGGGTAGATAAAGAAAAAATGAAAAAAGGAGGACAGTGAGAAAAAGAGAAAAAGACCCCATATTCATTTTATTCCTCCCTCTCTCCGTCTCTCTCACACACACACATACACACACGCAGATGCAAGGTGAGTGACAGGGCCTTATTGCAGGTGTAAATTGAGGCTGTGAGGTGTGTATGTTGTTCATTAAAGCAGAGTGAATCTCTATTGGTTTTCATTAAGGGGCCTGACCACACCGACTAGATGGTTAATCTAGACAGCTACGCTCCTCCGCTCACCCCCCATCTCTTTTTCTCTCTATCGCAAAACACACACAAATCAACAAATGCATACACACACACACACACACACACACACACACACACACACACCTTAAACCTCTCCTCCCATACGCGCAAACAGACAAAACCAGATTCTTATTTATTAAGCAGAGGTGACAGGTACTGAATAAGTTGTTTTTCTGGCACAGTGTGTGTTTGTGTGTGTGTCCATCTTTAAGTTTAGGATTGCATGTGTTTCTGCGTAATATCTGCACATGTATGCCTTTGTATGTGCATGCTCACATTATTTTGTGTACCACTGTCAACCTATATCGGTACATGCGCCCAGTTTTCTCCACGTCGATATGTCTGTGTATGCTTGTGAGTGTGTGTGTGTGTGTGTGTGTGTGTGTGTGTGCGTGTAGGAGGACAACTGGTGTCTGTGGTTATGAGTTAAGTCTAATTTCCAGGAGGCCTGTCCTGGCTAAACAGAGCTGACACAGTGCTGCTCTGACCAGTTATCTGTCACTGGGAATTAGACACTAACACACACCCTGAGAAATGAGCTAGGGCACACACACATGCACACACTTTTTTTTCCCCTTTGTGCACATACAAAGCTGTATACCATACAATGTACAGCTGACACCTGAACACTACACCCATATGTGATCGTTGAGCATCTTATCCCAAAACCACAGGCTTTAATATATTGTTATTACAGCCTCCAAATTTCTAAGAAGGCTTTCAACAAGATTTTGGAACCTGGCTGAAGGATTTGCTTTCATTCAATCACAAGAGCAATAGTGAGTTTGAGCACTGACGTTGAGCTATAAAGCCTGGCTCGCAGTTGGGTGTACCAATTAAAGGTTGATGGGACCCAGTCAAAACTAGGAAAACAGTCCCAGATGTCACCCGTCTGGTTACAGCTCATGGACGGCACCATCTTTTCCGTTTGGAGCAAGGATCTTCCAAATAAGGAGTGCAGGGTGTTTCACACTCTGGAAACACACCCCACTACTTTGAACTGAAGTGAATACTAGCTGACTGGGAACACTGAGCGGTGTAAACTTGGGCTAACGTTAGCTGCTTTAGCTAAATTGTACTGACAGGGCAGGTATCATAATCAAGTAAGATTAAACTTACTGAAATATTGGGACAATAGTCTGAGCTGGGGAGAGAAGCAAGTGAGCGAACTGTCACAGCTGTCAATCAACACCCACACAGCAGGTATCAAAGCCTACTATAAGTCTTCAAATCTTATTAACAGTGCAATAATTTCCAAGATGACCACCAGTACACTTATTAGAGAAGTTTTGAACGGGAGACAATCGGAGCCAGCATCTAGAGGCCGTCAGTGGCATTGCACTTTAAAGTACTTCTGCATTGGATTCAGCCTCAAGCTGTGGTAGTTGCCGCTTACTTTTAACATATACATAGACCCAGATGCAGACTTCACCATCAGGCAAAAGTGGCCAATGGCCAGGGACCGGATGTATATCATGGTATTAAAGGGTTACAGTGTAGCAACAGACAATATGCAAGAACATGTTGCTGAAGTGCGTAATATTTAAACATCAAAATTTAGCATATATGAGTGGGAATGTGTGAACCGTGTGGAGTGTTTAAAAGTGTCTAGCAACCCAGTCATGTACCAGGAAATGCAGCTTGTGTTCTCATCTTTCCATCTAATTATTCCCTCACTTTCACTCTCGCTCACACAGGGGACCTTTTTAAAAAAAGTGTGTAAGAAAGATGGCTTATGGAGTGTTTAGAAGTATCGGGCAGTGCAGATGGGATCGTGGTAATACAGCGTCTGATCTTGTGTCTCATTATTCCGGTTCAGACCCTCTGCTTCTTCAAGTGGTCTTACTGCGCTTTTAGCCAAGCCTCAATCCAATCATCTCAATCTATTGTGTTTTTTGAGAGGCCATCCTGTCACTCTCTCTAAGGCTTTGAACATGTGCAGCACCATCCACCTACGCCCTGACACTGATGGCAAATATAAAATTACATCTACAGAAATCTCTGTTGTGTGCTTTGGAGCTCTCTGTCATGTTAGAATTGGAACTTTTGTTTTCTGCCTGGTGACGCAAACAAAAGAGATTGTAGAAACAGCAAGTAAAGCATTTTGAACACTGTATGCCTACTGGCCTTGAGAAAGCGATCTTTTAATCAATGATCTTGTGAGGGCAACTAAATGGATATCTCTAAATACAATTAAAGAAATAATTAAAACCACAGAATTATAAAAGCTGCAGAATTATAAATGAATAAATTGTGGTTTAGTAGATACCTTCAAATTGTGGATGTCATATTCTCTCATCAGTGTAAGAATATAAAATTAATGACAGAAATATAAAATGTAATTCATCTCAAGTGTTCCCACTGCACTGTCTCAGACTACTGAAATGCAGGTCTTGAGAAAGTGCAGTGCAGCTGGTATATTAATGGATTTATGATGCATCTAAAAGATTTCACAAAACACTCTCTTAGTGCTTGTTTGCTTCAAGGACCTTCACATTGTTACAATTCTGCAATTCACAAATTTGAATGATTCAGGATCACTTTGATCAACTTTTGACAACAATCTCTGACAACAACCAGTTTTATTTTTGGCTCTTACTCATTCTGTAGAAGTAGCTTTGACATGCTTTTTGATGGTGTCCATATGCTGTTGGACAAAGCTCTTCATTCAACCACTGTTAAGTGCTCAAATGGAGCATGTGATGGAGGAGCCAAACACAATACACCTTCATGTCAGGCGTACACATACTGCATCTGCCATACACTACATTAATCCTGTCAGTAATAAATAAAAACTTCAATCAGGCACTTAAAGGTAACTCAGCCCCTGTCATGCAAGTAAAAAATTATTACTTTTACTACCATTATCAAAAATTAGTTGCTAGTAGTAGTAGCTAGTAGTTTTGTTGCTGTGGAAATTAACAAAATGTGATGTTTTGTCTTTCATGATAAATAATAAAAGTTAGTGACAAAGACATACAAACATGGACAAAATAATCTCAAAAATCTAAGTGATGCTCAGAAGTTCAAACTCTCCATATATATATATATATATATATATATATATATATATATATATATATGTGTGTGTGTGTGTGTGTGTGTGTGTGTGTGTGTGTGAAAACTTCCATTAATTACTTTTGTAAGTTTTCATACAGCTTGCTCTAAATCATTTGTTTAGACAACAGAAATTGAACAATATGATTATGCTGAAAGTCAAAATTTAATTATTGACCGGACTGTTGGTCAAAATTAACAAAGAGTCATCATCGTTTGCTGAAATGCTTTTTGTCTCACTTCGGAAAGAAACTCTTCGGACTTTCACCTGTACGTCTACAGCACTCTCTACAATCTCACACCACAGTGTTGGCACGCCAAAGAGAGAAAGCGTAACTCACAGGTTCAAATCTTGCAAAATCTTACCGACAAAACTTTTCAAACACCTTTGAGCAACGTAGTGAACTCAGAATAAGAACATCATCTGCATATAAAATGTAAAAATGCTTTAGTTGATGTGTTTGCTGAGTTGAAATACTGTGCAAACAGCAACATGAATAAAAACTGAACAAAAGAAAACTTTGGTGTGGACTGTGGTATTGCATGCATTTTCCTTTAGAAAGCTTTATTACTATTTTTCAGAAAGTAACACATTAGGTAGAGATTGTGTTGGGCTGTGGCTACTTGGAAAGAGGGATTTAGAAGTGTGTGTGTGTGTGTGTGTGTGTGTGTGTGTGTGTGTGTTTGTGCGTGCATGTGTGTGTGTGTGTTTCCAGGGCCAAGACAGGCTATCAACCATCTATCCATCCTTTGTAACGATCAATATTTATAAACCCCCGAGGATCTGTGGTATGAAGCATATGAACGAGCAATGGAGTAGAGCAGGACCGACCACCACGCAAACACACACTCACACACACACACACACACACCTATATAAAAGCAGCGACATATTGAAGTGCACATGCAATCAAGCACACAAATGACAGAGAAAAAGAGCGAGAACATAAAGAGAGTAGAGGTTTAGCAGATTGTCAATATTTGTCAGAAAATTTCATAATCACATAAAGAATATTGTAATTAGTTTCTCAGCGTCGCTCCCAGTGTGATTTGATTAAAGGCAATTTACTGTATGTGAAATCAGGTGAAACAATGACTATTGATTATCATCGCAATTCTGCATTTTATTACTGGCTCAATAATGAGATAGTGGTTATCAGATATAAAATAAACAATTTCAAGAGCTGTTTGCACATGATTACCTATGTTTTTCTTTATTATCTATTACAATTTCTGTTTGCTTACAAGCAATTGAACAGTTGCATAAGGCAAAAGGGTTGCCACTGTGGAGTTACACTTTGTTTGCTTTTACTTCAGAAAGTTTAAAATTTTAAAGAGAATATTTTAAGCTACAACGACAGAATGATCAGTTTTAGTGAACACTAAAGTGCTTCATGGCCCATGTAATTGGGATTTTTCTAGATTTCTCAGAGT
This sequence comes from Thunnus albacares, assembly GCF_914725855.1. Lineage (NCBI taxonomy): Eukaryota > Metazoa > Chordata > Actinopteri > Scombriformes > Scombridae > Thunnus > Thunnus albacares. Next base: position 21,869,235 of record NC_058123.1, read on the forward strand.
TTACTTTCTGACCCATCTGGTGTATTAGTGTTTTACAATGAATAAAAATACTGAGCACATGCATGTTCCCAAGAAGATAGACCCCCTTCCCAATTCTGACATTCAAATAGCTTTAATTGCCACTCTCAGAACAAACTGTCTGACTTGCGAGATTAGCAGATTGCCATGAATGTTTCTCAGCACAGTCATACTCCCAAGAGAGTAAACCATTTTGAATTGAATAAATCCATGCTCTTTCCTCCTGCGTCACACCAGGACAAGCTAATCTTTTAGCCTCATTACTACTACGAGCAAAACTCAGACATCGAGAAATATAGAGAAATTGTTGGGAATGTTAAGAAGATGATTCAAACTAATTTTAGATACAAATTAATATTATCGCTTAAACATCAGAATTATCAGTAATATGTTTCCTGTGATGTATCTGTGTGACATGGCTAATGTGTCAAAGAAGCCTGCAGGTAAACACACCGTCACACTGGTGCAGTTGACCCAAACTATCCGCCATAATTATGACAACATCTGAGACATTTCAGTGACTACTAGCTGTTTGCAGCTTTGTCTTAACATTCAACAACACACACACACAGCCACACACAGGCTCAGACATCGCATAGTCATCCTGGCATGTGCACAGTTTTTCTGTCACACAGTGCACCTTTTAATGTGTGTTTTGCGCGATCAGAGCAGGTGGAAACATGCCGTGTAATTAACATGTCATAATCAATGTGGGGGAGTTTGACACCTTGTAGTCACTGTGTGGAGATTAGCACCCATAGCCCCAGGACACACACGCACACACACATACACACACACATTTGGAGAAGGACATTTTCAACATGCCCACACACAAGCAAACAAGGCAAACAAACACGCACGCATGCTCACACACAGAGGCACAAATACGGCAGAGAGCACAAACATGTACGCGTGTTCGTGCACCTGGCTGCTCAGCTGCTCAGGTTTGCGTACACACCAGAAACACACACATACGCACACACAGAGGGCCTGTTTAATATCATTTACATAATGAGAGAGCAGCCACAGTAATAGCTTTTCCTTTCTCTTATTATCATAATTTCACCCTGGGCGCCAAATGACAGAAAAAGAGAGACAGAGAAAGAGAGACAGAGAGAGAAACACAGCGGCAGCGTCTCGTCCTTGTTACCTTGAAACAACTCTTCCTCAATGTCAAGGCCAACTACCCCTCTGTCTCCCTCTGTTTCTGTCTGTCTCTGTATTTTTCTTTTGTCCGGTTTTTGTTTCTCACGGCTGATGATCGTCATTCTCTTCCATATCAGTCGATATGATCGCAGACCAGATAATATTAAGACATTCAATTAAAAAAGTATAATTCATATTAAAACAATACTTTATTAATATGAGTATTCACACGAGGGTTCATGGTATTAATAGGTCACAATGCAAAAAATGTATGCAAAAATCACATAAAATGACCAATTTAAAGACCTGAGCTCCACTGTTATGCATTACACCAGTCAAAACTCTTCACATATATAAAACAAAAACTTGTTAGTGACTCCAATCAAATTGTAATCAAGAGCTAATTTGGACAACAGTGTTTTGTAAACCAATAACATAATATGATTGCATCATCATGATCATATCATCACAGTATGACTGAAAGTCATTCAACAAATTAAGGTTATCAAATCCTGTTAACATGATACGTTTTAGGGAAAAAAAACTCTTTTGTACAAATGACATTTTCAAATGAAAGTCATTTCTTGCTATGACTATATATAAGAATAAACACGCACACGTCTTCTAAAGTTACACGCAAACTGATTTAGTGTTGAAATTCATCATCAATCTAATATTTATTGAATGTATTAACAAAATGAGACCATCCACAATAGAAAAAGTGTTCCAGCTCTAAATAAAATCTTAAAAGTAGAAAAAAAGTTTGCACATTTCTCATGAAAGTGTTATGGCAATTAAATAAATCTCCCTATGGGTACATAATACCATTTGTTTTTGAATAAAAGATTGAAAATAAAAAAAGGAAGTGGACTAGAGATATAAACAAAGGCATATGGTCACTGTGTTTTCCTACATACTGTATACTGGTGAGGTCCTTCCTGCTCATTCAGCTTTAGTCTCTTTCTGTCTTGCGTCTACTGTAACAATACACCACAAAACCACACATACCGCAATCTCAAAACGCAGGTACATTTTTAAAATCAATGTGTAAATGTCTGTGAACTCTTATAAAGCTCCAAAGTGGGTTCAGATTCTACTGAAATCTAAAGAGTAAAAGACATATCAGAATCTTGTGTCTGTGTGTGTCTGCAGAATATCATTGATTTCTGACAAAAATAAGATAAAAAAGAGACCATGTTTCATCTGTGAAAGAGGGATCAAGTGTTGGACACTGAAAAGAAAGAAAAGCAGAGGAAGAGAGGAGGAAGAGGCGGGAGGAGGAGGATGCATTGGTATCTCTGCTTTTTCTTTTTTGTTGTCTCCCGACTCTCCTGTTTTCTCCTCCTCATTTTCCTATTCAATCTCCTCTGCTCTTCACCCCTTTTTCTCCCTCGTTCCCGCCATTCTTCTTCTCTTCTTTAGTCTCTTCTCCCTTTCTCCAGATTTTCTCCCTCTACCCTGTCCATCCTCTTTTGCCCTTCATCATCTCAGCTACTTATATCTTTTCTCACCCCCTGCCCCCTCCTCCCATACCTTCCAACTCTCTTCATCTTTCTCCTCCTGTACTGTTTTTGGTTTTCTGCCCTAATCACAAATTTTTTTCTCTCCTCTTTGTCTTTTCTTTGTTTTTTTCTCTGTCTTCCCTCTTCTTCTCTTGCCCTCATTTCTCACCTCCCCTCACCTTGGTCTTTCATGTCCTCCTCCTTACTCTTTTCTTTCCTCTCATATCCTTTTCACATCTACTCCTTGCTTCCAACTTCTCTCCCCTCACTTTCTTCTTCTCATTGTTCGATGGTCCTCCCTGTTCCCTTTCCTCCTTAACCCTCTCTCCCCTTTTCCTTCCTTTCTTCAATCCTCTTTCCTTCCAATTTATCCTCACCATGTCTATCCCCCCTTCCCACTTTTCTCCCTTCACCCCTTTCTTCCACCTGCCTCTCTCCTCATTACGTCCCTCTCGTTTCTCTTCTTTTAGCTCATATCTCTCTCTCTGCCTTTCTCATCCTTCCATCTCCCATCTTATTCTTTTCTCTTTCCTCTCCTCTCTCTTTCCTCAATCATATCTCTTAACCTTCTTCCCTTCCTCCCATTCATTCCCTCCTCCTCCTCCTCCTCCTCCTCTTTCCCTCCTCTCCTCCTCTGTATCGACAGAGGAGGCATGCATTTTGCTAAAACATTGGCTGATGAATCATTGATGTTACTGTTGAGGTTTCAGTGGCGCAGGGGCAGCCGGATGTAAATAAGTGAGGACTAGGTATGGGGTATAGCTAGCTGATATTTAGCCCTCCCTCTGAAACATTGATGAGATATGCTTGTGTGTATATGTGTATGTGTGTGCAACTGTGAAGGCTATTTAAGAAGGCCAGATATGACAGTTGTTTACAACTTGGGGCTAGACACTGAAGAACTAAGGGAGGAAGGGAGGGCTGAAGAGAGACGGGATGAAGGATGGATGAATGGTAGAAAATGGGGGACGAGGGAAGGTAAGCAGTCAAGTCAAGTCAATTTCATTTGTATAGCACCTTTCATACACAATGGCAGTTCAAGTTGCTTAACATCAGCATAAAAATATTGATCAGCATGATAAAACCGTTTTAACAATTCATTCACATTCACAAAAATAAGAAAAATAAATAAAACGAGTTAAAAATCAGTTGAAAAACGAGCAGGATATTCCTGAGAAAACTAAAAGGTTTTAAGTTTTCTTTAAGGGAGGGAGAGAGGGGGGGAGAAAGAGTTGTAGATAATGTTACTTGTCTAAGACAGACATGTCAGTATAATAGCATGCACACACACACATACACACACACACACACACATGTATAACCATAGATGCCTATACATGCTTCAACATGCACTTCAGCAAAGATCTATGCAACATAACAAAATCAAACCCTCTAGCTACTCCTTTTTGACACTTCATTACTACAAGTATCAACACTCACTGTTCTCTGTGTTATGTGACTCCAACACAAGTTATGGATGATGAATTTCAAAATGTCACACGGCATATTGATGGAATAAACAACCAAAAAAAATAGTCAACAAAAAAAATACCAGCAGTCAAAAAGATAGCTTTTGTCTGCCTCCATGCCCATTTACTAGTGGTGTAACGGAACGTAGTTGATCTGTGACCTGTATGGATTGCCCCCTACGGTTCAGCACGCCTGTGAACTGCAGATTAATTGCAAAATTTAATGTCTCATTGGAGACAAAGTAAACAAACTGCTGTAGCTACAAGTCATGGAAGACAGGGATTTTGAAGAGCAACAACTGCAGGTATGTTTATACTCTGTTTTATGTGTCGACACAGATTTTATTCAAACATTGGACATCTTGAATGTTCTTTTCATTTAAGACCATGGGCTTGCTTTAAGTGTTTTACAGAATAAATGGAAAGGAAAGTAATATTTGTAGCCCCCCTCCATTTTTTTTTTTTTTGCTGATCCGAAAAATGATCCAACCCGTGACTTAAAACTGTGATATGATCCGAACCATGTGTTTTGTGATTCGTTGCACCCCTACCATTTAGCATAGTGACCATTGTGTTGCTGTATATTACACTAAGTGACCCATATGTTTACCTAATCTGAACAAAATTATGGATAATGATTATATACACTTCCAGTTCCATATTTCTTCTTGGCTTCTTCACTTCACTCACCATTTTTCTCAGTTCTGTTCTTTATTTTAATTAATTAATTGCAATTTCTTTGGCTGTTTTTATTGTCATTCTGCCTGTAATAATGCCCAAAATAATATACCAAGCATACAGTTTTAACCTTAAAATGAATGTCTTATTACATGCCATAAAGGCTAAAAACATTAAGACACTAGAATAAAATAATCAACCATACAAACAAACCCTAATTAACACTGAACTACTGTAACATTGATATTAGTGATGTCCAATAAGTCATTGCATCTCTGACAGATGATGCAGAATACCTGCGATATGATTCAGCATTTCAGTCGTTTCCATTTAAAGTAGTGTTGACTTGGGGATTTTTCCAAAGTGTCTTCACATGTGATGGATTTCCTAATCTTTAGAGACATTTAGCCCTCACGAGGACAGATTTTCTAAAACTCACACAGACACACACACACACACACTCACCCTATCATAACCAATCACTGTTCCACACCTTCACTTAAAGCACTTTTCGGGCCTCTTAGTGCCTCCCTCCCTCCCTGCACTGAGCACCATTAATACAGTCATTTAGTCCACTAATACATCAGTGTGGTCAGTGTTGTTACATTATGCATCAGCTGAGGTCAGTGTGCGCTGAACTGTGCCGGTCTCGACTCTAACCACACATTGTAAAGACATTATCTTTTTCCCACAGAAAACACCAACGTAATGATGAGTGAATTAAGAAGACATATCCATAGATGAGCATATACTTTATACACACAGGTTAAGTGTAAATATGAATTGACCATTCAAACTTATAAATAACAGAATGTATCTACATATCCATATTTAACATAACACATAATATAAATTTGCTATCAAAGTTACACAGGTGCAATAACACATGCAGAATGTTATATTCAAAATTCAGTTTTTTAGGATAACTTGAAACTGAATGCAATGAATTAAAATCAGACAAGCATTTTAACTATACTATTATATTCAGTTGTACCACATGAGATTGAGCTCTCTGAGGCACAAATTCTGTTTGGAAAAGCAAATGAGTGCAAATTCGATCCAAAAGTGCTTACAGCAGAGGAGGTAAGACACTTATTAGTTAGAAAAATTTAAAACACAGACGAAAGCAGATCATATAAGTGGGGGAAACAGAAATAGTACCAAAGACACAGACAGACAGACACAATTATTCAGGGAGGGGGGATAGAAAGCCAGCTCTGCACAGAAAGGTTTGATGCAGCAGGGATAGAAGCCAGGACCAGAGACGATGCTAACCTATAAACCACCATGCTGCCTCTTAAAGATGACATCAAATTAAACGACTCCCCTTTCAAGACAAGACGGGAGGTTATTTTTCGAGTCATTTACGGCTGTGTAACTTACAGGCCTTAACAAGCTGAGTGACCAACTTATATTCTTCTTATACTTATATTCTATATACAAACTGCAAAATACCAGAAAAAAACTTCAGTGACTTTGATTCTGTGTTTGTCTGCTTCTCCCAAATCAGATTTTTAGCAGGAAGCTTAATTACACTCCATGTAGGCCTAATACCTAAACAAGTTGACTTTATGAATGGGATTCATTTGCCTTTCATTATGAGCATGTACAATTCTAATTTCTGTAGTTCAAATGAAATCACTACTGGCTCTCGTCTCTATGCACATAACAAACACACACATGCACACACACACACACACACACACACACACACACACACACAGCTCTTAACCACACAGCAAAGCCCCATTATCTTTTAACCACAGAAAACAACAGCGCCTTAAGGTTAAAAAACCAAACTCTCTGAAGCCCATTAGCTATTCACCGCAGAGCAGAGCACTTTAGACTGGTGTTTTACAGTTAACCACTGTTTCTAAAGCACATTACCTACTTACCGCAGTGTGTGTGTTTGTGTGTGTGTGTGTGTCTCTTGTATGTCTTTGTGTCTCACTGTTTGACCATGTGTACGTGCATTTGAATATCTGCGTGAGTTACTGAGTATGTAAGTGTGACTGTGTGTTACTGTTTCCTGACTGTGTGTCTTTGTGTGTGTGTGTGTGTGTACATGTAATATGACACTTTAATGAAAGGAAGAGAAAGACTAGGGTGAAAGAGACAGAAGCATGAGAGGAGAGAGACGACAGAGGAGAACAATATTGAGCGACATAAGAGGGAAAAAAAACTGCAGAGTATAAAGACACACAGACGCACGACGCACATGGACATCAATACTGTCAAACCACAAAGTCACATCAGACACACAAGACAATACCCAGACTGTGTTACAGTGAGTGACGGAGGGATCAAAACCAGAGGAAGGCAGGGAGAGGGGCACAGAAAGAAAGAAAGAAAGAAAGAAAGAAAGAAAGAAAGAAAGAAAGAAAGAAGATGACTATAACATGTGATAACAGGCATACACAGATAAAGAAAGCAAAGCAGATTTTAGAGAAAACCAGAAAGCAAATCAGATAGAGAAGATATAAACTACAAAAAAAAAAGAGTAGAAATAAGTGTGGAGAAAGGACAGAGAGGGGTGAAGAAAAAAAAAGGAAAAAAGCATTTTTCTTTTAGTATTTTCAACTCTACTTGTAGCCCTTTTCATTTTATTATTATGAGGAGCATTTGTTACAATGCCTGACTGGCTTACTTCTTTTGCATGTCCTGTTCATTTATTTGACCATTATTTCTTTCTTTATTATAGCTTTGAAAAAATAAAAGGATGTAATAACAACAACGTCTATTGAAAATGAACAGATGGAGAGAAAAAGAGAGAAAAAGCAGTGGAAGTGGAATTCAGAGACAAACGAAAACAGACCCAGGGAGAGAGGGAGAGAGAGAGAGACAAAGACAGAGAGGAAGAGAGAGAAGTGAAAGAGAGCGAGTTAACAGTGAAATTCAAAGTGAGAAACTACAACGAGGCGGCAGCAGTACATCTTGATCAACAGATGACTGATCATATCAGTGCTGGCCATCTTTCACCAGCCGCTGTTTGACGACACAACGTGACCCCCGTACACACACACACACACACAAACACATGCAGACACACACTAGCACACACACGCACACATCCATTTCCCCCGACGTACCCCGAGGCGGGAGCATCAATAACGTATGGCCTGGCCAGGGGCCTCCATTCACACACACACACACACACACACACACACACACACACACACACACACACACACACAGCCACAAACATTCATTCATTCACACAAATGCACACAAGCATGTGCGCAAATACACCCCCATACGTGACACTCTTTCACATATTCATGCATTCATTCGAACACACACACACACACACACACACACACACACACATACACACACAAAAGGTGGTCAGGGTAGAGGAGAAAAACAGAGGAATCAAATGAACACACACATACAAACCATAACCCCACAATATGGCTCTGTGCCCTCAGGCCTGAGGTCTTACCCCTACCCCCGGACCCCCTGCCTTCCTGCTGCGCCGCTGCAGCACCTCTGTGTTTAGTGACAGCTAAAATGAGAAAATAAGAAGTGAATAAAAAAAGGAATATATAAAGGTAAAGGTGAGATGAAACGGAAACGGTAAAAACAGAGAAGGAGGGAGGAATGGAAAGAGGGAGAGTAAGAAAGACAGGAATTAGAAAGACAGAACCTTGATGTGTATGTCTATGCAAATTTTGTACAAACTTTGGAAAAAAAACCCAACATGTTAATCAGATGGGTTTTCATCAACTGGCAAATACATTTGAAGACAATGAATGAAGGAATTTGATGTTTTTAAGTCATTATTGTTATTTAGCTAGAGTGCCATATTTCATTCTTTCATTGGTAGGCTGGCGTATAATCAAATTCATTATGATTTATTTTTAATATTGAATATTGAAATCACAGTTTCAATAGAATACAGTTGAAATGTATTACAAGACTCTGGGGTAGTTGAAGCTGTTGCCTTAATTGCCTTATAACTGTCTCTGTCATCCCTCTGGATGGGTTTCACATCTTTGCAAATGCAGCACAGTCATAACAATTGTAATATTCTTCTACAGCTTGTATCATATCATAATGTCATAAGGACAATGTCAAGTGTGTGACTTTAGCAGCAATCTCTGCATGTGGTTTTTGTTTTAAACCACTGACAGAGTCTGTCAGAGCTATAGGAATGTCTGTCTTGAACAGATTGATTCCTACATATCCCAGAATGCTCAACAGTCCTCAGAGAGGGGTTGTGGACTACAGCTGTAAGTTTTGATGTAAAGCATGTGATGGTGTGAGTAAAGTGTTAACAAGTCAACTTAAGTAAGAGTTACCCCCTAAACCAAAACAAAACATGTCTTATGTTTGTGGCTCATTCTGCTTTTTTTCTGCTTGATGTACAGATTTCTCCCCGTATGAATGTAGAACAAAAACTTTAAAAGAAACGTTAAAAAACTTTAACAATACTGTGAAGTGTCAAGACTTGAGTCACAAGCATGGAGTTCTCATGTGGGCATCGGTTTAATTCAGAGACGACTGTTAGAGATGATTAAAAAAAAGAGCTACAGCATCACTAAACTAGTACAGAATTTATTTTAATTACTTATCATGAATATATCAAATAGAAGAGATGGACTGAACATGGTGAGCTGGAAGCGGATCAAAAAAGAGAATACAAAAAGGGGTTAATGAAAGAGTATGAAATGAGATGAACAGAAAAGAGGAGGAGGTCGGGGAGGTGGATGGACGGTGGCTCAGTGTCTCCAGCCTTGTGTCTGACAACTCCGAGTGTAATAGGAGTGTACTTTAACACCTGGGGCCACCACAAGCAAGCGTGCACATGTTCATATGAGGTCTTTCACTGTTCATTCGTTCTCTTTCATCTTTTAGTTATATTACAGTCTTTCTGTCTCCTTTGTTTGGTTCTCCTTTTTTCCTATTCCTCTGATGTTATTAAACAAACACACCTGGTGTCTAGTTACTTGAGGGCACACATGGGTTCTGTACACTCTTCAAACACAACGGTAGCTCTAGATCAATTCTTCGTAGCACACATCCAATCATCTTACATCTCCGTCTTCTTACCTCTGAGTATGTCTCTTTGTTCGCTGTTTCTTCTATGTCCACTTCACTGACACTGTAGTTACTAACACTGTTGTCAAGACTGATGTACAATCAAAGGGGATCTAGAGAAGGGAAGAAATTCAAAAGGAAAGAAATATCACCACTGGTCATTTTTCAATAGTCTACAGTACTGCAGACTCAAGTTTTTTATTCTCAGAATAGAGTTTACCCACCTGTAGCCCAAACTTAGGTTTCAGGCTACTAAAACCACACTACAGTTGACTAGTTTGGCAACACTGTAAATCAAGTTGTTTTACTTGCTAACATTCAAACATTACAAACATTTGCATGTGATGAACATTGTGCTGATTTTACTTTGAAAGTGATGAGTACTTGGTGGGCATCATGGGCTACTCTGGAATGTTTGTATTTGTTATTTCTAAATCTAATACTGCAAAAAATATTTGACTTAAGAGTAGTCATGTAGCTAAAAGATTTAAATTCTCACAAATATCTTCGTCAGGTATTGTCAGCACCTCAGACCGGAACAAGAAATATATACATAAACACACCCATCACACAGGTGGTTGTAACCTGCATAATTAAAAATCAATCTGTTTCCAGACTGGACCAATGAGAACAGTGCTGAATAACACTATCTGATACTCCACTGGAGGACAAAGTGTACCTCTATGAAAAAAGGTCCAAACAAGACAGAAAACAAAATAAATTAAAAAAAAAAAAATCTACTTCATCACACAACTTCAATAAAATACATGAAGCACATAAATTATCCAAAATGGAACCAATTGTTATAGAAGGTACATGTACCTGGGAGTTGACATCTGGCACCCGACTTTCAAAAACCCTGCAAATTGTCGAATAGATCTCAACCAGTGTAAGGCAGTCAAGTGTAGAAACGTTCGGTTTGTGCCGATGTGGGCCCAGCACCTCTAAACATAATGTTTATGTAACTATTTGTACTTGGCATTTACCAAATGTATCACTGACACAGAAACAAATTAAACTGATCTACAGTAGGCAAGGTCCAGCCTCCTCTGGGAAGCACGGCCCACCCATGACTATTTAATAATAGAAACAAATTTGCTGCACATAAAGCCGTCTCTGCTTCTTAATTGGACTCCTTAGTTATTCCTGTTAATGTTAAATACTGGCAGAGAGGGTTTAAAGACTCACAACACACACACACACACACACACAGACTCACACTTACACACACATTTAGGTTGTATGGCTGGATGAACTATGCACACATACACATACACACACACACACACACACACACACACAAAAACGATGTTATAGGTAAGCTAACACACACACACACACAGAGGATAATTATTACCTTCATATGCAAACGCCTGCAGTGCCCGCCTGGCAGCCTGACGTTTTTTTTAAAGTGTGTACTTTTCTTATTTAATTAATTAAAACAATCGTCAATGAACTTTAAATTAGTCCAGCATAAAATAATCATTTCCGCTCTGTGTGTGTGTGTGTGTAGCTACTGTATCTGTGTGTGTGTGTGTGTGTGTGTGTGTGTGTGTGTGTGTGTGTGTGTGTGTGGTGGGTGTGTGCATGCGTGTGTGTGTTAATAATTAGCAGGCAGTAAAGCGGCTGTGTTAATTGCATTTAGGATCCTGCCTGGGGAGAGAGAGAGGGGAGGAACAGAACGAGAAAGAGAGAGAGAGAATGAGGGAGAGAGAGCAAGAGAAAGAGCCAGAGAAAGAGAGAGAAAGAGAAAGAGAGGGGAGAGAGAAAGAGACTATCTCTCATCTCTTGTTCCTGAAATAGAGAATTCCCATGTATTGTGAGATATAAAATGGAGCGTGGAGCCCTCGGGAGCAGGCAAACACACACATACTGTCTCTCTCACACACTCACTCTCTTTCTCACACACACACACACACATACACACACACACACACACGCACACACACAGACACATACACACACAGCCCCTGGGAGGATGGAGCTAACCTTAATTAGCCTAACACTGTGGTGAAATTGATTGAAATGCAGAACATCAATTATTAAGCCTAACTGTTTTCATAACCCCACACACACCCCACCATGTAGCGCATGTAGGGGGAGGGAGGGGAGGGATGATAGGGGTGTGGAGGTGTGTGTGAGGATAAGAAAGGAAAGGTGTGAATGTGTGTGTGTGTGTGTGTGTGTGTGTGTGTGCTCTACAGTATCAAATCGCTAAGAATAGTAACAAGATAACATGTGAAAACATTCAGCGTATATATAGATTTTACACATTGAAAAACACAACGTAGTGCACAGACGGACACACTTCGACACACACACAAACATTCATGTGAATCATATTGCAATTAAAAAAAAGTTTGTCGAACAAGAGCATCTCTCACCGTGTTTGTAAAAGGTTGAAAAGGAAGCAACACCACCTTAAAGACTATGTGGCAACTGCTTTGAATGAAGTCAAGATGCTTTTTGACAGGAATCATCACAAAAGTCTACTTAGCAAGTTTAGAAAGTCCTCTGATGGCTGAAATGCATCAGCAGCTTCTTTTCACTTCAGCACTCTGGATGTGACTATGATCACCTTTACTATGAATATCCTCAAAAAAATGAAAGTTATTTTAATTTTTTATCTTTTTTATTGTTTTATTGGTTTTGTTATTCTCTTATACACATATCAAAATGGTTTAGGTGATTTAAAGTCCTACGTAATGCAACAACATTATTATATTAATTAGAAAATTATTACTTGATAAGAGGTTTTACATGTTTAATAATTACAAACTAGCACATTCATAATCTGTGTATCATTAAGCAATAATAGAAGGGAGTTCATTTTGCTAATCTGTGGCTTCTGGCCTTGAGCTAATGACTGCAGCCAACCAGTGTAGCATGACCATAGTGTATTATTTCATAGCAGGAAAAACACAGGTGTAATTAATAACATTCATTTCATTTCATTTAGATGTCCCAGTTCCATGAACCTGATGTTGTGCTGGTTGGTTCTCTGTCATGATTTATACTTTGAAGATTAACTATGTCATAAAAAGCATGAAAGTATATTTAGATTTTGCAAAGCTATCAGCTAAGCCTGACATTTCCCATCCACATAGAGTGCTCACATAGTACCAACTTACTGCTGTAACGACCGCTGCTGTTGTCCAGTGACCTTTTGAACCCAACCTGAGTGCAGGTCACGAGCGGGTGACGGTGATGTCATTGCAACCACAAACGTGCTTCCTGCTGGTTTATCTTAATGGCCTGTGGTTGGTTGAACCGTTTTTGGGATAATGTACAACTCACAGGTGACCAATAAGACTAAATGATGTGTTTGAGCTACACTTCTTGAATTGATTCGTGGCAAACTGATCTCAAACTAAATGAGTTAAAAAAAAAAAAAAAAAAAGACCGACAATGCCAGAACGACTCTGCCATTAGTATCACGGCTTAGAGAGCAGCTGGTTGGTCAGGGGCTTGACTGTCACTTCATCCATTTGGGACTGTAAACCAGCTCAATGGTACTGAAGTGGACTAGTTGTGGTTTATTTATTGGCTTTAACAGTGATACCTCCAGGCCTAAGCCATCGAGTACGGTCACTGAACATTTTACGATCAGTCTAAGGAGCATGTTTTGCAAGAATCAACAAATGGGCTTGCTTTTAAAACGACAGCTGTACACTTTTTCCAGTTTGTCCACTGCATTTTGAAAATAAGCCCAAGGGTCAGTGATTTTTCTCAATTCAAGGTGCAGGTAATCAGCATTGTTACTGGTACTAAGATGTTTTTATCCACCAAAGTCAATATTCTGTCTAACAAATGTGCTGTATATAAGAGAAAGAGAGAGACATTAAACAGGAAAGGTTGTATCCGACTACCTACCCGACTGATTTTCTTTTTTCTCTCTCCCTTTCGTCCTCTCACTATCTTTCAGTTTAAAAGTTTATTTGGCGTGAGTTGATTTATGTCACAATGAAATTAAGCTAAATGTATAAGAGGCAGGTGTAACCCAATAGCAGTAATGTTAACACTCTATGCTCTTTGCTCCTGTGAGACAAACCTCATTAGCAACGCAGCAATAATCTTCTTTATAGGTATAATTACCAGTTAGATCACATACACACACACACACACACACACACACACACACAACTGTTCTTATAACAGCTAGGACCTATGCCTCTTCTCCTCAGTGTTCATGCAAAAAGCCTGTATGAAACTGGGAAAGTTGGCCATAGACTTTAGTCCCACTGTGGGTATTTTTAAATAACTGCACTCAGGGGAAGGGAAACTCTACAGGACACAGAGTACAGATGCATATCATACAGATATTGGGAGTTGGATGAAATATTCTGTATTTTATAGATTCTACACAGATTAAACATGGTAGAGATTTATACAATTGGAGTTTGGTGTTCAAGAACCTGACTGGCCTGCAAATAGACTTGACCTCAATGCCATCAAACACTTTTTGGACTCTGGGCCTGGCCTTATCACCCAACATCAGTGCCAGACTCTATTATGGCTGCTGTGGCTGGGAGTAAATCCCTTCTGCCAGGGTCCAAAAGCTTGTGAAAATCCTTCCCAGAAGACTGGAGGCTTTGATAGCAACATATTAATGCCCATGGTTTTGGAATGAGAGGTTCAACAATCACACTGAGGCAGCTATGGCTCAGGACGTAGAGTGGGTCACCCACTAATCACAGGGTTAGTAGCTTGATCCCCCACTCTTCCTGTCCTCATGTCAAAGTGTCCTTGGGCAAGATACTGAACCCCAAATTGCTCCCGATGGTCAGGCCAGCACTTTGCATGGTAGCTTGCTGCCATTGGTATATGGATGGGTGAATGAATGAAAAAAAAACTGTTAAGCGCTTTGGACAAAAGCATTATATAAATGCAGCCATTTACCACATTTGGGTGTAATGTTCAGGTGTCCACATACTTTTGGCCATGTAGTGCTTGCAGCTCTCTGTAGCGTAAAATCCAGACAGATGTCGAAGTACAAGGCACGGCCTGCTGCACTTGCGCTGAAAATTTTGAATTCTAACAGGTTATAACAGATTAGTTTTTTATCTATTAGTCAAACATTAGTTCAAATTTTCAATAAAAAGTGACAGCCTAAAGTCTAATCAGCTACTATAAGTGAAATCACCTGTGTGGGGGTAACCGTAACAGAGAATTGTGGGAGGCTTTTCTCCAATGCAGTGCCACATAAGCTGGTGAGGTGGATGTGTAAAATTGTTCTTTGTACAGTTGTAAAGTTAAAAAAGTAATAAAACTGTAAGTGTGCATCTCTCCTGAAAAACCTTGACCAGAGGAGGCCATCAGTTTTACCATCCCTTACTGCACCCCCTCTCTCTTTATATGACCACAGCATGCTCTGTCTCCCTGACTCGATGACTCCCTGACCTGCAGTCTATCTTTGTCTCAGTGCTGCATCGCCACGACCCACTGAGTCAGTGGAAAACTCATTTAGGCCTAATTACATGGGCCCGGCTTCTGCCTCTCTCTTACTTTCTTTCACTGAAGAGGTACTTTCTTTCTTTCACCCCTTCTCTTTTCTCCTTCACTCTCTCACTGTCCTTTTCTCTTTGCTCTCTCATTTCTCCTCTCCTTGTGCTCCAGTTACCAGACCAAGGTAGCCCTGCACTACCAGCCAGCCAGAACACACACACACACACACACACACACACACACACACACAGGACATCCAACACTCTCGTGTGGCCAAGAGGCCACAGGTACACAGATACAAAGGCTTTTAGATGGTGCATTGTTATTTCCTCAGGGTCAACCATAGGTTAGGGCCCAGTCTTAATTAGTTGACATAACTTATACATGATTACCCCTCTTCAGGTCCTATAGCCCTAAAACACACACACACAGTGCCTTTCTACGACCTAAAGCTAAGAGGTAAAGAGGGTTTCTCCACACACATATCTCCTGTCCCCTAAGCATGACCCACTTAACCCTGTCCAGGAAAGAAACACACCAGAGAAGAGTACACACCCACACACATCAGGCTGCATGTATAAGGTTTAGAAGTGAGGGGTCAGGTAGGTGAAATGTAAGGAACCCTGGGAGGAACCTTACCCCAGGACGTCAGACGGCACAAAAACAACGTTAGAAATAAAGTCATATTAATGATAGATGACAGTCTGGGGTCAGCCATCAGGTCATATGTCGAGACCTACGTTGCTATGTCACCAGGAATCAAAGATGGCAGACAGGGAGAGTCAAGTGTGTTTTTGAAAAACCTCCCCTGTGTGTCACAGGTAGGTAAAGATAGATATAGAAATCAATAGCCAATTAGTTGAGGAATTTGAATCTATTCATAAATAATGTGTGTGAAAAATAGCGTGTTTGAATGTATAGGCTAATATTCATAAACAATATTGTTAACAACAGCAATCCTAAGAATGCATCTTTTGGAAATGGTGCAGTCTAATTTCTTTCTTCATAATTACACTGAACCTGCTATTATTTTTCTGGACCAACCAACATCATGTTCATATGAAATCTATAATACACTGTAGGCTCACTTTTGCAATGCAACTGACTGTAATTTACAAAACTGAATCACCTTCATAGTTATTGGAAAGCGTTTTGCATTTGCAGCCGCTACACGAGACGGTATGGTTACAGCACGTCTGATCAATATCTAGCCCATAAAGCAGACGCCACAGTCACAGGAATTAACATGCTTGTGTCTATAAACCATTCAGAAACATAAACATAAACTGAAATCCGTTCTGCAACCACAGGAGATAAAAATGACTGCCACCATTACCAGTCTATATTACACTTCCAGAAAGTTTACGTACACTCAGGATATGGTATTAATTTGTTTGGGAAATGCTTACTGCTCTGTACTGTAATAGGGCTCGGGGGAAAGGATGAGATCCAAGGCCAAACCGTAAGGAAGGAGGGCGAGCATCAACAACAGCAGTTTAATGATGCTCTGGTAATGGAGCGCAAGCGGATCACTTAGAAAAAAAACGGACTCACTCAGGCAGGCAAAAACCACACTTTGCACATAAACGGCAATGCACGTGCACTAACACAGATGCATATGTAAAAACCTGGTGGCTCCCCAAGAATTATGCTCATTGACGCATGAGCAAATCCAGACAGCTGAGACACAATAACAGATACACACATCCCGCAATCCGGCGAATGAAAACTAGCCATTTTGTAAATTTGGTACATTTACATCATAATGATATCAATTATATGAACAACAACCATACACTCACGGTCTCTTCAATCTAGTCCACCAAACCTTTTAACTGCCAAGGTTTGTAATGTGTTTTAATGTGTATGGGATGTTTAACTGTAAGGCCGTCATTTCACTAAGTAGCCTGCTGCACTGTGCACAAAAGGGTTTGATTTTCCACTCGCTGACAGTAAACAAATCTAAATAATTCAGAGGGAGAAAATAACTTTTTATTTATTTGTTTTTTATTTATCAATTACTGTTTCAAGGTTGCAATCCAAAGACTATGTGTGTGTGCATGTGTAGAAATGGAAATACAGCATAACGGTGAGCCTCTGAGGTAGAGTCACAACAAGATTTATCACATCCTTATTGTTTATCTGTTTATCTGAATTTGCTTCTGCTTTTTGTCAAAAAAGAGGAAACCCTTATGATCAGACCTTTTAAATCCAGGTTATGACTGATAAGGGTGTCAGTCTGTCATTAAATAACTGAAAGACTTTGATGCTAAAAGATATATCCATCTCTTGAAAAAAAAAAACTCAACTAATTAAATAAATAGACAGATTTGACAAAATTAAACATATTACAGTGTCAAACAATGCACGTTACACCCCTTAAAAAGTGTTCTGTTTATAGTACTATGTTAAAGGTTGAAAGGTAAGTTTTTAACACACCTGAATAATCTGATACAACAAAGATATTATTATTTAGAAATTATATAGAAATGATCTAATATGTTCTGTGTCAAAAAATAAAAAAAATAAAAAATTGAATTGTACTGACATGTTGGTATGGGTTGAAAATAACTGTAGTTTAATTGTCAAAGCATATCCATATCCACAAAACACATTTTTCTAAATTAACACATTCACAGATTAATAATCATACAGACAATTTAGAGTAGTATGAGCACTGCCCAAATTGATCCAATCTAATAAATACACGGGCTGTGTTTCATTAGTGTGCTTCTACCTCCCTCTACCGGCCATTCATGTGTATTACACCCAGCAACACTTCAATGTGCAATATTTTTGTGTATCTCTACACTCACTGAATTGCTCTGAAGAATTGTAAATGCAGCCCTGATTTGTAATTTCACTGTGTGCAATCATATTTAATGAAAACATCTGGTATCCCATGGTGGAAATAATAGAAAGAGCTGCGTATAACCTAAGAGCCTCAAGTGTTCAGTGTTTTAATTAAGTGTAAGTTTCTGCTGGGCTATATGGAAATTCGTGGTTTACCTGAAGTTGGCTAATGTCGCAGTTTTAGCAGCAGGCCCAAACAGGTGTGTCGTCCTTCAAGTTTTATGGATAAACTTAGTCCGAAGCCAGAAAACAACCTTGAGATAATTTCTTGTTAGGTCGGGGAGGTAGACAGTCATGGTTTATGCTATAGGGCCCCCAGCTAGTTTAGGTTAAACCCCAAATGTCAGCTCAAAATGGCCGCGAAAAGTACCTTTACGCTCTTCTGACGTAAAGGTACCTGGCCCCCTAATCAAGCCCCGCCCCCTGTCAGTGCGTCATTGGTAAATTTAAGACAAAACGTCAAAAGTAATATATTAGCACAGACATTTAAATTTCATCAGCTTCAGTGAGGAGAAATTTTCAATTCACTGATTGAAAAATACGAGAATGAAGGCCAATTCTACATTTACATGTATTGTATTTGTATGAGAAAACGTAGCCTATTTCCTCCATGATAAAATGAGAGCAAGGGAAATATCTACATATAAGGATGTCAGATAAATTATAAGAGATTGTGGTAAATGGGCAATCTTCATAGCCAGCTATTTCTATCAAGGTTGATTTGTGACATGAAAGAAATAGTGTTCAATTTTGCATTTATCAGAGGAATAAAGGTAGCAGTGCTTCTATTGTAAAGCTCTGATAGACAAGTTCTGCTGCCAGATACACCTGTAAAGTCTTGTAATGAATGTCTTTGACTTTGGGTACATATGCCGCTTATGCTGGCCTGAACTGACAGCTTCTGCGAGAAGAAAACAGAATTCCTTGTACTAGATACCTATTGACACATGGCTTTACACTGCTGAATCAAAATGGGAAAGGCAAGACATCATTTCCAGTTGAATTAAAACAGCTTTATTAGTGTACACTGTAAGAAGTTGTCTGTATATGCAGAATAGCTGGAAAGCCTATGAAGATCATCATCAGTGTTTGAAGACAGAAATCCTAACAGCTTGTTGTCTAATGGAATATGATCTGTGGATAGCAAGGAAAAGAAACAGCATGTAAGGTAAAAATGAAAGCACAACTATACAATAACATCACTAGGGACAGAAACTTCACTTTCTCCAAAAAGCCGATTTCTTAGAAATCCATCAGAAAGAGGCTCATTTGGGAATACACAATTGTCCATCACAAAAGAAAAAAAAACAACAATATGTGACCTGTATATAGCAATGTGGACCCTTACAACGTGTAGATGGAGCCTACATGAAACCTCATTTGGCCTCATCTTGCAATTCAAAAACAGACTTTTCAGGAAGTGAGAAAAGCTAGTTGGTTTAAAGAAAAAAAAAAAATCAGATACAAAGGCTCTTGCTGGACCCTGGAAACTCTCATAGAACTGTAAAATCAGAAAAAAGCGATGTATAATTCTTAATGGGGAAATGTTTCTGAGTATACAGTCCAAACAATCAGTGTCACTGCATAGAACAAACATGTAGGTTATTATTGATACAACAACCGTAAGGAAACATTACATTTAAGCATGTGTACTGACCTTGGCATTGAAAACTCCAGTCAACTTTTTCCTTACTAAGTGAAAAAAAAAAGACAGACTGGGAAAAAGACAGGACAGGAGGACAGATAGATACACATACAGGGAGACAAACATCCCTGTTGTTGGATATGAGTACAATCGAATTTGACCAAGGTGAACGCTAGATGAATGAAGAAAACGGTTTTCACTGAAAAAGTGTGGCTCACTTTGTCCTGCAGGACTAGCATTTACTTTTGAGATTTTGAAAACTGTCAATCATTCAACTTGGTCCAAATGCCAAAATACGTCGCCGTGTAGGAGAGGGTATCATCTCAAAATGTGAGTGTGTTTAGTGTTTACATGCACCGACATCATGTTTATACCCGTGTCATGTTTTGGTCACGGTTTGGAGAAAGTGAAACAAGATATCTGGAATGTGACAGTATGAGTACACACCTAGTCCCATTTACATATATTTACATGTCCCACTTAAAATCCCATTTATCATAATATATCCATAACATTCTGCTTATGTGTTTAATGCTGGGATACACATGAGCAACGCTCTTACAGTAAAGAGGCCTTGACTAGGATATACTATCCTGTGTGCATGTAAACACACTCACGGCAAATTAACAGTGTATAACCAAACAGTCATGAGAATCAAACAGCTGCAAAGCTGTAATTGGAGGCAGTTTTCACACTGCGTACTGGAATGTCCTATGTTGCTTAAGAAAGACAGGATTCAATACCATCCAAACTTACAACTTTAAAAATTAATACCAACTGCTGTGATATTGAAACATAATTCTGTATTGCCCAGTTGTTGGATTAAATCCTAATATCTTAAAAAGTCAGTATCTTCTATCATAATTTTTTGATGGCAATGGTTTACTGAAAATAGAAACATTTTTAGACAGATATCTTGATTTGTAGAGCCATGCAACTAATCAAACCCCCAGAGGACTGAAGCAACTTTCAATTATAAGTCATAAAATTCAATAACTGTAAGCTGAAGCTATTAGGTTTTTGACACAAATGATCTGCAATGTACAAGACATGCATGCATTCAGTCTTTGGGACAGCACTATCATAATTTGGGTCACATTCTTAGAAACTAGCTTTTTAGATGGCTATAATATGTGATAGATTCCAAAATTCCCCTACCACATTTACTGTTTTAGCAGCCAAATTACATTTTCAAAAATCAAAAGAAAAGAAATATTGCTATATATTAACTGGTAACTCTAGAAGAGTATGGTAATTATGATGACTTGGCCTCAAAGTCATTAAGCACACAATTTGAACTAACAAACTGTTTTCAGTGATACGTTCAGTGAAAATGTTACATCCTATGCTACATACTTCATAAATCATCGTCAAGCTGCAATCATTTCAAACAGAGGGCATATTTTAAAAAAAGATATTGAATTCTAATAAAAAGGAAGAAAGCATTGAGGATTTTAAATAGATTTATATATAAAAAAATACATGAAAATACAAAAAAAATGTAGCTAAAAGAATGTGTAAAGAAAATAATAACTGTGCAGTTTAACTAGCTTGTTTAATACTTAAAGCTTTAATACTTGGAGTTGAAAAGACTTGGAGTCTAAAATACCGATGTAGGTACCAGCTGGCTTTTAGATCAGGGCAAAAGGTCTAATTAAAATCAAACAAATACTCCAGACGCTTTTTAATAAGCCAATTCTCACAATATAAGGACAAAAATCTTTATAGTGAATATACTAAAAATATGGAAGATTTCTTTTTTTACTTCACTTCCATTGGGCTTTTCAACATTCCTATCTGTACATTTCAAAGCATATCTTGCTGTACTTTACATCAAAAGGCAACTTTCTTGTAGCAATAATAAGGGTGCATAATTTGGGGCAGTGCAAGTACAGTATAGAGGCCATTTTTAAAAGTCACACACTGCAGGACTTTTCCTATCAATACAATATCAATAATGGGGAAACCGTGCGTCAGTCCAAGCATATAATCAAGAGAGACTTGTGGAATGTCTTCATCAGTGAAACATAGAGTGATGGGTGTTAATCTTCGTGTCTGTTACACAGCAGGGGGCGACATTGCGGCTTAGACTCTTGCATTTATACAGAGCCCTGAATATCTCCAAGTCCTACAAACAACTCCCCTTCATAAAACCAGATGATATAATGGTAAAAAAAGTTAATGCAGAGAATGAGAGAGCGTGAGTGAAAAGAGTGTGCAGGAGGGAAAGCAGTACAGTGACATGTTGTACGCTCTTGCTCTGAGGATTCCTTAGCTTACTCATTCCAGTTATCTTCTGTGCTGGATAGCCATTGACCGCACTTTAAAATAAAAAACTTCTCACAGAAGATTAAAAGACATCTTTGTTTCAGCTCTGATCCACACTCAAACATCTGCTCTGCTGCAGACTCGTGGTTCAAACATTTCACAATGAGGACATTTTTTTTGCTGTTATGTCAAAACAGAGATGTTACAATAGTAAGTTAAGTGGTGAATGAACTGCGTAAGTGTGTCCGTGTTACAGTATGTGTGTGTGTGTGTACATGTGAACATGGGGGTATGTATCATTAATTAAAGACGTCAACATGTCACCACTCTAGGAGCTGAAGACCAATGCAGTCCAGCGTTATCAGGTCTATGATCATGACAGTGCTGGACTGATTAGGAGGAAATCATGAAAAGTGGAACTCTCAGATAAAAAAAAAAAAACTGAATGGAAGTTTGGTCACCGAAACCAAGAAACACTAAAAAAAATTCATATCCAGGCGTGAAGTTGACTTTGGTTGAACATGAGCCTGGAGTAGCAGTTCTGCTGTTGGTCAACCTTGTGTAAACGAAAAAAAAAAATCTTGACACTGAATCAAGCTTGTGCTGTGGTAGGTAGGTAGTGAGGAGGCAAGATGTGGATTAGTGGTTGGAGAGACTGTCCTGTAACTAGAAGGTCACATGCTCAATCCCCGAAAAAACAGCCGCTGTCGTGTCACTGAGTTCTCTCCCGCTGTGTGTTCCTGGATCAGAGCCTCAGTCAAATACCAAAAACATTAATGTAGTCTGGTCCGTTATGACATCACTCTCTTGTCATTTTGATATTGCAGGGTGATTTCAATCATTAGGTCCGTGATTATTGGAATGTCAGCCTGACGTTGATCCAACAGAGCCAAAAGGTAATCAGGCCCACGGTGACATCACTGTTAACATTCCTCTATTGTCCATCAGTGATGTCATTCTCTCCTCTTCCAGGTCCATTGTGTAATCCTTTTTTTTTTAATTTTTTTTTTTTTTTATATATAATGATGTTAGTACATCAGTTTAAGACTGCATGGTGGTATCCTTTAGGACACACTGGTCAAACATTGTGAAATGTCAGTCTGACTTTGCGTCGGCAGCAGCAGAACTGTGTTTAGGACATACTGGAGCAACGCACTGATGGTGAACCCATCTGGGTCAACACCTTATCCAACCACTGGAGGGGGCCGTTGAGATGCAGCTCAATCCAACAAGGGGTGCTGGTTACTGTCTGACGTCTGGAGGGATAAAATACAGCATGTGAGTAAAGACAAACTTCCCACTAGTTCTGTTCGCTCCAGCTGAGCCTAGAAGTGGTATGGCATGTGATATGTTATGGGCCTATATTCATTATGTTAGTCAAAGCCCCAGTAGGTTTTTCAAAGATTGCAATAATTAAGTGTTGTTAAATATGTGAGTAGCAGCAGAGCATTTTTATTAAAGCAAGATACAACAAATAAATACAAAGTGAATGGGAGCTTGCGTTGCCCAGGTCTGAGCAGATGATCAAATACAGCTGACTTCTCTGTGGTCCAGCCAAGCTTGGCCTGGGCTCCACAGACAGCGGGGGACACTGATTGTTAACCACACAGGCTACAAGGGGGCTTAACCCTGTCCAATGAGGACAAGCCAAAACACCCCCACAAACACTGCTGTCTGGCTCCTGGGAGAGTAAAACACAAAGCAGAGCCAGGAGCAGAACAGATGTTTGCTGGATGGCTTGTTGGACAGCCAGAGAGACAGAGAGATACAGACAAATGCCCTGTAATCTCTGACATTTTACAACAAAAGAGGAATACAATAGAGATTATACACATGCAGTGCAGATGGGAGCATGCACAAGCTCAAAAAAAAAAAAACTATTCCCTTTCAAACTTGTTTACAGTCACTCTCTAGATTTTTATGTAAAGTTCCACCTGTATTAATTACATAGCGGGTGAGGCAAATGAAATGGTGTCAGGATTTAGATCATGTAATGTTGTATCTGCTGGAAGTGGTGATTCAAAATCTGAGGGATAAAACGCTGACAGAGCACTTCCCTTATAGCCATCCATTCATCATGTATACTAGTAAAAGAGAGAATGATGTGCTAAGGGACGGACACACCTGTACTCTGCTCCCCAGCCCTTGACGAAGCTCATTCTGATGGTGCACATCCTGGTCAGCTGATAGACTGCCTCAAACCCCTGATTGACTGACTGGGCCAGCAGTGCAGCAAACTCCTGGTTGTTAAAAATCTTCAGATTACAACCTAAAAAGATAAAGGGGTTTGAGATTTAGGCAAATTGTCACCATCATAAACACCAGTATAACCAGGCACATTGTTTTTTGTTTGTTTGTTTTTTTGAATCACTCTATTTTATGAATGTGTGGAAGGTTGTTAAAAATAAAGTTAACCAATTACTGTAAAACAATGTGTGTTTTCAAAACCTTTGCCAATTCTGTGAACATAACTTAAAAGCACCGAGCAAAGGCATTGTGAATCTTGAGGTGTGGGTGTATTGTATTGTATGTCGGTGATTATCCTCCTCACGGATGACAAGTCAGACCCCTGAATGTCGTCGAGATCCTTGTGTTTCCTTTCTGTATAAATCTGTGCCTCAGTAATGATACTGTTCACACTGCTCATTTGGCCAGGAATGAAATGTTCAAAGTCACATGGGTACAGATGAGTCAGTGTGTGGGGGTGAGAAAAAAAAAAAAAAAACAACTGTCACATTATGGAGGGCACCAGTGCTCTTCCTAAAGCTTTATTTCATCAATATCAGGTGAAGCCAAGTCATTTTTCACCATTCAGTCAGGACTATTTTCATCATCAAGGTAAATCATTATACACTGACTGTTAGAGTTGTTGTTTGTTGGTGCAGACTCTTATTCAGGCTGCCAGATAAAAATTTTAAGAGTTCGATCCACTTCTTTTTAAGAGTATGAAAGTGGAACCCAGTAGACACATATGAAATATGGAATGCCCAATTTAAAAGAAGGCTAAAAAAAAAATGTCAACACTGCAAAAACACTCACTTCCCAGTTTATTAAGTACGCCTAGATAAAAAACTAATGCAGTATGATACAACAGCACTGCAGTAAATCCTACCTTCATGAAGGTTACGATGTTCAGTTTTTATTTAATCTGTTTTAGAGGTCTTCATTTATTTTATGTTCATTTTGGAGGCTGTAGTTTGTGGTGCTGATGAACTGCAGTATGCTGAAACTTGTCTAATATTTTGTCCACCTTATGAATGAGGGTAGACTAAATATTATAAAAACCTCTCTGAAATCTGAAAGATTATAACCTTCATGAAGGTCAGATTTTTGCAGGACTGATGTATTATACTGCACGAGGTTTTATCTAAGTGCACCTAATAAACCTGCATGTGAGTGTGTATCTATTAGAATAACATGTTTTTCCCCCAGTTGTTTTGCATTCATCTCATGAGGAAGAGATGGAATTCATGTGTTTAAACCTGGTGGTATTTTGCAGACTGTGGCAGGGTGCCAGCCGTATCGCTGGTTGCAGTTGGGACTCTGGACAAAAATGGCACTGTCGCTGAGGCACTCGGCGAACACCTCCCCTCCGATGTAATATAACCTCACACCACGACCTGCAGAGTGTGAAACAGGAAAAATGGGAAGATTAAGGTACAAAAGACATAAATCATGAAGAAGGCCTGTGTGTTTTATAAATGAAAACTATGTAAGTGTGGCACATGCAACCACCAATTTAGCAGTATGTCTATTTCAAATTTAAATTTAAAAAACTCCTGATGTGAAAACTACTGTACTTTTCACTGGCTTGACATCTCAGAGCCTTGATCTTTAATGATAATGATCTCCAAAACTTCCTTCACCTTTATAAGTTTCCTCCTCTGTATAGATACTGCCAGCTTTGCTCAAACACATAAGTGTGAAGAATCTGAGAATAACTAATGCTGAAAAGGCGTGTGTGTGTGTGTGTGAAAAGTGTATGTGTGCACTTATGTGTACCTATATGTCTCCTTGTCATTTCAACAGTTGCATTCCTGTTAACATTGCTGAGAAGCCCTAGACAGAAGCGTTCGGAGTTGGAAGGGTCAGTAAATCCATCCACAGTCAGAGATGGCTGTGAGGCGTGGAACGTCTCTCCCACCCGCTGGTTTAACTCGTAGTAGGCTATAGAGCACCAGAAAGCTGGTTCACTGTAGGTAACCGGTTGAAGGTCTGAAAAGAAAAAGTATACATAGAAAACTCTCTGAATGTTCTTTTGAAATCCCTGTTTTCAAACTATTTTATTTTCTTCAATAGCTTTTCTAGACCTTAATTTCTGGTCTGAATTTTAAGATTTCGGTCCATTCTCAGTAAGACAGATTATAATGTAACTTGAGCCAAAGCTCAATACTACTCATGATTATAAAGTCCAAGTATATAAATAAGTATTTTCCCACTATTACAACTAGCTTGGGTCAACAATTAATCACATTCCTGCACATTTTTAAACTTCCAAACCTATATAGTAACTTCCAATATAATGGAGAAAAAAAAAATCTTACCCAGGCCGTGACTGACAGGTGACAAGGTGTTTGGTGACAGTTCTGCTGGTGAGCCTGTCAGAAAACAACACACACAATACTAATAAGGAATAGACATAACACAGTACACCTTCTTATACTCTGTATTACATTCAATGTATAGATTAACTGTGTTGTTGACCGCTACTGTTAATATTACACAGAACTAATTGCGGTGTGTATGTTCAACTCTACAATGAAGTGTGTTCCTCAGCACCAAAAAAAAAAAATCCTTTGAGTATAATTTAAAGAAGTGGAGTCAAAACTGATCCTTGGACCCTTACAGTGCATCTTTTCTCAACCAGTGAGATAAACAGCAGCATGCATACTAGCACAACGCTAAACTAGTCTACCTGATTCCATACTTTGATTCATCTGTTGGTCGCTAGTCTCTCCATCTTCACTGATATAGCCAGGTGGAGGAGTCTCTGTTAAAAAAAAAACAAAAAAACAAAAAAACACAACCACCAGAAAAATGCAGTAAGAATACATTTCAAACAATACACTGCTGCACATAATGAGAGAGAAGTGAAGTGTTTGTGTGCTCTAAGTCAACATGTGGTTATGTGTGTATGACCACATGCAAGGTGGAAATCTACCACTAGGCTGACCTCAGTTTGTGTACTCAATAGTATAGTAATAAGTAACAGTAAGCAGTCACCCTATGGAGGTCAGTTAGGTAGTTTTACCTTTAATAAGCTTTCTATAAAAAAAAAAAAAAAAGTCTATCTAGCTTGTTTTACAGCCAGAGTAAGAGGTGAATGTATAGGACTTCTGATATGGATGAAAAAAAAAGTTATACTTCCCGTCCTGCATACAGACCTGGTATATAGTTATTAGGAGGATCTATGCCAGCAGGGAAATTTGTGTTCTCAGGAATGGAGTTTGTAAAGTCATCTAGAGGTGGAAGCTCTGTCAAAATCTCTGTGTGGCGTGGCACCAACACCGGAGGCAGAACTGGAGACAAAAGGAAGTGTCACTGACAAAGGCAAATATGATTTACAATACAAATCAAAATAGTTTATGTACTTTTTTCTAAGCAGGTCTGCTCTTTCAACAACATTCTGCTTCTTTTACACACACAAAACACATCTAGACTGGTTTCCATAACACAAACTGGTAAAACGTAGTAAAAAGTAATAATGAAACTACCAATAAATTGGAGTTGCCATGATCACTTGGATTTTGGACATTGTTAGAGGGCAGCTTGAAGATCAAATCTAGCAGTACTCTGAGTAAAAACTATTTCAAAAGAGACACACACACAGACACACACACAGTTCTCAAGGATCATTACCTGGCGTCTCCACTCTCTGGTAATGGTAAGGATTGACACACACTTCATCCTTCTTAAGGTTGAAGGCGTACTGGCAGGTTTCAATGGCCCTCAGCTCATGGTGGCTGTGAAGGTCGGGCCATCTCCACAGGCGACAGTAGATGACGTGGGGCAGGCCCTTACGGTGGGACACCTGAAGACGCCCGTCCAGTGACCTGAGAGGGTTGGGGGAGAGGATGGCTAACAGTTCAGTGATGTGCCCAAGTCAAGTTGACAGGAGGCTTTTAGCTGCAGGGATACTTAAAAGTTTGTGTTTTCTTTAGTTTCTGGTCTGGTGTCTGCAAATGTGATTATAGGTTTTTAAAATACAATACAATACAAACAAACAGGAGTAAACAAGAAAGGCCGCCAACTCGCCAACCAATGGTGTGCAAGACGCTGATGGTGTTTTATTGCATAACCTTGTTTTGTGAGACTAATCAGCACAGTTGCAAAGAGCAATTGCACAGTCAGAATGACTTCTGAAACTAGTGCTTTGAAACTAGTACCTTGCAAAAACAAAACACTATCTTTTTCTAAATCAAGTCTATAATTGACTAACCTCGTTTTACAGCAAAAACAAATCTTTATTATTGACGATGACAAAGCATCACTGTGGAAATCCTGATGAAGCTCATTTTTATTTGTGTATTTTGAGGAGTAATCAATACTACAATTTAATCTCATAGTAAAGACAGTGAACATCCCTCATATTATGTCATTAATATAATAGATTTTTGCCTATTGCAACTCCTAACTGCTGAATTCACTTATTAAACACACATTTTTATTGAAATATAGCTTAATTATTTCCTTATTGCCTATATTATATTATACTACTGGCATAAGGATGAATTCCAGTTATCTTAATAAATAAACAGAAACGACCAGACAAGCCAGTGTGTAGGGAAACTGTATAAAGCTGTGTGATTACAGAAAGACAGATAAACATAAAAGCGACATGTGAGCATTACCGTTTCTACTGCGTAACCTTTGCAGCACTGAAGACATGTACAGTAATTGTTTACTCTTTGTGTGTTTGTGTACATGTGAGTGTATTCACCTGCTGTGGTCAGGGTATCCATACATGCCTGCAGAGTCCCACTGCTCTATCGTGTGGCCTGAGCCTAGACCCCATAGATCTGAGCAATTGCTACAGACAAACAAACACACACGCACGCACACACACGCATACACACACGACATGCACACACAAACATACAAGACAAGTGCAAAAAAGGATAAAAATAAAAGCGAACAGATGGTAAACTTGAGGTGTTTCGTTCAAAATTAGGATGTAATCACAAATGTATACAGTTGTTCTCTTATTGGCATGAAAGAAGGAAATGAAAAGATTCCCCCCTCGCGCTCTACAATAAGAGAGGCCAACTGGATGACAGGTGATCATGTGACAAATCCAAATATTACAGAAAGTGATGTGGTGCAATCAAGTGGTGCAGAAGGCGAGATAGGATTGAATTTTTTTGCAGTCTGCAACTTTTAAATG
This sequence comes from Thunnus albacares, assembly GCF_914725855.1. Lineage (NCBI taxonomy): Eukaryota > Metazoa > Chordata > Actinopteri > Scombriformes > Scombridae > Thunnus > Thunnus albacares. Next base: position 21,898,683 of record NC_058123.1, read on the forward strand.
GTGACAAAGTAAATTCATCTTCTGAAATAAAATCTCAGAAAGTAGCAGGTTATTAATAATCATTTAAATTAGTTTGATCAATTTATATTTAGCTGGACCATGTAATTTTTATTCTGGCAACACTTGACACACAACCGTCATCTTATACTGAAAAAGCATGTGTCTGATCATTTTACTTGGGTTTTTTGGGGGGCACTTTAAGGTTAAATAAACTCCTGCAATACCTGATTGCACATTCATATCTAAACGACATACATGTGATTCACAATTTCTGCATATTGTTTTTAAGACATGAGGAGACGTGCAATGTATAGCGACACACAGGAATCACACTTCCTAAATCACACAGGAAATATATGCATGTACAAAACAATGATATGTGAATGAGGAAATAAAGACATTCAATAAACCACACAAAATGTGTCAAGACGTAACCACAGAAAAAACAGATACAACACAAATGTGTGTGTAGTGTGTGAATGAAAACTCCAACACACACATCCCCACTGTTGCTAACTTGTTCTATAAAAGTTCTCATGATTTGTCTGAGAGGAGATTCTGCTGTCTGATGAGAGGTAAGTAATTGCCAGACCTGTCTCTACAAGACCTGCTATCTCGACACTTATCAGCCTACTCTAAGAGTTCTACAACTACAAGCCCCGTGTATACTATCTCCAGACACCGCTAATGTCTTGCCTTCTTCCTTTCTCACTTAAAAAGGTCACCAGCACAGCCCCTGCAGTGTTCTGAGCGAGACTTTCGATCCTCATCTACTTTTCGCCCTGGATGAAAGCTAAATGGCTACAATCTTCGGTTAAAGTGGTCCAATTATCAGGGAGGAGAAACATTAATAAATGATAGAAACTGAAAACAGTAGAGCAAAACAGACATAAAAAGGAACCACCATTTGTATGCAGTAAAACAAACAATGAAGCCTTTATCTCTTTCTGAGGTCATCCAGATTTCCGTCACCACTTGAAAAGCCACCCATGCTTGCTATCTATAGACACAGCTGAGCTTTTGCACTCTTCCTCTGTCACATTTCCTACCTCTACTCAAACAGACATCTACAAAGCCCAACACCTGCTATCTCCTGACAATCCCCAAGACATCCTTCAGACAACCTCCACCATCACCCAAAAAAAAAAAAAAAAAAGCTTTTCTTTATCAACCTTACTTCCCTGTGTTCAAAGGGAAGTGAGCTGTGCATCAAAGGGCTGGAATGCTATCTGCCAGTGCTGTCGAGAAGTACATGCAGACCTTTTGATTCCGGGGCCAGGGCTGCCTGTAACATGTAGCTATTTCAACCAAGCCACCATCGGTGTGTGAAAAATTGCGGTATTGAAAAACTGATTCTCTAGACAATTTCTGGACAGCCATATTCCACTTTGAACTCATTAATTCCACTTTAAAAATGTTTCCAACTTTTGTCATGTTGACAAAAAAGCATATAAGTCACTATGAAGTTCAGCTCAGTTTAGTCCGAACCCTGAAATCCTGACATAAAAAAAATAAAAATTCCTAGACTGAGGACAGTGACAGTATTCAAGCGAGCAAGAACCACCATCACCTTATCAGCACCACTAAAGAAGCTATCTAGCCTACATTCCTCAGGGTGAAGAAACAGAAAGAGGTCTGGCATCAGACACTTCCCCTTCACACAGCTTTACTTCTTCTGCCCTTTTTATCCTTGTTATATACTGTTCAGCATACAGTGTATAGTGTGTGTGTATATATATATATATATATATACACTACAATACAATGTCATCTTGGATACATATCTCCTGTATTTTAACTGCTTCATACTTTATTTAGAGAGCTTCACAGCACTCACATGTACTGGGAGTTACCAGCAGTACCAGCATAATTATCTACTGTGAGTTGAGTTGCTCCACTGAACTACTGTGACCTGAGCCAGCACTGATGCCCTCCCTGGTTGAACTCCATAACTGTAAAGACATTATGTAGCATGCTGATGCATAGTGTAAAATCCACACACAGTATGCATTATGACGGCAATGTGATTACATCTGTCTGCCCTGAGACAGCAACCCGAACAGAGTGCATTACTGAGAAAGAATTCACCCACTACAAACATCCCCTTCAGATAGAGCTAAAAATAAACACAGGCAGTACATTAACATCACCTCAGCTGACCCCTCCATATGTATTTCTTATACATATCTTGCCACTTTGCTGGCTTCCCACCTGATTCACATAGCCTGTGTAAAGAAAATTAGTTCAATGCAATGCCGTAGAAGCAGATAAATGATCAGACCGGGTCGCATCGTAATACCATGGGTGTAAATAAAGTCTTGATTCACATGTTTGTTCCTGTCTTTCTACTGAGGAAGCACGGCGGTGTGGTGATCAGGAATAGCATCCTTCTGTGAAAGATCATGATTCAACACATCATTTTAAAATCCAGCTGCCCTGCTGAAGTGTCCTTGACCAAGACACTAAATCCCCATCGGCTTCTGGTGAGCTGATTTGTGGCCAGTATAAGTGAGGCATAAGAAAAGACTGTTTCCCTGCAAGAGCGAATTATGTTATTGATATTCTATAATTTAAGGAAACTAAAAGAAAGACAGAGAGAGAGAGAGAGAAAGAGAGACAGAGAGAGACAGAGTGAGAGAGACAGAGAGACAGAGAGAGAGAGAGAGAGAGAGAGAGAGGGTAGATTACATAGAAAATTCGAGAAGGGAAGCTCATAAAATCTTCACACAGCAGCCTAGTTATCTCCCCTTTCTGCTGATCCTCAGTCGATTGATTGACGTTAATCACATGCTTCTCATGGGGCTCCCCTGACTTTGCCACTTTTTGTCATGATAAGGTTTCACCTGGTCTGGTGACTTGGCTCGTGTACCTAATCATGCGACACAGGAGATCTCTATACTGCAAGACACATGACCTGTACCGTTCAGGCTCAGTATTAACAGTAATTAGCAGCTTTGGCTTTCAGCAAAATGATAACTTCAAAGTTAACTCATCTACTCATACTAACTGTATTTTTCAAGTCTTACTTTTTTTGCTGTGAGAAAGATGAAGATATAATGTATTTTGAGTCTGAGTCTATTTTCAGAATGTACAGATATACAAATGTATGCACATTTTCTTCCACTGTGGTTTTGCTACTTTTCGAGCACCTTTGCAAGGACTCTGAGTTGATAGGAAGACACTCTTCACAGATCTCTTATCATACAAAGACATCAAGCACAGCACTGCACGTGCTTGTATTTTGAACTATTCCTTCTTTACTTCATTCTGTCTTCTTTCTATTGCTTTAGATTTTTTTTTAATAGTTTACAACCTCTTCGATCTTCATCATATAACATTCGAAATATACATTATAATCCCATCAGTCATCAACAGCCTTTCATATTGCCTTGTCTCCATTCCTGTTTTTTTGGGTTTTTTTTTTTTTTACTAAAATCTTTATCTGCCTAACAAATGCAAGCTTTCCTGTTCTTTGTAGACTTTATCTCCAGGTAGACAGGCACCAATAGATCTCCAGAACACCAAGTACTTCATTAAGAGGACTGGCCAAGGCTAAGTTCTGATCCGCACACTTATTCAATTAGTCATTCATGCTGTCGTCAGTAGTTACACAAATGTGTGCCATGAGGAGTTACATTCTGTGTTTTGCCTTGAAGCAGAAGATGTTTATTTCCCCATAAAACATTTTTTAAATTTGTGTGTCATGAGTATTTGCAAAAAATGTATTTGCCCATGACATGAGTACTGTCGGCACCATTATTGAGTATTGTTGGACCCTTATACTTTATATGAAAATAGGTTTTAGACATAATGTCTTAAGTTATTAAATGTATTTTGATTCAGTTCCTCTAATCTTGTTCTAAATAGCACTTTCTAACAAGCTATGTCAACCTGTCTAATCAGTGTAATGGGATAAAAGGCAGTTCAGTAGGTTGTTGGTGCATAAGACCCTAATGAGGCTAGACACAGTGTGAATGCACAGCCGGGTTTTCTGCATATAATTAGGAATTCTGATGACGGAAGTCGACACAGAAAACAAGAAAAACTTTGGTTAGCATCATGTGTTGGGCGTCTGTTTCCTCCAATCAGGTTTCACTTCTGCTGCGTTGCTAACCTATGGCACAGCAGAATAAGGAAGTGGGCTTTCCGTTGCACAACAGAGACTTTTCTTTTGCACCCCTGTGGGTGCCTGTCACCCTCCTTCTTACTTTCATGTGTGTTGACACACTCTGTTGTGCTGATCTATATTGGTGGTATTGTGGTATACCAGTGCAAAGGGGCTGTGGATGTGTGTTTGTGTGAATATGAGCACGACTTGAAGTTACTGTGATAATGCTAGATTTGATATTAATGATTAGTTTAGTTTCCAATTTTGAGAAATTTTATAGACTATTATTACTATTACTATTATTATTATATATTAAAAAAGAACTGCCATATTAATCTAAATTCTGTTTCTGTGTGTATGTTTAAAACTTGCTAAAGTACATGCATGTGTTTGTGTGTGTGTTGTGTCCAGCAGCATGTGGGTGTTTCACCTATTTATGTTGGCACACATTGCTATTCCCTGTGGCAATAGCCATGTTTTCTGTGTGTTTGTGTGTGCAAATATATAGAGAACAGACAAATACAGGATGTGTGTGTGTGTGCGCGTGTGTGTGTGCGCGTGTGTGTGTGTGTGTGTGTCCTCATCTCACCTGGGTATGGTGACACACTTTGTCTTGCTGTTCTGCGTGCTGATGGCTTTCTCCAGCTCATCCAGCTGCCCCGTCTTCTTCAACTTCTTCACCAGGCTCTTCACAGCTTTTTCGCACCATTTCTCCTCCTGTCCTCCTCCGTTTTGCTCCCCTACTCCTCCTATTCCTCCTCCTGCTCCTCCACTCCCTGCTGGAGTCTTCTTCCATCCCAGGAGGCGTTTCACTACCGGGGGAGTGAAGGGAAGGATGGAAGACATGGTGGCTTGTGTATTTGTGTGTTTTTGTGGAACTAAGTGTGTTTTGACACCCCTCTTAATCTGATGTAAAGAGAAAGAGGGAGGGAGGGGGGGGGGGGGAGGGGTTAACAGGTGATACAGGTGTTGGGCTGTACGTCCGAATTCCTACTTGATATATGTTTGTATTTGTGAGTAATGTCTTGTCAGAACTAAGGCATTGGTCTTGAGGAGCCCTGGGAAGAAAATCAGATGGAAAGCACAGAATGTAGGGAGCGGAGAGGAGCACATCCAAAGAAACCTAAGCAACAGAGGGGAGAAAAGAGACAGCGCACTTCAACACCTGTGAACACAAAGACAGTAAAGAAGTGTGCATATAACATTTTCTTCTTTCTTCATTATGCCCACACATCCAGATTCGTGAACAGTTTTTTTTTTTTTTTTGCCCAGAGCTATGACTATCATATTGATCTCAGCCCCCTGCTGCTAACTCTCCCACCACATATATTACAGCATGTCATTCAGGCACTCTGGCAGTCATAGTACTAAGCTGTTTAAATGTCACAACTGCTAGCCAATGATGAATGAATAAAGCTCTATTTTTCTTGCGCATTTCTGAAAGCTTTAATGATGGTTAGAGGAAGCAGATGTATCATTTTATATTTATAAAAACTTTCACTTGAGGCAACAGGGTGACACATGTCATATCATATAGGCCTATATTCAACCAACATTTCAGTATTTTGACCGTTGGAGTCATGTAGTTAACCTATATTTTCATGATTATTGATTTTACTCCAAATGATGGAGGGTGTGCATGATCCTGTGTGGCAATATAGTTTCTTTTCTTTACTAGGTCAACCTCTGAAACCTAAATGAAGACTACTTCAAGCAACTTTTCCACTGAGAGGAGAAAAATTTATGTCAATATCTATACTGATCATCTGCTAATCCCACCTATCCTATTATTGAAACCAGTGTTAACCCTCTCAGACAAAAGCTGAGCAGTGTCGGACCATGTTGAACCCTTTTTGGGAGCAGGGTCTTCAAACCTTGTCTTGTTGATTAAACTTGCTGTCCCGTTCCCACAAACATTTGAGTTTCGCAGATCCTAACTCACTCAAAAGGGTTGTTTTTTTATCTCTATCACCTATTTTGGCAGGTAAATTTCACTTTTTTAAAAAAAAAATTAATAGCATCTGACTGGAAACAGTGCTGAGAACAGCTAGTGAAATGTGGAATTCAATGGCCACAACATACACTTTACAATTTGTTCTGGGCGTTGACATGAGCATGCGTAACCGTATCCTATATTATAGCTCTCATTTTATCGCCAAGATCAATTTCCCAGCCTGATGAGAAAACACAAACATTCAGAGAGAGGAAAAATTCAGGATGGACCTACAGAGAATACTCAAATTGCATTAATAAATCTAATTTGAAAACATATCTGTTTCCCCTGGACCCAGTCCTCTCAAAACAGAAAGGCTCTTACTGTGTGTAGATTAGTGCAGCATATTCTTGATCAATGAGACTTAAATAAATACAGATAGAACTGCCCGGCGGTGCAGTTTTCTCAACTCTGCTGCCAGAGAGGAAGGGATAAACTGTCCTCGGCATGTTACTCTGAAAGTCCAAGCTCCTTCTAAGAATTAATTTCACAGGCTTAACCCTTGGACTGCTTAGTGCAGGAGTCTGAATGGCATTCAGAACAAGTCAGACCATTCTTGAAAATAATTAACTACAGTCTTAGTACCTGCAGCTGCTTGATTTGTCCAAATATTCAAGCATGCTATCCATTAGTGAGAAGGTTTTGATGCCAGCATAATAGACAGGGGCTGGGAAACAATAACGTGCAAGTACAATACTGCAGGTTGGTCAATACCTCAAGTGGGCTCCTTGCAAGTGATTCTTCAGTCACATAAGTAAGCAGTTAAATTTAGGACTGTGGTTATCCCTCTTGCTAAAGGTTGATACACGGATATGGAGGAATAAAAAACAATTGCTGTGTAAGCTTTTCACATTGTACAGAAAGTCTTAATGTAAAAAGAACAAAAAGCACAAAACGTGCTGATATGGCTACATTGCATATATGTCTACTCGAAATGCTAACCATGGGGTTATCAGGGCCTTGTGGACAAAATAAGCAACGTTATTTTGTCTGGAAACCTCTCGTCTTTTTTGTGTGTGTTGTGAGAGAGAAACTGTCTGTTTTGGGTTACTACTTCTTCTCCGCAACCGTACACAACGCGGTTTGAAGAATAAGCTAACGTTAACGCTACTAACGGCGATTCAGACAACACAGCCAGTGGATGTAGACTTTGACAAAGCACCAAAAAAACCCCACTTCATTTCACTGGTGGATGTCAGTTGCTTTGGTGTAACGTTACAGATACAGTGAAAATAGTCCGGTTTCTTTTGTCTCGAATTGACTAATACCCCCCCTCTCCTCTCTGCCTTCTCCTCCCCTCGCCTCCAAAAAAAAAAATTAAAAAAAAAAAAAAGAGTACGAAAAAAATCCGCTAGCAAGCTTGCTACTTTGTGTCACAGACAAATAAACAGGTCTGTTTGTATGTTTTTGTCGCTTACAAATCATTGTTTAAAACACACTTACCCGCCGAGGAGGTGGAAAGGACGCTGGACGGTGAACGGTCACTCAGGTAGCTGTCAGAAAAGCCTGCTTGTTCATTTTAAATTCACCCGGAGAGACTTTAAACTGTATTTTTCACCTCCGAGCCGCCGGGATGATGGCCCCTCATTCAAAGCTCAACCAAACGTGTATCGCTTCACGCAAAAACATAAACGGCAACCGTACCGCCACTATGCCCCGCCTTCTCTCTCTTCCTATTGGCTTAAGTTCCGGGGTTCAGCCGATAACCTGTTGGACCAGGCGTGTTTACTATTGGCTGGAGAACGTGTCCGTCACATGTTGGTAAGTACGAAGGTATGTCGGTGATGTTTGTCAGTGGATACCTTGATTGTCCTTTTACAATTGCATAATAACCTACTGTAGCTTGTCAATGAAATAGAATGGAATAGAAGTAGCCTTAGTTAGATTAACAAAATAGAACATGTTACTGTTACACTTTTTTTTTTCTTTTTTTTTTTTTTACAACGCTTCCCTTTTCAAAACTGACACAATCTATGGTTTAACACCACACACACACTTGTATGATGAGCAGAATTTGGCAAACTATGCTGACGCTGACAAATTAGGAAAGGTCACCATAAACTCTATAAGTCTATACCAATATATTCTTCATTTTTCTTAACTTTTTTAAAGACCTTATTTTTTAAAAATATTTATTCATACATTCATTCATTCACAAATCCATAAACATGTGTGAAAGGACATTGAAGTCATGCTAATAAAGAGCAGACCAGTATCATGGATTATTAGGTTCACTAAAGTACTTTCTCATGTTTGTGTATTTGTTAAATGTTAAACTGCTAATCACTCCGATAGGCTATATGAGCAGAGGGATGCTGTCGAGTCAACCTTTCATAGGTCATTTGGCCTCATCATGCAAATAAGACTACACACCTGCAGCACCTGCATGCAAATCAAAGTCTCTCCCTTTGGAGAAATCACTGCCCGATGAAGCTTCTTTCCAAGCTTCAATCAGTTCATGTCAGCAGCAGGTAGTAGGCCTACGTCAATCCTTTGAGTATTTACCTCATCACTCACTGAGGAGCCAAAAGAAGCGCATGCTCTGTGTGCACACACGTCTTCCTCACCTGAGACCTGTTGCTCAGCTGCAGGTTTACTGCATTATGCGGACGCTGGTTTTAGATGTAAAGGATGCTTCTCTTTATCACCCATCGTTATGTCAAAAATGAGGAGCGACAGACCTGTCATGTTATAACCAGCGTATAACCAAGCCGGATGAGAAAACTAAAACAAAGGGTTTACACCACAAGTTGCTGTGTATTTGATCTCAGTCGGCTTTACCAACTGGAAAAATTCACTTACTTGTAAGTATTTTTATTCTTTGTCTTCCATTCATTGCCTAAATTAGTAAGGGGTTGGCAAACAGTTGTAAAAATGAATGTCTGTAGACTTTAAGATAGGCTATAGAGACAATATGTTGGAAACATGCAATACTTTTGCATACACTATTGTAAGGTTATTAAAAATAGATTAGAAATACATAGGCTAAAGGAGGACAAGTGAAGTCCAAATTGTTATTTAATTGTTGTCCAAGTTGTGTTTACTCAACTTTTAAGGTCTAAGTCAAGAGGAAAGTGAGATTTTATCTGCTTTATTGCATAATACATGTTCCACACTGTGTTTACAGGGGCTGTGTGCCTACCAGCAGGTAGGTACAGGATGATGCTCTGAGTGTGAAGACAAGAACAGATAATAAATCTCAGTGGACCATCACCAAGGAGACAGAAACTCCAGAGGGTTGCCTGCAGTGTTAGCTATAAAAATCTCATAGGTAAAGCCATACCACTGCAGTGGAGTTCAGTCAGGGAGGAGGGTTATTTAAATATTTTCTCTGTTATGATTATTTTAAAATATCCCTAATGTGTTTTTTTTTTATGTGTATGAAAGAGTTTGTCTGATTTGTACACCACAGGCAATGGGTAAATGCTGCAAATGCAAGGGGAGACTGCTGTGCATGTGCCTGCTGCCCTGTATGATGACCGGCCACCTTCTGATTTATATAATGGTGTCCATATTCGTCACCATGTCCTACACTCCTCCAAAAATAACCATCCACTATATTGCTCCGGGGATTTCTGCGAATTCTGGGGCTTTGGCCTCCCACCCCCTCAGCCCTTTCTGGAACCTTCGTCTGGAGGACAGCGCACTGTGGAACCAGCTGCAGCATGCTTGGGACCGTCAGCACAATCCAATACTGCGGGGAAATGCAACTGGGATTTTGAGGAAGCCAAAGGTTAAGCTTTTATCACAAATCGAGGATGAATGCCTTTCTGACTGCATGTCGCACATGTGCTCAGTCCCTCGTCTGCACGATCTCAACAGCTTGCCAGAACAAATGAGGGCATTTATCAGGTCAATGCACTGCAGGGAGTATCCCCTCCTTATCAACCAGCCTGCTATGTGTAGGAGGAACAACAGTAGCTTTGGTCTCGACTCTCCCATGCTCCTCATGGCCATCAAATCTCAAGTGGGGAACTTTGAAAATAGGCAGGCCATCCGTGAAACATGGGGGCGCAGTGGTCTGGTGAGGGGGGAATCAAATAAGAAAGGTGGATTAGTACGCACTGTGTTTCTGCTTGGAAGGCAGGACTCAAGTACAGGTCCTCATCCAGACCTCAAAAACCTCCTGGAGCTTGAGAACCAGAAATATGGGGATATTCTACAGTGGGATTTCAGAGATACTTTTTTTAACCTGACCCTAAAGGACTTGCTGTTCTGGCACTGGCTCCAGCAATACTGCCCCACCGCCATCTTTGTGTTCAAAGGGGATGATGATGTCTTTGTTCGAACAGGCGCCCTTCTGGATTACCTGCACAAACAGTGGGAGGAGCACAACTTGTGGAGAGCCTATACAAATGAAACTGGCATGGATTTGTTTGTGGGGGATGTAATTAATAACGCAATGCCAAACCGTGAGCCATCTACTAAATACTACATACCGGAAAGTTTCTACAAAGGTGTGTATCCACCATACGCTGGTGGAGGAGGGGTGGTGTATTCTGGCTCACTTGCATTGCGATTGAAAGAGGTGTCTGACAGGGTGCGCCTTTTCCCGATAGACGACGTGTATCTGGGCATGTGCCTGCACAGACTTGGGCTCTCACCAAGCCATCACCCGGGATTTTTAACATTTGATCTCCCAGAGACAGAGAGGGGGAATCCCTGTGCTTACAGATCTGTTCTACTCGTTCACAGACGGAGTCCCAAGGAGATGCTGACACTGTGGAAGCAGCTCCAGAACCTGCCTGGTCAATGCTGAGGCTCATTTGCCTGCCAAATAGGATTCATTGAGTATAGAATGAATGCTGCTGCCACACTCATTTGAAAAATGTACAAACTTTGACTGCATCTTCATGGCAGGCAGGTGGTACCCTCTAAAGGTCACATGCAATGTACTTTCCCTCTGAAGAGTAAAACTGAGGAGGCAACTGATCTACCTCAAAGGGTACTTGTATTACGAGGGCATTACACAATAAGGCCACATACTTGTTACTTTAAAAAAAAAAAAAAAAGTATGTATTTGTACCCTTTCAACACGATTTTACTACCTTATGCAGAAAATATAATGCCATGCATATTATTTCATAATGTTTGGAGAAAACATTTCAGATATCTTTGCGTTATGTGCCCTGCTGTTTCCTTTAAGTCAGCTGTGCCAGCTAATGTGACATTTCAACATGTCTCACATCCACTCTGTCCTATATTTAAAATGCAACTTATCCTTTTGTGACTCATTTTGTAACTTCAGTGCTAATTTATAGTGATACTTGACATTGATCGTGGTTATCATTTAGGCAGGGAAGGTGTAATGTTCAGAAAAATTATTTTTGAATGTTCTTGTGCTGACAGTTCAAGGTAATTGATGTTCAATATGGCACAATATGTTGCATATATATATATATATATATATATAAAAATGGGGCCTAAGAAATTATACATTGCATTGGTGTTTTTCCTTCACCGTCTGCACTTGAACTCCACAGTGATTGATTTTTCTGTTATCTGTAATGGATGTGCAGTAATCGGAAATGGAAATAACCAGGAAAGCTATTTCTTGTTTTCCTAAAGGATTCCAACAAAAAATGTATCATGTCAAGGATAAATAAATGTTTGTTTCTCAAACACAATTGTACTGATTATTATTATATATTTATTTATTGTATTATAATCAATTCTATTTTGGTTGCAATTATAAAATGAAGAGGAAATAAGATCATCTAACCATATCTTTGAAAAGGCAGATATGGAGTCAAAATGAAGGTAAAGCATCATGCAGCTCATGAGTCACCAGCCTTGCACGCACAGCAGAGTGAACAATATTTAACAGTGAAAGCATTTATTATCTGTACACTAATGAAATCATGTGTGTGTATACATTAAAGAGATACTGGATAGTGTTTGATACTCCCCTTTAGTCTTGATCCTGTAGAAGTGCACTGGTTTGCATGTGGGTGTTAATGATGTGATTTTCTATCTTTATTATGTTTTTGTTTTTTCTACATGATATGAAGGGAAATGTGTAGTTTTGGAGAGCAAATTTAGTGGGGTGAAACTGTAGTTTTGTAAACATTAACAAGGAAAAGATTAGTATATATATTACATTCACCACAAAAAATGAAAAAAAAAAAAAAAAACCTGAAGTAAATTTGTTTTCCGTCTCTCTTAGCCAGACAAAATTGCATGGCAAAAATTACCTTCATTTGCCACTCTGGAAGACAAAGACGAGGACATGGGAAATGAGACCCCCAGAGATGGATCTCCTCCAGGGAGAATAAAAGCTGTCGCAGAAAAACATCAACAAAAAGAGAGGACACTGGGCGTCTCTTTTTTCCATACTGAACAATTGTAAAGCAGTAAATTATGAATAAAACGGTAATTCTTATTACTAATTAATTACAATCCAGTTTACTAATGTTTAGAAACCTGGGTGCTTCTTTTCTCTTTACTGTACGAAAGTATTTTCTTGTCTGGTCTCCACCATTGATTTTGATACTAATAGGCAGCCAGTGGCTTGAGAGTAATGTAGTTGCAGAGGAAGATAAAATCAATCTGAGGGCTTTAAGAGGAAGATTATGTAGCTGCTGAACACTAATGAGGAAGTGGAGAAATGGAGGCATGGTGAACCATATTTTGATGTAATTGTAAGTACATTTAGTTACAGACTACTTCCCAAAGCTGCTCTGAACAGTATGTTACACTACTAGTAGTAGTAGTTGTAGTGTTTCTTTCTTTTTTTCCTGGGAAAACTTCACAAATAAAACCAAAACAAGTGCATAGCTAGATTATGTGATTACTACAATTTGGGTAGACTCCCACTATTCTAATGACATGACTTTCAGTGACATCTAGTGTTAAACTCCTGCAAATGCATGAATGTTCCTGAAAACACAAGAATGATCCAATGATGTCAGCACTCTTGAGTAATAGCTCCACCCAGTGGAGAGCTGTGGTAATGACTGGAAAGTTCATGAAGACTCTGGACCTCCTCCAGTTAGAATATAAAAGCTGAGACAATCTCACTGCTGAGACAGAAAGCAACACAACCAACACAGAAGACAACAGACTCTTTAACAGTGTTTGATCTCACAACAAGAGGACTCACCACTAAACACACACTAAAGATGCTGTGCTCTCATGGATTCCAGTCTGCCCTCAGTCCATTCATGGACTTCTACTGGCCTGTACGCAGTCTGTGGCCAGAGGTTAAACCTCTGCTCCACCAGCGGGATGTACTGCAGAGAAACCTCCAGGAGCTGCGCAGCGGTCTGGAGCTGATGGACAAACTTCAACACAAGATCCTGGAGGAGACGGAGCCTTTCCAAACCAGTATGGCCACGCAACCGGTCTCCTACCAGCTGGAGAAAGAGGGAGAGCACTTTGGCCTGACCCTGGACACTCAAGGCTTTTCCCCAGAGGAGCTGTCTGTCAGGCAGGTGGGCAGCAAGCTGAGAGTCAGCGGGAAGACAGAGAAGAAGCAGGAGGACGGGAAAGGCTCCTACTCTTACATACGCCAGGAGTTCAGACAGGAGTTTGATCTGCCTGAAGGACTGAACCCAGAAGCCGTCACCTGCCACCTGGCTCCAGACGGGAAGCTCCACATCCAGGCAGCCAAACGTCCATGTGTTGAGGAGGCTGAGAGAGAGCTGATTATCAAGAGGAGCTTGGAGGAGAAAACACAGCAGAGTCTGAGTTCACAGAAAGAAGACAGCAGCACAGAGACAGACAACAGCACACAGGACAAACCTGAAAACATGGACTGATTTATCTAAATGATTTTGTACCAATGTATGTTAAAAGTTTTCTGGTCCGAATGTTGCCAGTTTCTATCAGAAGTGTTTTATACTGATGAATGATGATGTTTTTGCATGTTTAATTTAGTATTATAAATAAATGCATGATATTTAAAATAATATACATGGTTTTTACAATCTCTTTGAAAATGTCTTTAACTACAAATATGTTAAGAAAGAAATAATAACAGAACTTGATTTGACAGAAATGATTATTCCTATTAAATGAACCTCAAACAGTGAAGATTTGAATGAGAATTTATCACTTTGAAATAAATGATCAAATACCTTCATTAAGCTTCTCTCACAGGACTTTTATCTTACAGCAGCTTTGATCTATTAAACACATTTAAGAAGCTACAGATATTATTCTCCTACTTGGATGTTTAAAGGATAGATCATATTGTCTTTGCAGTTGGAAAAATTATACAAGAGCTACATACTGTATATTCAACATAATTTCTGTGTAGTTTGAAAAAAACAAAAACAAATTATAAAGGAAAGAAATATCATTGTAGTGTATGAAAGTAAATGAGTGACGATGGGAGCAAAAATTAGTTTAAAGTAAGTGATCAAACACTTTCATTAAGTTTTCTCTAACCAGACTGTGTGTCATTCACAATGGCCTTATTTTAACCAGCTGTCCCTCTGACACCTGAAATGTTACAGAATGGATGGAGCATATTATATAGCAACTGTGAACAGAAATCTTCCTCAAAAATGGAGTGTATTTGAATATATTCATTGGGAGCCTCCCAATATAGACTTAGTTTATGTTTTATTTCACTTTAATCTCTGTCTGGATGTGATGAAGTTTGTTTCTCTACTAAATGGAATGGAAATGTAGGAGTCTTTAATCCACTGGCTCTGCCTCCTCACAGATGAAGGGAGAAATGAATGTCCATATGCAGAATCAAAAAGATGAATTTGGAGTAGTGACAAATTAATAGAAAATTATTTCTGAAAATTATTCACTAAGTGTAAAATCACATTTCCAAATGTACTCTACACATGTATTTCAACCAAGTAAAAATTATGTTAAATGTCTTCATTCTGTAGGTCAAGATTAATGTGAGATTCGATCAGACAGGAAACTTCCTTCTTTAAAGATTTTTTTTTCTTTGATAGGTACATTATTGAAACAAATAGAAACAAGGGGAGAAAGAGTGGTATGACATGGAACACACTTACCAGCTGGAATCAAATGTAAAGCATTGCATTTATGTGGTATACACCTTTACCATTTACCTATCATAACTCCCTACAGAGAAACTTCTTGAATGTACAGGAACCATAACCAGTGATATCATCACTCCTGAGTAATAGCTCCACCCAGTGGAGAGCTGTGGTAATGACTGGAAAGTTCGTGAAGACTCTGGACCTCCTCCAGTTAGAATATAAAAGCTGAGACAATCTCACTGCTGAGACAGAAAGCAACACAACCAACACAGAAGACAACAGACACTTTAACAGTGTTCGATCTCACAACAAGAGGACTCACCACTAAACACACACTGAAGATGCTGTGCTCTCATGGATTCCAGTCTGCTCTCAGTCCATTCATGGACTTCTACTGGCCTGTACGCAGTCTGTGGCCAGAGGTAAAACCTCTGCTTCACCAACGGGATGTACTGCAGAGAACCCTCCAGGAGCTGCGCAGCAGTCTGGAGCTGATGGACAAACTTCAACACAAGATCCTGGAGGAGATGGAGCCTTTCCAAACCAGTATGGCCACGCAACCGGTCTCCTACCAGCTGGTGAAAGAGGGAGAGCACTTTGGCCTGACCCTTGACACTCAAGGCTTTTCCCCAGAGGAGCTGTCTGTCAGGCAGGTGGGCAGCAAGCTGAGAGTCAGCGGGAAGACAGAGAAGAAGCAGGAGGACGGGAAAGGCTCCTACTCTTACAGACACCAGGAGTTCAGACAGGAGTTTGATCTGCCTGAAGGGCTGAACCCAGAGGCCGTCACCTGCTACCTGGCTCCAGACGGGAAGCTCCACATCCAGGCAGCCAAAGCTCCATGTGTTGAGGAGGCTGAGAGAGAGCTGACTATCAAGAGGAGCTTGGAGGAGAAAACACAGCAGAGTCTGAGTTCACAGAAAGAAGACAACAGCATGGAGACAGACAACAGCACACAGGACAAACCTGAAAACATGGACTGATTTATCTATATGATCTTGTGTCAATGTATAAGAAATGTGTTATATTATGTTAAATACTGATCATATATGCTTTATATTTTTCTAATTGACTAGTATGAATGATTATTAATAAATGAATTTAAATTGAAATCAAATCATGTTTTTGCTTTTTAAATTCATATTCATATCCTTTATATCTTATATATTGGTATAAAAAGAATTTAAATATATACATTGCCCTTTGTATGTACATTTATTACTGAATACTACATTTTTATGCTTATTAAAAAGAAGGGAGAAAAAAGCAAAGTTGCACCAATTTATACCATGTAGGTACTGGAAATATCTTTATAGGGCCATCATAGGGCCATCACTTTCCTATCTTTGATAAGTATTGGCTGATTGTTAAAGTTTAGCACAGCTTTATGGTGGACAGAGCTGTCTGTAGTTGGTGTGTTTGTTTGTGTGAATGTCATGTCTGACTGATGAAAATATTGTTAGTACAGTCGCACATGCGACTTCACTATATCAGTTATCAGGAAAATCATTGTTGACTTATCAAACTATTATTAAAATTATGGTTTGTTAATTCTTTGTTAATCATGCACAGTTGGTTTTAAGTCACACCCCTGATTTTTATGTGACAGCAGATGGAAATGATGAATTAAATATAACTTTTGTCTGACTACAAGAAAAAAATGATCTGACCTTTAATCTGATATCAAAACCATGTTCAGGGGCAGTGACTATAAGACCAGACAGTCTGATGTGAGTGGACTCAGATGTCAAAAAGGGAAATCGGATGAATGATGACTTGAGCCATTCTGTACAATTCAAACTTTCCAATCATACTTTAAATATTTTACTACTCTGTGAAAAAAAGGTCATTTGATGTTATTTTCTGTAGGTAAATTAAATATTTTTAAGAGAATGCATAAAGTCTGTTCTACTCAAGTGTCCCATTCAGCCATGACAGTATGACAGTGAGCCAACATGTACAATACCATAACTCAAACTCAATCAGCTAAATGGAATTCAGACATCATTAACTGTGTTGTTTACATATATGGTTTTCCTACTGTGACATGTCAAAAGGTCTTTGTGAAAAAAGGCCTATTATGTTGCTTTCATCACACTGAGAAAAAAACAAACATGACAAACTAATACTGAGGTCAGACTCAACTAATGTACACAAACAAAAGTCTGAGGTGAGAGTATTTTGAAGAGTCATTTTTATTGATTTTCATCATTTTAATCTTCAGAAGGAGTGAAATCATGTTTTTCATATTTTGCTCCTCTGTCTTTATATAATCAGAAAATTTGTTCTTTTTACATTTATTGATCATACCCAGTTATAAAAATAGATATGATCATCAATCACAGCATTTATAAAAAACACACATTGGCACATCATATATAGATCAGTGCATGTCTTTAGGTTTGTCCTGTGTGCTGTTGTCTGTCTCTGTGCTGCTGTCTTCTGGCTGTGAACTCGGACTCTGCTGTGTTTTCTCCTCCAAGCTCCTCTTGATAGTCAGCTCTCTCTCAGCCTCCTCAACACACAGAGCTTTGGCTGCCTGGATGTGGAGCTTCCCATCTGGAGCCAGGTAGCAGCTGATGGTCTCAGGATTCAGCCCTTTAGGCAGATCAAACTCCTGTCTGAACTCCTGGCGTATGTAAGAGTAGGAGCCTTTCCCGTCCTCCTGCTTCTTCTCTGTCTTCCCGCTGATTCTCAGCTTGTTTCCCACCTGTTTGACAGACAGCTCCTCTGGGGAAAAGCCTTGAGTGTCCAGGGTGAGGACAAAGTGCTCTCCCTTCTTCTCCAGCTGGTAGGAGACCGGTTGTGTAGCCACACTGGTTTGAAAAGGTTCCATCTCTACCAGGATCTTGTATTGAAGTTTATGCATCAGTTCCAGACTTCTGTGCATCTCCTGGAGGTTTCTCTGCAGTAGATCGTCCTGATAGATCAGAGGTTTTACCTCTGGCCACAGACTGCGTACAGGCCAGTAGAATTGCCTGCATGGACTGAGGGCAGACTGGAATCCATGAGAGCACAGCATCTTCACTGTGTTTTTAGTGGTGAGTCCTCTTGTTGCAAGATGAAACATTGTTAAAGTGTCTGTTGTCTTCTGTGTTGGTTGTGTTGCTTTCTGTCTCAGCAGTGAGACTGTCTCAGCTTTTATATTCCAACTGAAGGAGGTCCAGAATCTTCAGGAACTTTCCCGTTGTTACCAGAGCTCTCCACTGGGTGGAGCTATTACTCAAGTGTGATAACATCACTACATCATCCTCATTTTTTCATGAACTTTCCTGCATGATAGATGTATGGTAGACCGGAGCTCTTTATTTTATTTTTAATTTAATTTTTATTTTTAATGTATGTGGTCATTAGCAATGTTTGATTCAATTAAGAGGTATTCTCACACCAAAACCTATATTACATTTTTTTGTCAATAACCATATAATACCACACAGATCAATATGCTTGCCCTGAGCTTTTACTGGAATATAGCCTATTGATCGAAAGGCATTTAATGATTCAAATAACAAAACTGAGAGCAAATGATACAATTTTGATTTTAGGTTTGCCTTGAAATGTAATCAGACCTAACATTCAATCAAATCTAAACAATCACATTTTAGAAGATTCTATAAACTTGCAAGAAAAAGCCTTTCAAAGTGACAAAATGTTTTTGGAACAGATGTCATCTTAATGTATTACATTTTTAATTGTTTGGAAAAGAATCCTCAAAATATTAAGTGATTGTAGTCTATATATGAAACATGCTGACATGTTAGGTTCCCAGCTCTGAAGTGATGTGATTCAGTTGAATTTATTTAAAGTGGATGGACAAACACAACAAAACATTCTAATAAACTTTATGTAGTCCTTGGTGGTTTATGAGGGGTCCATATACAAGAAATCGGGTGAATTCAGCTATACTAGGAGAGATTTTGTAATTCAATCTTGTGATTGTGTTCTTGTCATCAATCTGAAATAAATAATCCAACATATGATACATTTATGAATTCCTGAAGGTGTCTACTGTCTTTATGTGAAGAAGCGTTTATGATATTTTTTACAAAGCATGGCTCACCATTTTGTTTTGGTTGTCAGTGACATAAAACTATTTTTCAGTGACGTGTTTTGGTAATTTGGAGCACAGTTTCATCAGTGAAGGCTTTTGCTTTCAGCACCAATTGCTTTGACTTACACTTTTCAGGGCAGAGGCACACTGCTGTCCTCTTATGCTGTCCCACTTTACCTGATGTCCCAATATACCTGAATTCACCCTATTTGAAAAAAAAGAGTGAGTACAGGAGGTTTACCTTCCACTATATCTTAAACACAATTTCTTCTTATTCACCAAACATTTTTGAAAAAGATTTCCTTAATATCCTATTAGAATGAACACAAATTGTAGTAAATAAATAAATAAATAAATTGATTTAAACAAAAAAAACATCCTGTGTGGATGTGAAATTTTACCTTGCTTTGGATAGGATAAATCCTATATTTTGTAACTGAATCCTATCGCACTGGGTTTCAGTGGGATAAACACGTTGACACCTGATTCTGATTCATGGGTGCATGAACGGTTGCATGAAAATAGATTGTAAAACGACCCGTTCCTTTCCCTTTTTTATGAATGAATGTTGAGTCCCCGTGATCCAGTCAGCCAATGAGCAGCTTGTACCTGCAGCCGTTTGCAGCTCTGCAGCAACAAGAGGTCACTACACTTGAAAGCGTGGAGGGGAGAGCAGCAGCAGCCTGCAGCACGTCGGATCTGTCAGGCCTCTACACGCACGTAGAGACATCACACAACAGCCCGGCTTTTTTTTCTTTTGTTTTGTTTGTTTTGTTTTTATTTTACAACCGATTGCAATGTCGCTGAAAAACAGCGACGCCTTGGCCGTGGAGAGACGCATGGATCTGGCCTCGCTCTTCTGCATGATCGGGCGACACGGTCCCGCCGTGGCTCTGGTTGTGATGGTGATGGTGTCCGTGCTGGCGGGTTTCATCATCTACCGGACTGTAAGGGGGAAGCGGAGGAAGGCCACCGCCGCAGCCGACGGCGCCGACAGCAAGAGCCCCGAAGCGGAGAGAGACGCATCGGTGTTGCAACCGGGACCGGAGCCGGGCCCGGAGGAATCACATAGCTCAGTGGAGTCAACAGGTAAAGATCCAAAATAACGTTAGCAGGTACATTGCTGCAGTCTACAGGTGCTAATATATATATTATAAATACAGTAAGCCTGTGTAATATATAGGCTATAGAATATAGGTTTTTACAATAGTCTATTTTATAATGTAGGCTAATAATTTAAATGATAATTTATTTAATAATTTTATATGATCTAAAATATAGCTATGAGCTACAATAGTAGTAGAGGTATTAATGTCTAAGTTACAATGATACTGTAGGAGATAAAAAAATATCATGATGCTATAAACCCATATAATATCTGGGCTATCAGTAAAACGTCATGCAGTGATTTAAAAAGACATCTTTAAGGATAGAATTATTACCTCATAATACAAATGTTGTTGGTAAAACTTACTCATTCTCTTAGGAAATACTGGTATACCACATAAGATGAACATTTACATCTGTAATGAAAAGGATATTATGAACTCTGTTGGCAAACTAGATTATAGTATCCATTTAGGATATCATTCCTCATATAGAAATCAAAATTAAAGTTTAAAACAAAGTACAAATTTCCAAATGAAATATATCAGTACCCTAAAATAAGTTTAAAATTTTGCATTTGGCAACATTCATATAATTTGGATTCAGCTACAGAAAGACTGAGATAAAGTTGACTAATAATGGCAGTCTATACAAGAAAGATTTTTGCCAGATCAAATAAAGCCTTAAACTGAGGAGGCATAATCCAACAAATCATTGCTGATTGCATTACTTTTACCTGATGAAATCATGCTGTACTGTCATTTTAAAAAGGTGGATTTACAAAGGTGGATAAGGCTATGTGAATTGTAGGACATATCTTAACATTTTTTCCATGTCTGTCCTTTGTAAACCAATAGCAATCTCCATAATCCCATCACTTTTAATTAAATGTAGGTAGCACTTGAACACTCTATTCTGTGTGTTAAAAGCTGCAAAGTAACTAGTCTTTTGTCTTGTTATAGATGTGAGTGACGTGGGCTCATCAGATGTGCTAAAACAGACTGATCTCAATATCAGGCAGCGTCGTGCTGCTGCTGCTGCTGCTGCTGCTGAGAAGAAACCTCCACTTTGTTCTCTTCCCAAGAGTGACATCCAAGTACCACTCAACAAGCACACCACTTCAGATGACACAGAGGACGTGGCAGTCATGCGAGACTCTCACAAAGTAACAGAGACGTATGCAGAGGAGGCCACTGAAAGCCTGCAAAGTGATACTTACACAGTGGCTGAAATGGAGGTGGAGGATGCTGTTGATTGGCAACAACATGCAACAGATGACCGCATAAAGGATGAAGAAGAGATCCATGATATCGACAGCTGCATGAAAGAACCTGAGCCAATAAATGATGAGAGCTGCCAGGAGGAGGAAGAGAAGGTAAGCAGCAATTCTTGTGAGAGGTTGTATGCAAGCTACAGAGGAAAATAAGTCACAGTTGGTCAGTTAGGTTAAAGGCTGAAAGTTTTTTAAGTTTTATGTAAATTGGCACAGATAAACCATGGGATGAACACACTAAATTCAGTAGTCTTTTTTTAAATTATTTGACTGTACCAAGTGTGATTTGGAAACTTAAAGCCTCACTATAATCAATATTTTTTTTAATATTAACAATAAATTAAATAACTATGTATTATTTGAACTATGCAGCTCTATGTGTTTTTTTTAGCTTCTTTTAGCTCATTATTTTGGTTTTATAGCACATTAACTGTAGGGTTCAGTGCTCTCAACAACAGTGTTTCCAGTGGCAGGAGGCAGCTGTTTTCAGCAAACAAGTTCTGATAATCCCACTAAGAGACTGATATTTTTCTAAGGAGTATGACATATACTGTAGCTAAAATAATAGGTAATATTGGACTTTATCTGGTGTCCAAAACAAGAAATTATTTTCTTATTTGCTTTCTTGCCATGAATTAGATGAGAGGATCAATACCACTCTATTTGTCAAGTATGACACTACAGCCAGGATATGCTTTGCTAAGCTTAGTTTAGTTTAGCTTAGCTTAGTTTAGCATAAAGATTGGAAACAGGGGGAAACAGATAGCCTGACTCGATCCAAAGGTATAACAAGTTAATTGGGCTTTACAGGTGCTGGAAGGTGTATTTTGCTACACATCCTGTCCTATGGACAGAGCCAGGCTAGTTTTAAGCTTAGCACTTAGCTTAAGACTTGAAGTGGGGGGGAATAACTAGCCTGGCTCTGTCCGTTAGTGACAAAATATGCCTATCAGCACCTCTAAAACTCAATTAACTTGTTATACCTAGCTGTAAGAGTGGTATCATTCTTTTAATCTAACTGTCAGCAAGAAAGTGAATAAGTTTATTTCCCAAATTGTCAAATGTTCCTTTAAGGAACAACCCCACTAGGGTGGTACCAGTAATAGCGCTAACCTAGTGGGGCTTTTCCTCTCTCTCTACCCTTAGACCGCAATCTAGGTTTCAGACTAGAACAGCCTGGGAGATCAACGACAGGCAGTTTATCTGGTATCCTTTTGTGTAGCTACTTTATATTATTATGCTGCACATATTTTCATCTGTTGTCTGCCAGACAAAATGAGTCCTGAAGTTACTAATTTTATTTTTATGGTGTCTAGGTGTTTAAAGCAGAATACCAGGAAAATGAGGATGTGACCACAGACAAGGATGTCTCTGACAAGAAAACCAGACAAGAGGAGGAAAACTTTCAGTATGCTTCAAGCGGTCCAGTGTGGTCTGAACAAACCCTTCATACAAGTGAAAACAATGACAAACTACAAGATAATAAAACCACACTGGAAACGAACACAGTGGAGTCCAACTTGGAAGAGCCTGTCATGCATATTGACGATGTACCTGTCACTTGCCCCTGTTATGACAAAGATGAGGAGTTTGAGGACCAGAAACACCATCTAGATAGTATTGATTACAGCAATAATAACCTCTCTACAGAAGAAGAAAAGAAAAATGAGGTTGAGGAGGCAGAAGAGGAGTCTGTAGATTATCAGGAACAAGAAACAACCCTGCCATCTTCACAGCAGGACCAATGTGATCATGTGACGGATGTGGTGGCACCTCCCATTCAGGATAGTGAATGTGATGATGATGGTGGTCTAGCCGAAGTGATTGAAGAAGATATAGATGAAGACCACACAAACAATCTTACAGCTGTCGAATTTGACGCTCACTCACTACAGCTCAACGTGGAAGAACTGCAGACTGAACAAAAAGAGGAAAATGGTCTTACATGCAATCAAGAGGTTGGTGTTCTTCTTGCTGGGACTGATCAAGTGAAAGAGAATATACTGACTAGTGACGACATTGCTGCCTGTGATGAAGAACATGACAGTTCAAATGTGGTGCTCAGCCCTGTTCTGCCCTGTTTGAGCGAGCCTGTAAAGGTTGATAATCTTGATGAGGGTCTGTCAAGTGACACCACTGATGCAAAAGCTCAAATCTCAAGTATTGCAGATTTCCCTGACTTGTCATCAGATTGTCAACAAGTGCAGAAAGAGGATAAAATAGTTGCAACTTTGGATGAAGACACTGATTCTGCTAATGTGGGCCCCCAAATGCCATTGCATAAGTCAAAAAATCAGCCTGAAAGCAACGAAAGTGGCACATCCACTGTGTTGGCTGAAGAATGTAATGATCATGTGTATGAATCTCATGTTTCATCCTGCTGCAAAGATCAACAAAGTGTCCAAGTGATAGATAATGATGCTTTTGATGAGGCAGATGTTGCTGCTTGTCCTGATACAGATACAAATGTTACTGCTTCTGTAACAGCTGAAGAAATACCTTGTCCTCACCTGACATCCATCAGCCAAGACTGCCAAAGTGACCACATGGGAATTAATGAGACTTTTGACGCGATGGGAGTTAATTCTGCTACTGAAGCAGCTGCTTGTGATAATGCTAGCATTGCTGCACCTGAAATGTCAGAAGAAATATCTCACCCTGACATGCCGGCTTCTTCCCAAGACCAACAAAGTGACCAAACACAAAATAACAACGATTTTTCTGAAGTTACCACTGGTGCTGCTCCCGTCATGACTGAAGACATTAACCCTCCCATGTGTCATCTTCACTTGCCATCTTTCCAGCAAAGTGTGCTGAGGGATACTGACATATCATCTCCTGGTGTTGGTGAAGAGAGTGGGATTTCAAGCATGACTGTCAGCCCTGATTTGCAAGATGCTGGTAATGAATTTGGCATGACGGTTGAAAATATGGCGCTTCCGGTGATGGATTGTGATCCACAGTCGGGGGAACAGACAGAGGCTCAAAACAACGTCTTTACTGATGATGTAGCTATATCTGTCATCAAGGAGGATACAGCAGGTATGGTCTTCGGGCCTTACCCATCACATCTTTCTCAGCAACCCCAAAGTGAGCACACAGATAGGGTTAATTATGGGTCAATTGCAGCCAACGAGGACATGTTTGGCCAAGAAATTGAGGATAGCTACCAAAGAGTGATGGACCAGTTTGTTGCACAGAGTGCGGCCAATGTTACTAGCTTAACTGATGAGCTGAAAACACAGTCGGACATGAAAGCTGTTGTTGAGGTTGTAGAGGTAAAGAAGAAGAAGGAAGCAGTAAGCGCTGAAAAGAAAAAGGCAACAGAAGCAGAGAAGGAGAAAGATGAGGACTATGAAAAGACGGAAATCAGTATTATGGAGGCAACTATGGACAATAATGAGTGGATCACGGAAAGTAACTACCAAGTCCTTCCCTGGATGAACCTTTCTGTCCCATCTTTGGCCCAAGACCCCACAAAAACCGACCAGCTTCCCACTGAAGAAGGCCAGCACAGCTCTTCTCTCACAGATGCTACTTGTATAGATACAAATACCCCACCTTCCACTGACGTCAAACAAACCAGCACTCTCTCTCTTGTTGATGAAAACACAGAAAATAGCAAAAAGGTTGTGGCTGTCCAGCCCATGCCTCAGCACGTCAACGTGCTCTTCCGCGTCCACTATCTTACCCAATCACCGTACCAGACGGTGGCCATAACGGGGAACCAGGAGGAGCTGGGGAACTGGAAGGCATTCATCCCTCTAGAGAGGGCCAAGGATGGGCACTGGGCCACTGTGGTCAGCCTCCCAGCAGAGCGCCATGTGGAGTGGAAGTTTGTGGTGGTGGACAAAGGTGAGGTGTGTCGCTGGGAGGAATGTGGAAACCGCCTCCTCGATACGGGCTACGGAGATGACCTGCTTGTGCACAAATGGTGGGGATTCCTGTGAGGGGATGAAAGGAATATGCTGCAGAGGTGAGAGGAAGATTGAGAGCGGCATGTACAGCACAGTGAACTTTGGTATTGGAAATTGGACCAGATGAAGTCGTGTTTATTTGTACAGCCTGTCACAAGACACACATGATGAAACAGTAGATTAAAATGACACCTAAAAACTAATTTATACTGGATCATACCATAAATACATTCTAGTAAGCATTGCTTTGGTAGTTTGACGGTCAAAAGACATCCAAACAACTATGTTTAAATTGGTTTACTTTTCTGATGTCTCAGTTACATATAAATAACTTTTGTTTCAACAGCTATGAACTGAGTACATTTTAGTGCTGGATTGATTATTATTACAACAGGAAATTAACAACAATTTTGATAATTGATTAATTGTTCAAGTCATTTTTAAGCAAAATGACCAAAAAGTTTACATTTCCAACCTCTTGTGTGAGGATTTTTGCATTTCCCTGTTTTATATCATTGTAAGTGAATTACCCAAGAATTCTAGAGAGCTGTAGTGTTCTGGTTGAAACAAGATATCTAAAATCATAGGCTCTCACAACTTGTGATTTGGCATTTTCACTACTGTCTGACATTTTTTGACTCAACAGTCGAAAAACAGTAGACACATAAATCAGTTGTTGCTGCAGCCCTTCTATATTTCAACATGTAGTAGAGTCAGTTGAAACAACAGCCATACGCATTATATAAACACTTTTTAAAATGTTTTTAACCAAATCAAGCCCAGTTTTAAACTTAAGAAATATCTGTCTATATGTCTTTTGGTCTGCAAATTTCCAGCACCATGATTACTGTCATCTAATGGGACTTTTCTTAGAGGATTGCCCTCTAATAGCCAGTGATTAACTCAATCACTCAATCAAACAGAAGCGTTACTGTACATAAAACATCCTCATGTTTTTCTCTATGATTATGCAATATGCACTTCTTTAAAAGTGGGTGATTTAATGCAAGTGTTCAATTTGTATAAATGGAGACTTTATTATACTGTCCATATGCTGCTTGAATACTCCCTAACAATCTATGAGAATAAATGCACATAGTTCACTTTTACTACAGCAATAATCAAAGCAATAATTGTTCAGTAAACTGTATGAATGGTGTTCTATCAGGTATTCTAATGTGGTTACCACTAAACTGTGATATAGTTGTAACTTGCTGCTTTTATCCTGTGGGACTCTGTGCATGCAAGATTGTCCCATTGTTGTTCTATGACTGTGCCTTTTAAAAATGATGTTCTATTAATGTGTTATAATGCATCCAAACAGTGTGGCTTTTCCTTTTAAAATGGTGTTACTGGTCATCATTTTCTGTGTTTCACTACAACTTTTATTGAATTACTTACAGTGATTTAATTTTTTTTTTCAAAATGAATGCTGTCAGTTTAGTTTTTTGGTCATTTCAGTTCTTAATCAGTGTATACTATTATCTCAGATCTCACCAGAGTATCTTATTATGCAATATGATGATGATGATGATAATGATACTCTTGAATGTAAATGTCAAATAAACTAATCTTCAAAGTCTGTCGTAGCTGGAAATATATGTCTCTTATAAATGTGAATTTATTGAAAGACCAGATATTTGGAGGTAATTGCAAGTGTTTGTTCCAATATGAAAAAAAAAGTGTCTCAGTATATAAAAATAGATAGACAACTCATTTTCAGTATTCTCCGTTATTTGAAGTGCTTCAGTAGATCAGATCATTTAATGCATCAAAGCGAAACCTGAAATATTTTGTCCTGAGCTACAAATCTATATTGGGGTTGTTAAATCAGTTCTAAATACTTTTTTATTTTGCTGTCCATGAATTTTCAAATATTGCATCAGCAACTCCTGTTTGTGACAGGGCAGGATTCTGCTTATCCAATGCTTTTGAAGCACTATTACAATGTCTCAAAGAGAAAAGATATTTAATATGTATGCCTAGATGAGGCAAGTTGCACTCCATTTGTGAAGAGACATTTGCAGATCTCCCTTCAAAACTATGATTTTTGATTCAAAATCAATATGTCAGATCCAGTCTGTTATTTTTCAGCCAAGCACCATTATGTGCAAAAGATGTGTTGTTGCTATCTAAATGTCTGTGTGAATCATGTGCAACAAACAGCTCGTCTAACACTGTAGGGTCTTGTGGGGTAATTCACTGAAAAAGTGCCAATATTTCTATTTAAATTTCTGTGATTCAAACCAGAAGCCGAGACTGTGACCTTGTTTTGATTCCAGCTGGCTCAGAGGTGGCTCATGCAGGGAGAGCGTCATTAGCAGGCGTATTCTTCTGCCAGCTTGTCAGCTCCACTCAGCTCTGTGCTGAAGGTGATCTCCACTGCATCTGAAAAGAAGCGCTGTTCATCTTCCAGTCCAGGGGCTCTGTGGATGGTAAATAGTTCACAAACACACACATGCACAAATGCATCTTTTTGTTTTGTTTTGTTTTTTTTAGTGAGGCCAGTCCTGTAAATGATTAATCTGCACTGCAGGGAGCGGTAAGGTTTTGTGAGGTCATTTAAAAGACTAACAGCATACATAAGCATTGATGAACAAGGAGGAGAAGGTGCATTATGGGAAGAAAAGTGAGTCTTACATTTTTTTTCATCTGTAAATTAGATGCTAATGGTTCATTTGGCAGGACAGCAAAAGAAAAAAATTCAGGGTAAGTCATGCAGACTAATTGCTCACAAAGGACTTTAAAACAATAAATAGTCTACCATTGACAAAGGCAAAGAGAACATTCAGTGTGATGAAAAAAGAAGGCTTAAGAAGAATAATAGTGAAATTGTAAAGGAAAAAAAAATATTGCCACTCTAACATGCTCCTTATGTTGACCTGCTCTATCTACATGTATATGTGACTGTCTGTGAAATGTGATCCTGCTGTGGTTCCACATTTGGAAGACTCCTCCATCCAAAGTGACTAACAGATATATGGGGGCCTCCCCTCGGGTATCGAACCCTGAACCTTTACAGTATTAACACCATGCTCCTCTTAGCCAAACAAGGCCTCTGGGACTCATTTGATCCACTTCAAACAGGGTCAATAGGACTCTGCCCAGCTGTAAGTCGCATGATTTCTGGTGGGGTTTTTTTTTTTTTTCTTTTTTCTTTTTTCTATTTCAAAACAGGAGTTTGAAGAACTTTTGCCTGTTTGCCCCACTACAAAGAGCCAAATATAACAAAACATGATGTTACATAGAGGCTCTGTTAACACTGAAAGCCTGAGAGGTCGGGATTCATTTCTATCCCTTAACCATATTGTAAATGTTAATAAGGAAGATTTGATTATTTTTTGAAGTGCACGGTTAATGTGAAACGTAAAGGAGGCCACGTGGCTGTTAAATTATTATTATTTTTTCAATTTAATTTTTAGAGTTTTTTTGTAAAAATTCCAAGACAAAGATATGTTTTAAGCAAATCTATACTTAAACTCATGAGACCTTTTTTCACTTGTCATAAAAGGAAAAGCATAGGTGTAATTAATGACATTAATGATGGCTAAATTCCTGTCAGCTGTGCTAGTGCAAGGGTTCAGGTCAGGTGTTGTGCATTCACATTATGTACTGGGACACTGAAATGAAACAACTCTCATTCATGGTATTAGTAACACCTGTGCTTAAATTACACACCTGGTAGCACAGCTAGAGTTGAAAATGAGGATTAACATGAGAATCTGTCCGTTATAATCACCTATAACAAAGATAAACTGAACATAATTAACCACTGTTCATAGAGAGCCAGCAGAAGGTGTTGGTAAAACAAAATCTTAAAAAACATGTTAATGTGATCCCCTGGGTCATGTGTGTTGGTTTTGAGGGGTGTA
The DNA here is from genome assembly GCF_914725855.1 of Thunnus albacares. Lineage (NCBI taxonomy): Eukaryota > Metazoa > Chordata > Actinopteri > Scombriformes > Scombridae > Thunnus > Thunnus albacares. Next base: position 21,927,970 of record NC_058123.1, read on the forward strand.
AACACAGCAGCACACACCCCCACTCCCCCCACTGCTAATGTGGCAGCTGGGAGTGTATGCACTTTCTAAAGTTGAAGGTAATCCTCTATTTAGAAACAAGGCTCACAACTGACACCACCTACACTCTACTTATAGATAACTCTCTCTCTCTCTCTATGTATGTCTCTCTCATACTGTACACACAAACACATGGACACACCAAACATCTAAACAGTTAAGCCACCATTGGATCAATGTTTGATCTCTGTTAAGGCAAAGGTCTTAACACTGAGTCATCTGTCTAATCCTGAAACACCCCTCTATCGGGCTCTGCACATAGAGTTAAGTTGTCTAGAGTGAACAAAGGCTTCAAATCAACACCCTGAAGTGACTGTTCTTCTTCTTGATATACTCTTTTAACCCTAATCTTACCAACATATTTTACATACAAGGACTACCAACTGGGGTCCCGGGGGACCCCAAGAAAAACAACCATCATAAACAAAAAAAAACAGACTATTATTATTTTAGGGTTAGGGTTAATCCTTTCCCAGTATACCTCTTGGATGAGCAGTATTTAGTGTTGTTGACAGAGCACATGAGGAAATCTGTGTCTGCTGCCTCTGTGGCTGTCTCCTTCAAAATGACTAACAGAGTGCCCTTACCCCCCCCAATAGTGTGTGATATTTTTAAATTAGGACCCATGGCAAACATGAACACAATAAATAGTTCCATCTATCAAAACTGCATAGGCAGAATTGGCTGATTTTGACTGGGGTCCCCCAGGGCCCCAATGCTATTTAAAACATGAACAGAAAACAATGATATTAAGTCATTAGGAACAAATTGATTGACAAAGTCACAAAAAATGGAATGATAGAATAAAGCACCTGTGAGATATGACAAGAAGTACATATCTGGGGGCTGAAGTTACCCCAATCAGTAGGATTAAGGCTAAGAACCCAAATCATATTGGAAATAAGTGGTGATAAAAAAAGAAGTTATTTTCAGGAAGACTGACTTATGCTCTAACGCTTGTCTTCAGCTGGTGACCATGAAATGACCATACCATATTTTGCCCTGGACTGAAGCGTTTGATTTACAACTAACCAACTGATCTGTTATCACCAAAGCTCTGCTGCTAGCCAGGCAAAACATTTATTCATTCATAACAGGTTTGTTGAAGTTCTGAAATCCTGTAAGACAATAGTAAAAAAAAAACAACCAGCATAAATATTTCTGTCATACCTGAGACTGAAAATAAGGACTGTGCAATATCCAGAATATCCAGAATTTATATTCTATCTAGAGCTCAGCATTTTAATCAGAAAGATACTCCCCAAGTCAGAAAAGGTACAAAGGTTGCTCTTGTCACAGAGCAGGAGACTGAGACATGTAGTGATCCTCACGCCAAGTTGGACCGGCAAGTGTGAAATTCACTTGCAGTCGAGCCTGCCGTCTCCTCTTACAGAAGCCGACCAGCCAGACCAGGCTGCAGCATTCCACTTAAACTTTGACCCAGGGAGATTGTATGATAATATCACAGAGTGTATGCATGTATCCCATTCATGTGTGAGTGTGTTTGTGTACGTTTGTTTTTTATTGTGTCTCTGGCACAATGTCTGCATGCAAATGCTTTCTTTGCCTTGACTCCCATCCATTTTCCTCTCTTTGCTCTTGTCCCTGATTCATCCTAGTTTCTGTGTCGTGTATGAGCGGGGGACCATCCCGTTTATGACAAAGTCCTGATTATTCTTGGCACTCTACATAACTTCTCTTTTAGTTAAAGCACCATCACTACTCCTAGCTTCATTTTTTCAGTGATATGGGCCAAAAAGAAGGTTGTGGAAGAGATTTCATATGTACTATTTTAGGTTGTTTCAAAATGGAAAAAAGCCCAAGCTAATCTATTACTGTGTCGTGATTGTGGTTAGGGTGTGCCACACAGGCAGGCTATTTATAAAGCATGCCAGTCCTCATTCCTGTTCCATACTGTGGGATCATGCAGTGACCTTCACTGGAGACTGATGAGCCTGCTGACTGTGCTACATGGCCATACGGGGGAGGAGCAATCAGCGAGGGTTAAACTGGAGGAAGCTATATGAGCTGGGATTAATTTTTTAATTGAATCTATTTAGCATTCTGATGCATCATGTCAAGTACATCTAGATGTCTGTAAGTGTGTAAAATATTTGTGAATATTATATACTGCTCGTTTTGTCATTTTTTTTAAAAGGTGCTGTTATTAGTCTTAATATTTTGGCACAATGTACACTTCTTCACACCTCTTTCTTTTTCTTGGATCGAGGATCAGGAAGCAGACTGAAAGCTCTTCTGGGTCCGTGCCATGCCGGGAAAGCCCTCAACCAGTGATGTCATTGCTTGCTGTTGAGGGCTGAATGCAGTATGTGTGTGTGTGTATCTGCTGATGAAGATGTATAGTATGTATGGGAAGTGTGCATGAAAAGAGAGGGAGAGGAAGACAGGCAGAAAGTGCGCACAGCTGCATACATAATGCAAGCAAATCTGGAGGAGGTTTGGGCTGAGGCTTCCGAAAAGAGGTCAAGTTATGAAATATTTACAATAAGCCCATATGTTTTCCCATACGTCATACAGATTCTAACAACTTTTCCCCAACGATTCTGGAGTTTTTTGTTTTAATGAGATAAGTCATATGACATATGATATACTAATTTTGTGAAATAACATGAAAGTTTTGTGATATAACAAGATAGAATGACATGTTGTTATAACACAAAAAGTTTGTTTAAACAGAATCATTTTTATCAAATAATAATGAGATAAATATACCATAACATGAAAAATCTTATTATATATATCTTATTATAACATGAAAAGGATCAAATTTAAACATGAAAGGTTTCATGTTATAAGAAGAAACTGAGAATATGAAAGTATTTACTACAGTTTGTTCCTCGTTCTTCCACTATATCTTTCTTACTACCTCTGCCTGCTTATTTCTTAGTTTGCCTTGACAGTGAACCAATTTGATTCGGAAGAAAATGGCTACACAGTTGTAAATGAACTCATTTGTTTTATTCACACGTGATCCCCTATGTTAAAATTTGAATGATCATGTTCACGCTCCTATCCCATCAGATATGAGTCAGAGGAGCCTACCATGAAAACATGATGGTCTCAATACAAAATATATTGAGTGATATGTGCGGTCCGCTGGTTCTTATAAGACACTTAAACCATACAACATTTACTTTACTGGCTCTGGAAAGTTGAAAACACAGTTACAAAGACAACACTGACCCCTGGCTGTACTGTGACAATACTGTGACTGAGTGGTCAAACAGATCATTAACACAGTGTAGAACAAACATAAAACAATATTAAAAAATATTCATGTAAATAATTACGTAAACAATAAAAGCTAACAGAAAATAGAAATGAAATCACTGTTTCTCAAAATGACGCACTGAGCATTGATAATTAACTTGAGGTGGAAAAAAAGAATTAAGAAGTACAAAATGCAACATCATGTTGCAGGCAGTGTGGTAATCCAGATTCTCCAGATCAGCCAGTGGCAATTTTTAAAAGAAATGTTTAACTTAACAATCTAGAAATCACAACAAATACTGTAAAAAAAAAAAAAGGTGTGCATGACACAAAGTTAATCTCATAGCAATTTATGGTTTTGCGTATTTTAGCCCATGAAGTACAAACTGCATACATTATTTCTGGATATTTCCAAGAGCTTACCATAAGATTTTTAGGCTAATTTTTTAACTTCCATGTTGCTTTTAGTTTCTGTTTATTTCACTACAGTATTAAACCATGCTTGAGACTTAGAATATTTTGTCACATCTACATTATCAGTTGCAATCAAGTACTGATTTAAAAACTCTGTTAGCACGTTCAAGGTCTCTCTGATATCTGAAATTTGAGAGTTGAGCTAAATTTGTGAGTTATGTTGTTGGAAGATCAAACCCACTTAGGCATGTTGTGAAATAATGCGTTGATCCTTTTTCAGCACCTGGCTGAGTTGCAAAATATGGAGATTGTAGTGTACTTGAATGCAACAAGAAAGGTTTTCACTAGTTCCTGCTCGAAACCAATGTCTGTTTAGAAGGTAGAAAATCTATCTAAAATCTGCTGGTATTCTGGGAAACAGTCAGCAGTAATGTGAACTGTAGTGTATAAGAGTTGTACTTCTTGAGCTGAAAAGACCATCAGTGTGGGCTGTATGTGCTCCCAAGTACACCATCTTCACAGCATTCATCACATTGGTCCCACACACTCTCTGCAGTGGTTTAGTCCCTGCATACCTCCTGTCTAATGGCGCCGTGGCTCCTGCGGCTCCTCTGTAATGGTGTGGTAGTGCTGTGGCTGATTGTGATCCAGAGGAGAGTCTGTTTGGGAGAACAGGACCGATCGAGTCTTCGGGGGTCGTTTCATCAGGAATCTTCCAGATGTCACCAGATCACCATAGCCCTGGGAGTGAGAGAAGGCGTAGCCCGACCGCCGGGTGCTGATACGCTTGGTAGGTATACGGCGCGTTGGAGCTGGCAGCGCCTCCTTTCGCAACTTATGCCTCACCTAGAAGAAACATGTCTTTTATTCTTCTTAACATGGGTACATTTCAGCTTACTCAGGACAGAATATTTCCATTGATTCACATGCTTCTTCAGGGTTTACTTATATTACTTATATTCTTATACCATGTTTAAATGGTAAACAATGTTTAACTGATTTATTGCCATTTAACACATTTATCATTCAGAGAACTGTATCTTTATTTATAGAGGTAGCAACAGGATGCATAAAAGACAGGATGGTTAGGGTTAGGGTTAGGGTTAGGGTTAGTGTACGTGTCATGTGCCGACCTTGTCATTGATGGTGGGCCAAAGCTGAATGAGAACGAAGCGGAAAGCCACCACAGGCAGAATACAGAGGAGGGAAGTCAGGAACATGGTCAGCCACACGTTGGGCTGACTCAAAGAGTTTCTTGCAGTGCCTGGAGTCCCAAAAACATCAGAACAGAAGGAGTCGGAATCACATATGAAAAAGGATCTATTATTACACAACTGTATACCATTGTGTATGGATTGTAAGTGACTTAAAGGGTTAAAGATTCAATGCACAAAACCACAAAAACATAAATGAAATTCTTACATGGACACACATGAGTGTGTCGCATGATTATTGGCAAACCAATTCTCTATGTTGTTAGCCTCTTTTAAACTATATTGGCCTATATATAATGGACTAATGTGGGAACTTATTGATGTTAACAGACACCCAAAAAGAAAATGCTAGTCAGGAAATGAATCCTACAGTGTCCTGAATGGATTTTCTCAGGAATAAACAGAAGATCAAGGGGCACCAACAACCTCTCTGCTCTCATACATAAGCTTAATCTACTTACCGATGAAGGGGAAAGAGGAGGTGAAGATGAAGAACATGCCATTGCTGTACATGGTAAATGTGATGGCAAAGTAGGCAGCCAGGCTGCCCCACACAAAAAACTGGTTGACTGCCGTCCAGTAATGGGTGTCCAGACACAGCTGAAAAATGTGATTTTGAGTAAAAAGTTGCTTTTTTATCTTGGTGCATATATTTATTCACAACATGTGTAAGTGTGGGTGATATCAACTGTACCCCTCACCTGTATGTTCATCACAACGAGCAGACAGGTCTGCGCCAGTAAAGCGAAGGACTGATAGTCTGCAACATCTTTGCCATCATCTCGGACCGTGTCACGCATGGCGGCCCATGGGATGAAGAAGAGGACGAGGGAGCTGTAGCAGCTGTGCATCATGCAGCGCACAAAGGCTTTCTTATTGAAATATAGATTCAGTGGGCCTGGAGAATAGAGCTGAGGATACTGGAAACTCCAGCGGTCATTCACATCCTACAGAAACAGAGCGTTAGAGAAAAAGAGAAGAGGAAGCCTAGAGGATACAGGCACCAGGGTGTGAACTAATGATAAATTATATGATGTTGTTACAGCTTGTATTTGAATTTCTGAGTAGTTAATAAATTTTCCCCTTAGTGCATACCTGGTCAAAAAGGCTCATGCCAAGGACAGGAAGAGCTGTGTAAACCAGGTTGTACAAGGTGATGAACCACTCATCATACACAGTCTATGAACAAAAACAACAAAGACAAAATTAAACATCAAAATACAGCATTAATACCACTGTCTGTGTACAGTATATGTGTATGTACACCTCTCCTGGAGTATTTGGTGGAGACGTTTATAGTTTGCTAATTGCTAATAAGGAAACAATTTGCATTTCTCTTTTAAATGTTGTCACTTTCTCTTGAGTCTATAAAAGGATGCTCAAATTTCATTTCAGCTTAATAGACATAACTGTGTGGTCTTAATGACATATAAAGGAGCATTTCAGCTCTGCAATTAATACTTTTGTAAAGACTACAACATTCAGTTTTAGTTAGAACTGTGTGTGAGAGGTTTTGTTATAACTATAGGACTAGAACTATAAATGTATACTTCTGTACTCTGTGTATATGCAATTTTTTTCTATGAGCATCTTGATCATCACTTCTGGAACTGCATTATTTCATTTAACATCATACCATAACATTACAACTGAAGTGGAGTGAAACATTGCATTTCTTTTGCAAATTGCATTATACATTTATAGTCAACATGTCAATATGAACTGTTCTTAGAGTTACTTTTGTGCCTTACTAGAGTCCTTATTCACATTGCATGTAATGTAACCCATTAAACAAAACATAATTTCAATGGTAGCCTGTACTCATCAAATTTTAGCAGCAACATTTCTTCTCTCACATGTCTCTCACCTGAGCAGAGAAGCCGCAGAAGAAGGCATACCAGAAATGCACAAAGGTGAAGGTGAAGTTCTTGTAAAAGAAATATCGCAGGAACTTGCACATGCGCAGGTAGGACCAGCGACCGTGCACAAGCAGGAGGCGTTGGAGGTAACGGAACTGGGCGAAGGAGTAGTCGCTGGAGAGAACTGCCTGCATGCCCTCCTGACCACTGATGCCTACACCGATATGAGCAGCTGAGGGACAGACAGGAAAAAAAGAAGCAGATTTAGAGTTGATGTTTGTCAAATAATACACACAATGAATAAACATTTTCTAGATGTTTGGTTTTGCTGCAAATACATCTCTGCGGTTCTTGTATTAGTGTCCGAATTGAATGTGATTACCCTTGATCATGCTGACATCGTTGGCCCCGTCCCCAATGGCCAGAGTGACAGCCTGCTTGTACTTCTTGACCAGCTGAACCACTTGGGCCTTCTGCAGAGGGGTGACCCTGCAGCAAATCACTGTCTGACACATACATGCTGTCCTCAGCAGCTCCAGCTGCAAGCCCTTCTCCAGTGCAAAGGCCTGAGAAGGAAAGAGGAGAAACAGAGGTAAGTCACCCCAACACAACACCATCCCCCTAAAAACAATACCAAAATACCAAAAAGAAAGTCTCTTTCATTTCTTTTTATGTTTTTATTGTAGAATGTAATCCCACCCTCCCCCAAAGAAATCCCATAAAAATACAGAAAGCATGACCTCAGTGCCCTTGGTGACACAGATTATTAAAAGTTAGTGTGGTGACTTTGCAGTCACCCCCCCCTCCAGGCAACTTAATTTTTTAAGATATTAGCAATATCCGGCAGGACTTTTTCTGGCTCGAGAACAGACGGAAACAAAAGTGTACAAAATTTCTTGTTGATTCAGCAGCTATGGGAAATAGTGATGTTCCTTCTTACCAAACTGTGTCCATTTATAACCAGGCCATATTCTCCATCCACCTTCTCATCCTGCACAGTCTCTGTCTTCTCAAGCCAAAACAGGCCTGCACGAGCTTTGCTCACAATTGGCTCTTCTGCTCCTTCTGGACACATTTTCCTTCTTGCATTCCTAAAAACAGGAGGACATGGAGATGTATTCCTCAGAATGATGTGTTTGGGATAGAAACAAATGATTAAACATGAACTGATTACCTGCAAAAAATGTCAGAACTTGGCAACATAACAAAAACAGTTTAATGATAAACTTTAATCAGCTTCTGTCTTTCATCTTCTTCTTCATGGATATTCGACAGTTAACATAATGTCTCTTTCAATGGCTGTGTATTTTAATCTGCTGATTTCATTTATGGGTATTAAATTAATTATTTTAAAGATCAATTTGCACCTTCATTTAGAGCTGCGAATTTTGTGAAGCACAGTTTCAATACAAAAAACTGCAAAAACCTGTAATCTCAAAAGGGTCACTCATAGTGATTAGATCACAGATAATTACTTTGCAGCTCCCCTCAGCTCTACGGAGCTTTATAACATCTTTCAGTTTTCCAGCCTGCGACTGTAGTATTTCAGTTAACAGCATTTCTGACTAACTTACTGTAGCTCCTCTTTGACTCCTTCCGCCGTATTTGCTGCCACAATGAAAACCTCCTTCATCTCCTCTCTCAGCATGTTGCAGGAATAGCCAATGTTCTCCGCTGTCTCTGTTTCACAACATTAATATTTACAATCACTGTGGAGCAGTTAATCTGTCAAACATGCCAAACAGTAACTCTGGCTCTGAGTTCATTTGTCAAGTGAAGTGAACCCATGGAAACTGGGCCTGCAGGGTGTGTGTGTGTGACGTGAATGGAAATATACCGTATGTGACACTAACCCTGTTTATCCCCAGTCAAGACCCAGATTTTGATGTCAGCTTTAGCCAGTTGCTCTATGGTCTGTGGCACACCGTCCTGCAGCTTGTCCTCCACAGCTGTTGCCCCCAACAGCTAAAAACCGCAGCAAGAGTACAGAGTGGTAATGTGAAACCAACAACTATATTTCCCAATGTTGTATGTTCAAAGCAACAATTTCAAAATCATGTTGGCTCATGTTGTATCTCTGGAAGATTTTAAAAAACATCTGATGATAAAGTAATGCTGGTTTAACTGGCTCTTAATTATTCATATTAGATCTTTTTGTTAGTTTGAGGCAGTGTATAATCTTGTAATGTGTTATGTTGCAGGATATACAACATATTAAATTCTTCTCAATATTAATCAAGCAACCAAACTACCCACCAAAAAGTTAACCAGCCAGTTGTTGAGAAAATCAAATGATCTAGCAATGTGTCAAAGTACTCAGCAGGTGGACTCACCATCAGGTCTTTTTCTATCTCTTCATAAAGTTCATCAAGTCTCTGCTCTCTATCGTCCATGGCGGTACTGGCGTCATGGTGGCGTTGTTTCCACTCCTCCATGTAGCTCTCATCCAAATCCTTGTAGGCCAGAACCAGTGTACGGAGGCCGTCACCTGCATACTCCTATTTTGGTTTGGACAGTTTAAAGCAGTTAAAAACACAAATCCTGACAAGTTTTGAATGTACATTAGTTTTGTATAGGAATACACATCATGAGAAACCCAACAGCATCACTTACATTGAGGTGTCCAGTGGTAACTTCCATCAGCTTGTTACAGGACGGGTGCAGTCTTTCATAGATGATGGTGTCTGCTCCTTTGCAGTATAAGGTCATCTTGCCCTCAGGGTTACGCACTGGAAATCATAGTGAAAGTTACTTAATGAGTCCAGGCTTGACATAAAAACTGATCAGGATGTTGCTGGGGTCATTTTCATGAATTTAAATGAGCGTCTTAAAAAGGATAATTTCCTGATTTTACTAGATTGCTATTGAGCAGCCAACAGAAGAATCTCAATTGTCAGAGAGTCCTTGAATGCACCAACAGTAATTTTTTAAATGGCAACTGTATTATCATGCAATTATAAGTGGGATCAAAACCATGTAGGCAAAAAAGTGTAAAGGATTCAATATCTAAAGAAAATCATCAAATATCACCTCTATTAAGAAAATATATGGGAATTCAGGCAAACATAATTGTTTGGCAACAAACAAAACCACAAACATGGAAAACCAAACTTCTTGTCACTACTTTCTCTCACCAATGACTGACATCCTCTTGCGCACATTATTGAAGTCCAGGACAGCCAGAAGCTCATAGGTGACTTGTTTTCCCATCTCCACGACCGTGATGGTCTCTGGAGTACGTGAGCGGAACACAAACCCAAAGTTTCTTGCTGCAGTCACCAGGGCACCCTCATCAGGAGACTGAGCCTGATAGTAGAGCTCCCCTGCCAGGAGAAGAAGATATACTTAAAGAATCTGTCAAATAATTTTAATGGCATAAGTTTTCATTTGTAAAAATATGAGAAAAGAAGAAAAAGAAGAGGAAACTAAAGTAAAATAAAGAAGAGCAATCTGCATTATTCAGGACTGATCTCTTCTAGGATTTCACACACCATTAAAAACCTATTTAATCATCAGACACAGGACATGAGCGATGTAATCCTCCTGTTTTAAACCACTGCAGCCACTTGCCATGCAGTAATAAAGACGTCCATTAGAGGACACTCACCCTCTTTCTTCTCCTCAGGCATGACAGTGTGGCACAGAGCCAGCAAGCGAAAGAAGTCCTGTGCCGCCAGGTTTCCCTCTCTCACCGTCTCCACCAGGCTGTGGTCGTGAAAGATGAACTTTGGATCAGCCAGCTGGTTCCAGGTGAAATCCACTTTCGGTGTCTTCTGCAGAGAAAAATAAGAGAAGAGAAACAAGAGTTGGAGTAATACATGCATTAAAATTCCCAAAAACATACAATCATGTATCGGTGCTCTCCTCTCACCTCTGTTATTTCCATCCTTTGTCCAGAAAAATCAAACAGCTCCCCTGAGTGACAGAGACATACACACCAAAATCAGTCATTGAGCTCATGCTGGTGTGTCCATTCATCTTTACATAAGCAGAGCTGCTCACCATATGCTTTCCCATTGATGGAGCACTTGTTGAAAGTCATTATGTTCTGCGTAAGGGTGCCAGTCTTGTCGCTAAAGATGTATTTGATCTGGCCCAGCTCCTCATTGAGTGTGGTGGTCCTCGCCTGGGCAGGAGTGTCATTTTTGGGGTAATACATCTTCCGGTCCCAGTCTATGTAGAAACTGTTCCCCAGACGGATGATCTCCACACTGACACATAAGGGTAAAGATGTCAAAGTGTGAGACATGCAGGAACGCATAAACAAAGAACAAAGACTCTAAACTTGTCACAGTGACTTTTGTTGATTTAGTTATCTTGCTGTGCTTGAACATACCTGACATAGAGAGAAATGGGCACCACTGTGTTGAGGATGATGACGTAAGACCAGAAAGAGAGGAAAGCCGAGAGAGCGGCGTCAACCCCCTGTTCTCTAGGGAGGAACGCTGTGAACAGTGAGCCCTCCCTTACCTCCCAGATTGCATTGCCAATGGCCAGAACGGAGCACATGAGCGCCAGGAAACCAAAGATCTGATAGATTAAAGATATCACATATCTCAATATTTCAAAAAAAATATTGCCCTGATGATATCAACCAGTTGAAAAATCAATCTAAATTTCAAAATACAATTTATGAACATAATGAGACAGAAATGTTGAGTAAAGACTAATGTGCAAACTCCTGAAATCAGTATTCAGCTTTATATACTTTAATTTTTGGCATGAGAGCAGGGCATTTGAGTCATTTTTAATTAAAAAATTTTTTTCATTATATTTAAAAAAAGAGAAGACTACTGTCATGAATACTGATCAAAACCCAGCTGTATGCACATTATAATAATTTATGTATATATATATATATATATATATATATATATATATATATATAGTGTCACAAGACACATGACAAATTTTACTTACTGCTCCCAATTTTTTGATAATTCATTCATAAGTATGTTACAAATTATAGTCAACATTAAAAAGCATTTTTGGCTGAAGTGTACATTGGAGATCGTGTGTATTTGTGTGTGACTGTGCATGGACATTGAACTCACACACAACACCAAGACATTCATGAGGTGATCAATGCTCGTCCGTTTGAACGTTGTCTTTCCGCTGTTCTGCATCAGCTTGGTGTCAGGACCTGGAAAGATTCAATCTCTTATTCAGATACATTGACAATCATGCAGATAAGAGGCACATATGTAAACTGATCAGCCACAACATTAAAACCACCTGCCTAATATTGTGTAGGTTCCCCTTGTGCTGCCAAAACAGCTCTGACCCATCGAGGCATGGACTCTACAAGACCTCTGAAGGGGTCCTCTGGTATCTGGCACCAAGAGGTTAGCAGCTGATCCTATTTGTCCTGTAAGTAGCAAGGTGGGGCCTTCATGGATCAGACTTTTTTCAGCACATCCCACAGATGTTCGATTGGATTGAAATCTAGGGAATTTGGAGGTCAAGGCAACACCTTGAACTCTTTGTCTTGTTCCTCAAACCATTCCTTAACAATTTTTTGCAGTGTGGCAGGACGCATTATCCTGCTAAAAAAGGGCACTGCCATGTTTAGGTCGGTATACATGTCAAAGTAACATCCACATGAATGCCAGGACCCAAGGTTTCCCAGCAGAACGTCGCCCAGAGCATCACACTGCCTCCATCGGCTTGCCTTCTTCCTATAGTGCATCTTGGTGCCATCTCTCCCCCAACTAAATGATGCTCATGCATCTGGCCGTCCACATGATGTAAAAGAAAATGTGATTTAAAAACCAAACCGCCTTCTTCCATTGCTCCATGGTCCAGTTCTGACACTCATATGCCCATTGTAGGCGCTTTTGGCGGTGGACAGTGGTCAACATGAGCACTCTGACTGGTCTATGGCTACACAGCCCTATATGCAGCAAGCTGCGATGCACTGTGTGTTCTGACACCTGTCTATCATAGCCAGCATTAATTTTTTCAGCAATTTGTGCTACAGTAGCTCTTCTGTGGGAAGCCTTAGCTGCCCACGTGCATCAGTGAGCCTAGGGTGTCCATGTCCCTGTCACTGGTTCACTGGTTGTCCTTCCTTGGACCACTTTTGATAAGTACTGATCATACCAGGAACACCCCACAAGACCTGTCGTTTTGGAAATGCTCTGAACCAGTTGTTTCACAATTTGGCCCTTGTTAAAGTTGCTCAGATCCTTACACTTGCCCATTTTTCCTGCTTCCAACATATCAACTTCAAGAACTGAGAGATGTTGCTGCCTTGCTGCCATTGTAACGAGATAATCAGTTATTCACTTCACTTCACTTCACTTCAATGGTTTTAATGTTTTGGCCGATCAGTGTACATTTTCAGCAACTGTAGAGGTTTATTTTAAAGTAGACATTTGTCTCACGTGTGTGCTTGTCCTCCAGTCATTAACTTCCTAACAAACAGGTGAGTATGGGCCTATAAATGGTGGCTAGAGTTTGTCAACACTGCATTGTGAGTGAGGAAGCACCACTTGCTTAAAACTTACCATATCTGTTGGTGTTTTATGCTATTAAACCTGCTGTTCTCATAGTATCTTTCTTTTTGTTTCTTTGGTTTTGTTTAGATACATTTTTTCCTTCATTCGGTTTAATATGCTGCTGTATGTGTGCTGTTTTTAAAGATATATATTCATTGTGTGTTCTTTTTCTTGCTCATATGTTTGACTTGCACTGGACCCTGTAGAGACAACATTTTGTTCAACTGTATGTGTGAATTCATGTGTGTTTTAGTGACAAATCAACTTGAACTTGAACTTGTATTCGAGATTCAACGGACTATTGATTTCTTATCAGTCAAAAGTCCAAAGTTAGCTTATAAAATGATTCAGAATGGCCATTTGCCAGAGTTAGTACAGAGTTAATGATTCCTCACCTACCATTACTATTAGCCCAATACAATTAATGTATTACTAGTCATGGCTATATTTCTATTTCTCCAACAGGTCTGTTTTGTGAACCTCTAGTGCCGTCTGCGGGGCCCCCGCAGACTAGAGGGGTGTGCCTCAAATTTAAAGTCCCCCTCCACTCAAAATATGTTTTTCTTCTTGTTCCTTCAGTTGGATGTTTGAGCGTCACTGTACTGAATGATGTATGTGTAGAGTTTGACCCTAGAAAGCTGCTTTCACATTCAACTGCCGAAGGAGGAAAGTTTATCTGTGCTCATTGAAAATCTGATGATTTGTGACATCACAACTAATTTGGAAGCTAATTGTGGTCCAATATTAAACTCACACAAGTGTGATGTGGATGTGTATTCATAGATTCTCAAATTTTTAATGAGGGCGAAGGAGATGATGCCATTTTAAGGATTTTAACGTGCTAATTATACTTTTTTTGTGGAAAAACCAGATATCAGACACACATAATTGTTCCAAGCAGAGTACTTATATAGATTATGTCTTAATATGTGTCTGGAGGGGATCTTTAACAGTCTGTTTGTGGAACTTGTTAGCATGAATAAGCTAGCTGTGGATGTCAACCTTTTACAAACATAGTTAATCAGCTTGTTGGAGCCAAAAGTGCCAAAAGTTTGTTCCTCATTACACAACACTAGAAAGAAAAAGTACATAATTAACATCTAGCAGCTAGTGAGAGTTTACCTCCAAACACAACCAGACCGAAGCACCAGTCTGTGTTCCTCAGAGTACATCCTCGCAGCAGCACCTTGTCGTTGTCCAAAGCATACGTCTCTCCGTTCAGAGACAGGGTCCCTTTGTACTTGTCCAGACGGTTGTTGGGAGGCTCACATCGCACTTCACCTGAGAGACACAGAGGTGAGGTTTCAGCAACACATCCAAGGAAACTGTTCATAGGAAAACTTGTTTTTTGGCTTCACCTGTAAAGGTTTCAGTTAACTTTGATTCTTACTTCCAGCACAGCTCAGAAACAAAAAAAGAAATTCCAATCTACAATTTTTTTGTAAATTAAGCACAATAGAAATCCTGATATCTCGATCTTAGCAAATATTCTATCCTATCAAATTTCTTCCATTTATTTTTCTCTCTCTCTCTGAAATACTAATATTGTTATGTACATAAAAAGTTGGTCACAGAAATCCCAATATCCTTACTGAAAATCAAAACAATTTTCCCCCACATGATTGGTACTTGGTGAAGAATCCAGATTACAATTCTAAAAATCTTGGTGGTTGTTTAATGTTGTTTCATTCGGCTTCTCACCATTGAAGCCAGCCAGTGCATCAATTCTGTCTCCCAACTCTCCAGTTACAGTCAGAGCCTGTTTCACCTTCAGATTGGTTTCACTGGGGGAGACCAAAAGGACATGAGAAGGAAATGACTGAGGGGAAATTCAAGAAAGTGTGAGACATTAGCCGTCAGCCATGCCTGCAACACACCCATGCACACACATACACACATACACACTGCACAGTCTAAAAAGCTTATATATCCCAGGAATACATACTCAAAAATCAAACTAAATATACACACCCATCTAATTCAGCAGTTTCTACGTAGACCAGATTGAGAGGCTCACTGCTTGACAGCAACAGAAGATCTGCCTAAGAAAAAAAGTATACAGTACAGACCGCTGAACGTATAGAAGATAATAAGATAAGATAAACTTTATTATCACATATGGAAACTTTGTCTTAGACTCAGTGTAGCTGTTATCACTAAGAGGTATCAAAGTGTACAGTTAACATGGCAATTACAAAACATAAATTACTGTTAGTCTTTATTGTGGCATTGCATTTTATTATCTTCGTACTTACTGTGACAAACTGATTATTCTCCAGTTTGATTATGTCTCCAACCTGAACATTCATCCATTTTTCACTTTTCAGTCTGCCAGAAAATAACAACAAAAAACACAAAATACACCATGAAATCACAAGTCATGACATTTTATAGCTTTTTATGTGTGTTCTTTCTTTCATTATATATCATTTACAAATAGACAATATGAAATGTTTATCTTAAATGACTCACTCTCCATCGATGAGGACATCCACTCTCCGGTTATTCACTTGATTGTCGCTTTTGTGTCTGTTCTACTCAGTTGACACAAGATGAAGAGAAAACAGTTTATGTTTAGATACATTACATTATATACAGACATTACGATTAAGGTACTTACTTTCTGTCTAATATTGAGTGGGATTTCCCTTTAGTTTGAAGGGGACGTATCATGCACATTTTCAGGTCTATATTTATATTCTGGGGCTCTACTGGAATATCTATGCATGATTTACAGTTAAAAAAAAACTCCTTATTTATCTTATACTGACCCTTTAAACAGCCCCTAAGTTCAGCCTCTGTCTAAAACAGGCCGTTTTAACTTCTGTCTCTTTAAGGTCCCCCTCCCAATTAACCCATTCAGTTCTGATTTGCCAGCTCCTGGAAGCTGCAATAGGGCCCAATCCCAGACCAGCCCCTATCCCCTCGCCCTATCCACTCCCCCTCCGTTTGCGCGTTCACGTGGAGGTTCGCCATATTAAGGGAAGTCCCAATCAAATTAGCATGGAGTGTAAGCGGACTGTGAGACCTTTAAATAGCGAGTCTGCATCGGTGCAGGCTTACGATCATCCTAACAGGAAGTGCACATGTGACGGGAGAATGGAGGAAACAACATACAAATGTAAGAATTCTATCTTTCTACTTTGTCAAGTATTTTAGATCAAGCACACACACTTTTGTTTTCCTCATGCTTACTTTATAGTCTCAGCCAAAATCTCAGAATGTGTGGTGTGAAAAGATAAAACAAAAATGAGGAGAATATCACTTTCTCACTAAGGTCGCTTGAATTGTAGCAAACCCACAAATGCCTGTATGCATACATAGCCTACATAAAAATAAATGAAAATACGTCAAATTTACCTCATATCTCATTCTCATGGTTTCATCTTCTGCAAGCAGCTATCCTTGCCTCTCTTAAACTGTGAAACAACATAACAGCCATGCAATCACGGCGTCTATCCATTGTCATGATGACGGATGTTTCCTTGTTCTGGTAGAGTGGCACGAGCGTCCCATAATTTGGCTATCCATTTATACCCTCCCCCTCCATTAGAAGTGCCCTCCACAGCTGCGAGTGTAACTTGATTTGGAGAGACACTTGGTGGTGAAGTGGTAGTGGGTAGGGACTGGTTTAGGATTGGGCCTAGTAGTTGGATTTCTCTTCTTTTTTTCCTGTTCTTTACTCAATGTAAACTTCCCCAATACATTTGTACATGTTTGAGACTGAATCTGATCTGAAATATGCGAGTGGACAATGCAAACAGCCCATGGAACAACCTTAACAAAGACCTTAGCAACAAAGACTATAGAACAGACGGTCGTTTGTGGTCATGCGGGAACAATCTGACATTAGTTTGATGAGGAAGTAGAAGTAACTTTTCAAACGAGTGTTCAGAGCAGGCTGGGCTTTTGACTTTCAGTGAACATTTAGCATTACAGACGTTCACCTTAAGTTTTGGAACTGTTTAACATAGACATCATAACTGTATAAAAATAACATAAAATCACACAAAACATAATATGTCCCCTTTAATAAAGGGCTGTTTTCCAAATTTTTCTCAAAATATTGTTATACTGCTATACAGCTTACTATGTCATCACTGGCGTCCTTGACTGCTGTTATAGACAGCACCAGAATCAGAGGAACAGCCGTGGTGAACCAGGAGAGAGAGGAGATTTGTGGGATTAGCTGTCGACAGAACACACACACAAGCAGACATATTGAATTCTAATTCAGTTGACATTCGTCTTCAAATCAGCAAACACTCTGCAACTGGATATGTGCAAAAACAATGTTTACCTGAAGGACAAAGAGGAAGAGGAAGTAGCCGTTGGCAAGCCTCCGGAATTGCTCAAAGAGGTTAAGTGGCAGGAAGGTGAAAATATTGTATTTGGAGGTCTTGATGGCATTATTCTGGAGTAGGAGGGAAGTGACAGATGCAACATGACATATGATAGAGACACGAGCACAAAAAAGTACTTATCACACCATATAGGCTACTGAATTATGAGGAATAAATGCCAAAAGGGATAAAAGGTCTCTCTCGTCCCTGTTAAACCTTGAACACAAAGAAAGTTTTTGTTTCTATACTTACAGCATAGTGATAAGACAGGTTGAAAGGTCTGTCATTAGCTCGCAAGTGTCTCTCCTCCTCTGTTGGTAAAGAAGTTAACAGATTCAGAGGAAGAAAAGGTTGAAGGTATGTCGGAGTACAACATACTGCAGGTAAAGATATTAGTGCACTGACATTTTGAAACTTACTCTGTATGTGACATACTCTATATGACGTGAGGACAAGAAAAACATACAGAGACAGTTCAACATTCAATGTAAAGTTGAGTGAGAAAGCTTGTAAGATCTCACCTGTCTTTTCCTGCCTCCCACACAATTCGCCGAAGTATGACACTACTGACCCCATCTTTAGCTCAGTTTCTCCATATTTCACACCTACAGCAGAGAAAAGGGGTTTGTACGTTTATCACAGAGTGACGTAGAGTCATTGTAGTCAGACTGTACCGACTGAAAGGGGAAACTGTGGCAAAAGTGAGGGGGAAGCAGATTATTTATGGAAGGTCAGATTTGTATACAAGTGTGATTTGGTGCAAAAATCTTTATCCTAACATTAGCAGAGGAAATTAGTGTTCTGTTTTTTTGTTTGTTTGTTTTTTTTTTTTTAAAGGAGAGATGTGCAACATACGGGGATTGTAAAAAGCAGAACATGCTTTCTGTAACACATGCCCTGGGTTGCCTTTATAACCCCTCAAAAAAGAAAATGAATGACATTTTTGTGCATTTCTAAAAACATTTAAAGGTAAGATGGTGTTTAAATGCAGAAACATGTTGGACATGCATTGGATGCAAAGGAGAAATCTAGAAGTTTTTCTTTGAGGCTAACATGCTAACTACTCAAGACTTTATCTATGCTGCAGAGCTGTTAAGTAATTCATCCACTCCCTGCTCAACCCTTTGTACCAGAGTAACATCTATGCAAGATAATTCACAACCACAAAGATTAAGATCTTGATATGACCAGGAACCAGGAACATTTGACTTGTATACATTCACATTTACCGATCATCAGCTTTCAGCACCCTATGACACCCCAAATTAGAACAGAATCAGACAATAGATCAAAGACGTTTGTATTTTTCTTGCATCTTAGTGGGGAAAGATTTCAAAGTTCAAGCTCCAAACCAAGAGGAAACCAAGAGGCTTGGCTGAGGATGTTACTCACACATCTATGAATTTGATCAGAGTTATTGTGAACCATGAAATGATTGAGCCACATGACCTGAAATTTAATTAGTCATGTACTGTATTTCAAATGTATGTATGTTCAGATGATCTTTGTCCACAAAAGTACCGGACATCCAATATTTTCCTGCTGTATCAAAACAAATGAAAATCAGCCACATACCTCAAACAAAAATGTGATTTATTGTGTCCTTTAAGTGTTGCACACACACAGACACAAGGCCAAAAAAAAAAAAAAAAAAATCAAAGAGAGGGAAAAAAAACACAAGTTTCAATCCACCGCTTGCTTCCGTCTCAGATAAAGTAAATCCAGGCGCCTGTTTGCGCTCAGGCCAGGCACCAACCTAGTCCTAGACAGAGGATGGGGTTCGGCCGGGGCCCCCAGCCGAATGAAAGACACACAGGATGGATGAGAGGTGAAGTGGTGTAGTGGTGAAAGAGGTGCCTACAGTAGAGGTTTCAGGTTCATGCAGGAAGAGCCGGGATCCCCCTGCGCCTAACCGCTCAGGGCTTGAGCAAACAGTGCAGCGATCTTTGGACCTGGATAGTGAGACAAGTGTAGGAGCAGTAAAACAACAGTAGAGGTGAATGGCTGCAGCCAATCAGGGCCAAAATAAAGTGTTGTGATCTGGGCAGTGAGGTATGTAACACACCCAGTGATGAGTGCGCATGCTCAGATTGAGGACTTCTCTTCCTCTCATGTTCAAAATCAGCTCCTTTGTTTCGCCTCTTTCACAGTTGCATGGAAAGCAAAGCATCTGTTGTGTTCTTGAAGGATAAACATTTTTTATGATCACGAAAAGTGAGTTATGACAGCTGTGAATATTGTGACCTCATGACTGATATGCACATCCAGGTGCTTTCAGAAATGGAATTTAATACCTGGGCTTGAACACAAAGGATTGCTGTGTCGTTGAGGGGACCTCAGCATGAACCACTTGCAAAATTAATTAGTGTGTGCAGGTGTGTGTGCTCTCTGCCTGCAAATACACAGACATGAATCCATACTTGCACGTATGCACAGATGTGCACGCGCAGAGACATACTCACATATTGTTTAAAACAGATTTGATGACTGTCTTTGGGAGGATGCAACTCTGACCTCAATAGGAAGGTGTGCCATGTCGACAAACAAAAGAAGATTTTGCATTTTATAACTGCACAGTGGTAGTATGAAATTCATCTGGCAGTTAGGCCTACACAAAAGTTACCAAGGTAATAAATTTGTTGCAGTAAATCACACGACAATCTGTATCTGCCATATTTCTACAAAGCTGAATCTTGAAAAAATATGATCTGTATTGCAGAATCAACTCATGAAGTGAAAAGAAGAAATTCAAAAATTGCACTTGATAAGCGCTTAGAAAATATGATTATTTTGTTTTACTCATTGCCTGTGCAAATACTTTCAGACCCATAAACATATGACAAGAAGTGAAATGTGATACTTTACCAATTGCAGGCCAACTAATTGCTCTTATTAATATCAAAAGAATGCAAAAATGTTCAAAATGATACAAGTCTTCTGCTTGATAATGTTTGAGGCTGAACTTTCTTTATCAGTCACTCGTTTTTCGGCTGTATATGTTAAAAGTCAGTGCTAGGCAGTGCTTGTCTCAGTAGGTTGTGCGCTATTAGTAGCAACCCTCTCATCTTATATAGAATCACTTGATTCAATGTTGAGGGGTCAGTTGAGATTTCTGCTGCCACTCCAATACAATGGAAATAAATGGAGTTGCATGGGTAGTACTCAGCAATGAATAATTACAAAAAAAAAAAATTCCATTAGATTCACTGATACCTGAAATTCCTGAGTGAGTTTGTGAGTGAAAAAAGGATTTTCTAGGGCTCTTCTCAAGCAAAGGTTATTGATTGGTAGTTGTTGGTTTGGTTTAAAATGACAAAAAAGTGCCTGATGGTCTGATGCAGATATGAGAAATTAAGGCAAAATTTGTTAATTAAAATTTGTAAAAAAAAAAATTTAAAAAACTGATATTACACTGTAAAAAGTTATTAAGTGAACTCAACTAAAGCTGGGGACCAGGATAAAATGATGCAATTATACTGATAATTGAGACAATAAATTTCTAGTTGGTTATACTAATATGACAAAATCCCTTGACTTGAAATAGTTCTTCAAGTCTCTTATCATAATCTAAACATTAATTAACACTTGCATTCAATTAGTTGAAATTAACTAGTTCATGAGCTACATGATAGTGTGCTGGAAACTTAAGTGTAAAACAAATAAAACCAATCATGTCAGCATCAGAAAAATGTCATAAAAAATCCTATCTGTGTTCATGTGCAGTCAGAGTCATGTTGTAGTGGAAAGAAGCGGATACACACATTAATAGATACTTCTCAGATACTTTATACAAAATTCATTAATCGGAATGTTTACATGATGACAACATTTCAGAGTAGTGACATTACGAAGAAAACACCACAAAAATGCAGTTACTGTGACTGATATACTGTACTTGTTAACTATTGCAGTGATTTAGTGATAGTGCAAGGGTTAACAAATTTAGAAAATATGGAAATTAAAAAAAGACAAAAAAAGATCAAAAGTGAACACTTGCAACTTGGCACAAGGGACATGTATATTACATAATGGCTAAGAAACATTTGTCCTCATAAACCAATAACATATTATTCACAAGGGTTAATGTGCTGTAACAAAGAGGAATCTGATTCTGTGGTTTCTACAGAGTGTGGTCGGTTTAAAAATGTACACACATTGAGGTTCTTGTATTATACAGTGGCAATATCCATCTTTCGTTAAGAGTAATATCAGTTATGAACACATTCACTGGCACACTTCTCACTGTATATTACTCCTGTCCATCAAACTCAAACATATCTTACAACACAGTGATCAACATCATTCCAAACTATTAAAGACACAAAAACATTTACAAAACTTCATAAGGAAAATAACACAAATGATAACAGACAGCAAAGAAAACCCGGCCTAGACGTAGTTACATTTGCAATATCTTCAAAGATTAAAAAGTACAAAATGAGAGGGAACATCACTTGGAAAAAGTATTTGACACCATTATGGGCAAAGAAGTGGCCAATCCTCATCACTGAGAGCCAATGGAAATACAGGGATTAAAAAAAAAAAAAAGATTAAAAAGATACACACATGTAGGTTTTTCACCAAAGTAAGGCCACTCATAGGAAGAGTAGAAGAAAACAGAGCAGGAAGATATACTGTATGTAAACCATAAGTTATTCTACACCCCGTATCAACTAGGAGCTTGTGTCCAAATGTTCAGATTTCCTTTTTATGGAAGAAAAAGTTATCTTAAGTTCAACATGTAATATTTCTTTACTATAAGTGAACATTTCTTGAAGACAGTCATCTCTTTTGTCAGTCAAGGATACAAGTCACCAACAAACACTATGTTGTCACTTTATTCTGTGGGTGAACTGTACACATCTCATCTTGTAAAGAAACTCTTCGGTTGACCTGCTGTTAACGTCTACAACGCTGCAACAGCAACTCATTCAGACTGTGCAAAACTCTCAAACATACTGTTCTGGCAAACATGTCCATTTCCAGCAGTAAACAACATTTTAAATCGTGGGCTTTGAAAAGCACAAACAAAAATAAATATATATAAAAAAATAAATAAAATGGCTACAGCATCGTGGTGAGCCACAAGTTGTAAATGAAGCTTATACTTATATACTGAATAAATATGGCCAAAACAGGATTCTCCTTCAACATACATATTAAACGTCCACCCTGTTAGTCTCCTTTTTTCATGAAGGTTCGATTTAAATCATATTGTTGATCTTACCGCTGAGGAAACAGGAATGGGAACAATCATTCTCAATGTGATGTAAGAAACTTAACATGACAAGGCACACAATTAACTTATCAATCCTTTAAATTAAGGGGTGAAATGATTACTAAAAGTACCTTCTCTTGAAACATTGGCTGTAATATTTCATCATCTTCACTTCCACATTGTTCAATAACTGACAAGCTACCAGTCCTTCCTTCATCAGACACAGCAGAACAGTGTTTTCACATTTACTCAAACCATCACAGTGGAGCTACAGGATAGGGCATTCAAAATACTTTTTTTTTTTTTTTTTTTTTTTTACTTCACACATTCACAGTTTGTAGAGTGTAAGGCATCAAACACATGGCCACAGTTTGAGGGGATTAGGTGGGGTTATTACACGACAACACTGGGGAGGTGTGGGAATGTATTTTGGCCCTCCAGCGGGGCCTGGCATCCTCTGTTCCCTTGAGGTTATGGTGTCCAACTGGCAAGATGAGGAAAGGGGTTTAAAAAAAAAAAGGTTAAATGACTGAGTAAGTGGTCACTGCCTGGTGAACCAGCTGGTGAGTGGAAGGTTGAGTGAGCTGGTGTCTGTGTGGTTGTGTGCTGTACAGTAGTAGCTATGTAAATAATGCCAGTGTTTGAGGAACATGGAAAGTGAGTGTTTGGGAAAATGCCCAAAGTGTGAAGGTGATGACAGTGTGTCGGTGAGCTTGGCATGGCGCCACCAAACAGTCAACAGCAGCTAAGACACATCAAAGGTCTAAGAAAGAGTCCGTGTAGGGAAGATAATTCCCTGCATCATGACTTTTATTCTGAAATTAGGAGAGTTCCTTCCTTTCTGTCTTTCTCTCTCCTTCCCCAGCTCTCCTCATCTGCCCTCCTCGGCTGATCGTGTCTCTGATTTCAGCCTGACAAACTCCTTGGCCACGTCGTCGCTGGAACGCTGGGAGAGAATTCGCATGGCGGTGAGGCCGGTGTCGTCCATGTGGATGCGTTGGCCCAGCGGGCACCAGCAGGCGCAGTTGCCCCTCTCCATGATGTCTCTTAATTGTATCACGGCCAAGCCCACCACTCGGTCAGCCCGGCCGAAGCAGTAGTCTTTGACGCAGGCTTGCAGCTCGTAGCACTCAAAGCCGTCCTGGTTGCCCAGAGCACTGTGGAGAGAGAACACAGAGGTTAAAGCATTCAGTTGTTTAGCAGTTATACAGCACAACAGCAAATTGGCCAACTAAAAGCTGCACTTTATTTATTTATTTTTTTGAACACACCCATTTGTTAGTGTGTAGCAGCGAAAGAGAAGAGCACCCAAACCACTCACTGTAGATGCTCTTGATTTAGTTTAAGTATGAACAGCAGCAAAGCATCAAGGTAAACATTAACAAAGCTGATGTCATATTACATCATTCTGAGTACTGAAGGTCAAATTCTTCCAATATCTGCCTCTTAAAGCCATTTAAACATTTACTCATAATGTGTAAATTGCCAAATGTAGCAACAAAAATAATTATAAAATAAAAAAAAGATTATCAGCTTGCACACTACTGCACAACTATTTCCAGGTAAGCAAGTTGAAAAAGTTTGTAATAAGCTACAACATTAGAAAATCAGGTACAGCTGTCATCATGCTTACAAGTGGAAGCTCTCATTGAACTTGGGAGACCAGCTGTTGTTCTTGGATTTGGTCTGGAATTTGCGCTTCTTGTCGCTGAGGTGAGGCCCGATCATGGTGATCTCAACGAAGGGTCGGAACATGCCAGACGTCTGCCATTTTAAATCGTTGGCTCCCACAACTACATATGCAAACCCGTGTACACACACACACACACACACACACACACACACACACAGAGGAGAAGGACAATGTTATCAGACACTTTTCTTAAAATACTGCATTTTTAGCTTTTTTAGTTGTGAAGACTCAAACTGACCTTTGACAGTAACTTTGCGCTCCCCATTCCCAGGATGAGTGTACAGCTCAATCTGGACGGACACTTCACCGATTGGCTTGTTCACACCCGAGCCTAGTTTAATACACAGCGTAGATACATCAGTGAGCTTTCATTTGGACTGATGAAGATACACTTTGATTCATAATGCAGAATCAGAATGAGAAGGGGATACAGGTGGAGAGGTCGAGTTAGGGTTCATCTACCCACCTTAGTGGCACAGAGTGACAAAAGCAAAATGTACAAAGGGAGAGCGGGTGGGGAAGGAGAGGATGGCTGGCAGATGATTTCAATGAAACCTACCCCTGCTGGGCTGTATTTTTTCATTGGGAGTTAACCTAATACCCTTTCCATTGTGCACTGGCACAGAGGCAGCACAAGAGATAAAGAGAACACAGCAATAACATGTCAACAAATTACAGCATTGAGAGCATTTTAAATACAGAAATACATCGAAAAAAGAAAAAAAAAAAAAGCCTCCTTTATCAAACACATAGTTCAGTTAGTGCCCTCTCCTGGTCTACTATGGGAAAAGATTTCTTCCTGTCCCTTTTTGATGTTATCATTAAGCATACCTTGTGCATGTTGGCTGGTCACAAAGGTTTTGATGAGCGTGTCTGTTGTCTGAGTGTAGAGGGACAGAGCGTGGCGCAGCGAGGACAGCTCGGGACTCTTCTCCAGGAACGCCTTCTTCAGTCCGTTCCCTCCTGCATGGAAATATTGCTGCAAAGCAAACAGAAGGAGAGTCAGAGTATAAATATGTGGAAGAAACTGACTCTTGGTCGGAATGTTCTGATTTATTTTAAACTAAAAAAAGTTTAAAGGTTTTCTTTATGTGCTCTGGAAGTTTGGGGGATTTCTGACGTGGGTGTTCAACTTATTAAAAAACATAAGGAACACTTTCTAACTGAAGCAACATCGGCCTTTTTTGGTGTTATATGAACACTGCAGAATCCTGCAGCTGCTCCAGGTGAAGAGAAACTTTACAGTGAAGTTAGTTAATTACATTCTGTAGACAGTCAATCATCAATCATTTGACAGTGATTGACCGTGGTGACAATCAATCACTGTCAAAACAAGGTCCTAGTTGAAAATGGCTAGAATGATGCTTTAATTGTGAAATATTTCACTGTTTCCTCTCTATTATGATCTGTTAAAATCAACAATCTTAATGGTCACAACCCGCTTACATAACCCTCCTGGAAACCTGATTAATGGATGAATAGTTGATGAAGCTAATTTGACCCGTCTGCCCTGCATCCTAATGAAACCAAAACCGCAGTATAAACTGACCTTGATCGTGTCCAGTG
Source organism: Thunnus albacares (assembly GCF_914725855.1). Classification (NCBI taxonomy): domain Eukaryota; kingdom Metazoa; phylum Chordata; class Actinopteri; order Scombriformes; family Scombridae; genus Thunnus; species Thunnus albacares. Next base: position 21,954,065 of record NC_058123.1, read on the forward strand.
CCACATCCATCACAGCACACTGCCTGGGAGACAAGCTTTTAGCCTCCCCTGCCATGTGATCCTACACATCCAAATGATAATCATAGAGATGAGGTTAGTTCCATAAAAATAGTCACATTCACTCTTGATGAGTAGTTTTGTGGTCAGGTCTTCAGCGTTTGGTAACACAGCAGGACATTTAACATGGTGTAAATGTGCAGTATATGAGGGCATTATGATACCTTGAGTTTGGAGAGTTGACCCAGTTCTTTTGCAGCTGAGAGGATCTGTGCTCCCTGGAAAAAAAAAAAAAAAAGGGAACTGAGTTGCTGCTCTCTTTCTCCTTTCATTTTGGCGCTTAAAAGTCAATTCGCAATCTCTAGTAATACTGATAAACAAACATTAAACAAACATTAAACTGATAATGTTGAGCTTACAAAGGTGTCGTTGCCCTGTGGTAGAACAATGGTTTTCTCCAGGCTGCTCATTACAATCCTCCACAGCTCCTTCAGCACACGCTTCAATACAGTCTTCTCACATACGGTGGCAAACAGTGTCAACCTGCAGAATCATGCAAACACACACACACACATGCATGAACACAAGTTCAACAGCTGGGAATGAAACACACCGAAGCACAGAAAGTGCTGGTGTGTTGTGGCCTTAACTACTGCTACTATTGTTAAAAAGACTTTAACCCCAGTATCAAATCTAATGAATTCACTCACTTCCCATCCAGGAAATCCATAAGTGGCCGTAGCATGTTGTCAGAGTCAGCATCCACCTGGTTTTTGTTGTTGGCATTGAGCGGACCTTTGATCTGGTACAGCAGAGACGCCATCTGCCGCATACACTCATTGATGCGGATCTGGAAACTGGAAAGAAAGAACCATAAGGATCAATCAGCCACAAATGCAGGTGTGGTTACCAGATTAACTTTATACTGTATTTACGTGTGAGTGTGTGTTTTAGTATTAGTATTAGGTTACCTGTTCCCAAATGTACTGCTGAGCTCATCCAGCACATTGTTCAGCTTCACCTGCAGGTCGTTCAGTAAGTCACTGGCCTCTGAGTCCATCTGCAGAAAGACAAGCAGACAGAAGCCCAGCAGAGTATTAGTTAAAGTTTAAAATGTGTTGACTGAAAAGCTTTTATAAACTTGCAAAATAATTATTTTCAAGAATGTGTGTGCCAGCTTTCCTACAAACATGGTGTACATAGAACCCTTTAACAGCATATTTCATATGTCATATTTTTGCAGCTTTTGGCCAAAATACGCCAAACTACTTCTGAGCTTCTTAAAGCTGCATTTCACAGCAAAAGCTAGAAGCTACAAATGACGGCAAGATAACCAGCAGTTATGTTACATCATGTTATTATGCAAAAAGCACACCAGCCAGTCAAAAGCTAAAAGGATGAGAGAGGCAAATAGTGTAATTCAGCTCTCTCAGGTTGCACTGTAATATTTGTCTTTGATGCTTAAGTTCCAATTTGTCAACTCCAGTAGCAGAGAAATGTCCACAACAGACAAAATAAAATTAAAATTCAACACGCACAACCAGGCAAACCCACCTTTTTAACAGCAGTCTCCAACTTTCAAAGGGAGCACATTGAAAAAAAAAAGTTTAATATTGCAGGAGATATGTGTCTTTCAAGTGGTGAGTCTCACAAGCATGGGGTGAGGGAACAGGAAGGAAAGTGAGAGATCCATGGATTACCACCAGTATACCTAACCCAGGTATACCATGGCACCATCTAAATATGCACTGCCTGGAGGGGAGCTAAGCCATATGAATGAAACCATGATGTGGCTCATTAAGAGAATGATCCAATGGCCTTTTGATTCATGGTCTGTCGGGGTTATGTGGCACCATTAGTGAGGAGAGACTGAGAAGTTGCTGCTACGCATCACAAAAGGGAAGGCTTCAGGGGAGGAAAGGCAGCTAGAAATGGATTGTGTTCTGTTTGTAATGTGCTGTGTGTTTTGCTTTTTGCCAGAGAGTATTTTTTTTAATATTAATATTCATGTATCTGTACTCCTGCACTCACCTTTTTGTCTTCAAATGCATTTTCAGTCTATGACCGCACAGAAAGGGGCGAGGGTGGGGTAACACAGGACAACCTCATTTAACTGTCATTTTACATTTAGAATTTGATTTTCATTTATATTAAGTGGGACACTACAGAGGATCGATGGTAATAATACAAAGTGCTGTGGCAGCAGATATACCCCAGTAAGCATGTAACCTACCTTTTCTACTGGTGTATCCATCTTTGTTTGGTGGGAATGATTTGAGATTTTTTTTTAGAGAGAAATAAAAAATAAAAATTGTCATAAAAATCCTGCTCTCACTGATGAACACTAAAAAAAGAGCATCATGATCAACAACCAGTCAAAAATAAGAGTCTAGAGAACAAGACAAGTTTTTTCGTAAGCTACTTGAAATTCTCTTAAATACAGCAATTATAATTGCTATTTTTTCATAATGGAAAACATGTTGTATTTGTAACACTGACACCCACCTTCTCCTGGTCAGTCTATTGCAAACAAAAGAGAATTAAAAAGAAAACACATATTAAGAAAAGGTAAGAAAAAATCTAGAAATAACTATTGTTAAGGAGAAATGAGAGAGCAGGTCTGAGGAAAGGCCAGGGGAAATGCTACTGAAAGAAGGCGAAACCACCACAGATGATGATAAAAAGTGGACACAATAAACATCCCCGTGATAACTGCAACTAGAGACGTCTAGTTGCAGTGGGACTGATTATCACTGTGAAGTTGCTGGGAGTAGAAAGAACAGGGAAACGGTTCACAACAATGACTCGGGCTCCACTTCACACTCCAACAAACCTCAACTTCAATTTCCTCCCCTTCCTCCCCTACTTCCTCTTCCTCCTCACTCTCCTCAAACTAGGCAGTGAAAAGACAACACAAAAAAAACCCATCTCATTCTCATTGCTGCCAAAACGACGACCATATTCATTAAGGTGCCTGAAAACGAGTAGTTCAATAATTCTGATGATCAACAAAATGAAACAAAGCTTGCTCCGTTTTCCTCCATTTCCAAAGACAGTTCCAATTACAACAATATGTAATTTACACAAATAGTGAGATGAACATGTGCGTATATGCAGTCATGTATCACAGAACATGCACACATATACAGTGAACTTGCCTGCCATGCTAGCAGTCTATTGTTGCTCTAGAAAAGAGAGGACAAACACCACTGTGACTTGACTTTTCGAAAAAATACATCTTTGTTAATTGTCAACATCTGAATGTGGAGGAAGACATTGACATTATTCCATAAAAATCATTCGTGGGGAGAATAGTTGTGCTTATATAGAAAGGACCAACACATAAGAGCTTGCCTATGAAAGTTGGAGAATTTGATAAGAAGTTTACCGTCAGCATAAGGGCACATTAATTAAAAAAATTAAGACCGCATGCATAATATTCCACTTGCTATCTGGATCTTTTAGAAATCTTTTGATCCTGTTAATTTTGATAATATGGTCAAATGAGGAAAAGTCTAAAATATTAAGACTTCCCTTTTTTACCTCGTGTGTCTTATTTTTTCTAATAAAGTTAAAAAGCCTTTGTAAATAAGAGGTTTTATGTTTGGTGACATCAAGAGAGGAAAAGACATAAGGGGCTCTTGTTTCTGTATAATGGGCTGCTCACACAGCCTACATAGTGCTCAAGTGGCCCACATAGCGACCAGCCCACTGGGATTTCTCCCACGCTCCCAATGACCAATCCGATTTTGCCCTGGGATGACAATGGACGTTGACCGGTTGGTCATCTCAGAAGTCGGGCTGCTGTTGGCTGCAAACAGCTGTGATGACTGGCTGGCAACCGGCCAACAGCTCCAACAGCTCCTCACATCTCCGAAAACGTGGGCGCAAATTTCCAAATAGGCATTATTTAGATAAACTGACCACATGTTGGGAATCTAAATGGTTACTTTCTAGCCTGAAAAAATATGAAAATGAATAAAGTGAGATATCAACAGTCCTTCAGTGAAATTCAAAATAGCTTTTGTCTCCATCATCACCGCTATTTGGTGCAAAATGCATTCTGGGATACTTGGCTGTCCTTAGCTTCAGCAGCCTTCAGCTGACCCCTGGTATGACATTGGTCCATTGTCACCAATGGTATTTTTTTGGCTGGACAACAAAAAAAACCCCAAAACCCCCCAAAATACAAAAACAAAACTAAACTTCTTGCACCAACATAGCATGGATAATACTGTAATCTGACTAATACTGGTATCTCACTGAATTATCTTTTCTTTTTTTCTCTCATGATTTCCCTCCAGCATGCAACTCATTTCTAGACACAAACTCTATTGATCTCTCTCAATGGAACTCACATGAAACAAACGGCTTCACCTCCACCAACTCATGACATGACACTTAACTAATCATCTGCTGCAGGCAACATCAGTAAAAACCTTGCAACATAAGGTGATTTTTCCAAACCATGAACCACAAAGAAAAAGATTCAAATTAACCAGGTTCAAGCATATCATTAGTCAAAGAAGATAAAGGCCAACTTAATTACTATTGCATTTCCATTTCATGTACAAATGAAGCTTCCACGATGAGATGCTCTTACACTGCTGTAGATCACCATTCTGTGCTCACTTTATCTCAAGGAGATATACTTTTTCCATACAAGAAAAGTAAAAGCCTTGCCCTTACACAAAATATGTTGCATGTCTTGTGACTGCACTGTTTTTTGGTTCAATGATGCTACCTCCAGGAGAGGAATCACTGTCTCTTTGTCTGAAAAAGCTAATTTTGCAGACTGATAAACACTGTTGCAAAACTGTTCTCCTTACTTCTGTAGTGCACAAATCATACACTTGCAATGACTAGGTTAGACAGATGATGTCACATTGGTAACATTTATCCACCAGGATAGCAACCAATAGAACAGGCCCTCAGAATGCGAGCTACATCAGCAATTCCAACCATTGTTCAAGTATTTTTGATATTTCCCTTCACACAGGGTTGTAGGAAGGCAACAGCTAATCTACAGCATATGCTAAAGGGAGAGTTGGCCATCTAAGATTCTGGATCTATTGCTCTTTAAACTTCAGTTCAAAGTTTATTTAATATTCCACAATGTTAACTATAGACTAGCTGGTAGCAAGACAGTTGCTATGCTAATTTTTGTTACTGCTTATTGTCTAACCACTACTGGTTGTATACTGTTCCCATCCACAATACCCACCAGAGCCTTTGCTTCCTCATCCTCAGTTACGACCTGCTGTCCAAACCACAGCAAGGGGGAGATAATCAATACAGTGGTATACTGCACACCATTAAAGTGATTAAACAACTGAAAGATGTACATTCAAATGGCAGTTTCAGCCTTGCTTAGACCATGATGGAAACCTACCTCCTCTCCTGCCCCCTCCTCCTCTTCCTCTTCCACCAATTCATTTTGCTTTAATTGTAAAGGGAACACACTGATTGTAACTTAAGCTATGATATCCCATACTGTAGCTACAGTCCTACAACCAACCAAACACTAGAAAACAAATACTTCACTACAGCTACAATACTACGATAATGCACTATATTCAAAAGCCTGGTAAGGATTCAAAGCAGGAGGTTACAGCTGACAGAGAGCATATTGATTGTCCTTCCTGTAGCTACACTTAGGACACTGATACACAGGACATGATGTAATTAAATCTGTCTCAATATTCTCTAGTCTATTAGGGAGCACAGCGTTTAATCACTGGCAGTATTGATAAACGGTTATACTTTCATTGACAGCATCAGACACTGCGATGGCGCATAGACTAAGGATTCAGGACTAATGTCCTAATCCAGCACTACCAGTTAACTACTCTACATGGCCTGAACTACCACTACTGTACATACCAGTGCTTCCTCTGTTGCAATCTGACACACGAAAGACACAAATTCAACTGTTGTAGAAATAACCAACCCTAAAATGTTTACTTTTCATGGTCAACGAAGAAAATTTTAGTTGATTAGTCAGTTTATGCCATTTTTTTCTATAGGGAATGAACGAATGAAAAGCATCACACCGTTATTCATTCAGTATGATGCCATAACAAATTCAATGTCTTCATATTCACATCTTCGTCTTCAGGCTTACCTGTTTGGCACCCATGGACTCAAACATCTTCTCCAGCTGGATTCTTAACTGCTGCACATTATTCATCAGGACACAAGGCTACAAGAGGACAGAGGAAAAGAGAGACAGTGGACAGTGAGATTACACAAATGTAGCAGGAATTCTTCAGTTTCTGATACTGCGTCCAATCATTGCTGTATAAAACAATTTTTAAACAAAGAACACACATATTAGTTTTTGTTTATGTAATTAATCAACCTGGGAAATATTATTATAATTCACAATAAAGTTGAAGAGATTGAACATTGTCCAGTTCTGCAACATGTTTCTAATAATAGCCCCACTGGTGAGTCTGCCAAGGTAAATGTGTCAAAACAATCCAAAAATTTGATTGGAGTTATATTATGTAGGATCTACAGCAGGGAACATCTGAATTAGTGAGTTAACCACACCACTTACTTTAAAGTGACCTGTTAGTATATGAAACATAAAACAAGGGTAGCAAAAGGTGATATGCTAGAAGGTATTGACCACTTACAATCTTCTCCTTGTCAATATAAGAAGGAAAACTCTTGGTCAGAATGGCACTGTACTGCAGAAGAACTTTGGCAATAGTCTGTAAAGATGAAGAGGGAGAAAGACATTAAAACTGTGTGGAACATAAAGAGGATATAGAGTTATTTCAAACTGAAACATTTCTCGATGTCTACAGAGGGGAATATATTACACTTTTGGGGAATATGTCTGAAGGATAATCTTGCCCAACTAATAGAAACATTCCCAGATATTCCTTAATGTATTCTCTGTCATACAGAAAAACAAATCCCAAAACACAAAGCTGTGCTGTCCTTCTTTGCCCCAGGAGGGACGTGTTATGTCCAATTCAACATTCTGCTTAATGAGGAAATATCAAATTCCCTTTAAAAAAGTGTGATAGATGTGGAAAATTTGGACTTCATGTAGAACAGGGAACTACAGTATTAAAGGCCATTCATTTCCATTTAGTCACCATTCAGTGAACTGGGTTACCTTGGAGAAGCGGCGACTGTACTGAGCCATGACATTAGGGTCTGGGCATTCCAGTTTCTTGATGATCTCAAAGCTCTGGTTGAGTTGGGTGAAGATGTCCACCACAGAGCAGGAGAACAGAGCATGCTCAGACGTCTGCTGGAACTGAGGTGGAGCAGGATTGGCAAGAGAAAATAAACAGTAAGTACAGAAGTAAGTACGGAAGCTCATGTACTGATACTAAGTGTCTATAAACATGGACAAGGTAACAATATATTAAGGCTCAATTTTATTTTTCTTACTCCATCTTTTTTGTCTCTCTCTAGGGCTCCATGCATAAACTCCATAGATACATCCTCATTTTCATCCAACCACTGTAGCACAAATTGTAGGAACCATCTACAAGGGAAAATAAAGATTAGCAGTTATTTTTTAAATTATTTAACTGTTAATTGTTTAACTCAATGATCATTAAAAAAATACAATCACATGCACTTACGATGGGTAGTCAGGAACAACATCCTTAAAGTTTGGCAGCTCCTTGACATATTCATTGTAGAGCCACTTCACCTTGAAGTGCAGGTTCATGTAGTCGGTGCTCTTACACAGTCTGTGCTTCTCGTGCTCTGCAGGCACAAAGACACAAAGATTCTGTGAGCTTTTTAATAAGTTTGTGTAAGGGAGTGGGAGAAATTCTGAACCAGTAAAGGAACCAGCCACTCTGGTGTGCACTGAAGTTGATGCTAAACTTGTCAATGAATACAATGTTAGGGAGGCCAAGCACACAAAAACACCTGTTATACTGTACTATTGTTGTGAGCACCACCACTGATGACCCACATAAATCAGCCCTCACCACTTTGCTATAAGTAACTTTAATCTTAACCTCACCCAAACCTAACACTTAAACATAATCCTAATTTCATGATTAATCCTAAAACAAAGTTGTCTCTAGACTAATCTAGTCTAGTTTAAACTCTGTTAAAGTCGTGCTAATTCAAATCCTAATTGTAAAGTCAAAGTTTAATTCTAAAATACCCCTTCAAATAAACAGGACTGATTAAAATGTTTTCTCTTTCATTGAGATTAATATACTCATGTATTTAAAGTCAAAGAGTGACTTTACCTGCTATAACTGATAGCTGCATGAAAAGAGTGGAATCTGGGAAAATGTGGGGCTGAAAACAGGCAAACTTCCCAGAAACACAACAAACATTTATTTTGAAGACTGTTGCAGACTCCTTCTCAAAGTTTCAGTTTAAATTCTAGCACAATTTTGGTTGCCAGCTCATTTAGAGCTGCAGCCTTTCTTATATCAAAGGGGACCTATTATGCTTTTCCTTATTTTCAATCATATATATAATATTACAATGTCAGATGTTCATATTAAATGTAGCAAAAGTGTCAAATATTGAGGTAAATGTATGTAGAAGTAATCCCTGTGAGCAAAAAGCACAGAAGAAGCTACTTTCAGCCTGAGCCGACGCCGGCTTGTGACAGATTTCTTCTTCCTTTAGCTATTTGAAGGTATGAAGAAACATGTATTACAGTAAAAATGAAATTGAGTGAATTTGAGCACAGTGAATCTACACTCATGTTTTCCCATGAACTTTTAACATAGAGCATACACAATACCTGACTTCAAATAAAATGTAATACTCTTGGCCACTCTAAATTGAGAGTACTTTGACTTTAGATAATGCTAAGATAGTGATACTATATGTAGTTAGATAGTGCTCATATGAGCTAAAGATACACTCGTGGAAAGTAATGGAAAAAACCTCAACCTCAAATTTAACCAAGCACTTCAATATCTTTTTAGTAATGTACTAAAAAGTACTAATAATAAAATTTTAAGTACTCTTTGGTAGCAATTCTGGAGCGAATCTCTCAGGACTCATTCCATCTCTGAACACATTTTCTATCACTTTTTATATTAATGCAGATTGAAAATGCAGTGGCCAGAACTTTCGTACTTTATTCTGTGAAACAGAAATTTCACAGCGATAGTCTGTGTAGGGGATTCATCTTGAGGACAGGGGCTGGGATAAAAGCTGACTGCCTCTGAGGACTGGTGCTGCTGTACAGTACAGTACAACAGAGAAAAGTGCAGACACGCTCCTGGGAGACATAAGCCGCTTTCAAACCCTGCACAGTTATTATTTCGCTCTTTCACTTCTTCCATGCCATTGTATCTTTTTTACCCCAGAATTTCTCCTCTCTGTCCTAATGCTTCTTGCCTTTTCCAGTTTCATCAGAACTTCTCTCCCCGCTTGTTCTTACACTCTAAACCTTCAGGTTTTCCCTTCAATTCTACTAGATAAATAAATACCTCTACAATGCAACACAGCCGCATTGTACTATTACCGAGTCAAGAATATGTCTCTATAGGATACTACTGAAACATACATGCAACTACTATCATTTACTATTTAGAGAATCAGAGGTGGGAGCCAGATATATTACAATACACATTCACACTACTGACGATAACTTGCTGTGTGCCATTGATACGGCAGAGAATGAGACCTTGACAAGGATAAGAAATATCTGACAGCGAGTGTGGCTTACCTTCCATAGCATACTTCATGTCTTGAGCAAACAATGTCCACATGACCTCTGCTGACACCTTTCCTACACTCAATTCTTGAGGGAACCTGGGAGAAAAGTGACAATTTGACAAACATATAAATAGAAATGACCAAACAAGCAAGGACAAAATATGCCTTAGTATCATGATTTAAGCATTTATAAATGCTGCAAACAAGAAAACTGCTGAAGATTTATTCAAGTGGTCTGTATGTTTCCTCTATGTTTAAGAGAATAAAGACATAGGATTGTTCCGGTTACTAACTGGTTGAGCACAGGAGTGTAAGAGTTCCTGTCCTCTTCAATGATGGAGACGATGAGCATGATGAGTTTGGGCCAGAAGTCCAAGTTCTTGATGCTTGGCCCCTGCTCCTCCAAAGGGAGCTCCTCCTTGTTCTGGATTAGAAAAGAAAACACAGTCAAACACTAAAAATGGACTCGATAAAGATTAAATACAATCAGCACAATAGATTTTCTCAGTGTGCTTATACAATTGCTTTAATTAACGAGAAGGTGAGATATCTAAGATTCAGTTGTGACTCAGTATGTGACTCACTGTGTCTGCAGGTTGGTACTGTCTGCTGTATAGCTCATGGCAGTTATTGAAGATGTAGTCATACGTGGAGTTGAGACAGGCCTTGACACAGTCCCTCACAACCTGACTGGCTCTTGGTGGAGACTGTAACTCCTGGACCTGAACACCAGATGGAGATAGCATCACTGACAGTGAAAGATTGCAAGCAATCCTTTACATTTCACCAATTTATACAGAATCTGACATTAGGGCCATCAGCAATGAATAAGTTAAAAATAATACTGTGTTTATCAAGAGATGACTTCATTGCAAAGCTATGGCAAAATGTCCCATCAATTGATAACTGCTTGCTGAGATGCATGTAGAGAGCAGCCATAGTAAAAAGAAAGATGCAGTAAATGAACACTGTTAACTACCTTCATCCTGAAGAAGGTGATGCTGGTTAGCAGATCCACAGTGGATTTTAAATCCTGCAGGCGATCCTTGTTGCTGGCAGGGAAGTGGTTCTACAGAAGAAAAAACAAGTTTAATGAGTAAATACAATATAATTATAGTACATATCACCTTTACAAATATTTTGACTGATATGATAAATAGATTTTATAGCAATAGTATTATCAACACTGCAGAAGCCATATTGAAATGTCAAGGCAACAATATCATTTTTGAGAACAATATCAGTCATAAATTGCAGTGATATTTATTAAGTGCAATCAAAAACTTACCCTATAGGTAGAGAGGTCAATGCGCAAGGAATTGTGTAACTGGTCTAAGAGCTTGACAAAGCGTTCTTTCTGTATGGTAATAAAAAAAGAAATTATGAGAGATTCTATATATGTTTGTATTCAGTGGAAGGAAAAAGATAGATGCACAAAAATCAAAAATGCAAGGAGAAAGACAGAGGCTGTGTGTGTGTATGTATAAGTAGTTGAAAGGAAGACGGAGACCAAAAAAAAATAGAGAAAAGAGATATTTATTGTCTGTCTGCATGTGTGTGTGGGTGTAGTACAAACCCCAAAATTGGAGGCAGCAAAGCGGTCGGAGGCGGACACATTGGTGGAGGCGGTTGTGTGGGCGTAGAAGGCATTGATATTGGCCAGCAGGGTACTCATCACTGCAGGAACACCGGGACACATGTACTTCGACGACAGACAGGCAAAGTGCCTGGAAATAAAAGCACAAGCAAAGCTTGGTAAAGACCTGGACAACAGGCCTGCTCTTCCTCCCATTTGTACCTTCTCACACTCACAAAGACATTTCATTGCCACAGAAAAAAAGGTTTGGGCAGTAAACCATGAATAGCTGTGCCTTTATATGGTCAGCCTGTGTCCTCTCAAAGGTCTTGTTTTCACCTAATGATCCCTATTAGGAATGGTCATTTCATCTGCCCATCAGCTAGCTGGCACGTTTAGGCTGAGGAATAGCCCATCAGAGTGTGCTTTCTGTGAATGATGGGCCCAGCTAACAGGCATCTGTATTGAGCATGACATTTCATGGAGACAAATCCCTCCTCAGCCCACTTATAATTGACTTTCCTTCATTTGGAGGCCAACAACGAACGACAATAGCACTGAGAGCAAAAGGCAGAAAGGGAGGGCAAGGAACAGGGTGGAATGAAGAGGCAACAAACACAGGGACAGGTAGAGAGAGAGCTATAGGGAGACAGTCATTATAGTCCACCGTGATATCTCTAACTCACGTCATGGCCTGGTAGATTGACTCAATCCCATAGCGCATGGCAAACTCATCCACTATTTCCTGTGCCACATCATCGTAGTAGACTTTCCATGCGTCATCTCCACGAGCCTCTGGGATTTTCACCACACCTTGACCTAGCACATCAGTTGAATGGTGGAACAGGTTCTGTAATGGAAAGAAACAGTGTGTTAATGTCATTTGAACGGGCTGCAGCATCAGCGAGAATCCACCCTGCTTAGTTGCTCTTGAGCAAGACACAAAAAATACTATCAGTTCTAGTGTTGCTGATTTAATCATAATTATTACAGTATACAATAGAAAGGAACCTGGAGACACAGAGAATAGATGGAAAAGTGACAAAGACTTTGAGGCATCTGAACCATTTATAATGAGTACATTGCCATGCTCAAGGATATTTTGACAATCATATTCCTGTAAGATAATGAGGGGTTCAAAACTTTTGGCCTTCTTGATTATGGAATTGTCTGTTTTATAAGCACAGGATATGTTTCTTAAACCGTATTTGATTTTAGGGAAGGGATAAGTTTTAGGGAAGAGGTGGGGTTATGTAATTGTTTTAAGAGTATCTCCAATTTTAATCCTGTCTAAATCAGTCACGTCTGCGCCAAAAGATTACAACGCTTTTTTGTTAAATGCCGAGTGAAATTTATCTAATTAAAGTTAATTAAAGTTAATTAGGTAGACACTGTACTGAAAACTGAAGGCTTTAGTATGCTGAACCTGCAGAATATCCTGTGTGTTTAGTTAACAAATTGTTAGTTAACAGAAACTAGTTAACACAAACACAATTTGTGACCTCTATAGAATCAAATACCTCATGCAAACAGGTGTACTGCACATGATACGCAGCCACTTTCTCCTCTCCCTTGATCTCCACATTGATTTGGAGGCGAATGGCACCTGACACAGCTGACTTGTCTGTTCTCTTCTCTGTAATTAAACAAAAACAAAGTCATGCAGTTAGACAGCCGCAGAAACAGACATATATACACACGTTCTTGATTCATAACTCCAGTCCAAGTCTGTGACACGATGGCAAATTAAACCAGGTCTGTTAACACAACACTAATTATAGACTATTAACATGGCACTTCTATTGTAGGGGGTTCTGTTTCTAGAGTTTGATGGCAGTGCAGAGCCGGCAGCGCTAATAGAAGTCCTCCAGCTGATAGTGTAGAAGGAGACAATGGCAGTGGGCTGTATGGATCTGTGCCTGATCACTGAAGACACTTGAGCCGGAGCTTTTCTGGAGGTGGAGTGCTCGGCGGTTCACCCCTGCTATTTGCCCTGACAGGCACATCATTAGGGGTAATTTGTACATGTCGGCGGAGCGGTCGATTTCCGACTGGAGTGCTGCTACTTGATAATCACACATCACAAGGAGAAAGAGGAGGAAGGAGGGGCACTATGGAGCAGAAGAAAGAGATAGTGAAGGAAGAATGTTTGAAAGGATGGGGCGTATTACATGACTGATCATTCATTTTGCTTTCGTTGATATGCATCAAAAATTATAATTCCTAATGCCTTCTAACCAAGGGAATATTTTGTTGATGTGATTATCAGAGAGATATTAAACTGAGCACTTCATATCTCTCAGTTTATAAGAAACAACAGCAGATTTATAGGCATGTTTATATTCAGTACCATGCAGTTGCAGGGGGAGATTTATTATTGCCACGGTGAAGGCAATTTCAGCACTTCAATCAAGTAGAAACAAGAGATGCTTTGTGCTTAAGAACTGAACTCATTACTCTTACATGCATGTTCATGCAAAGTGCATGTAGGAAAAAAAAACAAACATCCCAAATATTGGAATGTTTTTAAGCAATAAGAAATGATACCAGGGGTGGGTTAATGTGTCAGTTAAATTCTGGGGGCTGTTTATGGACCAACAATGAGTTGATGTCTGGATAAAGGTTGTTTGACAACATGGAAGGCAGATTTTAAAAGAAACAGAAAGAGATACAGAAAGAGCAATTCAATTCAGAGATATAATTCCAAAGACAAGCTAGTTTATCTGTTTGATAAAAGAGACAAGATAAGGAAGAGATGTTATCCTAAGATTAAAAACTCAATGACATATCCTTTCCCCTTTCTTCCTAGGTGCTTTGATTTTATTTGTTTTAAAAAAAAAGTACTGACACATAACAGCACAAGAGATTGATCAAGTAGCTCCTGTGTTCCTGTGTGACTGCCTCATCGTAATGAAAATATCTTTATTCACCAGGGGATAGTACTGGGGATTACTAATGGGTTTTCCTGAAATGAGCACAACTGTCAGCAAGTGCAATGGGACTCATTTAAAATTTCATAAAATAAGCTTGCCAGGGTAGGCTAGTATTGTCATTCAGACCAATATGGACCTTGGGGCTGCTGCTTCCCTGTGTAAAAAAATATAAATAAAAAATGTCACTGCAGGGAATGGAGATGTGGGTAATGAGGTTCAAACAAACCACTGACTTGACTTACTAAAAACAGGATGCTTAACATCAAACAGAAGCATACAGATGTGGCAAGACTGTACGCCTCATCAGAAGCAGATCAATCCTTCATTTAGACAAAGTAATGTGACCGGCTAATGAAATCTAGGTTGTTGTAGATGATTCCCTTTCTGGCTGGGGAGCAAGCATTAGAGAAATAGCCTGAGGTAGAGCTAGGCAAAACATGCTAAATGAGGAACACCGTATGGTATTTTCTGATCTGAGGGCTCCAGGATAAAAAAAAAATCTTTATATTAAAATCTTTTCTTGAGGGTCCCAGGGATTATATTTTTCACAATTCCACCACCAAGAGGAATAAATGACCAAACAGCCCTCTTTGTGGAAAATCTGCAGCCCGTGAATAAGTGAGTTTGTAAGTTTGTGAATGAGTTACATGAGTTTCCATTGGATGCTTTGCATCTAAAAATACACAAATGTAACAGACCACATTTCATCAATTTAGTAAAATCATGCTTTCTCCAAGTTAGGAACACTGCAAAAGTTAAAGTTTTTTTTTTTTTTTTTTTTTTTTTTACCTCAGGCAGACCTTGAAAAAGTCATCATGCATTCATCTTATCATGACTGGATTATTGTAATTCCCTGTATTCAGGGCTCAGCCAAAAGGCCATCTCCTGTCTCCAGCTCATTCAAAACTCAGCTGCCAGACTTTCAACAAATTCCAAGAGACAAAACCATATCACTCCTGTCCTTACAACCCTACACTGGCTACCTGTTGGGTACAGAATTGATTTTAAACTTTTATTAATTACTCTTAATGCCCTACATGGCCCTGCTCCCACTTATATCATAGATTTACTTGTGCACTATGATCCTAGCCGCTGCCTGCACTCCTCAGGTAGGACCCTCCTAACTTATTCCCACAGCCCGCCTCAATACAAGGAGGAACTGAGGTTAGCAAACTCAGTGTCTTCTTTTACATCACTTCCCAAAATTTACTTTTACATTTTGTTTTATCAGGTCTTACGTTCTATATTTTAATAATGTTTTTGTTGTTTTTATCCTGACTGTGTGTACTATTTTATCTTGTTCTGTAGAGCACTATGTTTTGAAAAGTGCTATACAAATAAAGTTTATTATTATTATCATTATTATTATTATCATCTCTCTCCTTATATACAGTATACTTTCTACAGTCCAGGAACAAGACAACTGACCCAGGTTGTACCAGACGTCCATCTCTCCGCTCAGCGTTCTGACTTCAATAATACTCTGACCCAGGAAATCATCTGATTCCCTCTTCAGACGCTGCTTCACCCTTGACTTGATATCATCATCCTCGTCCCACACGCGCACTTTGATTCGGTCTGAGGAATTGTGGCATTCACTTATAGAAAACAGGAAAAAAGCTGTCAATATGATGTAAAGAGTAGTAGAATACAAAATGCAATTTCACAGATAAGATAGTTGGTGCAATTTATGAAGAACAAAGATGAAGACAATGTGTGAATCTTTGTTGAAAATACTTAAAACATCATTCACTGATGAAGTGTATAGTCTATACCCTGCAATTATATACGGTAATTCACTCTATTAGAAGGACACTAATTAAAAAACAAAAAATGGCATACTTCAGCTGTAAGATATGTAAGTGATGAGGCTACACTTTCTAACCAATAAATTCTGGTAACTCACAAGTGAAACTTTTCCTCCCAGACTGGATTGAGGTTGCCATAAATAGTCTTGGTTCTCTTCTTGGTCTTGCCCACCTGAACAGTGACATATGGATCACTAGATCCTGTCTTGTCCTTTGCCTGAAGTCCTTGGGCACAAACAACTAACACGATGACAGAGAAACAAAGACAAAAGGAGCCAACATTAGCATATATAAGACTAACGCTAAGGAGTAAATTCTAAAGTTGTGGTTGAATTTATCAATTTTTTTCTTTATTTTTATCAGTGGTATACCTGTGATGGTGATCTTGGCGGACCACTTCGAGGTGCCATCCAGTACGCTCTGTTTGATGGTCTTCATCTGCTGCGCATGGATGGCTTTGCTAATGACAAACACTTCCCTGATGAGTTCAAAGATTTCTGGTTTGTTCCTTTCCCTGATCTTCATCCTGTCCTTCATGGCCATGATGATATTCTGAGTCCGGTCTTCAGCTCCATGCTTAGAGCTCTTCTCCGCAGCACCTAAACATTTAACAGAAATATATTAAGATTCTAAATCAATTTAAAAATATACTGTATTCAACATGTTGTGATACCTAAGCTATAAACATTTTCTTAAGAAAGTGAAAGCTTGTCAATGTGAGGAAAGATGGTAAAACAGTTTTTTGACAATAATGTGGTGAAACAGCTTGAAATCCTTTGTATAACTGTTCATGAACTTTTGTGCCTACCTAATCAACAGACTTTGATCACCCATAAGCATCTGTTTTAAAGGTTTTCTCGGCAGTACTCACGCTGTAGACAGTCAGCATTCAGCAGTTCTTGGCACTTCTCATGGCACTTGACACCACACTCGGAGCAACGCATGCCTTGGCGGGCAATTCCCCACAGTAGTCCCTCACACTCATAACAGTATGTGGGAGTAGTGGCGGTCCACACCTCAAAGTTATGTGGTGTAGTGCAAGATATGGGATAGATGAGAGCCTGCAGGGTCTTCTTGTACACATGGTTTTTCTATATTGATAGACAGACGGGTGGTTGTTAGGTAACACAAGTCATGAATGGCATACTAAGAAATGACACCACAAAGACAGGAAATGTGCCCTTGCTTGTTGACACATGAGGACACCATAAGAGTGCTAAATTTTTGTGGAAATTATATTATCATTCTGTAATGACAGTACAGAAAGATTAAGGAGTTATAGTTACCAGCTCCTCATCCTTGATTGAAGACCGTGCAGCCATAGCAGATGCAATCCCCGCCTTCCTGGCTTGTACAAGAGACTGAACAATAGTGACAAAGAAAACATTTAGCCAAGTTAGCTTTTAATAAACACTTATACAACCCGCAATCAAGCACATCCCCATAATATTACTATAACAAATGAAGGTCAGTATGGTTAAAAAGGTGGCAGGTTGGTTATAAGGGTGGTCAGTAGGATTATCATAGAATTTTTTTTCCCCCATTGGGAAATTCTTACCAGATGATCAGTAAACCCATGTGAGTATTATTAGTTTTATGCAACTAGTGAAGAGGAGATTACTACAAAGGTTAAAGGTATACTACTGTCAACAATATAAAACAACAACAGGGCCATCAGCCACAATTTTTTGCGAGAGTGTTAGTAGAGTATTCTACCCATGTACTTTTGTGATTGCCATTTTTATTAATAACCTGTACATAGCTCAGCAGGTGAGGAAAAATACAAACCAAAAGGTGGGGGAATGATTTGTTGATTATATGTTTTAATGATAATATCAAGTAGGAAGAAAAACTACCCATGAACAAGAGGATGCATGCAAATGTTTTCATTTCTATTAAACAAGAGGTCTTTGATCAAAGGGATCAACATGCTAGAGGCATACAGGTTTGAGGCAACAACTGTTTCATTTGTCCTACTTGATATTTTGTACTTTAATAGAGAAGGGAGTGGCAACTGGGATCTATAAACTTACCATAGCCTGATCAAGGAGAGTGAATGCATTCAAGAGAGTTGTGGGGAATAGTTTCAGGTTTAAGAGAGGAGGGAGAGAGAAATTAGCAGTCTAGTTTCATATTTGTCTCCATTTGTTGATAACAATCTCATCCCAAATTCAGCTCATAAGTGTAAGAATAATTGTGACTTTTGCGGTGGTCTCACAAACAGAATGACATGCACTCACAAAGAAAGAGCAAAACAAACAGAATGACATATGACATACAGTATATACAGCAGAGAAATGACAGGTTAGTACTGACCACATCGCTGACCAAGGGGATAGGCTTCTTTTTACGAAGGTCTGGCATGCTATCAATTCCATACAGACCCGATCCGCCACTATGCACAGACAAAAATAATGTGTAAGTGAATAAAAACTCCTCACATACAATAACACAGCACTGTACAGCAGGGTATTTTCACTGTAATCAGACTACAGTCACAGTATTAAACAGTATTAGTGTTAAAATACAAATTCATTACTGCTCATTCAGTTATTAATTAAAATAAAATAAAAAACACTCAAAATAGTGTTAAGCAACCCAAATGTAGGTGTAATCTATATGACTTACCCTGGTTTGACCCAGGCCTGTCTAGCATTGGGTTCTTCATCTCGAACCTACGAGATTTCAAATTTGAGAATTTAGGCTGACGGTAGCAGAAACATAGTAGTGTATTATGAGAAGAGGAAGGGAATAGAAAGTTTGGTTGAGTTTCACCTCTCTGATGTTACAGAACATGCAAAGTCAAATTAAAAATATGTGATGATGACTTTTAAACACATTTTCAGCAAATAAACATTGCTGACCTTTATTTGTAAAAGATATTAAGTGAAATGCAATGGTGGACAAACATTATGCAGATTAAAAACCACAGAATATTTGTTCAAATCTGTTCAAATAACTTTCTTTCCGTTCTAAGAGACAACCCATATACTGCAACTTAGAAGAAGTAGATAAAAGCAAGCCTGTGCACGGATTTCACAAAATCACCAAAATTGTGACTGGGGGACTACATGTACATGAGGTCTTTTACTTCTTCCTCAAAGGTAGAATCTTTCATCAATGTCTGTTCATCCATCTCTCAGATGACAGAAGTTGAAAGTGGAGATCGCTCTGGGGTTCACTCTCACAGCAAGGGTTTTTTTATAGTGTTTGAAAAACTTCAGGGGAAAACATAAAGCGGCTGCACAACACGAGCACTAGGAACCGAATTGAGAAATCACACTCTGAAGATTAATCAAACCAATGATAAACTATTTATTGTACAGAATAATTTAAGTGATGGGAGAAATATTAGGTTTTCAATAAATTTTACATATCTACCCATATATGTATATGTAAGTAATATTTTTGAACTAAAATTCAATTCTGCTTTGACAAAGAAAAGCAAGACAAGTAATGGGGAAAAAAAATCCACAAAGTTATTAGATAACATTCAAAATAACTAGAAAAAAATAACAAAAACAAACTGTAACTTGAATATGGAGCTAATAATACACGAGTGACCTGGTTATCTTCTCTCCAACTCTCTGCAAAGAAAAAACAAAATCACATTAGAAGTCTAAATCATGTGGAGTAGCTGTAGTTGAGCAAACTGATCTGAGTACATTTGCAAAATACTGCATTTATGAGAGCCAAAAAAAAAAAAATCAACTGATGGTTCTCAAATTAACAAGGTTCATAGATCATTATCATGTGTAATGCTATATTATATACTTTAAGATGTACTTTTTGCTGTTATTACTGGGTTTGCCAGTGGTAAAAGAAAATATCCTTAACAATACCTGGCATAAACTCATCTTGAGATTGGGATCCCTGAGACCCTTGAGAGCCATGAGACCCTTGGGACCCCTGAGCAGATTTGGACAGTCTATGACGCGTTTGCCTCTTTTCCCTCAGAATGCGCTGAAAATTAGCTATACGCTCTCTGTGACTGGCATCAGTAGGCTTTCCTGGGAAAACATCATCAAGAACGTGGTTTTCCCTAATTGGGCTTAAACCCACCTCATCTGTACTAAGCACTGGTCCCAGTGGACTCTCACTCAGCCTTGCTGGACAATGGTCTGGTGTTAGGTCAAGGTTGGACAGTTCCCCATCAGTTGGACAGTCTCCTTTGCCCTGTGAAATCTCTACAGAGTGATACTCAGTAGGGGTGCAAGGAGAGTGGCTTGCTTCAAGGGGCGATGCTTGAAGGGAGCATGACAGATTCTCATGTATTTCACCACAATCCATGTAAACTGAAGCCTCACTGTCCTCCTTTAGAGTGCCAAATTGAGTGTGATTCTCTGCCAGACTAACTTCTCCCTCTGTATAATCTGTACTACTCTGCTCCTCCTTGGGTTCACTGGCTTGTCTGACAGGGGAGGGAGATGCCTCAGACCCACTATCATCTTTCACATCTTCAGGGTTGGGTCCTTCCAACTTTTTCAAAGCCCCTTTCAAAGCTGACCTGAAAGAGAGTACAGCCTTGCTAAAAGTTGTTATATCAAACCCTACATTGGGGGTCTGGGTTGTGCTCTCAGAATCTATTTCAGAAGAATCCTGTGACAAAGATTCTCTTGCTTCATCCCTGGAGATGCTGGGATCTGTCCACTCCCTGTCCAAACTCTCAGCAGACCCCAGATCAAGAGTGTCACCGGACGATGGGCAGTCATCGCATAATGAATGTGGCTCCAGGTAACCATCCTCACAGTCCGTCAACAGCACAGTGGAGCAACTCAGGCTCCTGGAGGGCCCACTGCCCTCTGCATTTGCACAGGCGTCCATGGTGTGGTAACCAGAACTTCGTGAGTAGGGGCAGTTTGCAGCACAGTCACACTCCAAGTTTTCTTCCTCATTTTGTAGTCTGGTGGGCGTCCAGTCCACCAAACTGGAAGAACTTGAAATAGAGTTGTAATGGTGTCCAAACAGCAATGAGAGATGCTCAGAACTGTTGTGTGAAGAATGACCCGGTGTGCTGCTTTGTGTCTCCTCTGTGGCACACCTGTCCCAAACACCTAAAAAATTCTCTACCTCTTCTCCATTGTTTGCGCAAGAACAGATGTCCTCCATACTCCAACCTTCTTCTCCACTTATACTGTGCTGCATATCAACTGAGGGCCACCTGTGATACTCTGTGTCACCAGAAAGAAAGCCTGCCTCTGGACAGTTGGAGCTGTGACAGGATGACAAAGAGCTGGTACTTTGGCAGTCAGGGGCTCGATGAAGCTCCAGGCAGCAGTGGTCAGGTTTTGTAGGGCCTAGTATTTGCATGTTTGAACTATGTGCTGAGTTCTCTTGATCTGTTTGCAGGTCTGATTGGAGAGTGACCCGATCAACAATCCATTGTTTGGGTGATCTGTGAGATAGTATACATCCTGAATCTTTTCCACAATCCTTGCGATCCAACAGTGGAGTTGTGTCTATCTTGTGAAGAGATGTAATGGCATTCTGTCTACCCAGACTTCCTCGCCTGATGCTGGGACTTCGAGAAACCGGACTGGGATGAGGTGCAGCTGAAGCCCCAGAATACAGCTCACCTATTTCACTGAGCACTGCATCTACGCAACAAGATACTTCATCCACCGAGCCTCGCACAGATGTTATATACTGCCTCAGGTCAGAAATTTCCTCCTGGATCTTGTTGATGCCTTTAAGCTCTTTCAGGATATGTTCCACTATGTTACTAGAGCCTTGATCTGCCTCGTCATCCTCCGTCTCCTCCTTCTCTTCTTCATCATTGATCCTTTCAATGAGCCTGGGTATAGTAGCCTCCACAACCCCAATGCCAGCCTGACAATCAGAACTGCTGTCTTCCTCAGATGGGGTGAGGTCTGCTTTAGCGCAGGTTGTGTCCACTAATGACAGCTCATGAAGGGAGTTATCCTCTGGCCCCTGCAGGCAGTCCTGCATCCTTCTGTGTGGGCTTTGTCCCGCTTTGGGGCTCTGTGATTTCTTCTTCTGCAGGTCTTGCCTCTTGGGTGAGAGTGGAAGCAGCTCTGTGCTGTAGGGCTCATCCTGTATACTGAGGTGTCCTCTGGGGAACATCCCTGAGAAGTGGCACACTTGATCAACTGTTCCCATACATGGAAAAACCACTGCCTCAGTGACTCCTCCTTAGGGTGGTGTAGGCATATGCCAGCATCTTAAACTTCAATAACTGAGATCCTGCACCTTTTCTGACAAGAGAAAACTAGTTAAGTTATTTTGTTGACAAAGCAGTGGAAATTTGCATTTGATTTTAATTTGTTGAGTGTCAACATAACTTACTACAGGAATATTACCTGAAACTCATTTGGTTGGTAATTCTGCTATGCCTTCATTCTGCTCTGCCCTAAAATAGAGACTGAACTTAATCATTAAACCACCAAAGCATAACAACTTGCATAGTTTTTTAAGAATTTGTGAATTTATTGGAATTCTATTCTTACGACCAACAGACCAGACAGTACAGAGAGAAAAGCAAAATAGAACTTTAACTTCTAACACTGTGATTACAAGATAGTTTCAGGGGTTTCAACAGTTAACAAATTATGTCTATGTAGTATAAGTATTTCCTTTAAAAAATGGGGCAGAATGCTGCTTTACTTACAGACGAAAGAGTCAGCTTAATACATTTGAACACATATGAGATCCTGTACTGATATTTGAGGACATTATTAGCAACGGCACTACTCAGTACAGTATAGGCATAAGATAGACAGTGTTTTGTTTAACTGACCTCCTCATTCAGTATGGCAACTTGCAGAATCAAACACCATGCAGCTGTTTAGATCTCTGTAATTAAGATGCTTTGGAGAGACAGCATGGTAATTAGATGACAGGTCAATTCTCTCCTCTAAGGCCATGTCATTCTTTCCCACCCATACCAGCTGCACTGCTTGATAGCTCTGACCCATTGCCTAGTGTACACACTACAGAGTTTATTGAATACTCAAAAAAATGTAACATAAAACTATCTGATGGCACTACATGACTCAAGGAAGGTAAGTAGTCTGAGTGCGTATCAAAATTTATTGCTTCATGTCAATCACTTGGTAGAAACAATAAACATAGTCTTGTTTACAAAAAAGAGGGGGCACAAGTTTGAGTGATTATCTCCCCCCATTTCGTCCTAGTTAATACCACACACAGCTCAGTGATATCAACTTTGTCCACTGAGCATAACCATTTAGATAATCATATGAGACATTTGTGGTTCCTGCTGCTTGGAACTCAACCTGCATAAACATTTTGAACCGGACACAGTAGGATTTGTTAGAACTAGAGAATATGGAATTCTTTTGGAATTTCTTGATACTTTAACTGAGTTCACTGTTCAATGGCACCTTTATGAACATTAAATATATAAAATAAAATCTCTATCTCTTTTCTGTCTTTTATTATGTTATCTCTCTAGCTAAATAGAAAATGTTTTTTAAGTTACATAAAGGCTTTAATTACAGTCTTAACAAAACACACGCACAATGTCAAATTTTTAAAATGCCTTGCACTGTGGATTAAGAAGGATGCATACTGATCTTTGGGTATTCTTCTCCACTGTTTGAATCAACAAGCTGACAACAACTATTTTGTGCATTTATTTTATAAGATAGCATAATTGTGACATGCCTTAGCTGTAGTTTTGCTAAGCAAATTGTCACTTCCATTAAGTAAATTATTCCAAAGAAGTAATAGTTGCTAACTACATTGACTCTCCCCTGTATTGCAATAAGTACTTGAGCACTGGAGGTGTGCGCTAGCCTGATAAGGGCTAGGTTGGCAGAAAAGTATAATCAAACCTATCAGAATATAACTCTCCTATCACTACTATCACTGAATTTGAACTGAATTGAATTAAGACCATGAGCATATTTACTAAATGGAATCAGGCATCTGAAATTAACTGGGAACAAGAAGTATCCCAGTAAAATATCACATATAAATGTCTAATATCTGATGAGTTTTTTATATCCTAAAAATAAATATGAACATGCTATTTGTCATATAACACATTACATTTAAAATAGTTAAAATGCCCATTTAGCTGCAATTCCGAGGACCACTGGTCCTTTTTACAGACAGCCACGATTCACTGTATGTGCACTATAATAGTCAGTGATTTATTAGTTAACTGTCCAGGATAAAGAGAGGTTGAGGGGCTGTTTGGGGTCAGGACCATTTTCCAGGCTAGTCATAGTAGTAGCCTGCAGCAATCTCTTTTCTCTCCTTACGAAATGGTCTGTGGCCTGGATAAAAAAACAAGATAGTTTTCTTTTCAAGTTTTTAAGTTTGACTGTCACCAAGAATAACATTTTCTATTAAAATTTTAGATTAAGTGACTAACAAAAAACAAGTTGAAATTCAGTCAAAGTTCTGTTCCTGTCAAAGTATCAAAGCACGTAAGACCTTTTCTATGTACATTTATGAGCCAAAAATAATCTGTTACTATAAGTTTTAATTTAATCAATGCTGCAAAAACAAACTAAGTGCAAATAAATATTAAAATGTGAGCCTTACCTTATAGGAAAAAATAATAAACAAGAACAACCTGTAGATATCATCTTGCAAGATTCATTAAATCCACATGGAAGATGGCTCAGCAGATCAGTAATGGTAACTTCACTGTCGTTCTTCAAAATTCATCCCCAGGTGTATTATTGAATGTCTTGTTCTGCCTCAATCAGCAGCAGATCTTCTTTAACTGATAGAAATGCAGAAGTGCTGAATTTCTAATTTCTACCGCTGGAACGGCAAGTGCGACAGTGGAAGACCACGATCACACAGCAGTTCACCCTCGGTTAAGTAGCCATCCCTACTTCCCTCCCACCCCTCTTGGATGCTTTCTGTGCTCTCTCTTTCTGTCCTCTGGCAATATATCCCAGCACAAAGCTAATCTGGGGCTGTAAGACTGCCAGTTCTCAGTCTCATTCACTCCTCTCTGTGTTTCCACATCTTCCAGTTGCTGCAATTTTTCTCTTTCTATTAATATGAATGTTTGGTCATTGAAATGAAAACACGCCTGATAAACATATCAATACCACTCCTTTCCCTGCACTCTTGATTGTCTTGATTGCTTTTACCTTGTCGATGGAAAAATAAAGACAAAGGGATTTCTATTCAAGGCTAGTTGCTCAATCACATCAAATATGGGTATTGAAATTTATACCGGAAATTGGACTGGCAGCCAGTTCCAGTTGCTGCTCTAGATTTGCCCCTGGGAGCAATTGCTGCCAAAAATTCTCAGGGAAACTAAATATACCACACATATAATCTCACTCTATTATTTGATGCAAACAAGCATGTGAGGATGTTTTACAGTGACAGCATTCTTATTATGCTGGTCACTATGACACTGCTTGACAGATTAACAACCAAAAAGTGTTTCCCTATGTTCTGTAATAAATGGCACTTAGACAGCGTTCACCTTGCTTTCCATTAATACACTAGTCTTCAATCAGCCATCATTTACAGTACATGTTCGTTTCAATCAGTGCATGCGAACCAATCATCATAATGGAGCCAAGGGAGGACTACCTGAGCTACTCCTTTACTGCTGTGCCATAAAAGGCTTAATCAAGGGGGCTAGGGCTGAGAGATTCTGATGTTTTATTATGAGCACCCTCTATAGATTTCTGATTGGATTTAGATGCATGACTCAACATCTGTTAACATGCTAGACATTTCCTGCAGAAATTGTATTGGACATTGGATCAATATGAAGCTACATGGCACCTGTGACACCTAAAGCCAAATATAAAATGAGAGAAATAAAAGCAATGTCATATAATTTGCCAATCTTTTTTTTTATCAAAGGACATTTGATGTACTGACATTAGTAACTGTCTGAATCTATATTTTCAGAAAATGTAGGGGCTCCAAATTGTACTGATGACCACAAATTACTCAGTGAGTAATGCTACTGGTCAATTCATTTGTTTGAAAATTATACAGTATTCGCCAATGAGAAATGGATAAGGGATAAACAGCTTTGATAATACAATTGCCACTTTTAATTTCTTCCCTCTCATTAGATTCAAACTTTGTCAACACCCCATTAGTTTTGTCCCTAATAAGAGATGAAGAAGGTTAGAGTAGATGGTGGGTGATACAAAATGGCAAAAGAGAAACGTTCCCTGCTGAAGCCCAATTCTTTTGAGATGTTGGTACATCATACATTTCCTTAAAGAAACATATTATTTTAGAAGAATCTGTGAAAACTAAGTGCCACTTAATATGACACATACATGTAATACATAACACTGTAAACACAATTTGCAGTAGAACATCAGAGGGACTCCCATGAGTGAACCAGCCATTAATGTAAATTATACTGTAGGTCCCTGAAGCACTGGGTGGTGGACTTAAGTCAGAGGGACAGTATACTTAAGCCTCACAATTACAGTGCCATGAGAAAAGATAAATCAACCAATGAAAAATGAGACTGAGAGAGGGAGAGGAAGCAGAGACTGAGTATCTAAAATTAATTATAAATATGCTAATACTTAAACTAGGCAGTATCATCTAACCTCTATATTTTAGTAGTACATACTCGCTAGACTGCTGTAGCACAGAGGAGCAAGCTTTTGACCAGTTGGCTGCAATTAAAATACCACAGAAATGTACGGATGGGTGAAACTAAATCACATACAATCAACCTTAAATGGAAAATGATTTGTGAGGTGCCTTTAATGAGGCTTTAAGTCTGTGGATTCCACAGTGTCCAGTTATGGATGTATTTATCCATTAAGGTGCAGATGAGAAAACATGTTTTGTTGGAAAACTCCAAAATTGCAGGTATATATTATTCTAATACATATTTTATCTGAAAACAATCAGAGAGGTTAAACTCAACCACTTTCAAAGAATTGCAAGTGTTTGTATATGTCTGTGCATGTATATATGTAATATTTGTGTATGTGTGGTAGGGTAGGGAGAAAGAGTTCAAGAATCAGACTTGTCAGACTTGATGTGAGATAAGTTGTAGTTGGAGGAGCTTATGTGGAACACCACTTACCTCCCGGAGCTGAACCCTGACTTTATTGATGGCCTTCAACCAACGAACTCTGGAAGGGGAAAAGGGTAATGGTGGCCCATCATCATGAAACCTGGGTTATGTGGATTTAAGAGTACAAAGGCAGAAAGAGATGGAGAAAATTTTTCAATTCCCATGGAGCTTTATTATAGCACATAAAAAACTGAGTTTAATTCTGAACAAAAACCCTACCTTTGGAGTTTAGAGAACCCTCTTTCTGCTGGAGGGTCATTTTTCAGGCCTCGACCTACTTCAGGAGACAGCTTACAAATATCCTGCTCGCCTACAGTAGAGTGTCCATTAGTGGGAAGATGTCCATTTGTGCGTGGCTGTCCATTGGTGGAGGGGTGAAAGCCAGTACTGTGGTAGGAGTGGAAGGACTCCTCCAGTTCTGAGCCTCCAGTGCTCTCCTGGCCAGTCTCACTGAGCTGGGAGCTGGTCTGGCTCAGGTTTCCTGATGACCCAAAGCGACTACTTTCCACTGGACTAAAATGGTGAGAGAGGAGTGAGGAAATATTCAAAGTCAGAATACTTCTTTTGAAATTAGAACTGGTTGAAAAACTATTTCTAAATATGTTTGTGGTTTAAATTTTTCCAGTAGTCAACGCTAGATAAGTGGGGGTTTTTACATTAAAAAAACTTTTAAGTGCTTCTTAATTTTAGAGATGGTCTTAATTCTTTTTATACTGCTGAAATGACACAACACAACTCATGGTTTTTGGGTTGTAATAAACCCCACGTACACTTTTTTAGTAAAGGTCTACACACATATCATGCCCTAAAAAGATACCCAACCTTGGAGGGAGGCTGTTGCATGTTGAAAAATAATGAAAATGTGAAAATCGTATCAACTTGTTAGCATGTACATATACACTACATATGCTTTTTCTACATTGGAGTTGTATTTTAAAATATAATGGAAGACAAAAGTGTATGCTCTGTTTTGTGGTTTGAGGTATAAAGCCCCTATAACTGCTAGTCCTTACTAAAAAGGGTATAATCCTGCATGCAATCACATCTGCATATTTCATTGTAAATATCTTCCTTTGAGCTGTCCACAAGACAGAACACATGTACATGGTACACAATGGTTGGTGAGCCAAATCCATCTTGGCAAGTACAGATGGATTTATAATGAATAAAACAATAAAATATGCAGAGTTGATCCAAGTGTTTGACATTTTACCTTTTATAAAGTGGCATTTTCTTTTTAGGGATAGAATACAGATTAGCTACATTTATAGTTTGAGTTTCTCAGTTAAATGGTAAGAATTTACAAAAACTGATTTTAAACATAATAGTTATAAAATAATTATCACCATATAAAGTTATACACAATACAAATCAGAATTCCATGCTCAAACAAAATTTGCATTATTAATAATGTCAGTCATGGTTTTATTTGATGCTACAAACATGTCTCTTAACCTATTCTTAAACTAAATAGGAAGCAAAATTTGGCAAATATAATTGTGGGACATTTGCATTTGGTGAGGATATTACTCTGGCTGATTTGGAAGTGCTGAGGGCAGCAATCAAATAAACATCATTTGAGTATAGAAGTTCAGGTGAACCATAAATAAGTTTCTGTCAGAGGAATAGCACAAGAAATAAACTAATAAATGATTACGTACATTCACTTGTGAATTCCCCATATAAATATGCTAATTTTGTTTTGGAACACATTAACACTTTAAATCCCCCTATTTAGCATTTAAAAGCAGTACACAAAAATCTAATGAATGGTTTACAACACACTACAATGTAGTTGTTAACAGATATAGGTACTTTGTCAACAACTATACCTCCTGTGGGCACCCATAACTAAAAGCTGGTGTATAAACAGTTCAGGAATGACAATATACTAATTCAGAGTTGTAATAACATAAAATATGTCTTCATAGGAGAAATTCAGTGCTGACAAATACTACACAATAAACACATGAAATGTCCATATATCTGCTTATATTATAATGCTTTATTAATAATGTATTAAATAATTGTATACTGCTAAATAAATGCTAAATAGGGTCTCTTAAAGTAAAGTGTTACCTTGGAATTCTGTTTTGAAATGACACACACTATGTAGACACTACACACAAAATGCCCATATCAAAGATTACACCAGTGCACACAGACGTACCACATACACTCAAGCTAAAGATTAAATTAAACTAGTGGGGATGGATTGCAGAGCTGGACAGGGAATACATGTTTTTCCAAAACGTGAATGCATCATAAATGGTAAGGGGGAATGCCATTTATTATGCTTTTACTAGCCTTTTTGCATTCAATAGATCCTTGTTGGACTGGTTGTCCAGCTGCACTCCAGAGTTAGGACCTGTAGAGGGGTATGTTTCTACAAGCCTTTCCTTCTCCTTTGGGGTCAGGGATGCTGAAGGATCTACATCAGGAGTGGAGATGCAAATCTGGGGGTTTGCTACATCATCTGTGGAACCTACCGATTCGTTTTTTTGGGCATCAGATGTTTCAACCTTTTGAACAGTATGTGTTTGACCACTTGTTGGCTTGTTGTTAGTTTTGGGTTGAGATGTTATAACATCTGGGACAGCTTGCGGCTTGGGTGACTCTGCCTGCCAAGGAAAACTTATCTTTGTCCCAAATAATGAAGTGGTGGGGGGCTCTTGCTTTCCAGCAACATGTTTTTCCTCTTGAAATAGATTTCCAGATAAGGTTTTTAATCCTGAAAACAGACCACTGCCTGGTTCTGTTTGAGGCATTGATGGAGCACCTGATGGCATTGTTGGTGAAAATAAAGATCCAAGAGATTTTCCTGCATCACTCTGAGCTGATATAAAACCAAACAGAGACTTGGCTTGAGGAGGCTCTGCATTGTTAGACAACTGATCTACTGGAGGAGCTGTATTAGAATCTGCTACTTGGGTATCAGGTGGGACAGATTTGTCATTTTCTTTACTCTCAGGGTCTCCTTTGATGATCATGGGGGTCTCATGTATCACTTCTCCCTCAACAGCTGAGTTATCTTTTTCAGTGTTGTCAACCTGATGGGTGAGGTCGCATGTAGTACTTATTGAAGCACTTGTGACAGCAGAGGGTTTTGGACCAGCTGCCTCAGATGCCACTGCACTACTACCTGTTAGGCAGCCAGATTTCACTTGAGTGTTATCTGGTATAGTTGAGTCCACCATTTTATTTGAACTAGTCTCAGTGCCAGATGGTACTATTTTCGGTGGTATACTTTCATGCTTAATCTGTGGCTGTGGAGGAGTGCCAGATCTTGGCTTGGGCTCAGCTGGCATTGGTTCAGATGGCTTAGGTGGCTGTCCCATTCCCCCAAATAAAGACCCCCCTATGCCCCCGAGTAGTGATGCTCCAGTCTGTGGTCCTGCAGTCTGAGCAGTGACTCCTCCAAACATTCCTCCAAGTAAAGAACCACCAGGCTGTGATGTTGCCGCAGATCCTCCAAACATCCCACCTAGTAATGATCCACCAGTCTGGGGACCTACAGACTTGGCAGAGGATCCTCCGCCAAACATCCCGCCTAATATTGACCCTCCACTGGTGGGGGCTGTGGTTTGAGGACCAGACTGGGGGACAGACCCTTTGAATAAACCTCCTAGTAATCCCCCTGTCTGGGGAGCTTCCGTCTGAGTGTTGGACCCTCCAAAAATACCCCCCAATAGTGATGCTCCAGTCTGACCTGTAGTTTGGGGTTCTGTTCCTCCCAGTCCAAAAAGTGAGTTCTTTTGCTGTTGCTGAGAACCTTCAGCAGGAGCAGCTGTTGGTTTGAAAAGGGAGGACATGAAGCCTGTGACTGTATCTGCCGATGAGTTACCAACAGATGTTTCTGGCTCTGGAGGCTTTTGTTCTCCCTGGGCCATAGGACTTGACTGAGTGGCAGGTGCCTCCTCTTTTATTTTAGGTGGCATTGTATCTTGACTCGACTGACCACTAACAAGCTCTGGTCTTTCAGGTTGTTTTGCTGGAGCACAGATTTCAGATTTGTTAGATTCACTATCATTAGCTAAAGCAGTTGGCTTGTCAGCATCTTGGCACTGAACGTCTATGACGTTGCCATCAGTTTTCGGCAAGTTTGCCTCAAGACCCTGAACTGCACTGTCATGTTGCTGTAGTGTTTCTGCCTGGTCTTTGCTTTTGGGAGCAGTATCAGTTAATGACATTTCAGGACCAGCTGGAGCTGGAGCAGTTTTACTGTCATCAGAGGGTTTTGGTAAAACAGTTACTCCTGGAACAGTGTCAGAGAGAGTTGTAGTTAACACTTTCTTGTCATCATTAGATTTTGCTGTATCTGTTGCAGTGGGTGTTGCGGGGGGAACGGATCCTCCAAACATTGAAAGCAAACTTTTACCAGGCATCTCATTAGGGGCAGAAGCTCCAGATAATGTTCCACCCTGAGCAGATGCACCAGTCTGTACAGTGGTTGTTTGAGTGGATGATCCCCCTAAAATGCCTCCTAATATAGAGCTACTATTTTGAGCTGAAGTTTGGGTGGCAGCCCCACCAAATAATCCACCCAAGGATCCACTAGCCTGAGGTGCTGTAGTTGAAGCTGCTGATCCTCCAAAAATCCCACCCAAAATAGACCCTCCAGTCTGAGATCCAGCAGCTTGGGGGGCAGATCCACCAAATAAGCCTCCAAGTAAGGATGGCCCTGCCTGAGGTCCTGCTGTCAGAGGGGCAGAGCCTCCATTCTTAGTGGGACCAACTTGAGGAGCAGCCTGAGGAGCAGACCCTCCAAATAAACCACCAAGTAATGATCCTCCTGTTTGAGAAGGTGCTGTTTGGGGTGAAGCACCTCCAAACATAGCCCCTAATAAAGAGCTTCCAGACTGAGAAGAGGACTGAGGAGTAGAACCTCCAAAGACGGAAAACAAACCTTTAGCTAGTGGGTCCTTGGGGCCTGATGACCCTGGTTCAGCCCCTGTAGGTGAAGGACCTGTCTGGCTTGCACTAGGCTCAGTGCTGGGCCCAGAAAATAATGAAAGCAAACCTTTTCCTGGACTATCTGAAATAAATCCGGCTTGTGAGGATGGAGTCTGTGAGCCTGATCCACTGATCATAGACAGCAGGCCTGAAGCTGGTGGATCTTTCGGGGGAGCAGGACCCTGGGGTGCACCACCTGTGTTTGTTTCCTTTAGTATTTTGATACATTCTGAATTTGGTTCTGACGATGCAATACCAGTACTTTTAACTGTGGCATCCACGTTAGGAGAATTGGTACTATTTATAGTAGCATCAATGGATGGGCCAGCATGAACGCCACTTGAATTAGTACTAGCTTTGTTCCCTGAGGGTTCACTGGATATTTCACTGGTGGCTGCTGCTGGGACATGGCTACTGGAAACAGATGACATTTGGGAAGAACTTTGCTGTAAAGAAGTAGCTGGTGGCTCTTTGGTAGCCGTAACAATAGCAGATGATGAGTTAGGAGTTGGTTGTGGAGGTGACACAACATCATTAAAAACAGAGAATATACTCTTGGCAGGCTCTTTTGGTGCAGCAGTCCCTGGCGTAGTGGACATATTTGCATTTCCACCACTTCCTGGTGTTTGAGGAGTACTGGGGCCACTAAACATGGAGAACAAAGATTTCCTCGGACTTTCACTAGAGGTAGACAAGCCACCCAATATCCCCCCAAGAACAGAGGTGGCTTGCTGCCCTTGTGCTTGCGGCTGTGGTTGTGGTTTAGATTGTGTCTGGGGTTCCTCTTGTAGTTGAGTTTGTGATTGAGCTACTCTTTGTTGTTGAGATAAGGTTGCTTGCGGCTGAGTTTGTGGAGGACTGGGATCACTAAACATTGACAACAGTCCTTTCATTGGGCTATCACTTGAACTTGATGACCCAGGCAGGATTCCCCCTAGAATAGATCCTGTTTGGGCTTGAGACTGTTGGGTGCTTGGACCACCAAACATTGAAAGGAGTCCTGTAGTTGGCTGGTCTTTTGGAGGAACAGTTCCCTGTTGTGGAACCTCAGCAGTAGGCTTGGTTTGAGGAGGGGGCTGTGGAGGACTCGATCCTCCAAACATTGACAATAA
Organism: Thunnus albacares; assembly: GCF_914725855.1. NCBI lineage: Eukaryota > Metazoa > Chordata > Actinopteri > Scombriformes > Scombridae > Thunnus > Thunnus albacares. The sequence goes on from NC_058123.1 coordinate 21,987,139, forward strand.
ACTTTTACCAAGTGATTCCTGTTGAGGAGGTTGTGGAGCTGCATTTGGTGGATGTGCTTGAGGCAAAGGCCCAGTTTTAGCTGCAGCCTGTGGGGGATTTGGCCCACTAAACATTGATAATATACTTTTACCAAGTGATTCTTCTTGTGGAGCTGTAGATGTTGTCGGTGTTTGAGGTGTGGGTGCAGATTGGGGAGCTGTTGGTGATCCTGTCAGCATATCTCCAAGTGAAAATCCAAAAAGTCCACCAGATGGTTTAGTTCCTGCTTCCGGTTTTGTCTTTTCTGTAGGCGGCGTAGTTTCTGATTGGCTTCTAGCAGGGCCTGTGGAGGAACTGGGAGAAAGCACTTGGGATATACTTTTGTTTGGGGATTGGTTCTGCCCTGCCTGGGCGGTACCACTTTGGGCCATTGTTTGTTGTCTCTGTATTCCCTTTGGTCTGGATGCTGATGCCAGCGAACCCTCTGTACTACTAGGTTTCATTTGCTGTTTCTGTGGTGTAGAAGGCTCAGTATTAAATAGGCTGCTAATTGAGCCAAAGAGATTTGACACTCCTGTAGCCTCTTTATTTGTAGTAGTACTGCCTGGTAAGGAAGCAGTGCTACCAGTTTTGCTCTGCTGATTGAGAGATGTCTGGGGCTCTTGCTTGGGCTCCTCTATTCCTACTGCAGATTTCAGAAAGTTCATGAGGCCAGGCTGTTCAGATGGGTTCTCCACTGGTATATCCACTGGCTTATCAGCTGCATGCTGTCTAGGAGGTCCATGTTTAATTAGAGGTTCTTTTGATCCTAAGGGCACTGTAACATTTGGCTGTGTTGGTGGGGTTGCTTGTTGTACCATGGTGGTCTGACGTGCCAGTCTAGGCTTCTGTGAAGTTGTATTTGGTTGTGTTGAAGGGTGACTCACTTGAGCAGTTGTTGGTATTGTAGGCAAAATTCTTCCCTGTGTGGTAGCTGGCCTCTGTATTTGTTGTTTAACATTTTCTGGTTGAGGCACAACAGCAGTATTTTCCTCTTTGATGATCTTTGACTTCAGGCTTTGAAAACCTGACGAAAAAATATTCTTAGGTTCTCCGGGTACTCTTTGATCACATGAGGATATGCTAGTTTTGACTGATTCATCTTGTGACGTTTTTCCCACAAAGGAGGATATGAGGGAAGAAATCTTTTTGACTTGACGATTAGGTTGTTCTTCTCCTGGAGTCACTCTCTTCCTCCATTCTTCCTCTGATACATCATCTACATGCTTCACTGTAACCCCAGTGGACGAACGCCGTCGTTGGCTAGGCTGGTAACAGTTGTAAAGTAGTTGTTGATTGGAATTTGCAGTAGGAGTAGAGTTCAGGGAAACAGCAACCTTTTGAGCAAGAAATGTCTTAATTTCCTGATTGTTCCAATGAGGGCCCATCTGGTCCCTGTTATGACAGGAAAGGTCAATGACACCTTTGCACTGGTCTTCAGAGACATAACTGAGCTGTCTTGGATCTATTCGGACTTTGTTTAATCTGTAAGATGTGAGATCTAAGCCGTGTTGCCCTTGTGACAAAAACGAATTTTCAAACATTTCAGAGAACTGCTCAAGATTTAAATTCATTATCTGATTCCCTTTTCTATAGGCAGCAGACAAATCTAGGGGGGCATTAAGAAGTTGAGAATCACTGTGATCTTGACCAGGCAGCCAAAGAAGCTCATCCTCATTGTACAGTGGAATTTTAAAGCCGCAGACTAAAACCATTTCATTGTAAAGCACAGCATTGGGAAAATGATCTAATTTCTGTGCATTTCCCCAAGACTCGCCTTCAGGAGCACATGCATAAACATATTCTCCTGCTGCATCAGTAAGCAAGGCATAAATATACTCATGATCAGTGTAAACAAAGTAGCCACAGTCACCATCTTCTGCTGGCCACCACATACCTTGCTCCAACAGTGCAAGCCACTGCTGATACCATTCAGTATCTTCAAGGTACAGGGAGTCTTCAGTCTCAGTATTGGCACTTGGAGGACAGTTTGAGTATTTTGGTTTATTCAAATTAAACTGACTCTGATAGATCATGCCATCAGTGTGAAAATTTTGTTGGACTGCATTATCCGTTCCATATTGCCAGTTAGCTGAATAAGATAAGCTTGGCACAGTCTCCTCGTAATAGCCTTCATGATATGAAACTCCATTCAAGCTGTAAGTGCTGCCATCATTAAATGAATGCCATTTCCCGAACTTTGCATTACTCTGCTTGGTAGTTAAGTTCAAAGCACCCTCCTCATTAGATGTATACTCTTTGTTTCCCAAGTCCTCATGGCTGTTCCATAATTTCCTCTTGGGATACGGATCGTCAATCCTGTCTCCCACAAAATTATATGGTTCAATTTGCTCTTGGTGACAAACAGCACCTTGCCATGGTGTAGAGGAGTTAAATGACTGATTGATATCTGAGGAGCTGCAGCAAAGAGAAGATGGCTGTAATGACGCACCTTCACTGCTCTGTATATACCGTTGATCCTCTTCCTGTAATTGATAATTCAGTGACTCATTCTGAAACTGCTGCCATATCGAACTTCCACGGATCCACTGGTTTTCATCATAGGAGGGACTTATTCCATAAGGGGACAACTGACCTTGGTAAAGATTTTGCCTTGTAGCTCCATACAAAGAGGGAGTGCTTCCACCAATATATGGCTGCATGGTCATTATTGAAGAATTTGTAGGGCTTTGTAAAAGAGAATGAATATTTCCTGTACTATAAGCCATTGGGTGAACTGACTGCAGTGAGCCAGAATAATATAACTGAGATAAATTACCTGTGCTAATTGAGGAGTATGTTGCCTGACTCTGAAGAGATCTTGCGAAAGTAGCTGATGTTCTTAAGTCTAAACTCTCAGTATCAATTGAGACAGGTGCACTGATGAAAGCGTGTCTGCTATGTGCTGGATTGAGAGACTCAGGAACAACTCTGTGACTGCTGTCCCTTCCAAAGTCAGACGTAGCACTCTTCAATATGCCTGAATGTAACTCTGTGAATTTAGTTGAGGGTGTCTTTTGTTCTGTAATATGACCTGACTTTTCTGCTTGTTTATAAGAACATGGGGCCTCAGGTACATTTTTGCTGAAAAGTCCAGATAAAAACCCTTGCTGGGCAATTTGTGGAGTGCTCCTCTCTTTCTCTGTATGTTCATGTGAGGATTGTTCTGTAACATCATTGTGTGACTGTGCCTGCAGGGGTGTCTTTATGGGGACTGTATGATTATTAGCTTTCTGATGTAGTGATTGTCCTGTTGATGTCTGGCAGGTTGAGTCAGTGTTGTCAGATGATTTTGTTAACTTGTTAAGCAATCCAGAGAGCACTCCAGATTGGCTTGTCGTCTCTGATTGTGTTTGACCAGTCTGGCTACATGGCACTTTAATCTGTTGTTGTGTCTCATGAATGATTTCAGGCTGCTGTTGCTGAGGTATATTTTCTGAGGAGGATTTGAATAATCCAAAAAGTAAACCACTTGCTTGAGTTGTTTTTTGTGTTGAGCTATTTTGTGGTTGATTTTGGTTTGAAACTGGGATATCTCTTGTCCTTGTTTGCTCATGGCTGGATCTACTTGGGATAATTCCATGGTGTTGTGCTGATGGGTGCTGTTGTGTGTTTATGTTGTCTGCTGAAGAAAATTTAAAAAGACCAGATAAAAGACCACCTTGCTGGGATGGTTTTTGCTGGAGTGGAACCGTTTGTTGTCGAGTAAAGCCTGGTTTACTTGTTTCCTGTTGGTTAACTTGCTGACTTGATGTTCTGTTCCTAAAATGAGGCCCTCGGTTTGGTCCTTGAGTATTCTGTTGGTTAAAAACCTGTTGATTATGTTGAACACTGCTTTGTTGCTCATAGTGCTCAACTGTTTGGCTGCTTGAAATATTCTCAGAGGACGCAAATTTAAGGAAGCCAGACAACAGCTTCTTTTGCTGAGGTTGCCTTTGCTCAGTTTCATCTGAAGTCTGCTGCTGACCAGGGTAATTGCCAGGGATGCTCCTCTGCCTTTCAGTTTCAGAGGGCTGTGCATTTTGTGGTATATTTTCTGTTGATGAAAACTTTAATAGCCCTGAGAGAAGGCCCCCTGTCTGCATAGCTGAAGAATTTTGTTGTGGGGGAGGGTGATGAGGCATCTGTGGGGGATTACTGCTCCTGGGTGGTTGATTGTTATGGGGAGCCTGCTGTGGCAAACTGCCTGATAGGTCACTGGTTGAACCAAATTTCAGGAGTCCAGACAGCAGTCCTCCTTGCTTGGGTTGATTAGAGCCCGAGTGAGAGATGTCCTCTGTCAAGCCCCCTTTAAAAAGACCTGTTAAAAAATTTTGTGATTCAGGCTGATTAGGAGCTTGGTGCTGCATTCCATGAGGTGCCACTGTTGGTTTCTGATTTGATGTATGTTGTGCATGTGAGCCAGATGGCACTTTGCTGTTCTGAGATTGCTGATTACTGATAAAATTCTGGTTTGAACCAGAGGGAGCAGATGTAGGGTTAAATATGCTGGAGAGCCATCCTTTCTCAGAGGTTTCCTGGGGCACTCCAGAATTTTGTGTAGAGGTGGTGGAGGTTGTTGAAGTTGAGTCATGATATGATTGCACAGGGTTCTGAGTATTTGTGGAGGCACTAACATCTTCACTGGATGCGAACTTTAAAAAACCAGAGAGCATGCCTCCCTCTGCTTTGGGATGTTGCTGAGTAGAGACATTTTCAGAAGAGCGGAAAGGCAGTTTAAGCTTAGTATTGAATGATGGGTCCTCCACTGGTTTCTGTATTTGAGGTTCCTCCGTGGATCTAAACATTGGATAAACTGCCACAGGTGGAGGTCCCTGAGGTGGAATGGGGGCAGCAGGTGTGATCAATAAACTGAATGATCTCTTAAAAGGGCTAAAGAAACCAGTGTTTTCTGATTGTGTTTGGCCAGTAGGCCTTGCTGCCCCTGCAGCAGGCACATTTTCTTGTTTGATAATCAGGGGATCTTGTCTTCCATGCATATTTACATCTAGATTTTGTCCCAAATATTTCTCATGTGATAAACTTCGTAATTTTTCAGATTTCCTACCTCCTTCGGTTATCATTGACTGTTTACCCTGATGAACACATTTCCCATCCCATTGTGTATGGCCTTGAGAATATGTGGACTCTGGCGGCTGTTTGTATTCATCTGAGTTCATATTATCTCCTGATGAAAAAAGCTTTAAAGGATTTAATTTCCCCAAGACTGAGTTTCCTGAAGCAATTTCAGGTTTGGCTACAAACTCAGATACATGTTCTTTTGTATTTGTATGAATCTGACTCCTTGTGGGAGCTTTTGTTTCATGATTATGACCTTGTGTCTTGGCATCACGTGGTGGCTGAGAAGGCAAAGAACTGAATGAATTTTCAGGGGAAGTTTCTACTGGAGATACAACAGCTACAGGAGCTGAGCTGTTTGATTTAGGAATAAAGGACAACAGTTTTGTCAGTCCAGATTGTGAGGGATGTGCAGATGGTGCTTGTGGAGACGGGACAGGTTGTTTGGGGCCTCCTCCAACTCTGTCAGTGAGAGAACTAAATAAGGAGCTCATGGCATTTTTTACCCCTGAAATGCCCTGGTCAGATGGAGTGTGCAATTGGGCTTCTCCTTCTCTGGGTCTGTCCAAAGGATTTGGTTCCTTTGAACTATTTTGATCCTCTCCAAAAGAATCGGTTCTATTGCTACCCTGAGATGATAGCCTAGATTTGCTTGATTTAGGAAGGGAACCATACTTGCTAATTTCCTCCTCTTTTTCAGCAAGGTATTCAGAAACAGTTTCAACTAGACACTGAAGCTCATCCATAGGGTCTACATATTCATCACTTGGTTCTTCTACAGGAGAAAGCATTGCCTCTGGAGCCCATCCTCCAATTTTAGCTTTTCCACACTTCTTCTCCCGAAAACCCTGAGAATGTTCTATGTGGCCCTCATAGGAGAAAGAATACCTGTCTTTGAAATGTCTTGCATTCTCTGGAGTAAAGTCTTCTGCTATAATGTCATCAATATCTTCCTCTGCTCCTATGGAGTAGTGCAAATCCTCAGAATCCACTGAATCAAAATCAAACCGTGCCCTCATTTTAGCATCTTGCTCTTTTTTGTATGCCACATAATTCTCTAAAGTGTTGTCCAGCTCATTTTTAGCCCACATCCTAGTCTTGTAGAGAAGCCCATTCTTGTATGGCCTGAGGCATGATGTCATATGCTCCTCCTCTTCCTGCATCTCTGCTACCTGCCGTATAAACAGCTCCCCTCTCTTCTCACGGAGCAGTGCAAGGTCAGTGGGAAAAGCCTCTTCTCTCATTTTGTCTGCCTCTGTACTGAGCAACCCTCCTGGGTCCCTTATCTTTTTCTTTCGCCGCCGATCAATAGTGTCATAGCCCTCAGGGTAGGTGGCAGGCAGAATACCACTCCGTTGAGTATTTTGACGGATAGAGATATGTGATGGCTCAGGGTAAGGTCTTCCCATTCGAAGGATAACGTTGTCTTCCTCTTCATCTAAGAAGTCGCTTAGCTGAGGCTTGGCCTGCCCTTTGTATTTGCTTTCCCAATCTTCAACCCCCATGCCAGAATCCACAGGTATAATTCTGACCCTTCCTTTCTGGTGTAATGATCTTATTGAGGTAAAATAGGTTAAATTTTAAGGGTAAATTTAACAAGGGGAGTGGGAAAGGAGACAGGGACAGAAAAGAACAAGCAAACAAATAAGAAGAAAAAATGCAAAACAAAAACACAAGTTTATCGATACGATAAATTAAGATAAGAACAGTTTCATGCAAATGTGAAGACACGATTATGCTCTTCAGTTTGAGTTGTAATAATAATATTACAACATTCTTAACAGAGATTACAGACTAAATCAATTATTTAGCAGTTGTCCATGATCCTGTAAGATTTGAAGACAGCTTAATTTCATTGTCGTCAGAAAGCTGCACAGTAATTACCTGAAAAATACATTGTTACTCTTTTAGTGTGCATGGGTAATGAAATTGTGTATGCAAGAGTAAGAGCGTGTATGTGTGCCCCTGTGTTTGCCTGTGCCTGTGTGAATTTAGATCTTTGTAAATCCCTACAGCAACAGTCATGCTTATCAACACTCAGCCTGTAACAGTGTTCATGAGAAATATGCGCTAAATCACCACCATATGGTGTTCATTAAACAAAGTTTTTAATCACCAATGAAAAGCCTATGTATGTCACTGACCCACTCCCTCCCTGTGTGACAGAGGGATTTCCTCAGTGATATGACTAGTTCAGAGTCATCCCAACTACCAGGAACTTTCACCAACACAATAGACCCTCAAGACAAAAAGAAGCACGAGCAATGAGCTTTCCCTGGCTGTAATCCTTTTTTTCCTGATGTTACAGAATTATCCGGATCAGCTTCCTATCAGTCCACACAGGCAGATTTGCAGCAGTCTCACTGGGACACATGTTTTCCATGACAATCCATGAGTGCATGCAAAATTCCATGCACTAAGACCATTTGTCTTATGGACCAAAACTGACCTCTAAGCAGCTGTGTGGTGGTAATATTAATAATATTATTAATAATAACAGCATTATTATGGTCTTTTCCTCTAAAATTCTTATTATTTTAATGTAAATACATAATTATAGTAACAATCACCACACACACTTTGCCATAGAACTAACTGACAAAACCCATTTCGCCTCTTGAGTACAGATCCCTCCTGATCTACTGAAGCAGCTGAACGACCCATCTACTATGGCACAAAGAAAGCCAGCTCACAGACAAAAACATGAAAGTGCACAGCTTCAGTCATGTTGGATTCTTGGTCAGGCAAGCTATCTGAAAGAAGCATGATAATTAAAATGACTTCCTCTGTCACTGTAAAGCTGAAACTAAATGATTAAATTAGTAAGATAACAGAATAACATGTGCTGAGTAACCATTTTATTGCTGAGGGTATACCTGTTCATACTAATGCAATTAGTAAAATAGCCCTGCAATTAACAGTATCTTACCTTTTGTTGAGCTTATAATTCAATTTTTGACACTGTGTCAGAGGTGTTGATTTAACTCTGGTAATTTTTTCCCCTCAAGTACATATATGTAAATGGAGGTATGTATGTAAATTGGACAAAAATAAATTTAAATCGGTAGCTCAAAGCTATGACTGACTGAGCGAGTGAGGGTGTGTATGGGTGACCGAGTAAACTCTGTCTACCTGCATCCTCTCTGGTCCCTGTAGTCCAAGTCAAAACTGTGGACAGAGTCTGTGCAGGAGTCTGGGTGGTGCTGTGGCCGAGGGCCCATGGGATACTGGTGCATGGAAGAGTTGGGCTGAGCCGTTGTATGGTAACGTGGAGGTAGACTGTTACTCGTCTCACTGCGGTAGTCACTATCCCGGTCATCTACAGCACTGTCCTGGTCATCCAGAGCTGCAACAGGATGAGCACAATAAATTAATATTTCCTGACACATTAGTAAACATGCTTCATATGACAGTAATCATTAATAAAAAAGAACCTTGGTTATCATTAAACCCATGTGGAAGCTGAGGATGCACCCTTGTTAGAACTCTATCTATTTGAAGAAATGCAAAAAGTTGAAGAAATTAACAAATTAGGGTCAGTGGATACCAATTGGGAGGATGAGAGGGCAAAGGTCATGCAGTTTTAAAAGACTATAACCTTGATACATGCAAGGTTTCCAGTCAAATGGAAACTGCTGAGCTGCTCTTAATCTGTGTTATCCTGTATCTTGTTCTATCATCAATGCATAAAGAGGTACAGAATTCATAGATGGATCCTCAATTGAAAATGACTGAGTACTTTTAGTTTTTCCAACAAGAAGGATAGGGACAAAAAATGTAAAAGAAAAAAGAAATACATGCAATTGTTGTTGCCACAGTTAAGCCATCTTACACAAATATAAGAGTAACATGTTAAGAGAGATTACTGAGAGCAACTCGAAAACCCGTAATAATAATAACGGATAATTGTTCATAAGAAGAGAACCTACAAAAACCCTATTTTGAAAGTGACCATGGCAACCCTAAAAATGACCCTTGGAAAATGTCTTTCAAGAGTTAACCAAGAGGTTGGTGTCTGCTGGAGGGGACAGCTGAGCTGGGGGTTTATCTTTTCAAAGCGATAAAGTGAGAGGATGAAGGGTAAACTGATTCTTGTTGATATCTCTAAGAGTAAAGTGGGAGGACAATGAAATTTCAAGGTGATATATGAATATAGTTTAGCAAAGACTGACACCTATCAGTTTAATGATGCAACTGCAATTTACACCCTTAAGGATTTTTATGGGTTTCTGTTGTTTATTTAACTGTGAAATGAGTAATATTTCTTGCGTATTACTGATCATATTTAAATATGTTTGATCTCAATATTATTACTGAAAGCGAGAGAAAGAGAGAGAGAGAGCGTTTTCCTGACTGCAAAGCTCTTTTTTCCAGGATGTGTGCTAACGCAATAATGTATGGATAAAGTATACATGGGTTATAAAAATCAAATAACATCAGCACAGAGCATGGAAAATAGGAAAATAGCAATAGCAGGAACTGAGGTAAAAAAAAAGGGGCCAAAGGTTAGTTGAGGAAGGTGAGGAAAATCAAGTGTTAGAGTTATTATTGGAAAATATAGGCATTAGGACATGCAGAGGGCACTGAGGATTGGCCTGGGGGATAATTTCATCAAAGTGTGTTTTACATACTCAGTGGGTCAGCCCATCCGAAATAGTTGCCTGGTGAAAGTGCAAATGTTACAAGTGAGAGGTACAGTCAGAGGAGGTAGGGGTTGTGAAAACAAAACAAAAAGTCTCTCTGTGTTGTAAAAGAGGGAGGATGAGGGAACCCCATCAGCGGTGCTCAGAGTGGAAAACAAAATGTCACAACAGTGAGAAAAGATTTAACATGCATAACATGGGCTCACTATGTGGTTTGAGAAAATATGCACAGATTAAATTTGAAATTTGTAGTCTTCATTTTCAACTCTGATTAAGAGGATTCAACTGTTACTACATTAGGCAATACAAAAGGGTCAAGGAAATGAGAGGAAATAATATCAAAGCCTGTGAGCTGGAAGGATGGAGAATTGGCTCCATCTAGAGGCCAAGAGGAGTATGGTCAGGCACACTCACAGCATTGGGAAGCTGCCAGAGGCAGTGGGCGGCTCTGAACGTCATCTTGAAGTGGGTACTACAGAGGAGAGAGAGAGGGGAAAACAGGAGGTATCAAGTATGTTTTTCATGTCATCATATTGTTATTACCACAGTAATTTACTTGCACCACTCCATCGGCATTAATGACAACAAAAATAAATATAGCAGTTCTGCATTATTAGCACAAGAGGTAGTAAACAGGAACATACAAACAAATTTTTAAATATATCATAACATAAAAAAGCTTGATCTATAATAGGACATACAGTATGTTTATCATAACAACACACTGATGCACTGTTTGGCCTTCATACAAACAAAGGAGTAAAATCTTGTTAAATTTCTTTACCTCATCATGGATTCGCATGGTATTGATGCGTTCCAGTTTGCCTGTCCAGTACTGTGCCTCGTCATCTGGGATGTCTGGTACCAAAATATGCATAAACAAACATACATACATGTGAACCTGGGTTTGGAGTAAACATCCTGCCCCCTCTGATTTCAAGCATCATATTCCAGGACGCCATCATAATACATTAATGCCTGTTGAATTTCTCATGAGCCTCCCAGGAATGAGGAAATGAAAATATTTAGTAAGCAATGGCTACAAGCTGTTAAGGGACTAGAAATGGCAGAAACAAGTTATAGATTTTAAAGCAGACACAACATGAAAAAACAACTAAATAAAAACAAAAAACAACTTAAACATGCCAGCAGCCACAAAAAAAAAAAAAAAAAAACACGTTACAAGAGGCCAAATGAACATACAGCAAGAGCTGCATGTATATGATGGTAGGGTACAGCTGATATGAAATCAAGTCTAAATTTGGTTCACAGCTGATGGAGCCATAAGCAGGATAAGAGTGTTATTTCCTCCTTTTTTCCCACTTAACCCAACCTCTCCAAATATATCTACTACTTGAGACAAGATTACTGTTGTATCAAATCAGATTCTCTCACCACTCCCGCTTTTGGGGGGTGGTGGAGGGGGGGTTTGCACTGCTCTGCAGACAGATGCACATTAAAAGGCCATATACACAAAGGCCAGGCCTTCAAAGACACACCGACACACAGCTTTAATGAATGGCTCTGGTGGCAGAGTCATGATGGCCTCCTGCAACCTTAAAAGGTCTCCTCTTCAAACTGAAAAAAGAGGCTCTCTCCCACTCAGCGGATAGACACCCTGCTTTAACTTTGATGCCTTTTGATCACAAGGTTTCAGCCATATATGCAGTGCTGGTAGAGCTGTGGTCAAGGACACAGAGAGCAGAGGGGTCCACAGGGGACCTTTTACCCTTCAATCATGGAGAGCACTGAATTGTCCCCCTGGGAAAAATGACATGAAATGAAATTCATTGCATACATTAACTCATACTGTTAATTATCAATTGGACTTTTATTGTGAAATCCTGTTCCATCACATGAAAAAGAATAAAGGATTAAGCCTCCTGAGGCAAATTTGAGATTTGTGATATTGGCATATATAAATAAAAAATTACCTGACTTGACATTAATGTAGCTACAGATGGGTGACAAATTAAAGGAAAAGCCTGAATGCTTGACCCCTACAAAGAGGGGATCTGGTGGCTCTGTTATGCTGTGGGGGGCATTTTGCTGGCATGGTTTGGGTCCAATTGTCCCCTTAGAGGGAAGGGTCACTGGAAATCAATACAAAGATGTTCTGAATGATCTCCTTTATCTTATGATGAAACAGTTCTATCTTGATCAGAGCGGTCTCTTCCAGGATGACAATGCCCAAATTCACAGGGCACAAGGCATCACTGAATGGTTTGATGAGTATGAAAATGATGTGAATCATATGCTATGGCCTTCGCAGTCACCAGATCTCAACCCAAGTGAATACCTATGGGAGATTTTGGATTAATGTGTTAGACAGCGCTCTCCACCACCATCATCAAAACACCAAATGAGGGAATCTGAAGAATGGTGTTCATCCCTCCAGAAGAGATTCAGCAACTGTAGAATCAATGCCAAGGCTGAGGAAAACCATGACTCAGAACAACACTGTATTGATTTGCAGTGACCCTTCCCTCTAAGGGGACAAGTGGACCCAAACCATGCCAGTAAAATGCCCCCCAAAGCATAACAGAGCCACCGGATCCCCTCACTGTAGGGGTCAAGCATTCAGACCTATACCAGTTTTTCCATTAATTTGTCACCCATCTCTATTTCTAGGATCTAGCAACTGACAGACCAATGAAATTGGATAAGGTGTGGTGAATGGGCTGTGGCCACCATCATGGCAAGCAAGAAGGCAGCATTAATATTTTTATTTCGACAATAAACCAAATAACTACATGTATTGTGAAAGGGGACACTCATAGCAATATTGCTATGAGTGTCCCCTTTCACAATACATGTAGTTATTTGGTTTATTGTCGAAACACACAGAGAATTATTATCCAATTGCATCACTAGGGAGTTTTTAACCTCTATTAGCTTGTTGTTTTGGTTTTATGGCACATTTACTGTATAGTTTGGTTTCATCGCTCATAGTTTGGTTTCATCGCTCTCTCGTCAACCCCATTTCCAGCAGCAGTAGGCAGCTATTTTTGTCAAAAAAAAAAAAAAATAGCAGGTGAAGAAAGTGGAAGCAGCTAAAGAGCCAGATATTTGGATACAAGACACGACTCCAAAAGAATGCTTATGTAGCTCTGTGTCTGCTGGATGTGCAATGAGAAACTGTTTGCTAGGTGATAACATGTTAAGGTTATGGACCTCTTCTGCACCCAAATGGCCAAAAAATAAGTACATTAATGCAGCTTTAATTAAATATGTATGGAAAGGTTGTGATGCATGATTCCAGAAAACAGTAAGTGGCTAATGGACCTGAACTTACAGTTATATTTTTCTCTTCATCATTTTAGCAATATATATAAAAGCATAATGAAACAGAATGGTTTCTTAATCCTGTTGGCCACAATGGAACAATCTGGCAAAGACAAAATTATATTTACAGAACCTAAGTTAATAAAGGAAGATCTGCAAATGATGAGTCAGTGCCCTCAATTTGTGCAGGACAGAACCAGGCTCCTCATCCCTACTGGAACCAGATAGAGGAGATTAGACAGTAAAGTGAATATCTAGGAGTGTTTCTAGCCATCAGTTGTTCAATACCAGCCTCCTTCTTCACATCATGCAATGAGATAATGGCAAGTAAGATTTAACTTAATTCAAGAAAAATGTTACCTCATACTCTACTCCTGTTGTTCATATGTTTTCTGCTCAAGAGAGATCAATGTAAGGTATGCTTGCATAACACTACAGGACACCAGGTTACACTACGTCATCGATTTGTTACAAGGTGCCCCAGGCTGGCTAATTTTTCCTATGTAGCCTCGAAAACCATCTGCTGACATTTCAACAGGAAATATTTGTGGTCTTTGTGTAACTCAGAGGGATCAAGGTTGATTTGCCCTAAGGTAGCCAGAATCATTAATGTACTGTCTACATCACTAAAGCACCCATTGTAGTCAGAGCAGGTACTTGAGATGACAGCATTGCGAAATGTCTTACATAAGTGCCTGAACTTTTCAAAAGTGCAGATTATTCAATAGGAATTTGCCCCTAATTCTGGAAGTCAAACGTGAGCCTAAAATAAAAAGAAAGTTATGAGAAAGACAAAAAGCCAACGGAGGCAGGAAAGCCAAAACCTCAAATTAGAAGAGCCAGAAGCTTGGACTTATTTATAACAAAAAATGGCTTGGGGACTCTGATTATTCACTCACCAAAAGGCAGCTCGAAACGAGTATCCAGCAAGACTCGATGAGGTGTTGGGTTCTTGGTGCCATATATCTCATCCGCTTTCATCAGGACCTCTGCATCCATGAAAATCCATTCACCTGAGCCCTCCTGCAATTTGATATTGACATTTACTTAACAGTAGGAAGACATTTGGACCTTCTTTGTGTCTATTCTTCTACCACCCTTATGCCATTATTGTTATTATAAAAGTTAATGCATTTCAGATAGTCTTATCAGTGTAACAACAAAGCTTTGGGATGGGATTTTTTATTTTTATTTTGACTTTGGCCTGTTTTTTTATTTACTTGATAGTGATGGTAGAGATACAGACAGGTAGAGAGAGTAAGTTGACACTCAACAAAGGTCCATGGCCAGAATCAAACTGAGGGTGCTATGGCTACACAGTAAGCATCTTAACCACTTCGCTACCAGATGTGTATTTGTACTTTTTCTAAGATAAATCTGAATGTCTATGGAGCAAGAAGAAAATTCAAAAGTTAAATAATGTATCTTGTTACAAATGAGAAAAATTGGTGGATTTCCGGTGGCTTTTATCTTTTACAATCATAGTGTTTTAGAATGAAATCTTTCCTATTTTTGTGTGGATTATGTGATGTGCGGTTGCATTCTAACCTCCTCTGATTGTCGGATACTCTTTAGAGGAATCAAGGACGTCCCCACCATGGTGTCCCAGATGAGGCCTTTGTTCCACACCTCAACAATGAGACCAAGGTCCAGCCGGTTGATCTCACTAGAGGAAACAAAAAAAATTTCATGTATCAAGCAATGTCAAGTTACGAAAAAAATCCTTCCTGATAAACAGCGTGGTAAATGTCAGCCGATGAAAAGAGTGTAACAATTAACTGTGTAGTCTGAAGCTTTGTTATTAGAACAACGATACCAGAGAACTTTCCGATATGTCATTCAATTCACATTCAATGAACCAGAAATTTCTACATAATTACAGCCAGGCTCAACCACTGTCGGATAACAAAAGCTACTTCCTCTTTTTGTTGTGTATTAGCCGTCATAATCCATTCCAGCTTTGTTTTGTTATTCAACATGCTATTCAAAGGGCACAAAAACAGCTTGATGACAGCAATAAAATGGCATATCAATTTTGAAAGGAGCCGTGTGACAGGGGCATTTGCATATTCTCATCTGTGGCAGTTTACAACTATCAACAGGCTAAACAAAAGGAAGATGAGAGAAAAGATAATCAAAGAGAACAGCTAATTGAGAGAAGTGCAGGGGAGGGCGCTGAGTATCCATGGTGTCCAGGTGCAGAGATAAAGGCTTTCTGAATTATGTGCTCAGACAGAATGGCACAGAATAAACAAGTCTAGAGAGGTATTAAAATAAAACTGTTGCTAATTTTAACTTTGGTTGTTTAGATTGTCATTTAGATACTATTAACCAATATTGCAATTTTTTTTTTTATTTTCATCAATGTGTATCATCCATGCACTTATCTCAACCAGATGTGATGAGTCTCTCTAATCATTTGTTACTTCCACATCACCTTAATATCTTTTTATAGAATACAGACTGAGGAAACTAAAAGAAGCCTGTAGACCTACTCACATATAAAAGCAGCAATCAGAAATGCATCAAGTTTAATTAGAGGCTCCCATTACTTGAAACAACATGAGTCATTTCAATGCACAGATCCTGATGCAAAAAGGTGGATGTAGATGCAGATTTTTTAGAAAAACGTAACATTTTCACAAACCTTAAAAAAAAAAAAAAAAAAAAAAAAAAAAAAAAAAAAAGTCTTTAAGGATCCTACTGGCGGTTTTGTCTTTTATTTTTTGTTATCGATGGCCATTTTGCCTAGCATACCAAAAGCATACAGGTTGATTTCCTACCTTCTAGTACAACACTGGGTTCAAATCAAAGCAATACAGTACTGTTTTATAAAATGTATTTATTTTTGTTCTCATGTCTGTACTTTAAATATGGAATTGCTGCCAGCAGCCAGTTAGCTTAAGTTAGCACAACAGCGAGCCTAGCTCTGTCCAAAGGTAACAAAATCAGCACCCCTAAAGCTCACTAACAAATATTGTATATCTTGGTTTTTTGTTTTTTTTCCGTCACTTCATTGTAAAATCAGGACTTTTGTCCATGTCAGGATCCTGTAGGAATGATGACTCTTTTTTGCAGTGATCTGATTGGTCAGTGATCTGAGTGTTGACAGGTTGTGATCCGATCCCCTGAAGTTGCTCTGGAGCAGGTTAACTGTTCAGCATAAGTTACCATGGCGACGTACCCCGGTAAGAAGTGAACCGCCGTATTAACCCTGAAAACCAAGGATTAAACCTGAAGTTACCTCACTAACCCCAAATCCTGCTTTGTAGTACAGGCCTCTGGAGTCTCTGCTAGTTCCCCATCACTATAGCTGCAGGAAGTAACTGCTCTCCACCAAGAAATAGTCTGGCACATAACACCCCAAAAAATCACAACTTGTCATTTTTACACTTTTTTGTTATGTATTTGACAATGTATAGTATATATAATATATATATATATTTTAAATAACATGAACTTTTGACACAGTCAGGCTACCTGATTCCAGACTTTGCGCTATGCTAAGTTAAATGGCTGCTGGCAGTAGCTTTATATTAACTGTAGACACTTGACAATGTTACCAATCTTCTTATCTATCTTGCATATCTAAACAGCCTGCAGAGTTAACTACAGGTTAGCAGCTGGGGTTCGCAATTTGGAAGTTTGGAATTTCCTTTATTAGATTTCAGTTGAGCCGAGTCATCATCTCTTAGCATTTAGTGAACGTATTTTGTTGCAACAGGTGGTGCTGGGCATTTGCTGGAAACACTGATGAATGATTATGAATTACACCTAGCTGACACATCATTAATGGACAGTAGAAGGATGAAGGTCTGGAAAAACAAACACTGTTGCAATGGGGGAGTTCACAAAAGACAAACAATGACACACATGCAACAACGTGCTGGCTCTTTCATCACCATGGATACCTTTCACAGGGAAAGTAAAATGAGGAAATTAAACCAATGAATTACAAGGAGGAAATGAACAGCAGCTGCTTAACAAGTATGTTTCCTAGAAAGAGTTACAGAAGTTGAAAACATTTCCTGTAGCTCTAAGCTCTAAGGTATTACAGTGAGGCAACTTGAAAAAGAAATAAAACTAACACAAAAGAACAAAAAGTAGAACTCTTATAGGGTTCAGAGCTCCTGCACCATTTCATTTTTAGATTTGTTGGGCAATTTGCCTTTATTGAACTGTTTTGACAGCACAGAGTGACAATAAATGTGACTCCAGGGCAGTGTGAATACACTGTACCACATGTGTCTGACCCAGAGGGATGCAGCATACATGGTTTCTATATATTCTTTAAGATAAAGAGCCAAGGTCTCATGAAAGGCAGTATATCAGGAGGTGTAATTTCACTATATCCTAAAATGTGTGAGCAGAAAGAAGCCTCTTGGGAATGATTTTTGTTGCAATGCAGGATACAGAGCATTAAGATACTGATTGTTTTTGGCTACACCCCAGTATAAAGTTTGAATTGGTGTGTTCCATTTATATTGGTTATATATATATTCTGTGAAGTCCTTATGGCCCTTGCTCAGTCTATCATAAACTTTACATTTATTATAGTCGCTGATTAAAGTGATCAAAATTTAATTAGTTCAATAAATCTTCAAGCATGAACCCAGTGTGTCTGTGTTTAATAACTTACAACATAAAATCTTGTTCCCAGCAAGGCTGGTCCCCCCGCACAGTGATCGTTGTGCTTTTGACATTCTGCACCTTCAGCGTCACGTAGGTGTTGAACTTGTCTGAAACAAAGGAAAAGAACAAAGATTATATTTTAAAATGTAGTGATGTGGTAGCAATACACTAGAGGCACATAGACTGGTTGCATTTGGGAGAAAACTATGCAGTATCATTATTACAAAAGAAAGAAAATGAGAGGTGGAAAAGATATCTGCAGGGTCATTTATCATACACAAATGGGCCAAAACATATTTTTAAGGGTGATGAATGAAAATGAAACGCAGCTCATAAACAAACAAGCAGGAGATCTGACATTCGAATGGATACATGCCAGTTCTAATTTGTCTGTGTGTGGGAGAAAATAACATCAGGAGCTCTAGTGAGAGTGAAAGCAGTTAAGTCTCCTCCCCCAAACTATGTCAAGCCAAGCCATGCCAGGCTAGCTAACTGACCCTGTTAATCTCCACCAAGAGCCAACCCCACACAGCAAATACAACCAAGGGATTCAACTGCCTCCTATGTCCTAGCTTCATTTGAACCTAGTTTTAATAATGGCGTTCTAAACATACAGTATACAACAGAGGAAGCCCGTCTGCTGATGACGTAATAAGACACAAGTCACTCCTGACCTGTTACTACTGCAGAAAAGGTCTCCGTCAGCCCTAATACCATCAAGACTGAAATTGAAATTTAGTTAGGTCAGGGGTGACGGTGTCAGTTGAATTTAATTTTGCTGTTTGTTTCCGACCACAAACAAAGTCCAAATACTGTATGACAGCTGGGCCATTTTTGCATTAAATGAACACTGCTGGAACTCTGCTGGCTGTTGAAACTAGCAGCTGAGACACAGATTCAAGTGCCTATCTGTCTGCGTAGACAACTTTCACACCCAGTGATCTCCGTCAGCCTCCTCTCAGCCAGTAGTCCCGGACAACAGAGCGATGATGACCGTCAGTACCAGCTGTCAGCGCTGGGCAGGGGTGAGGGGTGAGGGAGGGGGAGGGAGAGGGGGATTAGACGGCCCGTGACACAACCACCACTTTTCATTTCCCTCAGTAGGGCGAGGGAGCATCAACACGTGCCTGCTGATGTGCTCAGCTTCACTCTGGTAGTTACTAGCTTTGCACCACTGGTGGTCCTCCTTGTGACTACCCCCTTCCAGCAGCATAAATCTGACTGCCTACCTGGGCACAAAAGCAGCTAGAGGGACTGGAGGAACAGCTTAGATTAGAAATGCTGAAAAATGTGCAGTATGGGTTGTATGACTGACTAGGGGTGGGCAATATGGATAAAATCCTCCATGCCATTATATCTAACTTCATGTTGTGATAAAAATATATATCATGTTATAGTATATTTTCTGGAAATGCATGTGAAGCTGTTTATAGAAGAAATAAGCTAATGTTAATGTCTGATTTTGGCTGATCCATTGAATTAAATTTATCTCAAATTTAGATATTTCATCACATTGATGCAGTACTCACTGATTTGCAACAGTGCTAACAATGGCCTAATACATCCAGAGATATTAAAAAGGGAGATCTACCTTGGTATTTATTACAATTAAGTCTCCACACTCTTTACTGTATATCATTGACGGTAACCTGAGTATTTTAAAACCCTCTTTTAAACCCTCTTAGTACCTAATGCTGCTTCTGTAAATGAGTGTATCTCATCATGTCAACCAGCCCTACAAAATACTCATTTAGTTTCTTACATTTATCAATCACAGTATTACAGAGTATTGTTTCTACTGACCAAAATCTACTACTGTGCCATCAATGCACCTCCAAAATATTATGTAATATTAAACATTAACAATATTAGGTTAAACAATTAAGAGATACCTAATAAAACAGAGAAAAAAAAGGAAAAAAATATGACATGCAATATTAACATGACATTTCAGCATACAACTTTTCTTTTTTATTTTTTTTATTTTAAACTGACAGCACTATCATGCTCATGATTTCTGGGGCAAACACACAATACACCCACACACACACTCTACCTTTTGGTCTATGGGAAATAAAAGTAAGGCATCAGCTGTTCGTTTGCAGACTGATCACCTGACCACACTAAACAAAGATTTTCCTGGTTACCCTAGCAACATATTGAAACATTTACTCTGCACATAGTGTTTAACACAGCAGCCAGATAAGTAAACACAACTCTTGACACAATGAGACAGTAAATAGTTGACACAGGTGGATTCTTACAACATTCCACTGACACACAACATAAATTAGGATTAGTTTAGACCCCAAAATAAAAAGCTTTACTAAAAGCACAGCTGACATGACACTGTCTAAAAGCATTGTCCAGCCTATAAGTACCATGAGTGACAAGACGCAGACCTAATTAGTGTCTCAAGAGGACAGTAGCAAATCTAGCGACAAAACACAGGCATTATTACAAAAGGAGCCTGGGGGATGCTCAAGCCTTTCCCTAATTAGATAGTCCATGCCTTGTGCCACACTTGGGCTGGCTCCCATGAATAGAAGAGATGAGATAAGGGAAGAGGATGTATGGATTAGATAAGAGCCACTTAGTGGCTGTGGGCCCTTTACTGCAGGCACTGTAAACTGTGGCTGATACACTGTTGAGGAGGAAGCAGCCTTAACTGCTTGGAAAAACACAAAGTATGTGTCTGCACACTAGAGCTGGTCTGGAACTGTCTTAATATTTGGGGTTTTTTTTTGTTTTCTTTTCTTTTTTCTTTACCAACGACATGCAGTTAACATTAACAGGAATCATAAACAGTTACAAACTTTTCTTTGCAATAATCCCTGAAATGTAGCTTCAGTTTAGAGAGATCTGTCAAAATGTGTTATTATCAAAGATGACAGTAGCCCCTGATATAAAAGAATCGCAATGTTCAAGTTATCAATCTTGTGAAACTTGAAATTAAATTGTAATGACTGTAACTATAAAAAGCATCTATTTGAGTTAAACAAAGAAAAATGAAAGTCATTAACTCTACATGCAGCCCATAGATCTACAAATTCCAGTGATACATTTTCTTACTTTCTTTTTTACCAACATATACACAGATACTACTAATATATCCATCATAAGGAAATAGTGACTGACAGTATTGACCTTGTCCATATCCAGGTCAGCCCGTACACGCAAACACACAACATAAAACCACATAAATCAAGCCTATACTGTAAAAACTTATAGCTTTGTAGGCTCTTCCTCAATGTGAGAACTGGTCCTGACATTTTAAAATGCATGACACACACACACACACACACACACACAGACACACACACACACACACACACACATTGACTTAGTGGCAGCACACCAAACACACCAGTCAGTGTGTTGTGAAGAGAAGGAAGTTGAAGTGAATTGTGTGATGATGTGGCCTGCTTGTCCTGTCCATGTCATGAGACTACCGTACTCACTGCCCCTGTATGTGAACCACCCACTCCCCCCTGAGCCCTCAGTCAAGTATCTTCATCCATTATTGATTGATGATGTGGTTTTCAATAAATTAGTCAGGAAAACTCAGGCAGTTGGAAAGCTGACATTTCAAATTCAGACCACTCATTAATGTTGCATGCAACAGAAGACATAAACCTACGTATGTAGAGTTCTGGACTGAACACAATGTGAAAAGTCTGTATTCTGGGCACTTGGGAGTATTGTTGAAAGAGAAGCTCTATGGGAAACATACAACTAAAATACCTAACAGCACAGAAAATCTGCACGTAGGGTATACATGCAAAGGCTGAACATACACAAATCCAGTAACACTCAGCCCTTATCAAGCTCCAGTTTCCTGAGGCAATCAGTGGAAAGTCAGACAGCTGGCCACTGGCACATCCAAGGTCACCTTTAGTCCAACTAATATTTTCCAGAAACTACTTAATGTAATAGTTCCAAACTCAGGCCTAAAAGCTCGACAATTGAAGGTGTGGTGAAAGCACAATGCAAATACATCACAGACCAGCCCTATGTAAACTTTGTGGGATCTTCCAATAAGTCACAGGTTCACTTACAGTATGCAGAGTGAGTCAGGGTTATCATGAGCAGGGGAATAATAAATAACCATGACATATTAATGATTTTCTTAAACCTGAACAAACAGAAACATTTGGCCAGGTGCCAAATAATTGTTTTCAATAATAATTTCATAATGTCTGTCTATCCTTTGTCTTTTTTATTTTTACAGAGATATTTTTGTTAAGCTGAAGTGTTCTGATTGAAAGAGGAATCTTTGATTACATTTTCTTGAAAGACCTCATTAAACAGCTCTCTACTACTAGGGCTGTAATATCAATACTACAGTACCAAAACAATAGTTTATTTTTACAATATGGATAAATATGATGGTATGGCAAAAGTATGCAAAATTACAAACAAAATGATCAAATTCATGTTCAATGCAATAAACTGATTCCAACTGTTAAACACTATATTTCAGACAAAAATCTCTTAATACATGAACTAAATCATAATATTTAATTTGTGAGGTTTTAATAAAAATTGTTTAGAATCATTGATTTGGACAACAGAGGTTTGATAACATGATAACATGATATGATCACATCTTCACAAGCTGATGTACAATAGTATTGAATTATTTCTGAATTCTATCTACAACTTCTCTTCTGCGTGAATGTCCTACTAAATGTTGAATAAAAAAAAATAAAAAATTGCACTGCAACAAGGCAGCCCTAGACTTGCTAAAAGAACTGTCTCCATTAACTTCCCATGCACACAGTACTCATTTTTATTCCTCTGTACTGTAGCATGTGCAAAACAAATTGATATTTACAGTCATTTACAGTATGAACATAACCTTTGAGTTGACTTTACGTTTGCCCAATATCTGATAAATCCTACTTTGCCCAGTAGCTAAAAAGTGTCTGATGTTTACATTTTGCCAAAGGGAGACGACAGGCTTAACTGAATTATCCTGGATGTTTGCTCTGGGACAGGTGTCTCATGTGGTGTGGCCCTAGGGAGGGAGGAGGACACAGACAAGATAGACTAGGCCAGCACAACCTCACAATCAAAAACCCAATATCTCAGAACAACAGAGTCATTCATGACACAATGCAGAAACCTTGCAAAATCATCACGTTTCCCAAAGGTGAAGGGGTAGGGACTAAGAATAATAAACATTTTAACTAATGCAAATACCTACTGGATAATTAACTTTAGCAATTATCCTTGACGAACACAGAGGTCAACTGGGGACTGAGAATGAGAGTAAAATGTCACCGGCAGATCCAAAGCCGCAATGACTTTCTGTCAGTTCTGCTGCCTGCTCTTGCTGGAAACGTCACAGGGCTTAAAGGTAGGCGTGAGGCTGAACACTAGGGGGATTTGCTTAGGTGGAGAGCATGGGGATTTGGACTTAGCAGCTAGCGATCTTCATGTAAGCTCACCGGTGCACGGCCTGGTGTAGAAGGACACAGGATTACATAATGTAAAATCAACCCTTGCATTCAGTGACTTGCCAGAATTTGACTGATTAACCTACATGACAGAATGAGTCCATGTGGCCTTTTTCCAAACACAACTGCTATACATGTAGCAAGTTAGGATTGAGAGCTTGCAAACTGTGTAAATATGCCAGTAAAGCAAAATGTAAGTCCCATAATATATGAACCTGCTCTGAACTCCCAGGAAATTGAGAACGTGATGTGAGACAAAGAAAGTGAAAATGTGAAACATTTGGATGATGTACTCACCTGAAGGACCCTGGAGCTTGGCTTTTTTCACTGTAAAACAAAACAGAAACAATGATTAGTCTAGCAAGAACACTTTAAAATCAACTTATTTGGAATGTACTGACATACAATGTGAGGTTTACTCAGCAGAACTTGATGTGTAAATGACAATGTGATGTTAATTGAAATCTTATTAATGCACTGTTGAACCAGTAGAGAAAACAGAAGTCAGAAATGCAAACTTATCTAGGCATGAGTAATGAACAGTTGACAGGATCTCATGTTATTGAAGCCTGACAAATTCATTAATATGCAGACAAGCGAAGCCGTGTGCCCATGACTCGTGACACCCGAATCACACAAACACATCAACAGCCTCACGATGTTGTCGTCCGCAAGAGCAGGGACACTTCACGTGTAAAAACACATAAATGTCATCACTCATGACATTATCATGTAAATAGCCTCATTTCCATTTTTCCTTTTACTAGTCCATATTAACTGCCTTTGAAGAACTAATCTTTATTTAATCTCCGGGTACCAATCCATTCTTATACAAATGCAACCCATCGAGAAAACCCTCTGACAATGAAACAATAATCCTAACCTCTGCTAGAGCTTAGAAGTGAGTAGTTCTATTTCATTTGTCTAGTTTCTTCATTTGTTTCAAACATCTCCCTCTAAAATAAGTATGAGACACTCATATTCTGACAAAAAGATGCGTAACACCTCAGTTATGCTGAGCATACATTTGCAATAATAACCTGTATATTGGATTATTTGTGGTCACGTTATTAAGACATAATATTTGCATTGAGTCAGACTCCAAAATGTAATTAAACAATTATACAAGTGTAAAATAAGTTACTTAAGCTTGACACCTTTATCAGAGCTGACAAATACCTTTTATCTGATTGTAAATTTAATGTTATCAAGAGGCATAAGCCTTGACAGCTGTATCACAAACCACAACAGCTGGTAAACAATGGCAAATGTGAACTGGGGCAGATTAAGATAACAAAAAAAAAATACAAAATGTCTGCAGCCATTTCTGAAAACCTCTAAAAGAATTATTTAAAAAGGGGGGAAAATGGTGTTTTTTGGTTTATTTTTAGACTGTCCATGTTTAGCCCCTTGATCCATCTATACAATAACATTTATGGGATTCTGAAGTGCTTTGGAGGGGATTAATTGTGATTGCTGTGGCAGTGTTATGTGTTCAGGCATATAACCAACTAAACCTCTGGAGCCTGAGATGGCAGATGGGCAGAATGGGATGATGGAAGCACAAATGACGCTTTCATATTTTCATGTAACATCCCTCGTCTTCTCTCTGCGCACATTAAAACAACTATGCTGGAGGAGAATTTTTTTTTTGTTCGCTTATGTTTGAAATAACATTCTTTATTATAAGAATTAAACCAAAACAAGCTACAGTTTATTGCCTATTTGTATATAAGAAAACAAATATATAAAGTAAATTTAAGAGCACATTTGAATGGAATTCCACACACCGGATGTTACCATTTGTGATTTTAAGATAACAATGGGGAAAAAGGGAACTTTGAGTTTCCTGTCTTGTACATACCTCAGTGTGAGGCGGAAAGGGAGCAGTGGAAATGTGGAGAGAAACCAGAAGTGTGATTTTTTTTTTTCTTTGGCCTTCTACTAAGGCTTTTCAGCCATGGGCGTATCTCTTTGTCACTGGAGCAAATGAGCTGGCACAGTGGCCTTATGTCCTAATTTGCATGATGTTATTTAGGACTGTGATACACAGACCAGAGGGCAATAAACCAGGGGGCCATTATGGTGGAAACTGATGCTTATCATTTTCTGTCCTAGGCCCTCTATGGCTTTAGAGGCCATTTAGTTAACTATTTTGCAGGACCAGTTATCCTATCAGCCTACTGTTTTTTCCCCCTCTTCTTTTTTCCACTGTGCTCATTTTCTTCTGAACATGACTGCAATTTGTTATCAGGCCAAGTTCCAAATGCGGGTAGATTTTCCATCTGGTGAGTAAATCTCGGAAGGCTATCTGCCACACTGGCAGGTAAATGTACCAAAATAGGCATGTAATAAAATATCTACACAAGAGGCATTCAGGTACAGTGTTGAGGTGTGCGTCGCCGAACCTTTTGCTTTTCATTCGGCGCCCGTGTTAACAGGTTAGAGCAGCCACACGGCTCATGTGGGCTACACAGGCTAGAGATTTGGTGTCTCGCCTATTTTTTTCCCATGTGATGCACGTGGTTCTCAGTAAAAATAGACAGTGAAAATGATCTGTTGACAGTCATATTGACATCATACCAGCAACATTACACCTTTCACTATAGTTTCAATGTCTATATTTGTAGAATATGTCACAGACATGAAAAAAAAAAAAAAAGTGTCACTGGGGGTCTGCCTGCGCGGTGCACACTGGGGCAAGGAGCCTCTCTGGCAGGGAACTTCAGCATGGAGAGTCGGTGATGCACGGAGCTTCTTTTCTCAACTCCTGCTCACTTTCCGTGATATTAGTTCAAACTGGGACTCCTGTCTCCTGTCTGTTGTTTTATGTGCTTCAAGACAGTGATTTGATGTTGTTATTTTCCTTTTTTTGTCATCAGTTTCCCTCCTAACAGTTTGGAGGTTTGTTTATCTGAGTGCTCGTTTGGGGAACTTGGTGTCATCATGGAGGGATTTTCTTCACTTGAAGCAGTGACGGTGGGGGTTTAATTGGCGGAATAATCAATATAATCATTAACTTAATAACTTTATGATCTTTATAACTTAATAATCATTTACTAAAATACCTGCAACAGAGGTTTACCTTTTTAGAAGGATGAATTTATTTTTACAAAAGTGCAAAAATTGCAAGAGTCAATATCATAGTATTTTCTTTTTTCTCTTTTTTTGTATTACATATGCAGCTCTATTCAAAATCCACTCGTGGATACTACTGTAAGCTATTAGTCAAATGGAAAGTGACAGTGAAAGTGAAAAGTAATATCCAAATACAAAGAAATCATCATTGGAAAGTCAGGCAGAAAACAGGAAAGTAAGAACAGGAAATGACACCACAGTGTACTACTGTTGCAGGCAGTGGCGTACTTCCGCTCTGTGCTGGCTATTGGATCTGGTCAGGTGGAGCCAGTGTAAGAGGGGGAGAGAGAGAGAGCAACAGATGGCCAGGGGATTACACCCTCAATCTCTAAGCGCTCTCTCTGTCTCACTCTGCCTCTTTCTCTCATAATTCCACTACTCTGCTGCTCGCTACACTCAACCACTCTGCCTGCAGTTCTGTGGTTTATAGTCTTGCTGGGTCTCTGTCCTCCTATCACTCTTTATAAAATTATATCTCCTCATCTATTTATTCTGCTACAGAGCCAAAGTCAAGCAAGGGGGTTTCAAGCAAGTGGTCTTAATGCAGTTGTGACAGCTAATGCAATGTCGTTTTGTAACTAGTGTGTCCTTAATTCATGGCTTGAACACTTGAATGACTGGAGTGTATGTCATGACAAAGAACTGCTGTATCACTGTTTTCAATTGGAAAGTAAAACAAATCTTACTGTATGTCAACAGAAGAATCAATGCACAAAAGGTGCAATGATGCATGAAACAAGCTTGACATCCTGTGTGGACACTGTTCTGGCAATAAAACTAAGGTACCATAGTAGGAAGCATGGAGCCAGTTCACCAGCACCAGCCTATTACATTTGATGCAGCTGAGTAGCATTTCATTGATCACTGATACAATGATTAGTCAATTCATTTGATCGACAAAAAAGTAAATCCACAGCAATTTTGATAATCAATTAATCCCTTCAAGGAATAATTTGACATTTTGGGATATGCTTGTTTGTTTTCTGGTGGAGAAAATTGATACAACTCATGTCTGTCCGTTAAATATAAGGCTGCAGCCAGCAGCTGGTTAGCTTAGCTTAGCACAAAAAAGTCCTGCACATAACCCTGCTTAAAAGGTATAATGTGTGAGAACTGGCCAGAAAATTAGTTTAAAACATTCCCAAATTAACTAAAATTATCAACAGAATGTGAACAGTTTTGATGTTATGTCAAAGACCTATATGTATTGTGTTACAGAGATATCTATTGAAGTTAGCATGCTAACCAGCTAGCTTCGGCCCCGTCTGGCCCGTCGCTACCGTACATGAGGGGAAGAAGAAGTAGCGCTGGCCTGAGCCCTAGCAATAATAGTGGAGCCAGGCTGAATGCTGTTGAAATTTTCACTGTAGGACTGTTAATATATCATTTTATTGTTTAAATATTTTTTCAGGTGAGAAAGTAACCATGTAGACTCACAATACGTGGTCAGTTTATCCAAATAACGCCTATTTGGAAAGTTGCACTGACGTCGTTAGGGCAGCTGGCTGCTGCTGCAGATGCTGCTGGAGAGACATCAGCTGTTCATATCAGCTGATCCAATGAAATGCACTGGGTTGCACCAGCTATGTGTAAGCTGGCATGAGCCATTTGGCATCATAGCACACTGTAGTAAGCTGGATCCATATTGAAATATCATATTGCTAAATTTGGTCTCTACTGGATTACTGTGTTTTAAAATGGCAGCAATTAATGAAAAAATGATGCTGTGTGACAGAAAAACTGCTGTTTTACCATCAGTGAGGTCTGTGATATTTTATGATTAACACCTACCCTAGCAGCATGTGTGTAAATATTTAGTTGTTGCTAAGAGTCATGCTGTAACTCATCTCCATGGTGCAACCGCTTTCTGATCTGTGCAGCTCGTTTGTAATTTAGCACTGTCTCTGTAGCATTTTGATATCTTGACAACGCCATAGCACAGATGCATTGTAAACAGTAAGCTTTACACTATATTCAGTGAGTGATAATGGTGGTGAGGTGGCGCACGCATGGTGTGTGTGTGTGTGTGTGAGGGGGGGGGGGGGGGGGGGTTGGGTGAAATGCTGCCCCTTATTTCAATTAGGTGGCCAATTCTACACATTAAACCTTTAAAACCACAACATGTCATTTTTACACTTCAGTTTTTGTACATCTTAGACAGACAAGATATGGCGTGTTAACTTATTTCACTCCTGTCCCCCTACCACAGACTCATTTTTGAGGGAAACAGGGGATGTTTAGGGAAAGACAGCAGGTCAACAGTATTTGCCACATAGAAGTGGTATACATCATTTGAAAGCTTGGAACCTGAAGATTAATTTGAAATGCAGCTCAGCATTATGTGTCAAGTTTTTCTAGTGATAAATCTGTAATGAACATAGAACACATTTTCATACAGTTATCTTAAGGTGAAAAGTCGAGGGACCCCTTTGAAAATGGCCATATCAGTTTTTCCCTCATCAAAATTTAGCCTAACTTTAGTGCGTTATTTAGCCCACTTCCCGACAAAGTAGCAAGGTTGGAATAGACTCCTTAGGTTGCCTAGTTTCATATGATAGAAGTATCTTCACTGTAGCTTTAACTGAACCCGCTACAGCCTCTGAAAGACAGTAATGTCACCCGCGGACTCCAGTGTCCTCGGGGAGTGGAAGAGGTTAATTAGTGAGCTTTTGAAAAGTGGCTTTTGTTACATGTTGCGCGTTTCTTCTAATATTTGAAGAATAAGTGATGATGAAAATAATTAGTTGCAACCCTCCTGATAATAAAGATTGCCGCTTCAATGCTGTATCTGTCCAATGTCACTCTAATGCATTACTTAAACAGATTAAAGACTTATGTGATAACTTTGCATTCACTAGGCGAACATGTATACAATATAACCCACATTTACCTCCTGTCTAAATCTAATTGCTTTAATTGTCTCAATGTCCCTCCAGCACAGTTAGGTTATGCTTTGCCTCCACATATTCCAACAACAACCTCCAGGCCATTTGTTCAGTTTGAGCAGGTTATCGTCTGACAGCTGCCCTCCATCAAAACACAGCAAGAAACAATCAGTGATGGACGGCAAAGGAAACCATCAATCCAGTTCACAACCACTTCCTTCAAAAACTCGCTGTGGCCCACACAGCTCTTTTATGACCGTAACCACGAAAGCTTCCTTTCAGGACGTGTATGAGCTCTGTCCAGCTGGTCTCAGATATTTACCAGGTATTCTGTCGCTGAGGTGATCACGTGTCTGAAACAGCATCTGCACACCTCCAATACTGCAGCATCATTAGGATACATGTGTCCACTCAGCCCTGCCCTGATCGACAGCAGGAGTCTCACCCACATGTCCACTTTTAAGGGCAACCACTTATCTGTTGTGTAAAGACATCACCATGGAGATGAAGCATCTCGACTAGCAATAAATAAGCAACATTGTCAAGCTTTGCTATCAGGGGATGAGTCACAACATCAGCTAATCACACACAACCCCGGCCCAAGCAACCTTTTTTCCTGTTATCTTTGGGCTGCATAACACCTACCAGCTTGACATTGCTCTAACAGTAATCAATAAATGGATGGTGCACAAGCTCTATAGTGAAAGGCCCCATTTAGTAGAATAACTCTTTATTACCAGAGTCATTAGGCTGAACTTTCGGAAGAAAGTGGGACCAGACTGAATTGCCTCTGTGTGACCTTTTTCACCGCCAGGAGCCTCTTTCTTTCCCAGCTTGAAATATTGATGCTTGAATCTCTACTGGGGCTTATTGTTTTCAGTTTTTACAGAAAAATACCTTGATTTTTTTTTCTTCAGAAGGACGCATTTAAACTGACTTTCATCTGGATTTTATGTCCCCACACATCCAGAAGTTCTTGTATTTCCTGCTGCAGGCTGTTTCCATCCTTAATGGAATATGTGCATCTTTGTGCCACGTATGAAGGGGCTGATGCACAGTTAGTGATTACACAACTTCCAAATAGTCCATATAAATACTTTGCAGCATTTGATAAAGAAGGCAATCTGACCAACTTGAAATAAAGACCACCTCTGCTAATGTCAGACGAAATTATTAGATTTTTATGACATATAATAAGCTTCAGGGAAAACGAGCAGTGGCGTTTCGTCACACAAGACGCATATTTAAGTAATGAGTGTGGGGAATGTTGAAGCAGTCACTTAGTAACTAATGTCAGGGTGTGTCTGATGCTGCTATACAGTTAATTGAGTGATCACAAGATACTGACCAGCTGGACTTGTATCCTCAATGGCTATGATCAGACAGAGGAAGGGAGGGGACAATACTTACCACCTCCTTTAAACAATTTTTTCAGGGAAACCCTAAACATTGCAATTTTTATCTGTTACAATGGCACACTTGCTTAAAAGTATACCAAGTGACAGTTTGCCTCTTGCTACTTGTGTATACAATTTGCAAACAACCTATTATCTACCTATAGCTACTAGTTAACTGGTTCTCCAAATTAGCCTGCAATCTTAACTTAATCTCATTACAAGCAGCAGGATAAGGGTCAGTTAGCAGTGGTATTAGTTCCAGGTTTTTCAGGCTCACACACCCACTTTCAAAAGTTTGCAGCACAAAAGTATCCTGAGCATTCAGAAATAGAAACAGAGGCAGAAGGCGTGTACAGGCACAGACACACAACCCAGATGGATCATGACTGAGCAGGATCATTTTAAGATTGTTTTATGCAACTTCAGTGGGGAGGATTCCTGCTCTGTCTATCTTGAGATGAGAGTTGTGTTGAGTCATAACTCAACAGTGACTCGGCTAACATTTGCAAAGGCACTGAAGAAACTTGAGATCATGACAGAAGGTGTTTGCTTGATTGTGTAAACAGGTGTTATGACTAGGTATAAAGCTTTATAACCTGGCCTGTTGTTTTCATCAAAAATTCAATGCCAGGCACCAAAAGCATAAGAACATGTGGAAACAATTCAATACATCAGACTAAGGCTTCCCTATATGTATATTACCTGCCTGCTAGAAGCTAGATTTTCAGAGGATATTTGAGGGAGTATGCCCTTTACCTGGGACACAATCAGCGGCTTCATTAACAATAATAATACAGTCGAAAGTAAGAGAAAAGGCAGTCTAATATGAATCGGACAAAACGCATTCAAAAAGTTATGAAAAAATTATTTTGACAATGACAGGATGAGAAACAAGTACTGGTAGGAGGGAGGCACTAACAATATAGCTACACCATGGTTCAAGACAAAAATTTGCAAACACAAACAAACTTCAATCCCAACTCCTATGACCAACAAAAATTATAAGATCAGTTTTTGACCCAAATGCTCAATGATATTTTACGCATCAATTTGATGCCACAAAGGAAACAGATGGTAATCACACCACCACTTGGAAGGATATTATAGATCAGAGACAGGACTGACAGATAGAAGCCCACTGTGATTATCAAAGTTACTGCTAATATTGCCCTTTATTTGATAAATGTAAGAGTGTGTAATTTCTAACAAGCATAATTATGATAACAAGATTTAGTTATTGACTTGTCATGTTATCTACCATAAAGGGGGAAGAGAAGAAGGAACAATTTTTTTTATCCTTTTGTGAATGACTACATTAACATTTTTTGCCAAACTTTATATTAAGCACTGTTTGGAAAAAAAAAGGTACTGGCTCTGTCTTTACAGATGTACATACATATGTGATTAAAAGGAAATAAGCTCACAGCTCTAATTTGAGCTTGCAGCATGTTTTTTTTCACCCTCCTGGCAGCTCTGGACCAAATTGCTGGGCATCAGTCTTGTTGTCACAGAATTGGATATTACATAATGTGCTTTGCTGCTGTAAAGGATGCTACAGTGGGCACAGATTCCCTAACTTTTTTTTGTATCAACCCACCACAGCCTGATTTGTTTTGGTCTTGTTTTAGTATTGAAATGTGTTCATGTAAAGCAAACTGTAATTCTGTTTTGAAAGGTCCTGTAGATATAAAGTGTATTACTATATTGTCACTTGGGCCCCTAGAATGATTATTTTATGTTTCACTTAATTATTTTTTTTTTTTACATTTCATTTTTGTTTGTAAATGAGGAGAGAAAAGTTACCAATGAAAAAATACTTTATTTCAATATGGACCCTTGATAAAAAATCGTGTGTACGGCCTGTGCTTCAGTTTGTATACTGGTACCAGTTTTAATGAAAGGCATCCCACTGCTCATGTCATTCATCAGTAATATATTTGCCAGTCAAATAGAGCTGCCCATCAGAGATACACTAACCTGTAATTCCATGAACACTGCAGTAAACATGATGTCATTGATAATTCACAAAATCAACTGATCTGTAATAGTGAATTAGGGTAATCCTAAACAGATAATAATTCATGCTCATTGCTACTGTTTTTGTATTATCTTAAAGTCATTATAAACCTGAGGTCAGTGGTTATTCTGTTAGCCTTAACAGCTGGTATGGTGAACTCCTGACTCCAGTTAAATACAGGCAACACTTCGTTGGAAAAACAGTTTAAATATTAGGCTACTCTGGTGTTTCATTAACCCAATGAAGAGGCAAACGTAAAATCATGTACGTTACTAGCTACTTTTTGGATACCTGAGGGAGGATGTCTCCTGCGAGAAAACCTGTTCTGTGAGATTTCATTGACTTTATCAGATTTAAGTCAACATACGTCGGTTTTTACATGTAAAACTACCTCTTATTGTCGTTTCTAACCGGATAAAGAGATAAAAAAAACAACTAAGACTTACCTCTGACACACAGTAACGACATGGCAAAGCGCTTCCAGTAGTTTCACACAGTTTTTGTTTACAGCGCAGGCTCTCCGCGGAGATTTAGCCTCTTCTGTGCGGTAACATTGTAGCGTCCGTTAAACTACTTTTTTTTTTTTTTTTTTAATCGTTGATAAGCTCCTCGTCGATGTTTACAGGTTGTTTTCTGATGCTGGACTTGGGCAGAGAGCTGAAGCCCCCCGCCACAGACACGCCATTATTAAAACTCCCATCGCAGGTTTTTAGACTGACGGACAACCTGAGGGCACTGGAGGGAGGGGAAAGGGGGGTGGGGGGGGGGTCGAGGCACCTGTTACTGGCGTCTGATGTGTCCAATGAGAATGCAGTGCCGCGCTGGAGGGTGGAGCCGTCTGAATACATCTCACCAATCACTGACAGGGACAGGTTGGAGGAAGAAACAGGTGACGCACACGGTTCTCAAATGGACCAAAAACTTTTTTTTGTAAAAGTGAGGTTTTAAATTGTTTAATGAATATCTTATTTTTAAAGCATTTTATTTTTTACTTAATTTGTGTTTTTAGAATTAAATTTAGACTAAAGTTACTCTCAGGTATGGGACTAATTCACTATTTTTCCAGGTGTTGACTACTCCTACCTCCTAAAGTTGTATCTACAACTTGTTTGATCACTAATATCTTAGTTTCTCACTTATTTCTCAGTTTATGCTTCTTCTTTATCCTGCGTTATCCTGTAATTATCATCAATGCATTATCCCCACATATTTTGTTTTATTGCAGTATTTTATCTGTAGCATTGCTGTAACCTTTTCTATGGTTTGAGTCTTTTAAGCTATTGATTTTTATTATTTTAAGCTTTAGTCACTGCCACTGCTTACTAATATTAGCCACTGCTTTATTGATTTTGCAAAAGTGAAAAGTCGGGTCAGGTTTATTAACCCTTTAATCACTAATGAGCTTTACAGAAATTGAGCCCACCTGATAATCAACAATCAATCAAGAAAAAAAAAATAGAATGCATTTCTCTTTAGCCCTATCCCTATCTAGTTGGTCATCACCACCATTTGACATCAGTCCCACTGGAATTTTATGTGCACCAGCTGAACAAATCTAGACTCACACTACGTACACCCCATTCAAGTGTGATCAGCCATGACAAAGAACAAGGGACCCGAACAATAATAGGGTTAAAAGTTAATTAAATTTGAATATGTTTTTTCTCTAAGGAGCCATAACTGTAGAACGAAAACAAACTCAACAGCACCACCCTGTGTGTTTAGTGAGTCAATGCATCGAATCGTTTGATGTATGAAAGGGATTAAAATCAGAATCAGAATCAGTTTTATTGGCCAAGTATATTTACACACACGAGGAATTTGACTCCGGTTTCTAGTGGCTCACACTGTATTTACATACCACAATGTTCACGAATATACACATGGACATACAGCCAAATAAGACAACAAAGCTGAGTAAAGAAAACTAGACATAAACATATGACTATTATGCACAAGAAAGTAGGAGAAAAACTAGATACATACATATAGAAATAACAAATGGACAACAACACACAATGTCAACATACAGGTCAAAGAGTTTCTGTAAACTGTAAACAAGGATGCAAATAGTGCAAATGTGTGTAAGAGAGTATAAATCAACATATATATAAATTACAACATATTTTGCTTATCCCCTTCACACCAGATATGGGGCATTTAAAGGTTTGACCTATAATAAAGGTGCAGGCATTTAATATTTTGAATCTAGAATATACTCAATGCAGATGGCAAAATCTGCATTGGCAGGGTGAAATTGTTGAATTATTATTATTATTATTATTATTATTATTATTATTATTATTATTATTATTATTATTAGTAGTAGTAGTAGTAGTAGTAGTAGTAGTAGTGGAACCATATCCTTCTGGTTCCTGTTGCCGGCGCTGGCGGAGTTTCTCAGCGTTGCACCAATGATGTAACTTTCATTTCCTGCTCAGTAAGGGTCACTCACATGAGTGTAGAGTTTTGGTAGCTAGATTCCAGTTTGCGGAGCTGAATCTACTCAGTACAGTCACTCAACTGTATTTAAAAGATGCTGCGGACACTGTGTCGGGCCGGCGGGGCGCTTCTGCAGGTAAATTCAAGCGTTACATCATCTGCGGCTCGTTAGTTCGTGTAAACCTGCAGAGAGAGACACTGCCTTCATGTCATTCAGCGTGCATCAGTGTGTTAATGATCCACGAACTGTCACTCTTCAGCCGGACAGAAGTGTCACTTAGTCCGTATTAAATAAGAAAATGTACTTTTAAACCTTTACGCAGATGAATTACTGACCAAATTGGACGCTTCTGTGCTGTTGTTAGACGGCTGCTTGTGGCTTTCAGTGAATGTCTTTTTATAGAAGTTAAAAGTATCAATCATTAAAAGTGTGTAATAGCATTCACTTATCCAGCAGGCATTCAGAGTGGAAGAATAATATACAGTAGGGATGTAAAGTGAGAATAGAAACTTGTACTGTATATAATGATATAAATATGCTGTATGAATACATATAGATGAGCTGTAAGGAAATAGAAATAACTACATTGAATAAATCAGCCAAACCAAAAATAAGTAACGTTCAATATATATAAAGTGAGCAGAGGCTATATAAATTTTGTGTATATCAACAACTTTGCACATTTTTAGAGGATTCGGAATTGCTATGTATGTATGTATTTATTTATTTATTCCTTTATTTCAATTGTATTTGTAGTTTATATGAGAGTAATAGTTTAATTGTTAAGACTTGTTATGGTTGTGAGTTTTTAATATATGTATAATTTTTTGAGACCATAGCAGGAATACGAGCAAACAAACTAAAAATCAAATAAAAATTGGCGGGAAATAAACTGGCAGCAATTCTGATATTCGATTAACTGCACAAAACAAAACCATTCATGATCACTAATCTTCAGACAATTCCTATATCAGTTTTATAGCTGATTGATACATTTTATACTTCTGTGTGTTTGTAGCAAACCCAGCGAACGGCGCCGAGGTTGTGGGTGACACCAGCGCAGCAGCGATGGGCGTCCAACCTGCCCATGAACACTGTGGTCCTGTTTGTGCCCCAACAGGAAGCCTGGGTGGTGGAGAGGATGGGTCGCTTCCACCGGATCTTAGAGCCGGTATTATCATTGGTTTTAATAGATTTCAAAAAACCAAAAGCATAATTACTAGAACAATGTCCTGTTAGATATGTAATCTTGTTTACTCATTCTGTAATGAAATATTTACTTTTTTAAAATCACAATTGTACCAATTTTAGACTGTGTTTTATTTAGGCAAAGTTCTTGTACAGAGAACTGTAGTACTGTATATCGGTTATTGTTTATGCGGTAGTATGAAAAAAAAATTCAAGTGATACCCAATCCTAGTGTCAGATTCAACAGGTATGGGGAGGTGCTACGAGTCTTTAACATTTTCCCCTTTTCCTTCTTTTAGGGTTTAAACTTCCTAATACCTTTACTTGACCGAATTCGCTATGTGCAAAGTCTCAAAGAGATTGTCATTGATGTCCCAGAGCAGTCTGCAGTATCTTTAGGTGAGTAACAGGCTTTTCCATTACTGGTGGATAGATCAGTATTCATCATTTTCTGATGATTATGTTGAGCCCGTGTGACACAGTGGAAAAAAAAGATCAAATTTCCTTTGTTTTTTACAGATAATGTAACACTACAGATCGATGGAGTGCTTTATTTAAGGATTTTAGATCCTTTTAAGGTAAGCTGGCAAAAATTAGATCTGCTTTATATAATGGAGGGATTGTCTTCTCTGTTTTATGTTATGTTACGCTCTGATCATTGTTTTATGAATGCATTTCTCATCACTTGTGTTTGTTCCCAGGCCAGTTATGGTGTGGAGGATCCAGAATATGCTGTCACACAGCTTGCACAGACCACCATGCGTTCAGAACTGGGCAAACTCACTTTGGACAAAGTGTTCAGGGTAAAGACACTACTGCTACTACTACTACTACTACTACTACTGCTGTATCTCACATTGTTCTGTATCCCTGTAATGAAAAGTTTGTAATTTAAAAAAAATTGTTTCTGTTTTTTAACTTATTTTCAAGGAAAGGGAGTCCCTCAACGCCAACATCGTCCACGCCATCAACCAAGCCTCAGACGAGTGGGGAATCCGTTGCCTCCGTTATGAAATTAAAGATATACATGTTCCACCTCGTGTCAAAGAATCCATGCAGATGCAGGTGGGGTTAATATGATGAGTATGTGAGACAGTGAAAAGGGATCAAAGGATATTTTATTTGGATTTCAGTTGCTGGAGGCCTTATTAGATGTCTTCAGCAATTAATACAATTTTTGTAAATCAGTGTGTGGCTTTTGTTGTTTAAACTGCAGTAAGCCAGTCTAAAATTCAGCACTTTACTAATATAATGAGATTCCAGGCAATCTAGAGAGACGTATTAATCACAGAAAAAGTTGTATCACTCTGTGTAGGTGGAGGCTGAGCGTAAGAAGAGAGCCACAGTGCTTGAATCTGAAGGGACGAGGGAATCAGCCATTAACGTCGCCGAGGGTCGTAAACAAGCTCAGATCCTGGCCTCGGAGGGTGAAAAAGCAGAGCGGATCAATAAAGCGGCTGGTAGGTGCATTCACAGACCCAATTTAGTTGTTTTATCTGTAATTTTTAACGCGAGCTATTGTGCTCGGAGGGATAGCTCTTGTATTCTCCAATATCTGCTGCTCTTAAGTTGAGGTTGTGGGGCTAAAAAAATGATTTAAAAAAATACTCAAATTACTGCTGATTAAACAAGCTACATATCACTAATACATAACTGTGTTCCATTCAGGTGAGGCCCAAGCAGTGCTAGCCAAAGCTGAGGCAAAATCCAAGGCCATCCGTATGCTGTCAGAAGCTCTGACTGAACAGGTGAACGGTTATTTATATTTTTAACTAACTATATTTTTTAATGGGATTACCATGATCACAGTCTTATTTTTAGAAAGTTAACGAGAGCTTTTTTTTTGTTTCAATTTGATATTGTTTTGTGTGCATTGTGCAGAATGGAAATGCGGCAGCCTCGCTAAGTGTGGCCGAGCAGTACGTGTCTGCTTTCTCCAAACTCGCCAAAGAGTCCAACACCATCCTTCTGCCATCTAATAGTGGTGACGTTAGCAGCATGGTCACACAGGTATGTATATATATATATATATATATATATATATATATATATTCATGTTCAGAGCGGGGTCAGTTTTATAGAATTGTTAACAGCCCCCCAGATTAAGTAGGCTTGTTGCTTTTGTTGTCTTGACTCATCATGTTTTCCCGCCCTCAGGCTATGACCATTTACAGTACGCTGGCAAAGACAGCCCCAAAAGTAGCAGCAGCGGCGGAGGAGAAGAGCGAAGAGCCTGAGAACCATTCAGCATCATCTCAATAACGGGGGGGGGGGGGCGGAATC
Source organism: Thunnus albacares (assembly GCF_914725855.1). Classification (NCBI taxonomy): domain Eukaryota; kingdom Metazoa; phylum Chordata; class Actinopteri; order Scombriformes; family Scombridae; genus Thunnus; species Thunnus albacares. Next base: position 22,025,589 of record NC_058123.1, read on the forward strand.
TGTGAATGAACTCAAAAGCAGTAAATGACACAGAACCAGGAGAAGCAGTTTATGTTTCATACAGTAGTTACAGGTCTCCAAGGCATCGCTGTGTGACCGAAGCTCACATACACATCCGCTAGCAGGACAGACGGAAAAACTGCCAACTTATAAACTCTTGGGATTTCTTGCCTTGGGAGTCCTGGGAAAATCACATCTTTTGTAAGAGGATTTATAATCTTCACTGACTATTGTTTATGTTGGTCAGTTATTTTCAGGTTGGGAAATTTAACACCAGCCTCCAGCCAAATATACTCATAGCAGTGACTTTGGTAGGCTGACAGAATGGAGACATTTATATTAAATAAGCCCTGGATGTTGTGCAGTATATGATTTCTTGGCATAATTCCCACATAAACCCTCATGGAATTGGATGTAAAGGTTTTGAAAATGTATAAGTTTAAGTGAAACATAAGATTGTGTACAATGTTTTCTCCTTTTTTTGCAACCTGTTTTGGTACTGTTTTTGGTTCAGTTAGCTCAGGTTTACCATCTGCTTTGATATGGCTTGTTTACAGAAATCAGAAGCAATTGTTCAACTGTCTTCAGCATCGTTGGGACCAGCAACTTTAAGTTGCTACATGTGATGTCTGGCTGGAGGGCTCAGCATGGTCAAAAGTTTCCCAAAGTGTAGTAAATTGACAGTTTGGCTCATGTTATATTAAAACTTTATTGTATCTCCCTTGAAAAGCAAAACCAATCATTGCTTGAGAAATAGTCTTGAGAATTCAGAAATATTTCCCTCTTGATAGTATACAAAGTCAGCGTGCCTGTCCTCTTCATGTATGTATTCGCCTCTTATGTCTTATGGGATATATTTATTAGATATCAAGGATTTCTGTAAAGAAAGACCACTGATGCTTACAGGTTTATGGAAAATAGTGCAACATGAAACCAGCACATCTTAGTGTGTATCATTTGAGACCCTCACAAGAGACTTTAGAAGGTATATGTGGGGGGGGAATGGGATGTTGTGAAACACTTGTTTAAAAATATACAATTATGTTAAAAGAAAATGGTGCAAAAGAGAAACTAGTGGATTTCTTCATATGTAATGATATGAAAATGTTGGCTGTTGAAAAAAAAATTCACAGTATGATTTTGGAAAATGAATGTTAAAGTTCACCTCCATGTTTTAGTTTTCTGTTGCGGTTCTGCAATGTTAAATTAGCATAAAATAAAGAACATTGTTGAATTGTTTAAGTAGGTCTGTGTTTGAACGGTTTTATTTCAAAATGTGCCACTACGATTTTAAACCAGTAGCAATGTGGTACAAAGTGGTTGGGTTAATCCCATACAGTCTATGGTTGATCCAAGGGGGAATGAAGGGGAGAAACAAATTCAGCAGCACTGGATTTCATAACATTTGACAGTTCCAAAATTCCCCAAATGTAGTTAAACGCATTTTTAGAAACTCTTCAGGAATTTTCTGCATCATACGATAGAGCCAAACGGGCATGACTGTTACCATAATAAGACAGACTTGAAATAGGATTGATTAATTTACCAGCAGATAATCTGCACTTTCCGCAAAATGAAATTATTTTTGGTTCCTTGAAGTAGTGACAGAGTGAGACATCTTTATTTCGCCCTCTGTGTTATGGGTGTTTGATCCCTCCACTATGTCTTACAGACGGTATGGACCCAGTTTGCATTGTATTTTATTGCATATCTCACTCAATTATTAGATTTAATAAATAAAAATAATAAACTTTATTTATATAGCACTTTTCAAAAACAAGTTTCCAAAATGCTTTACAGACATAAATACAGATAAACACAATGCAACTACAAATTAGAATAAATTCAATGCAATCAAGAAATAAAAACAGATCAAAGACAATGAATAAAAATCCCAAGAATTAATAAATGAATAAGATATAAAACGAAACAAAAAGAAAAAAACTCTTAATTAAAAGCCATATTATAAAAATTAGTTTTTAAGAATAGTTTTATAAGAGGACGCTGATGTAGCTTTTCTGATTCCCAACGGAAGGTATAAGGAAATAATAAATAAATAAGGAAATAAAATTCGTCAACATTTTGTCAATACCTTCTTGACTAGTGTTTTTTGTATTTATGTAGCAAGAAACCTGCACCTGCAAGTCAAACTTCAGGGATACAAATTTAGACATCAGCTGTGTCACCAAGAAAAACGTCCGCCCCGAATTTCCGCCGGGTTCTTGCACGCTGAAGTTCCTGGCTGTCACCAGCAATCTAATCTCATTGTACCGGAGTCCCAATGAAGGTGAGCGTGGTGTCGCGTCGTTCTCTGTTTACCTGAGACACCTGTGCCCCCTGTGTTGTTAACACACACACATTAACGTCCGCCCTCCGGCCGAGAGAGGACGAAAACCCGACTGCTACAAGGTCAGTGATAACAGCTAGGCGAGCTAGCCGCGGCTAACAGCGTTAAATGTCTCCTCCGTTTAACGTAAAGCTATTAATAGTTAATATTACCTGTCACGTCTGAATGTTGTGTGCCGTTTTGCTTAGTTTAAGTGGAGCTTGAAGTTCACGTCAACTGAAACGTTACCAGCGTTAGCATCTCGTGTAGCAGGTGTCACTGACTTTTTTTTCCCTTGGTGTGTAAAACGTGCCTAAATTAGACTTGTATTGACTTGTGTTATATGTGTGTTTGTGTGTAGGATGAAGGGGCTCCCTGTGCTGTCCCTGCTCCTCTGGATGTGTGCGGTGTACTCTGTGGGCATCTACCTGTTTGTGGGTGGATTCCTGCTGGTGAGGCTGGAGGTGAACAGGACCAGCACCTGTAGAGACGTGCTGCACCCCGGAGAGGAGCCGGGGGACTTCTGCCGCGTCCAGCCACGTTTCCGCCGGGCTGTCCTCCTCATCATCGACGCCCTGAAGATCGATTTCGCCCGTTTTGACCCCAACAACACGACGCCCCGACCTTATGAGAACAAGCTGCCCGTGCTGGAGGAAACAGCCTCATCCAGGCCTTCCCACGGCCGCCTGTACCCCTTTCGTGCTGACCCACCCACCACCACCATGCAGAGGATCAAGGGCTTCACTACAGGGTCCTTGCCCACCTTTGTGGATGTAGGTAATAACTTTGCCTCCAGTGCAATCTTGGAGGACAACCTCATCCACCAGCTTGGGCAAGAAGGTGAGTAGTTAGACAGGGATATAAGAATGAGAAATATTTTGTTAACTCCAAGAGGAAATTTAAGTGTCACAACAACACTGTACAACACACATCACACACAACAATAGAATAAAATAAAATAGTCAAATAGAAAATATTGTTATTATACATTGTGCAGTAATAGTATATAATAAAATGAGAGTAGTGAGAGAGAAAAATAGTTATTATCCATTGTGCAATGATTGTATACATAGTATATAATGAAATATGATACATAATAATGTGCAATAGAAACATTGTTATTATACATTGTGCAGAACAATAATAATTATGTAGTGAATATATCTGCAGTTCAAGACCCTTATTCAGGATACATCACATTATGGATGTATCCTGTGGAACTGGAGAGGTAAATATACCTCCGAAATTAGATTAGGAGAGTTACCACTCAGCTACCAAGGGCAAAATATCTGTCACGGCATCAGTGATTAGGGTGTGGTCAGAAGAACAGTTACTTTATGAGCAGTTTGGAACTGTGCTGTATTTTCACTGCCAGAGTGCAGAGCAGTACAGGGTTTAAAATATGTGTGAGAAAAGAAGAACACACCTCATATAAAAATCTGTCATGACACTGGTGCAAATATATTGCTAAAAGTCTGATATATCACAACTTTGTATATAACAAACATGTGATCAAATGTCAAATTATCATCATTAATAGTATTGTTACAAGGTTTAGGAATTGGACGAAGTCTAGAAAAGCATGGACAAGTAGGAGAACTACAGTTTTCGAGATGTCAGTCAGATACCTTTATCTCACATTTATGTTACATGTAAAAAATATCTAGACAGTTATATGGCCATTATGCTTAAAAGGAAACCTTTCTTTCTACCTCAAAAGAAAGATATGGTTTGGTCGTTCTTAAACGTGCGTGTCCCCTTACAGGCAAACGAGTGGTGTTCATGGGCGATGATACTTGGGAGAATCTTTTTCCTAAGAAGTTCTACCGTTCTCTGCCCTTCCCTTCTTTCAATGTCAAGGATCTGCACACTGTGGACAATGGGATCCTCCAGCACCTCTACACAACCAGTATGTATTTTGTTCATATGTTTTTACTGTACCATGAGCTCATACATGTTAACGTACATTATGCAGCCACAGTGGGGAAAAAAAACGTCTAACTCCTGGCTGTACAGTATGTTAATTTGTTACCTATGTAAGATCATAAGCACTTGACATTGTTATTGGGATACAAAACATTAGAAAGCAGTGAAAGATTTACTACAACCCTGGATGATGTACTTTAACTTCAATTAATCAATTACTAAAATAGATGAAGATACATTTTTTGTCCATCAATTAATCGTCTAATCGTGCTTCTGTTGTATACATGCACTTCATATCTGTCCATCTGTCACTTGTTGTTGGTTTTGACAGTGGTGGGGGGTGACTGGGATGTCCTGGTTGCTCATTTCCTCGGGGTGGATCACTGCGGTCACAGGTTTGGTCCCGACCACCCGGCCATGGCTGACAAGCTCACCCAGATGGACGGAGTCATCAGGTCAGACAACAGTACAGCTGCTACGAGCTTGTTCGACAGCATCCCCAGCTGCAATCATCATTATGTGCTGTCTCAGTGCACCTGTAGTTCTGTTCACTTCACACTGTTCACTTGCTGTAATAACACAGTCAAGTTAAGTGTAAGACGCTGACCCAGACAGTCATGGACAGGGAGGAAATATCAGAAATGAACGAGCAACTTGAACATTAAAATCAGACGGTCAATATTTGGGAAATTATATATTTTTAAAGAAATGGACAGGAACTCCACTGAACCCCTCTGCCCATATTCATCCTTTTCCTTCAGGTCTGTGATTGACCGTCTGCAGAATGACACCCTCTTGGTGGTGATGGGAGATCACGGGATGACAGACACCGGAGATCATGGTGGAGAAAGTCAGAAGGAGACTGACGCTGCCATCTTTCTCTACAGCCCTTCCCCTCTTTTTCCCGGACCCCCGTCGCAGGTCAGTAGAGTAGATGCCTTTTTCACACTCAGTTTTAACAAGAGCTCATTGATACTGTAATGAGAGGGAAAGAAATGCAAAGGAACAGTTTATTTTGTGGTTGAGTTGGTAGGATGAATTACTAGCTAACTAATCAGTGTCAAGAGAGGCCTTTGTGTATTTTTAACTGGGTTATACTATAGAAAGGCAACCTTTCTAACCTTTTTATACTAATCAAAGTAAATGACAAGTCTGCTTAAAGCGGCTGTAATCAATATTTTTATAAGTGTCAGTGGCATAGCTTGTAGTGGTGAGCTAACAGAGAATTATCACCTGACTCTGCAGCTCTCCTTGGCTTTACGTAGCTTTATAGCGAGTTTCAGCTCATTATTTTTGCCGTCCGGCTGCAACGTTACTGTTTTGGTTCACTCTCACTGCTCTCATAGTGTCATTTTCAGCCACAGCAGGCAGCTGTTTTCAGAGAAAAACCTCTGAAAACCCACTGTACACCACCTGCATAGCACCAAATGGAAAACAGACACAGTTAGCGACTAGCTGGTGAACATAGTGGAACATTTTGCAGCTATAAAGAGCCAGACATTTGGTTGTTGCTGTGTAACTGCTGGATGTGTAAATAAGAAACTGTTTGCTAACAAGTTCGCCATATCAACTTTAAAGGTTATTTATTATATGTCAGTGTTATGTTCACAGCTTTTTTCTGCTGTCCCCTACTGGCCAAAAAAATCACTTAATGCAGATTTAAAAGCAAATCAAATACTACTCAAGTTTATAAAAACGAGATTAGGAATACAGGGTTTATAACCAGGTCTGGCAAACATAGGAAATATCTTTCCCAGTCTTGATAAACACATTGAAAAGTTTAGAATTAATTAGAATAAGTAAGAATAAACAATAATAAAAACAAAACAGCATAAAAGAATAATAATAAAAACTAAGATCTTAAAGATCTTGGCTCAGTTAGAACAGGAAATCTGATGTTAGCGTGACTATCAGTAAAAGGTATGAAATCCCACATTCCAGTAATCAGTTAACTAGGTGTATATGCAACAGAGAGCAAGAGATAAGCCCACAGCAGAAAGAAAACTCTCGGACCTTTTGAGAGAACAGATCACACTGTCGAACAACAGGAGCAAATCAGTTCAGTCCATGAATGAGCTGATAAGGAACCAGAGGTAATTGATGTCATCAAGGATTTTAATTTCTCATAAATAAATTAGTTTTATGTGTTTTTTAATTTGATATCAAACAATAGTTTACATCACGTTTATCTCTCCAAATTCAGCAGAGTGTTTGCTGTATTATGAGTATGAAACATCAAACCATTCAAAGCATTTGCCTGAATCCACAAATTTGATGCTGGCAGGTGGTCTCTGCCTGTTAAGGGGTAAAACACTCAAGTAGTGAACTTCACAGCTCATTTCCATAATTGCAGTGTAATTGGAGCGTTACATAACACATTGTGGAAAACCACGGGTTGCATGACTGTACAGAAAATACCCACCAGTACAAGGAATGGGAGAGATTATTAGACATGATGCTCTATTAGACACTGAGACACTTTTTCTATTCAGTGATCAGTTATTTTTATCTACCAGTAAACAAATCCACTAATCTCACTGATGAATGTAATGGCAGAGGTAGCTGATTGCTTGAGTTGAGTCATTTATTCATAATCTGCTTGCAGTTAAGAGACTACGCCAACTTTTGAGAAATAAGTGCAATTAATCACCCAAAAATCGCCTGTTTGTTTGTGGTAGCTTTATCTGTGCTGGTTGCTATGGTAAGTATTTATAGGCACTTTTTTATCATTGAGAGTGTGTCTAATTGAAAGAGAATTATTTTTTGTTTATCAGTCCACTTAAGCCGAGCAGTTTAAGATATGTCATTAATCAGTTACTGATTACATATTAAAATGTCAGTAATGCAGTAATACAACCCCCTTTTATGTCCTCACATTTGTAGCGTGAACCAGACGTGGTGCCCCAGACTGATCTCGTGCCCACCCTGGCTCTGCTGCTGGGAATTCCCATCCCGTACAGCAGCGTGGGGCAGGTTCTCTTGCCTTTATTCCCTCCTCACGGGCAGACAGCAGGTGCAGTTGGAGGTCTCAGCCAGCTGGAGGCGCTGTGGATCAACGCAAAACAGGTACTCTGCTCAGTAGAGAGTTCACTTGGGCTTGCCAGTTAAAATGTCTTCATGTGGGGGAAAAAAGACTTCACTTTAAAATGTGATACATACCCTGGAGGATGTTCAGTTGTACACAGTGTGTGTTTTTGTCTCTCTGTTTAATTTTACTTGTCTTACTGATGTGACCGTTCTGTCTCTGAAGGTCAACCGTTTCCTGGAAACATACTCCGGCATGGCAAAAGATATCCCACCAGAGAGCCTCTCACAGCTGAAGGATGAATTTGCCCGCCTCTCCTCTGAGTACCTCTCGTCGGTTAGAGAGGGTCGGTCACCCTCCCCAGAGCTGGCCTCCTCGCTGCAGGCTTACCTCACCTCCGTCAGAGACACCTGCCGAGCTACCTGGGCCCGATTCAACCCACTCAAGATGGCAGCAGGTTTAGCCATCTTGGCGCTAGCCTGCCTGATGTGTTTCATCCTTTCCCAGCTGTCGCTTGTGCTGGTCAGAGAGAACGGTCCAGTACTGAAGGTCCCGGTTGTGGCGGCGTTAACAGGGGGGGCTTGTGTGGCTGCCGGTCAGCTGCTCACACAGGGCTACATCGAGGTGGCATGGTGTTTGGCAGCCGCTGCCTTCAGCTCTGAACTTTTCTTCTTCTGGAGGGCTCATCGATCCAGGGCAACTGCTGTGGCTAAGAACGGAACTAAAGTTCCAAAGTCTGCTAGCTGGCTGACACCCAGTAGCCTCCTCATCCCCCCTCTCTTGGTGCTCCTCCTCCGCTGTGCCTCTCTGCTCTCTGATAGCTATGTGATCGCTGAGGGCCGTGTAGTCACCTTTCTGGTGTTCTCTCTTGGTCTCTATATTCCCTTCCATCTCAACTGGGAAGGCCTGCTTCTTCCCCCCATCCATGACCCTCTGAAGCCTGCTGGGCTGCTGCCTTCACCCGCCTTGTCCCCATCGACTGTGAGAAAAGAAAGCAGCACCCTCCTAGCCTGCTTAGGACTCCTCGTTGGCAGCCTCTACCTCTCCCTCTCCTTCCACGGCTGTCGTGAAGAGCAGGGCTCTTGCCAGCCATCGCCCTTCCTTTCTCCTCTTTCCCGGATGCAGGACAATCAGCTGAAGAACCTCCACTACATCCTATCAGTCTTCTCCCTGGGCTTGTGGACGTATCTGTTGAGACGATGCCTCCGCCACTACGGTAACCTCAATTCCTCAGGTGGGACAGTGTTCACAGCCCGCTGGATCCTACCACTGCTGTCTGTGTGCCTGGGGCTGCACTGGGCTGTTAGTGCCACTCCAGAGGACAGCTTCAGGAATCTGGCCCAGCTGATCAGCCTGGCACAGCTGGCCCTCCCCAGGGCTGCCTTCTGTCTCCTGGGACTGGGTCTTTTCCTGATCTGGCTAGACCCTCTCACTGTGTTCGTGAAGACAAGGGCCACAGCTTCAGCCAGGGGCTCCTCTCTACCCCCACCCCGCTACCGAGCCAGCACCGGCATCAGCCCCCAAGCAGAGCTGCACCACCTCATCCCCCAGATCTACCAGCGCATGCGTCGTTCCCTGGACGACGGAGAGCTGAGCGGGGGCGGCGAGGTGGACAGCAGGCCTGCTGTGGAGGCCTACGGACTGGGAACGGTCTACTCTGCCCCTCTGCTTCTGTTCTGTGGCCTGCTGGGGATAGGTCTGCTGCTGCTGCACCCAGAGGGCATGGCTCTGTCTTTCCTCCTGCTGCTGCTAGAAATGGGAGCTCTGTTGCACATTCACGCCTCCTCCACCACCCTCAGTGGCCTGCATGGAACATATCCTGGTGAGATACTCAGAATCACACACACAGAGCTTTTCTTTTCTGGTTTGTTTGCCTCTTCTTGAGTCATTACATTTTGGTTACCTTGGTTACGCTCACACCACTTCTCGTTGTTTCCCTCAGGTGGCTTTAACGTGCCCTGGACGCCCGTTGTGCTGTGGTCCCTGGCTGCCACCCAGTTCTTCCATGCCACAGGTCACCTGCCCACCTTCCCCTCAATCCAGTGGGGCGCTGCCTTCGTGGGATTCCCTGATGGACACACAGGCACCATGCTGCCCGCCTCACTGGTTACCCTCAACACCTTTGCCTCACACATCCTGTTTGCAGGTAGCGATCCTACTTAAGAGTGAAGCAGTTAGCAAGTTTAATATGATTTAAAAAAACCATGATTCTTTAGGGAAATGAGGCTGCTGCATCTGAAAAAGTAATAGGATTCAGCTGCTATAAATGATGAGGCACAGTATAAACAAAGAATAAGAATATACAATAAGCAATAGAAAATATTTTGAAATTACTCGAATTAAATGATAATTTAATTAAAACCATGCATTAAAATATGATGTATTCAGTGTTTTGTGGATTATTTATTATTTTTATTAATAAATGATTCATATTTGCAGTGTTACATACTACACACAGCGGGACATTGCTTAATTAAAGTACAAAAGCTTTTATTTATTTTAAAAAAGTTTTGTTCAGTTATAACAAACTACAAGAATACTTTGTTAGTATAAATCTAACATATTGAAACATTATGTCATGGCATAATGGCTTCATGAATTTTAATCTTTATCTCAACAACTCTTATAATAAACACATTCCCATCAATGTTTAAAATATGTTAAGAGGGGAAATTAAAGTGCAATATTGGGAACACTGCTGAAAAAGTTTGTTCTTTAATTGTTTTTTAAATAATATGTAAGTCAGTGTGACGGTTGGTCCCCAAAAAAATGTAAACAATACAGAGGCTACTGAATATAAAATCTCAGTTGAACCTGGTAGCTGCACTACTTACAGTTAAGCTTGGTTGGTAAAGCGGATATTTGTCACGCCACAGAGTTTCTGTTGAACACCAAAGTAGTTAAAAGTAAAAGGAAACAGATTTTTAGAATGCTAGAAATGAAATAGTGAACCTGTTGACTTGCTGATTTTGTGTCTCATGTCTCATTGTCTTCAGTGGGTTGTCCATTGCTACTGTTCTGGCCTCTGGTGTGTGAGGTACGTGGGGGCAGAGGAGTAAGAGCTTGTGGAGAAGAAGGAGAGGACGCTGTGATGGAGATGAGACTGAGAGAAAACCCCCAGCAGTTCAGCTCTGCTCTCCTACAACTCTCAACACGCTACCTCTTTATTCTTGGAGCACAGGTACCACCATAGACTAAGAATGTCTGTATAAATTCACATAATGAAGTCTCCAAATGATCAAGTGTCACCAAACAAAAACATGTCATTCAGTTTAGGAATCTATGATCTGGGATTAAGTCCCCTTTTAGTGTGAGGATCATTTCTTTTTTATTTCTTTGGCTCAGTTCCACCTTTTAGAATGTGTATCAGTATCGCATCACTCCACTAAGTATCTGTGCTGTTTTCACAGGTCTTTGCTTCAGTCTGTGCAGCTGCTATCCTCAGGAGACACCTAATGGTGTGGAAGGTTTTCGCACCCAAGTAAGTGCCTGAATGGATTTCCCAGCTCATGCAAATTCACTGACAGTAAAGGCTTTTGAGGATATGGACACGGTATAACTGCAAACCACTTACTCAGGTCACTCAACACACATTAGCGAATGCAAGTCTGCTTTGCTGTAAACAACAACTGTAATGCGTATGTGCACATTTACATCTGTAGAAAGGCCTGTCTTTTTTCAGTTATTACATAATTGGCCTTTCTTTACCAGTATTTTTAAATAATTGTGAGCATGAAATGTTGTTTCCTATGACATCTCATCAAATTATGTGTTTTTATAAGTATTTTAAATAAACATGTAAATTTTATACATATTTCAATTTCAACAAAACAGTTTTTGGAGTTTGGAGTTGCATTTTATGATCAGCATTATATAGAGTTATATTATGTAGTTGGCACGTACCATATTGTCATGTTGTTATGTAGTCATATTGCACAGATAAAGTTAACACTTTCAGGTTTGAAAAGGTTGGTAAGCTTGAATTTGAGATGAATATCGAAACCAGGAAGTTGGAACTGTTTGTAACGGTGATTCCAATGGTCAAAGTCCCGTGTTTTCTCCCTCCAGGTTAATGTTCGAGGCCTCAGGGTTCCTGGTGAGCAGCGTGTTTCTGCTGATCGGGGTCACATTAGTGCTGAGAATAGATTTGGCCGTGGGCCGCTGGTTTAAGAGACTCATCCCCGATGCATCCAGGTAGCAACGGCGCTGCTGCTGCTGCTGCTGCTGCTTTACCACCACAGCCCACCAGAGCTCACTGTGCCACAGAGTAAATGGACATGGTGGTAACCGTAAAGTTTTTTTATACAAACATTGCCATTCGTGTCCAACATAAAGACTCCCACAAACATGTCAAGTGAGGTTGCCTCTTAACTCTATTGAGGGCTAAGTAGTACAATACTGATACTGAGGCCCATCTTTCAGCCAGAGGGACTTCTGCATGTCAACCGAACTCAGCGTTGGACTTTTTTATATGTGGTGTTTTTTGGCGATAAGCTTGTAAACCCTCATACAGTTATTGAGGATTAAGGCCTCTGAGGCCCAGATTGTATGCGGTTAAAAGAGGAAACAGCGGTTTCTGAATGTTTCTCCTAAACTCCTGTTTTCTGACTTGTGGATGAAAACTTCCAAGCTCTTCAAGCAAGACAGTCTTGCAAGTGGTTCATAGTGCAGCAGTCAAAAACCTTCAGTAACTACATACAGAAAAAAGCTACACACCTGTCACAGCTGCCTCAGCATTTAAACAAATTTGGCCTTAAATATGTGAAGGTTTTTTAAACACTTCATTACTTAGGCTGAAATACGCATATTGTATGTGACAGAATGGCTGATTTGACAGTCTCATGTTGTTAAAAAAACAGTAAAATATCAATTAGAGAATTTTCCCTGGTAGAACTGACAATTAGATTTACACCTGAGCCATTTAGCTGACCCTTTTCCATAGTGATTTACAATTAGTGTGCAACTAAAGCTTCTATCACCCGATGTCTGGAGCTAGTGTATTATCAATTCACAAGCGGGTCTACTCCATTTGCCGAAATCCATCCAAGTGCATTACAGCATGTCTGTCATCTAAGTGTCTGCTGGAGGAAGTTTTTTTCCATTTTTTCTATGTTTTTGTATTTTCAAGATGTTGAAATAACCAGTGTTGTCTGGTTACTGCCAATTCATAGAGTATTACTGTGCAGTTAGCTTTTGTTTTTTTTTACAGTTTTGGGTACTTAATCTGCCATGGTCTTTTATGTTTTTTAGGGTTTTGATTCCTAACTCTAATGCCTATTTATAATTAAGATTTTATTAATCACTGAGTTTTCTAATCTCAAATGAAACTTTTGTCTTAATTAGGTCTTGTACACCTTTTCCCGGGAATAGGTGCCTACCTTTTAACAAATGCCTTTTTTTTTTGTGTATGATGTCATCAAGTTGACATGGTCATTAAATCCAGGACCTCCACAAACACTGTCAGTTAATTTATTTCTGCAGGACCTCTGAGTCAGATCTGTTACTGTGCTGCGGCTGTAGTCAGCAGCCGAAGCTCATTAGCTAATACATGATATCGAAGAGATGTTGAGCTCAGGTTGAATTAGCTACACTAGTACTGCATTCCTCAGGCTGTTGTACGGGAGTGATGGGTCGTCAGCCCAATTGATGGTTTGGCGTGGTTGTATGAAGATGGCACATTTGTTTCTGTTTAAAAAAGGAAAAAAAAGTTTAATATATAAATAACTAAAATGATTTTACATTCTGTGAAAACTGTAATAAAAGTTTTTTTTACATGATGTTTTGCTCTCCCAATAATTTGGATTCAAGGATGAGAAATATTAATATTGCACTCAATTTATTCCCAGTTTTGACTTATGATTCTAGATCCATGTTTCAACCTCTGGTTTATTTATTGTAGCAGTGCAAACTATTTATATGGTGCATAAAAGTCGTATTTAATGTTTTGTTTATTGATCTAAGGAGTTGATGGAAGGGATGGGTGCTGCCTTAGGTTTTTACTGCCCATCAGTCAAGGTGATTCATTCATTATTTACTGTGGCTTTCCACATTTCCAGTTACCATAACTCTGTAAGTTGTTGAAAGTATCACTTGCACACATTAGCAAAAGTTCTATGCAAAAGTTTTCTGTGCTTCCATCTAATTCCTATTTTACAACTGAAGATTTTTTAGTTACATATATCTGTTTAGTTACCCTTTATGAGTTTTTTCATCCTTTAAAAAAAAAAAAAAAAAAGTCTCAGATGGGGATTCACACTTTTATTTACACATTCTTTAACTATTAATTACAGAATATAATTTGGTCACAGCCATAACATGAGCTGGACAGGGTTGAATGTCTGTGCTTAAAATGTGCAACTTAAAGGGCATGAAGTCATTTATGATTTAGTTGAACTTGATGAGTGACCAAGGATTTGCTGTGGCATCAACAGACTGCTGGCACAGCTTATGTGTACTGTAAAAGTCAAAAATGAAAAAAAAATCACATAACAATAGAATGTTGAAAATTGAAAAGCATGTTTTGAAAGCCGGAAATCTAAACACCTACCGAAGTAATAACCAAACTTTTGGTATTGATCAAAAGTTCTTTCAACCCCCTGCAAATATATTGGGTTGTTTTTTTGTGCTATGGGCACCTGAAAGATTTTTACCACCCACCTTATTTACTTTTTCCCAAACTTTAACCCAGTGGATATGGGCAGCACATTATTTAAAGAGATCAAATCTTTGCTGATAACCTTTTTTATTTTAGCATTATTTATTAAAAGAAAAAACTGTATGAATTCAACAAATAAAGATCCAAATAAGTCCCATCTTGTAGTTATCATTGTGCTAGATCACCTCCTTAAAAGTATTTTCTTCTCAGGTAAATAATTGTTAGATGCAGCAACTAATGTGACACTATAGTCAGAAATAACAGAACTGTTATTTGAACAAACATGGTTATAACTTGTCACTGACTCAGAAAGACCATTTTTTCTGTGGAAGGAAATCCATGCCAAACATAGAGGAAGACAAAGAGGAAACTTAAAGAGGAACTCCACTGATTTTACCACTGATTTTACTCATCAAAGTCTGTTTACAGGTCCTGGGGTGCACTACGGCATATGTGAAAAATGTCCGTTGGGGTTGAAGACTACAAGTTTGAAAATGAAAAAAATTTTTGGGTGTGGAGTTAGAGAGAAGTGAAGTTACCAGACCTCTGTAGCCCACTCCTCATCTCTGCTTGAGGCTACATTAGCTGCTACTAACATAACACACCCAAATATGTACAGTAGAGTGCATTGAGTCGATTGCACTATGGGTAATGTAGGCCTCAGGTTTTGACAAGGAGGAAGTATGGAATAAAATACTGATACTTGACTGTCCATCATGAATCCAACGATGTTATAGGAGTGCAATGCTAAATTGGCAGACAATGTAACTATCTACAGCAACTATCTACAGCAAGGCTAAAGCTTCTACAGATTGTATTTTGACAGAAAGATGCTTTTGAAACTGAGGTCAGTGGTTCACTGGATATGTCGTGTTTGAGTTATATGTTTTCTTGAGTACAAAAAGAAAACAATCCTCAAACAACAACAAAAAAAGGATGTTTTAATAGCCTACATATAGCAATGTGGTGTGTTTGGATATGGGATAGGTGTGAAGAACAGGCCTCCATCTATATTTATTGATATACCAATAAGTGGTCCTAGCCATAAAAACACCACTCTAATTGAAAACATTGCTGTAGCTAATGCTGTTTGAAGCCTTGGAACTCTTATTATTTTGGATGTGAAACACCATTATGACCGTGAAGCTGCTAAGCAGATTGCCAAGCTTTCATTCAAAGCACCAGTACTTCTCTAATTGCTCATCATTATCAGATGAACAGCCCTTTGGACAACAATCACCGCATTTCAGCTTGCATCAACTATTAAAGTCAGACCAATTTGTGTTATGGGGATGGGAAATCATCTGGCTGCCCTCTGATGTTTGTGCTCTGAATTTGGCAAGAAGGACTTGATCTTTCCACTGGGGATCTGACATTAAATTGTTTTGATGATATCCATCATCACTTTCTGTTGCTCCTCCAGTGAGAATGAAAAGGATGCTGAGCTTCTGGACTCAGTATGAGGTCATTGGAGTAACATTGTCAGCCATTACACCACAAACCAAAGCTTAGTTACTGGATCTGTCAAGGTAAACTTTGAGTCTATAAACTATAAGCATCTGAAAAATGCCAGTTATACTAGCTGGGTTATAAGTGAACAACCTACTTCATAAAAAGAGGAATAAGACCTCTAATATGAAAATCTTTTGTCATGGGGTTTTCTCTTTCTTGCACAGAAAATGAGATTTACAGTCCTCTGGCCTGACCAAATGATTTTACTTCCATCCTGTTTTCTGGCAGAACAACAACCAATTTAAAAGTTTGTTGTTATAGATAGGAAGTGAAGTTAAAGTTTAAATTTTTTGTCCTCTTCTTTACTGTTGTAAAGAGGATTACAATTACTTCAAGCGTTACCAGTAAAACATAGCTATTCAAGTATGTAAATCTACATAAGTGTACTTTTCTTAGAAGCTGACATTTTGAAGATACGTATTTTTTTTACGTGTTTTATTACCTTATATGTTGCAAGACTATGCAAGTTTTGAAAGAAGAAATTAAACTTATACTACCCATAACACCTTTGCTTAATTCAGAACACACTGGTTTTGCTGCTAAAAATTGGTTTGGTATGACCAGTAGCTTATGGTGGCTAGTGTTAGCCAGTGATGGAAGAAGTATTCAGATCCTTTACTTAAGTAAAAGTACCAATACAGCCATGTAAAAACAAGTAAAAGTCCTGCATGAAAAATCTTACTTAAATAAAAGTACATACGTATTAGCAGCTTGATGTGCTTAAAGTATTGCAGTAAAAGTAGTGGTTTGGTCCCTCTGACTAATATATTATCATATATGACATCATCAGATTATTAATACTGAAGCATCAGTGTTAGAGCAGCATGTTACTGTTGTAGCTGCTGGAGGTGGAGCTAGTTTGAACTACTTTATATACAGTTAGTTGGTTTAGTCCAGTGGTTCCCAACCTAGGGGTCGGGCTCCTCCAAAGGGTCACCAGATAAACCTGAGGGGTCGTGAGATGGTTAATAAGAGAGGAAAGAAGAAAAAAAACAACGTTCTGATACACAAATCTGTTTTCAGTTTTTTGGGCTTTTTATCTAATCTTTGATTTTTGGTGAAATTTTGGATCATTTGAACATTTATTGAAATGAAACCATGTGAGAAGTTTAGAGGGAAAAATTATTATTTGGTGGAGCTGTTAACAACTCATAGACTTCTGAAATGCGACCCCGACTACACACTGCTTTATGTAAGACATCAAAAGTCAAAAAGGTTGGAAACCGCTAGTTTCAGTCTTAACAATGTGTTGTATTTTAAAAGCTTGTGTCAAATCTTCATCTGAAAAGTAACAAAAGCTGTCAAATAAATGTAGTGGAGTATAAAATACAATATTTCCTTCTGAAATGCAGTGGAGTGGAAGTATAAAGTAAAATGGAAATACAGTTCTAGTAACTCAAAATTGTACTTAAGTACAGTACTTGAGTAAATGTACTTAGTTACTTTCCACCACTGATGTTAGCTAATGTTAGCTATTAGCAAACATTCAGAGAAATATTGTTGTGTTACTGACATTACAGAGTCAGTTCACTTAAAACTCCTCTACTGTTACACTAAGCTACATTTTAGCATTAAGCTAAAAACTGTTCAGCTAAAGTTAGTTGTAGTTTTACTACATGGCAATACTCAAGTAAAGAGCCAGTATGTGACACTTGTAGCTATAAATTTACTTTAGTTTCATCCAACCTGCCAATCAGTTCTTGATTTTGAGATTTAAATCATTCTAAATGGTTTTTAGAATGACACAACTAAATTAGTTTTCTTGATGCCAGACACATTTGCCTCTGAAACTAAATCACATAATTGATCTTTGGATACACAGACAGCACATAAATATCTGTCTCCTCTCCCAGTTATCACTTCTCAGAATAGCAATTGCATTAGAAGAGGAGAACACATGATTGATGTTACTGTTCTTGTCTCAAATGATTTTAATGGTGGGAACAAACAGGCAATGGATGGATTTTATTTTGGCAATTTGCAGTAGTTTAGCGTTCACATTTTAATTTCAATTGTGTATTTAAAAAAATAAATGCTGTCTCTTTTATATGAAGGCGAACAGTAGCAGTCTGCAAGGCTGAGGTCTTGTTAAAGCCTGTTTGCTTTGGTTTTGATGATGCATATATGAAAATAAGTGATAAATTATACGATTATTAATAAATGTGTTTGAAGTCAGCTGGGTATTTGAATTATGTGATTAAGGCAGCAACAATTCTTTATCCTATTTTATTTTTTGGGTGGATGGATGATTATAACAGTATTAAAATGGCAGTTTGTCAAATTGCATCAAAACGTCAAACTGTACATATTTCTGGACTCATGTAATCACAGAGTAATCTCCTCATTAATCTGCAAGATTAAAGTAGCATCTAACATCACTCAATTTTCCTTTTCATTGCTTTTACTGCAAACCCTGTCTTCCATACACACCTCCATCACTGGGCAATTCAGTTTTGCACTTTTAAATGTATACTACATTTAAATGTAAAAGTGCAAGTGTATTATAATACATACTTTATTTTTGTTTCCTGACATGTTTATCTGCATGTCTCAAAGGGTTTTTGTTCCTGATGTAGATTTTGCCCTACAAAGATTAGAGCAGTGACTGAAAGTAATTTTGAGAGAGTGAGTCCAGGATGAAAGAGAATACACAATGACCGTAAACCATGTACATCACTTTAAAACAGCCACCCTGTTTGTGCTGAGGAATGTTTATCAGTTGCATAAGATTAGGTATGCAGTATCAGTTCAGCACTTCGTTTGATGTTTTGATCTTTTCTTCAAAAAGACAGAAATGGAAATCAAAAGAGGAAAGAAAAAATAATTCTAGTGATGCTGTTTACAGTTTTAGACAAATGTGACTTTAGCTGCTTCCAGGGAACATTTTCACATCACTTTGTATTCCATCTGAATAAAAATGCAATTTACACCGCTGGGTTAAAACACCTTTAAAAAGAAACATTTTACTCAAGGATATGTTTTTAAATGGGTATTGTCTGTTTCTACACACTGTTTCTAGCTTGAGCTCATTGTCATAAGAGGGAAAATAATACAATTACATGAATATCAGATTATTTGTTGGTCACAGATGTTTATTTGAATTTCATACACTTTGATTAAAAAAAACAACTTTCTGCAAGTTCATTCTCAGTGTGTATGAATTATGTATGAATACCGGTATTTCTGAAGCTGATGCCACTAGGAAAGTTAGTGTCAGTGGACTTGCCAGAGGGCTCAAGGTACTCATAAAAGGAACATGTTCAAAGTGAAAGGCTGAGTGCTTCTGAAAGGATCGGATACAATACAGCTTGAAACGCAGTGAGGGCAGCAGGTTAGATGATGTACTACAAAGGATATGCACACTTTTGACATTCTGGAAGTTCACACTAACCCAAACCTCACCCTTAACCTAAACCTAATTTTAACCATAATCCTCAAACTAGGTCATACTGTACCCTTTAAAACACACACACACACACACACACACACACACACACTTGCTTGAAAACTAAATGCACTAATGGTTTGGTTTCTAAAACTTTTCCTTTACAGATGCACTCAAGGAAGAATATGTCACATAATAACAAATAACGGGCTATTTTTGACATCTGGGTAGCTTCACACTACATTTATTTGGAAGATGCTTTTGTCCAAAGTTACTGAGTATTTCCTCACAAGTGCACAATGTGGGGTTCAGCATCTTGCTCAAGGGCACTTCGACAAGCGGACAAGAAGAGGATAGAACCACCAACAATACAACGAATGGATGAACCTTTCTACCACCTGAGCTACAGCCAGAATGACAGAATCTTCCATTTTTACATACATCCAAGATGAAATTTGTGCATATTTTGTGTAGTTATAGCAATAAGAAAAATGTTCAATAATGACATACACAACTGCAGAGAAGAAGAAGAAAGCTTTGTACATGAGGGCATCCAATTACTAATAAAAGGATAAAACATAGAAAAACTCATGTACAAACACATTTGTTTCCCTGTACTTGCACATGCACAGTGAAATGCAGGTGTGTTAATGGCCTTGACTTACACAAAATTGTTATCTGATGTTCAAAAAAAATGAAAGTGACTGCTTGAAGGGATGTATAGCAGTAGGGTCACAGCAACTGTGCATATAAAGAACAGAAAGACACGCACAAAGGAGCTGTAAGACACAAGCTGTTTGCACGCAACTGCACTTCGGTCGGCTTTGGTCCTGTGGCACCTTCCTGTAGGTAAGATCTGCCTCAGTGAGCTATATCAAAACCAAGGAGAGACTGCTTTTCAAAATGATATTCATGTACATCCAGAAGGAAACAATTTCTTGCTTGAATGCTCTGAGACACACATAATTACACCCTGTGAAAATGTGACAACTCAACAATCACAGTTCTTGAAGGCAGTTTATGAACCTCTGAAGAATGTGTCATACCTAAAAACTACTTTGTGGGAGTAAATGTGTGTTTTTTTTTTTAGAACCTTATTGGGAGTAAATGTGTTTTTTAACAGTTTATTTCACTTTGGAAAGACATTATCTAAAGTCAAGTTATGTCAAGTTTATGTGATGGGTTCAAGGCTCTCGAAGATGTCTAGGAAAAACAGCTTCCTCCCAAAAATTGCACATAAGGAAGTAAATGAAGGAAATAATGGGAAAAAAAACCCAGAGGAAGAAATTCAAAAAGAGATCCCCTCTCCTTAGATGGCTTGTGGTGCAATCTAAGGTTTTGGTAATTACAAACTTACATTATATTAGAAAGTTGTAACCTTTTGTAGGAGGAAATACAGAAAAATACAAGAATTGGATTATAATACAAGAATGGGATTATACAAATGCTAATACAAAAATATTTAGCCTAATGTAGTAAATTTGAAATAATTTCTCAGCTGACAGACTGAGAAATTGATGCTAATGTTTCACTTTGTCAATGTGTAAACAGGTAACTGTTTACTAACACGGATGCTATATAGCACCTTAAAAGGTGGTGATATGTCTGCTGCCCCAAAGTAGCCCCCCAAATATAAACAAAAACGGACAGTTATTGCAAGTGGAGCAAGACTATGCTAATGCTTTAATCTGCTGGGAGGAGCCATAGGCTTCATGGAAACCAATGCGAAGAAGCAGAGACTGGATTGGAAGCTAAGCTGTGTGAAGATGATGTTACAGATGGCAATCACAGATGGGCAGAAGCACTATAATACCCATGCTGTTTTTGCCCATTTGGCACCACACACACACACACACACAAGGTCACTGACAGCCACTTGAAAATGAACAGTAAAGAGGTTCCTCTTCTTGTGTGGTGTTGAGTGGTGAAAACCTCTGTCATTCAGGCATCAAGAGGACACTGCAAGATAGCTTCCACTTACTATCTCCAAATCTGACATGTTCCCAACTCTCTCCTCAATTGTCTGGTCTTTCCTACACACATCTAGTACATTTCTCTATTGTCTATTTCTCTATTGTATCAGAATTGTGCTCATAGTGATCATGCATTTTCCTCTAAATTATACAGTACCTCACTAAAAAATGATTTTCCCAGCAGGATGATATCATTTTGAGCTGGAACAAACAAAAACACAACAAAAACAGACACACAATTGACAAAAAGGTTTAAGACTGGGCAAGTGGTTATGTTTCAAACCCTGGAACAGAAGATGGCTTGTAGGCGTTGGAAGTGTGAAAGAGAGGTACTGGCTCTGATAAGATAGGTAATCTCATCCAACATTTTTGTGTAAACACAAAAGAGGATTTCATCGCTGCTTTAAAGAGCTGGTAAAAAGGTTTCCGTGCTTGTGGGAGACCTCAGTTTGTCTCAAGTCCATGACCTACTTTTTTTTAAAAGGTCATACATCGGAGAAGACCGTATAAAGAGCTCAGAAACAGCTGCTAAATGAATCAGTGAGATGATTTTACTTCACTATTGATGCTCTGAAGTGGAAGAAAGAGCAGATATATTAGTGGTTGGCATTATGGTGACCTAGTAATTTTCTATTGATCCTCCAGTTTGCTGAGGCTTGAATTTAGGTGTTCATTAGTAGTTCAATGTGTTTGATTTTACACTGATAGTCTAAAATATTTTAATTAATATCTTGAAACATTAAAACTATTCAACAATTCAGAAAGTTAAGTTATGTGCCAATTTTCAATGCAACTAACTTTTTTGGCCTATGATGACTCCTTTTTGAACCTGGTTTGTGTTTCTGCATCTCTCATAGTTGCCTTGGGTTTTATAAAACTGACTGAAAAATATTATGTAGTACATTCAGCTCTCCTGTGGTCCACTTAGTGCAGTAGTGCACATGATCAAAAAGTTAATTTAAAACTTGACTCACTTATGAGCAATGTATTAGTGATTTCAAGGGCTTTAGGTTGATTCCATAGGCATTGAATAGATTCAATATCCTCAAGCTACTACAAACAAACACTCATGCTGGTCAGACAATCCTCCTTGGGTGATATCAAAGCACGTCCACCTTAAAACAGAATCCAGTATTTGACTATGATGATTCAGAATGCTCGCAGGATATTCCTGACTTCTCACACCTTAGATAGAAGTATTGAGCTGCTTGCTTGCTTCCTTTGGGCTGTTTAAAAATTTCTAAATTTGGACAAGCACTGAGTTATAGTTAGGATTACAGGAAGTTAGACAGCTGGCTGTGGTTTTATGATGATAATAACCAGGACTGTTTGCAAGTTAATCAGTGCTGATCTCTCAATCTGTTATCATAACAACATAGTTCTCCAGAAAAAGGCTCGGCAAAAAAGGCTGAAATATGAGAGATAAAAATATTCATGCATTGACTAGAACACAAATAGTTTGTGTCTGAAATAACTGAAAGCGCATATTTTTTCAAAAGTAAGTCGTCGTCATGTTCCTGCTGTTTTAGATCACAGATCAGCACCACAGGTGAGTTTCCAGAGTCGTCCCTCAATATTGTAATGTGACTTGAAAGCATGACTCTACAGGCAGTAAAAGTAAGGTAAAAACAAGATGCACTTGGTAAAAAAAAGGTCTGCAACAGTCAGGCAATCAGAGCATGCAACCTAGGCTAAAAGGGCATAAAAAATCAGACAAAAACCCAAAAGGGCAGGCAAGGATCAAAAACAATGCAGGCAAAATAACAGGAGCAGGCAGGATAACAGGAAAAGAAGGCTAGAACACTACAGTTCAAATGGCAGCAAAGACAACATGGCAAAGAACTAGAACTATACTATATGATTAGGGGACAGGGAGCAGGTGTGCAGGTGAGTGTGGAAATCAGGTGGGAAAGCACTGAGGACTTGTGCAGGACAAGGAGGTAGTGGGAGGTTCTGAAATAGGTATATTTCACATAGGAAAAGGAAAAGTACAGGTGTAAATAATCACATTAATGATGCCTGGAGTTACTTCAGTTTCAGGATCCTGGATAGAACAGAGCCATCATTAATGTTATTGGCAACACCTGTGCTTTCCCTGCTATGACAAGTCAAAATGTCTGCTGTGAAACGGGCCTGTGACAGAGGAGACAAATGACTGACAGGCTAAGACAAAAAAGGTTATGAACTAGCTATTGCCACAGTGATTTTTACCGGTTAAATACACAGAAATGTTATGATATCTGATAATGCTATGATGAAAATTTGAAAGGCACATTTTTTCCACATATAGAATGTGATATGAATGTATCAACACTCAATATTTTGATGTTTTTTTTACTATTCTTTTTCTTATTCACTTTTTCCTTCAGTGATTAATTTCCCTGTGTCCAGTGCCACTTGTTCAGTCACAACATGCCATTTCACATGAAGGAGAAGGAGCCATGACTTAACTTCCTGTCAAATGGGTGAACGTCATTTAGGTGATTTTATGTGGATCTGCCTTTGGGTATCAACTTCTAAAGTGTTGCACACTCCTCCAGGGACGAAATATCATCATTATACATGTAGCTTCAGAGAGCACTCTCATCCATGTTGTTTGAATCCACTGAGAACAGAGGAATACAACGTCAGCATACCATTAAAGCAAGATCCAATCATGCCAGAAGAGATGAGATAATCAACAACCAATATTTCCCGCTGTTAAGACTGTGACCAAGCGAGCACTGTGAGGAGGGTGCAACCAGGCACTAGCTGTTGGCCATCAGAGATGCTGTGTTATGGTGGGCTGAATTAGCATGCCTTTTTGCATTGATATTAGCTGATTTAACGGTGAAAATATCCCCAAATATATTTCAAAGTGACAATCAAAATCCACACATCAGATAACCGTATATGGTTGTACAGGTGTCTGGCTGTGCACCAGTTTGTGGCTATACTCTAGCTCAGTTTAATGGAAAAGTAAAATAGTAAGCTTCTCTTACGTGTGCTAATTGCCCAGATGCTTTTTTGGTGGAATTTCGAGATATTTTAAAGGATCGTCTTACAACTCAAATTTACACCTAAACTAGTCCTCTGGTTCTAGTCCTAGTCCTCAGATATTATATCCTGCTGCAACAAGACACTGTTAATTGCACTATTATCTTCCAATAAAACAAATTCAAGAAAAAAAACCCAACTCTGATTATATCCAGGTATCCCTAAAATAACTTAGAAAGTAAAAGAAAGAAATAGGTAATCTCATTGCCATCCATTTTTCTGTATTATTGATTTTTAAAATCCAATCTTCACATGTTTGAGAGTTCACTCAGTCCTTGGAAGACTATGATGAATCTCACCTGTCCAGCACAAATGTCCCTGGTGCGTCTTTTGGCAAAAACAACCATTTGTCTCATTCTGGTACATGTTGTTGAACCTGCTTAATTTGAACTGTCTGTCCATCATGCTGGCAGGCACAAAACTCCTGAGTTTGACAAAGTGAGGAGACGTGCCCTGAAAGCAAAGCAGTTTTATTTTTGCAACCGATGATGACAATGTGAAAAATAAGCAGCCCCCCCACACGCACATGCACACACACACAAATAAGAATTTCAAATGAAAGCAATTATACAGCAAATCTCTTGGGTTATTTGGCATGTTACTTTTCCCCAGCTGCCTGGTAATCCTATGATTTAGTCTCAGCTGTTCCCTCTTCTTCTCTGGGGGAATATTTTTCTTCTCCTTGGCTCCGGAAATCCCAGGCTTCCATACAGTGTGGACTCTCACACACACACACACACTCCAGATGCCTCTCAACTGCCTGGAGAACCCAAAGCAGCGATATCTCCTCTAAACTCCAGTTTACCAGATCCCCTTTTATTTAGACCAAATAAAAATGATTTCATTGATATTGAAATGAAACTCAGGGAGTGGTGTAAGACAAAAAAATGTAATCTTGAGCATCATGGTCAATGGACAGATTAAAACAGGCGGTGGTATGTTTTCGCCTACAGCCATACAACAATTATTAATGCTCAGCCAAGAGAAATCCTCACCTCCATGTTTCCAAAGGAAACTAAAAAGAGGGGGTTGAGAATCCCTTTGCTGAAGAGATTATCAAATATTTGGAGCCCATTTCTCGTCCGCCCTGACAACTAAAGTTGAAGTGGGTAGCTGAATGGAAGTATTAAAAAATGATCAAATTTCAGACCTCTCAGTTGTAAATGTTTGTATATTTATGCAGGTTTTAATGCATGTTTACTGCAGTAAAATTCAAACTCCATATGTTAGTAACATTCCAGGAGTCCGCCGGATATTCTCACTCATATCATGCAATGTGTGATGTTTCTTCCTTGCATGGCTAATCATCCCATGTTTGCATATTTACAACCCAGAGCAGTGAGCTCTGGACTTTTCAGCAACACTGACATCTGTGAGGCATATGCTGCTGTGGCGGCGGCAGATGCCGGCAAATGCAGGGACACATCGACTGGATGCCGGTAGGCGGCGAAGACACTTCTGCTAGCGTATCAGTGAATGCAGGATCAGAAACAGGGCCATTACTTTGTTCCAGTTTAGTATATTTGAGGCATACAGATAACACATTACTCACTGAAAACTAAGTTTAATTTTTTAATTTATTTTTTCTCTGTACAGCCTTCTTATTTATTTTTTTGTGCGGCCAGAGGGATAAAACAGCTTAAGACTTTATTTTTTTCATTCTCATTTTCACATTCATTAAGGTACGCACCAAATGCTCACTATGGATTCTTCCAGCACCTGAATCATTTATACTTCCCTGGATTTTTGTATTATTGATTTCAAACTGTTTGTACAAACTGTTGCGATGTGCTGGGATTTTGTCTGTTACTTTGCTTTCACATCATTTTCTGATAAATATACTTTCAGAATTATAAAGAACTATATCTTCTTTGTCATGTGCATTTTCTGATGGTCCAACATATGTCTGGGGAATAGATCAAACCACTCAGTGTGGAAAGGAACATTTGTGGTGTGAGAGTAAGAGGATAGAAGGATACGGATAAACCTCAAAGAATATATTTATGTCCACTTTCTTGGTGCAGTGAGACATCCCACTTTAGCATCTTGGTCTGCCGCTGAATCTTTCATCTTCTTATTCGAGCACCTTGAGGCATTGAGAAAAGGGAATGATACATTATCGGCTGTTAGACGGGGCACAGCTCCCTGATACGGTGTGATATTTTCTGTTTCATCTCCCCAAACACAACTGGGAGGTGAAAAGGAGAAGAGAACTTGACCAAGTAGTCACCAGGGAATTGAGGGGATTGACTATTGCATGGAAAATAACACATTACACTAATGGATGAAGCCAATGGACTGCTCTTCATGCCCACAGCTTTCTGAACTCCATCTACAGCCTCTGCGCACTAATGCATCATCCATCCAAGGCATGCTGGACAATTGCTATCCTCCCTAAGAGATTATATGGGATGCTTTTTATGGATGCATTTTGGAAGGGAATACTCTCCTGAAGGAACTCGGGTCTGAAGTCTGAGAAAGGTTCATGTCAGCCACAGACGGACACATTAGCAGAGAAACAGAAAAACACATTCTCAAATGTCAGTATCCTCACCAAATAATGTTGTTATGAGGAAACACGCAGGAATGCATGTAAGAAAAAAATCTTTTGAAAGTATCAGGCACTTTGACAAACCATTTCCTCCAGATCCTTAGTGTCACACTGAATGTGCTCCACATTTATAAAGATTGAATCTCTTCAGTGTTCTTCACTGCCCTATCTTTTGAGGTTACGAGATTACTGCAACCCAAAGTGGAAAAATAAAAAAACACACAACCACACAATTGTGTCCTCTGTGAAGTGAGGGAGCAATCTACTTTTCAGAGCCACCTTTCAAACCAACAGACAGTGACCAATTGATAATTCAAAAGATAGATTTTCAGTAGATTCCTCAAGGGTTAGGGGACAGAGAAACTTCTCTCTCAGTAAAGATAAGGACAAAGATGGCATCATGAGACATCATGTTATTTTAGAGCTTATGTGTGACAGCAGAGGCCTTATGAGATTCTGTAAACCAAGCAGAATTATTGATAGGGTTAGTTTTGGTGACATACCCATAGGGATGGCAGATTCACCTTGATTCAAGGTGGATTTGACAGCAGGTTGTGCAGCAAATACCCTCCTCCAACTGTTTCCCTAGAAGCCTGCTGATTAAACCATGAAAGAGAATTGTGGGTTCATGGAAGGCAAACAACATTTTAACGGCCAGACTTTGATGTGAGTTCTGTGTTGAGCCCATTTTATGGCAGCTTCTTACTTCCTGTAACAGCCCCTGTTTTTTGCTAACCCGATCTGGCAGCGGATGCAGAAAGGAAAACATCCACACTGACATACTAAAACAGCATTCTGAATTGATGATAATGCTTGTCAGCTTTTAGTGAGAGTGCATATACTGTATATCTAGGCGCCTGATGTGAATAATCGGCAAAGACACAATTAGACAGAATCACAAGAAAAGGCTGCCGTTTTGTCAACTTTCCAAGTGCACTTTCCTCATCTAGCTGGCATGTTGTTAGCACTCAGGCTTGTTGGCTTTTAGAGTGATGTTTGCCTAAGAACTACTGAATGCCTTACACTTAAGAGTCAAAGGTTATGGGTGCAGTGGACCTTAGGAAATTCTTTATCTTATTGCTGGTCGGTAAATTACAGGTCTGGGTTGAGAAGAAAATGGGTACTTACTCAGTCACTTATTTCCTCCTATCTCCTTTAAGTGCACTCGAGGAGTCGTGACATAGGTATTGGCAGAGCTGATCATAATCTCACACGCCCTCCAGGGGGGACTATAATCATAATAAAGTCCATGCATTGGGGAATGGGGCCAACATAGCCAGGAGCGAATATCTATCACATTCATATTATTGTTGCAGCTATAGGCAGCCAACAGACAACACAGATGGATGTGAGAGCAAAACAACATAGTGGAGGCTCTCTCACCTCAGCCACTTATTTCCAGATGGGAGGAAGATCAATACAGTTAGTGAGATTTACTACAGTGAAGAGAGAAGGGTCATTTACAAGAGAAGAGGACAGTGTTTTGAGTGTTTTTTCTTTCAGTCATTCTTGTTTCTACTCTGTAACAAACATCTTTAAAGCTGTAAAAGCCATTAAAATGCCTTTTCTGAGCCAAGGAAAGCTTTTCACTCCTTTGTTTGATATTGTGATGACAAATACTACTGCTACAACTGTATTTTTGTTGTCGATATTTTTAGCAGTAACTTTTTTTTATCATATAATTTTAAATCTAAGAAATGATTTCAGACTCACCAAGATAATATTCAGTTAGATCAAGAGAGACTCATCGGAAGAATCAGGGGCTTTGAGAGATAGAACAAAGTGAATCCACTTATACTTACAGTACCAATCAAAGGTTTGGATATACTTTCTTATTCAAGGGAACGGGGAAGTTTGTCCATACTTTTGGCTGATACTGTATATATTTACGTACTTATATAGGGTGCACAACATTCAAAAAATGTAATTGTGAAATTATTATTTTATTATTTTATTGTTAGTTATAGTCTACAAAAAACTAAAGATTTAACAGTCCTGATTTTGTCAGTAAAAATTAAGTCTCATTCATGCATTTTTAATATCTATTTAGGCTAGGTATTGACATCTCTGAAGTGTATATGGTGTTGTCCTCACAAGATTAGCGGAAAAGGCACTATTTACTAGTTTAGACCTGACTGAATAGTCCATATCACTGTCTCTGGTAATAAACATCATTTCCTTCGTAATACAGTTGTCATTCCAAACTCTTGAACAGAACCAGTTGCTTACGGTCTTTCTTGCTCATTTGTCATATTTGCTGCTACTTGTGCTCTCCACTACAAAACCGTCTGAACGTCAGACAACAAACGCAAACTGTTACTAACATCTATCAGAAGATTTAAATGGTTGACTGATAGACTACAAACATGATAAATAGCCATCTGAAACTAACATTAAAGTTACATCCACAGCTCCTGATAATGTTAACATTACCTTTTATTAATGTTAGCTTGTTGTCCTATTTTCTTGGCACTATGGATGCATTTGGTCATCTTTTTTCTTTCTAGGAATCGGTAATGTTAGTGAACATGACTAGCAGATACAGATTATGGATGTGCAGAGATTCCAGTATTTGTATTTGTATCTGTATTTGTTGTGGCAGCAAAATTATTTGTATTTGTATTTGTATTCGAATAAAAGTGGAAAGAGGCTTACAAATCCTGTTTTTGCTTTTATTATGCTTTTAATTTTAGAAAATTAAAGTGTTACAATAAGTGTTTATGAATAAACTACCTTACGAAGGAGGTCCCCAAACTGGGTCTCGAACTGGAGTCTCCCAGATCATAGATGATTGTGTTGATTACTGAGCTAAAACTTTACTCTTCACCTCTTTGCAGACAGACCTCTAACTAACAAATATTTTTAAAAATATTTGTATGAAACAAATATTCGTAAAAATCCCACTATTTGTGCTTTGCTGAATAATGTATTTGTATTCAGGCACACCCCTAATACAGATGGGTGACAAATTAAAGGAAAAAACAACATTAAGTGTCTTAGTAATGTGTTGGGCCACCATGTACTGCCAGAACAACTTCAGTGTGCCTTGGCATTTATTCTACAAGTATCTGAACTCTACTGGAGGGATGGACACCATTCTTCCAAAAGATATTCCCTCATTTGGTGATTTGATGATGGTGGTGGAGAGCGCTGTCTGACATGTTGGTCCAAAATCTCCCATAGTTGTTCAATTGGGTTGAGATCTGTGACTGTGAAGGCCATAGCATATGATTCACATCATTTTCATACTCATCAAACCATTCAGTGACCCCTTTGTGAATTGGGGCATTGTCATCCTGGAAGAGATCACTCTCATCAGGATAGAAATGTTTCATCATATGATAGAGGTGATGACTCAGAACAACTTTGTATTGATTTGCAGTGACCCTCCCTCTAAGGGGACAAGTGGACCCAAACCATGCCAGTAAGCCCCCACAGCATAACAGAGCTACTGGATCCCCTCACTGTGGGGGTCAAGCATTCATACTTGCACTGGTTTTTCCTTTAATTTGTTACCCATCTGTACATAACAGTACAGAAATAATACTGATAATGATACTATTTTTATTACAACTGCTAAATCAACTTCTGAAGAAGTGATATTGGATGGTGGAGAATATGTTTTACTACAGTGTGATTCTGCATGCATGAAGGTTATAGAATAACATTGAATTAAAACAGCAATTAGTTAATTTGTACATCAGTTTCACAGTATTGTTTAGTGTTTTGTTGGATTGTATTCCTTTTTTAAGTTAAAAACACATCTGTTTTTCTCAAAGTGAGGTATAAAAAAAATAATTTTGTTGTCTATACTGACACTCAAACTGGTGTCTATACTTACCGACGTTAGTGTCCTACACCTACATAAGGGTAATATATACTGTATCATGAGGTGCACGGGAGTGGAATTGAATTTAACAAGTTTTGCCACCTCATTACCAACATCAGCCAAAATCCAGACTACAGTCCCTTGTTTAACGACCATGAATTTTGTAGATGGACTGTGATTAGATTGGATATATCTACACCTAGTATTAACCCCCGTCTCTGGTATCAAATACAATAAAATATTATTTCTCTTTTAATCAGGATGTTGTCATAACCACAAAAAAACCCAGAACATAATTATGTGTCTTGTTGTCTTCTTGACTTCCATTCAGCAATGACAAACATTTTAGGCTCTGTTACTAAACTGCCCCCTTATATTGCTCTACTATGTGGGCTGGAGAAACAGCACTATTAAATGTTGTTAACTTGGTTGAATGCCTCCCTGATAAACTCCGGAGGTGGTTTGGGTGGTTAGATTAGTCTCCATTCTCAGTGTGTCTTGAGTCTCAATGTGTCTTGAGTACATTTACATGTCTTGGTAAAGTGCTCTCTGGTTACAATCTAGTCAACCAAAGTGCATGTTAATACATGTTAATGGGGTCACAGAGTGCACCAAAACACTTAATGGTTTTAGAGAGAAATATTTGTTTGATGCATTCAGTGTAGAGTATGTGGAAAATTAGGTGAGGTTTTGCTACACAGAGGAAATGGCATAGGAGGAAATACATTTGAAAATTTTTGAACTCCTACTTGACGCACCCCAGGCTTATTAAGATGTTCAACTGCACTCAAATAAATAAATCATTGGATTTAGTTTATTTTATTTTGTCAACAGGTTTTATGCTATTGGTGAATATGATAAATTAAACTTATCTTAAAAATGAGTTGTCACTACTATGTTATTTTTATATATAATATATAAACAAGTTCCATGCAAAAAAGTCCAAACAAATCATCATCATCATCATCATCATCATCATCATCATCATCATCATCATCATCATCATCATCATCATCATCAACATCATCAACAACAACAATTCCTGAGGATATGATTTCCTTTGTGATTTCTAACCTTGCTATGTCTTTCCCTCCTTGCTGAAAGAGAAAAAAGGCTAATCTTTTTTGTTGTTGTTCCTCCTGCAATTATTTCCTACCAAAAATGAGAAAAATAATCTCAAAAAACCCTGTTATCTGCTTGTGTCATTTCTGCTGTAAAATAAATGGAACAGAGCACAGAGAGGGATGAGTTATCATTATGTTTGATGATTTTGAGCTGCTAGAACATCAAACTATCCAAGAGCCAAGACAATTTTGTTCTTTACCATTAAGTGCAATCTTCATTCCTTATGGATCATTCAGAACTAAGTATACATTTATGAAATACATATGATATGTGTCATTGAGGTTATTGCATAATCTCCATCTGAATGATTAACATCCTGGATCCTGTAATAGTTTATAGTCCTCACTTGCTTTTGTCTTGTTGTTTGAGCTTATTCTGTGTTCCTGTTACAGTTACTCATTACTTGGTTACCTGCTTGCATGTTGTTGATCTCTCCATGACCTTTTGTCTGCCTGTTATTTCCTGCCTCAGGCTCGGCTTTATGTTACTACCTTACCTGATGCATACTCCAAACACATTTTTGTCCATAGT
Source organism: Thunnus albacares (assembly GCF_914725855.1). NCBI lineage: Eukaryota > Metazoa > Chordata > Actinopteri > Scombriformes > Scombridae > Thunnus > Thunnus albacares. Next base: position 22,057,463 of record NC_058123.1, read on the forward strand.
TCTAAATAAACCACCTGTCAAGCCGCGTCCATAGTTGGTTTGTGTGTAACTGAATTGTTTTTAGACTGTGTGACAACAATGATCATGTGAGTTTATTGGATGTCACACTGTACGAAATGGGTCTAATAAAATCTTGATCCCAGTCTGTGTCAGACTGCGTGATATCAATTTGAGGCATGTCAGATTGTGTGAGGAATGCATGGTGATATCACTACAATGTGAATGAAAAAAAGTATATGAAAGCTGAGACATGTCATCAGTTTGAGTCATAAATCTGTGCTGCTGATATGATTTGAAAATGCATCAAAGTCACACATTTCGTCACAATTGTTTTGGCTTGTGTGTGCCATAGATGTATCAAAGAAAACCCATATTTTTTCCCCTAAACTTTATGCAAAAATGGCATTCATGAAATGTCATGCTCTGATTGATTGGTTGGTAGATATGGATCATAGCAGTGGTCACATTCATTCAGTTTTGTTGCAGGCTGTCTTTGGTCACCAAAGCTCCAAATCAGCCATTGGTGGACATGTCTCATAGTGTGATCTTGAACCACTGTTTTGGATTAACTTGGATTTCACCATGTTCCTCACATTTCTCAACTTTTGTCTCTGACAGCCCAAAATCACAAAGTGTAAAGGGGCCATTATGCAGTTCAGAAGCTCTACACCAAATGCTAGAATACTTGAAGTTAGGAAAGCTCTCTATGGCATTTTGTCAATGCTCTGGCATGTTAAGTTATTCCTGGGGAACGCAGGCATGTTGACTGCCCATCACTGGAGTTCTGTGGCCATGTCAGTCTGTGCTCCAGATCCTGAGTCTCCTGGGACTGGACAGCTGAGTGCGGGTACAAAACAATAACACAACTGAATAAATTCATATCTGAAGCTTTCACTGGAAAGGTTCTGCTCATGTTGTGCTATAAGGAGATCCATGATATGAATATTTCCATGCATTAGCAACTGGTAAGTGCTATGTCATCCTCACCAATGGCAAAAGAATGAAAACACTAGTGGAAAAGGTGTGGGTGTCAATTAATTGGACAAGAAGAATTGATTCCCAGCCCCCATTGATGGCCTTGGGCTTTTGTTGCATAGTAAATGGGCAAGAAAATAAGCTAGACTCCCTCTGAGACATCTGCTTATCTGCTTATTTGGATACTCTCCACTGCAAACTCACATTGAGGAAAGTGCAATCATACACTGAGGACTGGTGCTCACTTGAACGCCAGTCAGTCTAAAAGCCTTATTAATTAGTGTGTAAAAATGGTACTGTATTCATAAAGGCACTGGATAAGCATTGGATACAAGCATCCACCAAGATGCAAGCAACTGTATGTCACTTTACATTGTAGCATCTGTCTTGAAGAAGTGAAGACATTTGTCCTTGCTGAAAAGACAAACAAGCTCAACAATGGTTGGATCTTTAAAGTCAAAGTTGTAATAGTTTGTATTAGTTGTAATAATTTGTATTATTAAAGTTGATACTACACTTACACAGTTCAACAGAAAAGCTGTACAAACCTACTGTATGCTTCCTGTGCAGCACCAAACCATATATAAAGATGGACTTTATACTATATATAAAGATGGACAATACATCTCTACTTCCTACCGCTAAGCAAAAGTAAAGCCAAAATATCTCCTTTTTGGGAGCTGCCATCTTGCTTGTGTGACTACATTTGGAGCCAGAGTCTGCACAGTAGAGTTGGGTGGCGGGACACGCCCCCTCAGCTGTCCCGCTGCCTGACAGAGGTTTTTGGAGTGACTGTCACAGCTGTCAATCATGATGATCATATTGTCAAATTAAAAACAAAATTATAAGAAAAATGAGCACTTGAACATACATCAGCGTGATAAGAACTACTAAAAATGTCAGAAACCATCTTAGGGAAAAATTTATCTGTCGTGATGTTTTAGTTTGGTTGGATTTATGACATGTCCTGCAGCCAGCCACCAGGGGGTGATTGAAATGTTTTGGCTTCACTTATGGGGAGATGTCATGACGTCCATCTTTACATACAGTCAGTGCACCAAATGGCAGACAGGAACAGTTAGCGACTAGCTGGTGAACATAGTTGAGCATTTAGCAGGTAATTAGCCTGGTATTTCCCTCAGGAGTTGGTGAAGACCAAAAATAGAGCTAAAAAGAGTGAAAATTTAACTTAAATTCACCAGGTGGCGCAATTCCAAATAAATGCTTATGTTGCTATGTGTCTAATGGATGTGTTAATAAGCAACAAGTTAGCCATATCAACTTTAAAAGTGATTAAAAAAGTGTTTAAAAGATGTTTCCACTGCCCAAGTGGCCAAAAATCCAATTATTGTAGGTATTAAGGCAACATGATACATACACAAGGCGCAGACAGTGGGAGGAACATGGGATCCACAGCTCATTTTTCAGGCCACTATAGCAAGTGAATCTTGCCCTGGTGCTACGTGAAGTGAAATGTAATTGTTGTGAATATAAGTCATAAGTCTGTAAGTCTGTAACTTCAGTTGCAGCCCTAACTTTCATTTCATTACTTAGATTACATAGATAAAGCAGCTTCAATAAAATATCAAATTAATCTTTCAGGAGGATGAAGCAGAGAAAGATAAACAGTTCTGCCCTGCTGTATGGACTCTTACTTCAATAGGTGACGAAAGCCCCATCTGTGCCTACTGGCAGCTAAAGCTGTGAGCATAAAGAACCACACAGATACAAAAAAAAAGAAGGGAATACTGGATTCAATGAAATTATGCAGAAAGTAACTTCTGGACCACTCTTCTTTCTTTGCTGCTTTGGTGATCCAGGACAGACTGGGACAGAATGAGAAATGACATACAACCGAAATTCAAATTCAAGACCTTGTATCTACATGGTGAATGACTTGCCCAGCCAAGCACTTTTCTTAATAAAATAAGTGCCATTAAATCTATATATGACTTGATATGCAGTCCTATTTATAAATCCTCCATCTTAACCATTTGAACATCATGTATCCATTTTGGCAACAGCCAGAGCAGCTTCGCCCAAGAAACAAGACATCCATAACAGTGCATCTGCGATAAGTGGCAGTCCATTTCCTTTCACATTAGGGCCCAGCCAAAGGGAAATGTTCTTTCCGCCTGTCATTGTGCACAACAGCAAATCCATCTTTCATCTAACCCAGTGACTCGATCAATTATGCATGCAAGCTAAGCACGCCTTTCTTCCTCAAGTACATGAGAGCATCATGGCTGATATCGTGAGGCGCCAAGGTGTTTGGGTATCATGATAGCATATTGTCCTCATCCTTTATTTCACCAATGCTTGTGACCAGACCTTTGATGCTTATGTGTTTGAAGATGAAACTTTGGAATGTAGTGAGTTATTTAATATTTTGGCAGAAATGTAGCTCTATATCAACCTGCAACCTAAAAAAGTAAAAGCTGAACTTGCATACTTAAAAGCCATGCCCATTGAGGCTGAAAAGCCTGTTACAAAAGGATTTGTAAGCTGAATGCAACAGTATATCCCCACATTAATGATGATTTCAAAGGCATTGAAAAACAGTTTTCTCAGTCAGCTTCTTACCATAAGTCTCTCACATGAGAGATTGTCCTCTTTTCACTGGTTTAAAGTGGGCAGGGCTGAGTTGAAAAAAGGTGATGTCACATACAGTACTTCCATGTACCAATGAAGATCCAGCAATTTTGAATCATAACCTGACAACAGTTGTGAGGCTGTTTTCTAACACTGCCAGGCCAATGTCAGTCAGAACTGCTTAAACCATACCCACAGTCTTGATGAAGCAGATTAGCAGCTTTTTCATGATGATGATGATGATGATGATGATGATGATGATGATGATGACGATGACAATGATGGTGTGTACTATTGTTGTTTCTGTTATTAGTCGTGGTATTGTTATTGTTGTTTTTATTATTATTATTGTTGTTGTTATTGTTATTTATTTAACAACTCTTATCGGTGACAACCTTCCTTAAACCTATCAATGTCATCAATTAAGTGTATAACCAGGAACATCTGGGGTCTTAATTCACCAGCAAAAAGACTTAAAGTACTATCCCATCTTTCAAAACTTAAAGGAGACTTCTGTCTATTTGCGAGAAATGCATTTTATCAATTCAAATCTTGACCAATTAAAATCAAACTGGGTCAACAAGGTATTTGCCAATTCTTATACTTTAAAGAAAATCCTAATGGACGATACATAATAATTAATGGTTCCATTGGGGTTAATAATAGCTAACCTATATGGTCCAAATGAAGACAGCCCATCATTTTTTCATGAATTATTTTCAAAATGAATGATCTTCTCTGATACAACTATTATCATATTATTATTGTTATTTATCCAAAATTTGACTGATCAAACATCACTAAATCCAGACTGTGGCAATCATCTGAAACAGTAGATGGCTGACTTTGGTCTTGGTGATGGACTTGGCAGCTAAAAAAACCCTACTAAACGAGAATATACATATTACTCACTCCATCGCAATTATTGTTCCTGAATTAATTACTTCTTCACTAGCAACTCAATCATATCAAAGACACAGGAAGTAAAAATCCACCCCATTATTATTTCTGATCATGCTCCAGTAAACTTCACTTTTATTAATGAAACCACCCTTATGCACAAGATGGTGTTTCAACACATCATTGCTTGCAGTTTCTTACTTCAATACATACTTGCAGGCCTGGACATCTTTCATCGAACTAAATGACTCTCCAACAACCTCACCTATACTACTCTGGGAAACAGCCAAGGCAGTGATAAGGGGAAAAATAATCACACTCCACCAATAAAAAAAAAGGAAAGAGCAAAAACTGGAAAGAGAACTTGAGCAGAGAAGGAGAACTGAATGGTATACTAGCTACAAATCAATCTGATGATATAAAGAAAAAGAACTGACACAAATTACAAACTTAACAACATCATAAACAAGATCCAGTTACTCATATAGAAGCTACAACATAATTTCTTTGAACACAGTGACTGATCAAGGAAATGTCTGGCAAATCAATTCAGGTGACAACAAGAAAAAACTATTACACAAACTATTAAAAACTCAGAGGGGAATACCATGTACACTCCAAATGATATATCAACAACATTTCAAACTTTCTACAGCAACCTTGCATGCCTGACCTAACTACCACATTTAAATTCAGCACTCATCTCAGTTCTCCTCAAACCTAACAAGGATCCTTCTCTCTGCTCAAGCTACCCGCCCTTATCACTCATCAGCACAGACATCAAAATTATTAGTAAGCACTATCTATGAGATTGGAAAAAGTCATTCATATTTTAATTAATCTGGACCAAACTGGTTTCATCAAAATTAGACACTCTTAGAATAATATGCACCGCCTATTCGACCTAATAAATATATCCAAAAATCAAAAGTGTAACACATCCATCATATCATTAGATGCAGAGAAAGCATTTGACCATGAAAATTGGACTTTTTTACTTGCAACACTAGATATTTTTGGTTCCACGAATTAACCCAGAAGTTTGATCTCACCCAAGAACATTTTCTAACACACTTTTTAGAATACACTCAGGAAATAAAAAGATATCACATAATAACTTGCTACCACCACCATTAGTAAAAGACCTATTTACAATATTTACATCCATGAAACCACTGTCAAAATTATACAAACCTATCTCATCAACCAAAAACCAAATATTGATGCAACCCTCTGGAAACAAATCTGCAATAACATCTTCTTGATGACCAGCCCAGATAACAGTTCATTCAATATAAGACCATACACAGAACACACATAACTCAACACAGGATGCACTTAATGGGTTTCACTGACACCAACATGTGCACTCTCAACACCACAGACAACTACACTCAGTATGGCTTTGCACACCAACCCAAAATTTCTGGCCCATCTCCCAAATCTTGGGTCACAGCATTCCACTTTCACCTTCCCTCTGCCTCATAGGAGACCTCACACCCATCAGTCTCCTACATGAATACCACAATGCCACTTATCACCTTGACCATTGCAAAAAAGACAAGATTACTCATCTGGTAATACAGACACAATATAACCACATTACAATGGCTTGATTTGTTGTTGGGTTTTTTTTAATATACACTTTGTCTATGTTCTGGAGTGGTGAAACCTTGTCTGTAAATGCACAAATTGAATAAAAAAGGTTTTTTTCCACTTGTTCCCTCAGTTGGTTGTTTGAGCTCCACTGTGCAGAATAATGTATGTGCAGAGTTTGACACTGGAAGGCGTTTTCACTTTCATCTGCTGAAAGTTTCTCTGTTCTTACTAAAAAATAATTAATTAATTAATTAATTAATTTAAGACTGTACCTATGAGCATGATTTGTGACATCACAACTGCTTTGGAGCCAATCCAACTTACACAAGTGTGATGTGGAAAACTGAAACTATCACAAATTTCAAATATGTATATATTCATAGATTCTGAGGGGGGAAGGAGTAGATGTAATTTTAAGGATTTTGGACTTTTTTTTGTGGAAAAAAAACACATCAGACACAATTTATTATTGAAAGTAAGATATTTTATATGCAACATGTCTGAAGGGAATCTTTAAACCAAACCAAAAGAAACAACCATATACTCATATAACAGCCTCTACTCTTCTGGTAAGACTTTCCATAAGTCGTTAAATGAAATACAGCAACACATATCTCAAAATTAAATTCCTGACATATCATAACAAACACCTGAAGGACTTCACAGCTCCAATTAGCCAGCCTGCTCAGTCGGCGACTTCTCTGTTTGTTTCAGTGTAATAGAGTTGTAGCATGAGATATTTTACTTATTAACATACCCAGTGATTTGGGGAGGCAGCTGTACAGTAATTGTGGAGGATGTGCGGAAGAAAGTAATTAGATCATTGTGACGCTGTGTTTTGCCTGCAGCTGTCTGTTTTACATCAACTTTTCTAAATGGGTTTGTCAGATGATCCCTCCTTCTTCATCTGTACAGGAGTCCAATTACATTTTTATTTGTGTATGATAATTCACTGAGCATTGAGTGATGACTGTTTAATATGCATTGGATGTGGCCATGGATTTTACACAATGCCCACAGGGTGCTTTTGTCTCAAATAAATACAGTTGTGTTTAGAACAGCTGTAGGTGATGATTTCTGTCTTTGTTTGTTGTGTTTTAAAACAACAAACCATACAGACTTTGCTTATTTGATTACCACAGAAAGCTGAATTTCACCCATCAGCACATTACAAAAAGTAATGAGTAATGAGTCGACTCATGAGTTTGTCTGTTTTCTGTTTTTGTAGCTAACATCCAGACCGCTGACTACATCCTTTCTGTTAATAATAATGATAATAAACTTTATTTAAATAGCACCTTTCATACAGGAAATGCAGCTCAAAGTGCTTTACAACAAAGAAATTACGTGCACCAAGTGCTTCACATGAGAATAGACATACAATAAACATAAATGTTAAAAACATAAATGTAACATAAGATGGAAAATATAACCCACTTGATAATAAAAATAAGATAGAATAGAAGTGAAAGTAGAATACATAGGATGCATAACTGTTGTGATCTTCTCCCATTAGGTTCATTTCGAACACAAGGTTTCCATTACGGGAAGGGGTCCTATCAAATATTAAATTGTGCTAAAATGCTGTCTTGGGCTGTTGCCATGGAAATATGGACTGTCATTTGTACTCCAAACATTATCTACTTCTTTTTTCTGGATGATTGTCTGCCCGTAAAGAGGCAGGGAGGCAGTTCTTATATGCACAGCTAATGGCTTTTCCTTTCATTACTGCTCTTCCTCTGAGTGCACTGAAATTAAGCTCCATATTTTAAAAGATGAGGATGTCAGGTGTGGAAGTAATTCTTGTAGTTTCTCTAAATAAACAAGAGGAACAAGCCTCTCCGAAAAGTTTGAGGTTCTATTCATAGTTGGGAGGCTGAACCTGGCTCTGCCTGTTGTCTCTGGTGGTCTCAGATGTTGCTTCTGTTTTTGTCACCTCATGTCTAATTAATTAACCCTGTCAGGTCCTTTCAGAGCCCTCAGCCGCAGAAGCAGGTTACCTTGGCAGCCACCGATCACACTACATGTCTTTGTGAGCTGAAAGTACTCCATTGTGATGGCAGAGTAGACAAACAGCTCGTCTTTACAGATGTATTTATAGTCAACCTGTCTATTTCTGCTAAAAGGAACAAATACAAAGCTGTGGCAAATGCTCTCTATTCAGATTATTTTTAATTAAATAAATGCATTCACAATTACTTCCTTATCTGAGCTTTCAGTGCACTGATATTGTGCATACTATCAGTTTTACAAAAAAATCTTATATACACCTCTGCAGTTAATGCCTTAATGTTTTCACTTAAAGCTGCTGTCTCTATTCTTATGTCTGATTAGTGACAGTAGTAGAGAATATATAAATAGAGAAAGTATACAATAGCCTTCAAATTTGGGTCATCTATACAAATTCAGGCTTACTAAATTTAGGACATGAAAGGAAAGGATAATGACTAAGCACAAATGTTTATCTACCAAGCTTTCATGGGTGGAAATGTTCAAAGTGTGTTTGATGCTATTGTAAACTGCAAGACAACCACTCCTGCCTTCAGCTCAGCGTCAGAGTATATGTGAGAGTGTGGGGAAATAACTATTTCATGATGCTTTAATAACTTCACAGGTAATAATATTTTTCATAAAGTATATGGTCAAATGTGTGTGGACACCCCAATCCAAATGTGTGCGTTTGGTCTGAGGCTGTTTTTCATAGTTTGGGTCAGGTCCCTTAGTTCTAGATCATGGGAGAGTTTGACATTTTAATTTCAAGAACTCACAACTTGCTGTCTTTAAATGTCAGTATTTGTATATGTATGGAACTAACGAGAGATTAAATGTTAATGAGTGAATTGAAAGGAGAATTTAAAACGGAAGTGCAGGACTTTTGTCTCCCCCTTTTGGCATTGAGAGTAATTACAAAAACACTGTGGACACATCAGGTCACAGGCTCTGCTGTAGCCTACTCCGTCGCTACTGTTGCAGCTGTAAAATGGTGGATAAATTGTCACACAACCCCCCAAAAAAGACTATCAGAATTTGTTCAGTTTGGTCCAATAACATTTGGAAAGTCTAAAAGAGCCCGACAATTAAATTATTTTATCCCTATTGAAGTTAGCATAGAACTAATCAGAAGTTAGCTGGCTTGGTCAGTGGAAGTCTGCATTCATGCATTCATCCTTCCAGCGTGGGAATGTCAAACCCGACACCAGATTAAAAACTCTGGTATACTGTGAAATACAGAAATATTTATCTGGCAGACTTAATCTATTATGCACTGCAAGTTTAAACTCAGGAGTAATGTTAGCCGGTTAGCGAACTGGCACTGTTGGTTATCTAATGTTAAAATACCAGTGTATAGGATTAGTGACATCTAGCGGTGAGTTTTCAGGTTGCAACCAATTGAATACCACCCCCCTGAGCAACTACTTTCACTACTAGTGCTTTCTAGCTGGAAGGAACCAAGTACCCTAAACAGAGTTAAATACAAATAAAAACACACAGAAAAGCGACTTTTGTTTATATATTATATTATTAAAGCTAATTAAATTAAATTGACAATTTCTACAGACATCAAATCACAAATATTTGAGTGGGGATTACTGTAACATAAAAAAACATTCAAATTGAATATGCACAATGCCTTTGAGTGTATAAAGACAGGAGATCGATCTTGTGCTAGTTCCCAAAATTTTGAACTATTCCTTTATGGGAAATCTACACCATACAATGATGTTTTAGACAATAGTGTGCTTCCAACTTTCTGGCAATAGCTTTGGGAAGGCCCTTTCCTGTTTCAACATGACATTGTCCCCATGAATAAAGTAAGGTTCATAAAGAAGTTGTTTACCCAGTTTGGTGTGAAAGAACTTGACAGGACTGCACAGAGCCCTGACCTCAACCCCATCCAACAACTTTGGGATTCATTGGAATGGCGACTGTGAGCCAGGCCTTGTTATTACCAAATATTAAAGCAACATTATGCAACTATTTTACCTTAAAATAACAGCTTTAAAGTCATTCTGATGGTACACTGACTTGTAATAGGGAGAATGGTGCCTCTTTGATTCAGACTCTGCGCCCTGAGTGCCTGTTCTTGCACTATGAAACTTGGATTGAGCAGGTACAGTCACCTGTGTGAAATAGTAGTTACCTGGATGTGACTCCAGTTCCTGCTGCTTCATATAAGCTTTCCCCTGACAAATTAACAGAAGGCTTTTATTGTGAGGAACTTATAGGAAATAAAATGTGTTTATCGCTGAGTTAGCAAAGCTTCGTTACTGGAGCTTCATTAGTGGTGTACTCTTTAATAAAAACAAGTCGACGAAGATTTGGAGATATTTGGAGCTCTTTGTTAGGCAGGTCGGTTAGAAATACTGCAGAGGAAGAGTTCAAGCAGAGGCAGCCACAGCTAGATGTCTGATGAAGAGCTGCAGATGACAGGCTCTTGGTGCATCAAACAGCACTTCTCCAACTGGTAGCCTAAACAACTTATTTTACCTTGAAGTAAGGTAACACACTATTGTAACATGAGGGAACACTATTTGAAGGGGAACAGACTTCAACACGTATTGTTGTGACATCCTTCACTCTGCTTCTGGCTGACCTTATTTCCGTGATCATCAACATCTGAATCCACAGCAGATGTGTGCTAAAATGTAGTCGCTAACAGCTAGCGTTATACTGACAGACTTACATTACGATCCACTATGATCCACATCATCTTCACACACCACGTAAAATACAGTCTGGTGGCTGCTAGCATGGATCTTAGTTCTGTTGTTAATGTTACATATTGGTGAGATAACAAGTAATTGTAAATCACTGAAGGGCTCATCAGGCCAATCAACTGTTGTTTATTAGCTGAAGACCTATCCACACATAATCATAGAAATGTTTTCATCAACAGTAACTTCACACAACTCTGATATGGCTGAAAGCGATCAGGAAACAGCAAAATAAGGCTGATGTCTGAAAGTACAAACAGAAACACAGGAGAGAAATTTCAGGCGCATTGGTGCGACCAATGAAAATGTTTACTTACATCTGACAGATTTTTGGTCGTCATGTTATCAACAGAATTAAATGCACCAGTGTCCTGTAATTACCACTTGTGGCAGCAGAGGCTTCTGTTACTGCTGCTCAGCAGATGTTACATAGTCTTGCTTTAAGTTCCTCAAGGAAAGCCTTCCCAGAAGAGTGGTGGCTGTTATGTTTGCATAACAATACTCATGGTTTTGAGATGAAATGTTCAGCATTCACATATGGCATAGAGAGGTATCCACAAACACTTTGAAAGATTGAATTGTGTTGCTGAAATTGGTTTTTAGTGGGTTCAGGCATAGATCCTGCCATAAATTCAGTCTCTTTAATTTATTCATCGCTATTTATATACAAGTGTAATTGTTTCTGACACCCGAGGGAAACTTTTATCTACTTTATGTCTCAACTTTGATCTTCAGTAGAATGTAACAAAATAGACAAAGCCCCACATCTTTCATTATCAAATTACAGTACTGAATGTATTGCATAATACAAAAACAAGACATGAATGATTATCAGTCCTAAAATACATTATTCAGCCTGTATGCCTTAGGACAAATCAATTTTTTATCAGAGACAAAAGCTAGCACTACCCTGTCTGGGATCTGCTATGATAACGTGTGCTTTCTTTCAGTATGGATTGATTAGCACTGCCAAAAAATGAAGTTCATTTCATTGAAAATGCTCAGACAAATCAAATATCAATCCATAAAGTATATTCTGGGCAGCTTTCTGGTACAGATTTTAAGTCATCATCGTGATGTCTGAATTAAATCCGTAAATTTAAATTAAGTTCTTTTAAGGATTACCATATTAGGAGCTGTCAGTCAATACTCATCCTGCAAAATATGTTTTTTTATCTTATGTTTTTTCACCCTTATCTTCTCTCTAACAAATTATTTCACAAGTCTGGCATGGTGTTAAAGCTTCATCTCCCAAGTTGCCACATTTTGAAAATATGTAGCTTTCTGTTCACAGTGGGAGATAAATGAGGTAAATATTCTTGCTGTGCTCGCAGGAGATACAGCCTGTCCCTATTACTGCGCCCAGGCCATAAATAGGCAGAAACCTGTGACACATTTAATTAAATTCAAAAGCTCAAGCTGTCAAACGTTGTGTTTGGCCCTCCCTTGTTTTGGTAGTAATGGATGTTTGTGGTCCATAATGCCTTGGTGCCAGATCCACTGTCAGCTCTTGAGACTGATGCTGAATAATGGGCTTTGTCAGATCTGCTAATAAATCTACATCACAAGACGAAGATGTCAGATTGTCTAAGGGAAAGAACACATCTTCAAATCTTTAATCAAACTTGAGGATTAAGGAAATGACCATGTACGTGCACATTTTAAATTCAATTTAGAAAATGCCAAGATTGTGCAAAAAGTGATGGGGCATTTGCTTAACCAAAAGGTAAACAATGTTCAGTCTGTCAGAGCAAATCCTCTGATCCAGTTTGACGAGGAGGAGAAAGGACAGTGTTTTGATAAAGCCTTGATTTAATGGGAAGGCTGGAGCATCAGTTGGCAGGTGGCATCTGGTTATCATCACACCAACTGTGCTTAGTCAGGAGGTAAGCCACATGTCACCAAACAAGCTCCATGATGTGACAAAGAACAGCTGTCCTCCAGAAGAAGCACCGCTTCCAGATTACTCAGTGTTGTTCATCTCTGCTTTGTCATGCTGTTCTGCAATGATGGACAGGTAGATAAGAGATTAGCATTTGGCAGCAGTCTATCGGATTTCAGCGCGAGGATGGAAATCCAATTACCACTTCCTTCTATCATATCATGCAGGGATGTGTGAGTGTGGGATAAGATACTCCAGAGGAGAGATATTAGGATAAATTTTAAAGGGCACAACACTCATTTAAAACTACAATATGCAATCAGTTTTACATTTAAATCACAATGAATAAATATCATAAATGTTGTCTTTGCAGGCTGAAACATCCCCATTTTCCAGACCTTCACTGTTCAGGGATGTTTTTATTTGGGCATGATCTGGATTATGGCTGTATATAGACAGTATATGGCACTAAGTTAATTATTGAAATGGCACTTAGAGCATCTTTAGTTTCCATAATATTACACTTTTTCTGAGCAAAACAAATGTGTGAGCAGGATATTGTTTTTTTAATCAAATGCCCAAAACCCACAGTGATTTGGAGCTGGATATCACCCTCTATTTAAATGACCCATTTGTTACTTTTGCTGTCAGACAACTTTCCATCAACAATATTGCAACATATGTACCATCATCCACCGAGAGTTTGTTAGCTGAAATTATATTTAGTCATTTACCCATTTTGCAGTTAAAAACAATGTCAACATGCTTTTTAATAGTAAATATTATTTTTCTGATCAAGAGTAAGAGAAAAAGGTCTTTGGGGAAATATCAGAAATGCTGATGTCATCTCAGCTGGCTGCAGGGATGTGGTGCTGTCTCTGTTTGCAGTGTTGAAAATTTACAGACTTTTTTGCTAGATTTGGCGATTTTTAGGATCCCTTCAGCAACTTTTTTTTTCTTTTTAAAAGAGCCTAGCAACAAATCTTAACTTTTGTATTTACAGCATGTGAATAGTTATGGATGTTGTTGATGTTACGGATATGTAAATTAGCATACAGTGTAATCTGGCAACATCTAGTGAATTTAATGGCTGCTTTAGCTACTTTCCATTGAAAATAGTTGGCAACACTGTGTGTTGCAGGCTGCTATCTGGCAGTTAGTCAGTATGACTGCCTCCTCTGCCTGATAGAATGCTGACATTACTGCTTTATGCAGATATAGTTAAAAATGAAGTGATTTGAGGGGCTGTATGGAAATAAGTTCTCCATCTAATGTAGAACTAACATTACTGGAACAGGTTGATGCAAAGAAGGGGGGCGCCACCATAAAACCAATAAAATACAGTATAACCTCCTCTCACTCCTGCTGTATCTGCGTTGTTGGATCAGAAAGTGGAGAGAGAGGAAAAAATGAATAAATTCCATCAGCTTAAACCACAACAACAGCACTATTGCCGACTGGTAACCAAACACCTCTGACCTATGACACCACTCCACTACTTTGACCAAGGTCGAATTTGATTTTATATAATAGGAGGGGTCCGCTGGTCTCTCCAAAACATAGTTGTTTGGATAAAATGTATGTTTACAACAGAGTGCAGGATGAGCCATCAAAAACATATTAACAGGTGACAGTAAGAGAAAAGAGAGGGATTTTGATTTATAGATACTCTAAAATGTTTGTATTTTGACATATATTTTGACCAACACAGAGAACATGAAAAGGGTGCTTTTTTAAATTTCAGGATAAAGGACACAATTCAGAAAGATGTAGCATCATCGTTTATGACAGAAAACAGCCATAAAATAAAGTAGAATATAAACTAAATTGGTCAGAAATTAGGCCAGTTAATAAATCTGGGTAAACATCATAATTGCTTCTATTTATTAAAGACTTCCTGGCTTTTACTTCTTCAAAAACATCTGGTGGCCCAATGAATGTTGCTATTTCAGATTTCTGTTTAGATTCCATATATTGTACGTAATGTGGTGTCTGCCACATTACCAGACCATTGACTCCGATCAGATAATAAAGCCAGAGAGTCCCAGCTGGAGTGTTTTAATGACATCCTCTGTGCAAAAAAGGGCGTTAGTGCAGCTATCACCATTAGGAAAAGTGTATCCAGCATAATTTTAAATAAACTAAGGAGGCCATAAACCTTCAATCTGTTATATCATATTAACGTATATCCTTGATCTGTAGCTTCGAGGATATGAGCTACAAAGTATGCACAAATACAGTTTTAAATGTTTCACCTTGAGTAGGAGGCGTAAAATATTCACAACTTCCTTCCCCCTCAGATATTTGAGTACATGCACCGACGCTTATTGCTCATGTTGACAAGCTGTCTACCTTGACATGGCTTGTGGTTTTGAGATGTTTTTTAACAGGTCTGTAGCTTCACAGTGCTTCTTACTAACGCCCACCATTGTCAAGATGGTGATGAGAGTTTTATAATGTACAAATTTGCAATGAACAAACATTTTCATACTGGATCTTTATGGCTAGAATCACGAGCTGGTAATGTTTATATTAATCCCCACTAAAAATGGCCCATACTTGTGAATCATAACCATGGAAACAAAACTGCGATATTCAAATGAACATATCTGGAGTCCTGACAGGGGGAATACGAGATTATGTGTGCTTGCAACTGGTAATTAAAATTCCCAAACGCCAAATTTACAAATAATTTTGGAATGTAATTGTACAAGTTTAAGAGGACCTTGAACTGCAGACTCAAAATATTTGCCTGAACTATTGTGTCCATATGAATTTCAGTTTGTGGCTGACAGCAATTAACCTTGATGAACATATCTATTAAAGGCTGAAAAAATGTCACCTCTGATATTTTTTTCCAAATCTTTACAGTGTTGTAGATTTACGTGACATGAGAGATGAATTAGGAGGAAGTTCTTCAGTGTTAATTTAAAAACATACATGAAACAAGGGAGGTTTTATTAAATATTGAACACAGTCATTGTTCTGAAGGACTGTTTGTGCAGCATCCATAAATGTTAAACTCACACTCTAAACTTTGGAACAAAAAATTGGCTGAATTGGAATGAATTGAAAACAGTTGCAAGACTGATCAGTTGCCTGGCAACAGTTTTTGTACTGGCATCAACAGGTCTTTCCAGCCTACATCATTTAAAGTCATGCTCACAGAGGTTATGTGATAATAAAGTGTGTAAAGCATAGATTTTGAAATGACAAATATATATTTCATACTATCACGTGGTTATAATAAAATGTATGATACAGGCCAGATATGATACAAGAAATAAGCAACAGTTTTTTCCATCTTCTGCACAACACTGAGCAAAAGTACAATTGTTTCAAACAAATTTGGAGTTATGTCCCATTTATGGTAGCGCAGGTCTGAAACATCTTTCCATCGCCTCTTCCTAATCCACATTGTGTTCAGATGCGAGGCTGAGTCATCTCCCAGTTAATGTGATCACGCTGGAACAGACACAAAGCTGAGTTTCATCCTTTACTCTGGCTGATCCTAAACCCCTCTAGTCAGGATCTTTCTATAAAATATTGAATAAATGTTTAGATAAAGTAAAAGATTCCTTATCATTCCCCAAAGCAAAGTAACTTCTCCTTAATTATTTTGCATTTGCAACTGTCAGTGCCTTTGGGAAAAGAGTATGTTTGACTCTGTGTTTTTAGCATTTTCTTCAGTTATGTGAGCTGCATCATAGAGGACGTAGTCCAGAAATTAAAGTTGCTCAAACTGAAGACAAAAAGACTTTTTGAACTGAGACTCAGATGTGAATAAACTACCTGGAGTAATGTAAAAACAAAGGGAAAGAAGAGAGGAGTAAAGAGGAGAAAAAGCTGTAATGATGTATGATGAAGCTGACCTTTCAATAAGCCCCGCCCCCCTAAGTTACTGTTGCTATGCCTACAAGCTTTCCATTTTCCTACAGTTAATAACAATAATAATGGTGGATTTGCTGTCGAAATTTGTACAATTTCTTTAAACCAGATGGAGGTAGAGAAAACCTGGCTTCTAATTGCTAACGGTTACCCTACACTCCGATAGCATCCAGGACCAGCTTTCACACTATTGATATGCTAGTCGTGAACAGATTTTTTTTAAAACATAAACTGTGACCCCACACAATGTATTTAGCTAATATAATGCCTCTTGGCCTCAGAGGTCATGCTCTTACTACTGTAGGTAGTAAGCTAATGTATAGTAAGTCAAACATGCCAACGGTTGCAGCTTAAGTTATAGCAAATAAACACACTGTTCATCTATTCTCTTTTACTTTCACTTTTGTGTTTTTGGTTTTTCAAGTTTTTGTAAAGTTGCAAAGTGGGATAAGCTATTTCAGGCTACTCTGGATCCAGAAATAAAAGTCCCGATTCATTTCTCCCATGGATAATGTTATTTGACTCGAAGAGCACTTCTACTGTCTGGATCAGCATGAAAATCTCCCAGTTGAATTATCAGTATGGTAATCAGTAAGATTAACAACAGCATTACAAAATATCTAGTTCTATGATTAAAAGTTGTAGGTACAAGCCACTGTACATATAAACTTCAGGGGAGAAGTTAATTCTGACTCCTGAAAAGCATCTTGGCATGAAACATCCAATCACAGGGCTTACTTTTTAAATTTTTTTTTACATGTGTTGCTAACAGTGGGTGAAAGCTAAAACTTACAGTACCAGTCAAAACTTTGGACACAAGTGCATCCAAACTTTTGACTGGTACTGTTTGCTGTTAAGACAACTGACAATACAGTCTGCTGCTTGAATTAATTTGTTTTTGGATTTTGTTGCATTCTGAACTCGCTACTGCTCTGATTCACAGCATCCGAAAGGCTTCTTCTCCATAGCAACAGTGACCATGGCTCATGGGTATAATTGTATTTAGAGCTATGCCAAACTGATGAACAAAAAGTGGTTTCTCAGAAACTATGTGTTGAAATAATTAAAACTGGTGGCAATAACATAAACCCATTAGGTCATTACATTATCCAGGAGAATCTTGTGTTTCTAAATAACACTGATGCTATTGAAAACTTTGCAACACTATAACTGTATAACAATTTTCTAAATATTTTCATGGATATTTCAGCTACTTTTGTCCCTCTTTTATATTCGCTTTGGTTAAAGTAGGATATATGCTTCTCCTAGCTGCCTTAAAGCTGGAGCGCGGGACTTTTGTCTCCCCCGTCTGGCAATACGAATAAAGGAGGGCGCTCAGCTGTGAATCTGAATGACAGGCACACAGAGAGGGCTGGTAAAAACACATATGTTTTGATAGTTCACTGGCCCAAAAACGTATTTTTTGACAGGCCACCGGCCCATTGGGATTTGTCCCAGTATGCCCGATGGCCAGTACACTACTGGCTGTAACCTACTGTTGTGGCTGTAAAATGGTAGATATAGATGTATATATGGATAGAATGGTGGAATTGTTTTGAGTGTCACACAACCCCCACAAAATAACTTGTTTCACTATCAGTATTTGATCAATTTGGTCCGATAACATTTAAAAAGTCTAGAAGAGCCGCATGATTAATGGCCAAACAACCAGCATGGGAATGTCGTGCCCGACATGAGATTTAAAAACTCTGTATACTGTTAAATACAGAGAGATTTATATGGCAGTGACAGGCTTAATCAGCATTGTGTGAACTCATCTGGCAAGGGCCTGAATGAAATGGACATTCATTTATATGTAAAAGTTCTGCACTACAGGTTTAAAAAGGACATATTGTTATTGTAAATTGCAAGACTTTAATAGAACACTTTAATATCCTTAATGATCTCAGGATATTAATGCAAACACATTCAGCGTTTGGACTAAATCAATGCAATCTTTGTTTTTTATCAGTGGGGACAATACGGAATCACATAAAAAGGATTTGGAGCACTTCCCTTGTTCTCTTTAAGTGTCTGACTAAAAAGAATAAAATGGTGTTTGTCCCTTAAGTGTTCAGTAACATATTCAGCCTTTTTCATATGAAAGCAAGACAATCCAAGAGGATGTGAGTATCGAGCAACACATTGTGTAGAAGATATCATCTGGTACAATGACTGAGGTCATGTGATCAGGGACAAGTGTCATGATGAAATGAAGGTCTTCCATGGGTCTGAAAGAAAAAGGCAGCTTCCTGAATGTGGCAAGACACCGGTAATGCTGTGAAGAAATACAGTCACAATACAGGAAATGTACATGCTGTATGTACATGAACCCATAGCATTTCATGAATAATTCATCAGTACACAGAATGAAACAGGTGTGTTTGGAATACAGAATGAAACGTGAGAATACTGAGTGAAACATGGGACATGTTAGGTGAAATGTGATAACAGAAATATGTAAAACTGAGGTAAAAATGCAATTCAAATTCTACATGTTAATCCAATATTAGCCAACAATGGAGCACAACACAACTCTGTCCCTGGGGACTTGTCACGTCTTCGGCTTCTCCCTGTAGTGGCATTTAGGATTTTAAATGAATTAGTACATCTTGAGCAATCAGTACAATGTTTCTGGAAAGAGTAATGGGTTGCTTTGAGCACCACAAACTAGAAATGCAAATTACAAATCACTTTGCTTATTGTTTTGTTTAACTCGGCGATTCACAGTCACTTCAGGTTTGTAGTTCTCTCTTAAAGATAAGCAACCACATCTTTTTTCAAACTCACATCAGTAAGCCTTGACCTTACAGTACTGATTCTGACCACTTTGGTTACATAATAAATTCAGTTTGTTTTGTTGGTTTGAACTACTCCACTTATTTCAGTACAAAAGTAGACCTATAAGCACTGCTGATAAGGTTTAAGGAATAGTTTTATAGTCATTTTGGGAAATACGTTTATTTATTTTCTTGCTGAGAGCAGTCCAGTAAATATGAAGGTAGCAGGAGCTAGGAGATGGTTAGCTTAACTTAGTACAAAGACTGGAAACAAGGTGAAGCAGCTACATATTAATTGATCATTAATTAACACATTATATCTTGTTGTTTAATCCATACAAAAACCAGAGTGTAACGACGACATGGTTTTATAGTTGTTATGTGCTGAGTGTAGTGACTTCCTGATGGAAGATATATAATGTTGTAATTTATGTTATGCAGATTTTGCAGATGCAGAGTAATTGTAAAGCTTAGGTACCCTGTGCCTATGTAAATGTCAATAAAGTCTCTTGAGATCCAGGCTAGTTGTTTCCCCCGGTTTCCAGTCTTCATGCTATGCTAAGCTAAGCATCTCCTGGCTCTAACTTCATATTAAATGGACAGAGATGGGAGTGGTATTAATCTTCTCATCTAAGTCTGGTCAGCAAGGCAAGTCAGCAAATAACACCTGTCTGCACTAAAGTCATCAATCACATCATGATTGTTTCGGTTTGTTTCTCAAGCGATCTTTCAGAAAGATTTGAAAAAGAAAGTAGCATATTGTATGTCATGACCGAATTGACAGTGGCATTTTCAGCCAAGCGAAAGAAACTTTACCATAAACCAAATACCATTCACCTAGATCTAATATGTGTTTCTTGGCTCCAAGAAGTCTGCTCACATCACCAGAAGTATTGCCTTGTGCTTCTTGCACCGTTGTGAAGAGAGCAGTGATGTTTAACCTTAACGTGCAGTGACCTTAGGTGTTGTGTACCATTTTCAGTTACGACTTGCCACTGTGCTCAATTCAAGCTCAAATGATTTAAACTTTATCCCTGTTGACTGCTGACCTTTCAGATTACAGTTTACCTTTCAGACTACAGTTTACCTAGATGAGTGTCTAGAGATAATACATTTATACATATTGCTCTAAAGGCTTTTCATCAGCATTAACGTGATAGTCCTTGTTTAAAACTATAAATGATCTAATGATGTATCAAGCTCTTGGCACTGACTGCTTCAACGTAGAAACCAATGATGATTTCACTGAACACAACAATGTTTTGTCTACATTCTATGTTTGCAATACATTCTATACCACCATACTAATTCAGGAGGTAGACTGGGTCATCCACTAATCACAAGGTCTGGATCATCCATTAATCACAAGGTCGGTGGTTTGATCCCTAGCTCCTCCAGTCTGCATGTCAAAGTGTCCTTGGGCAAGATACTGAACCCCAAATTGCTCAGCCATTGGTGTCTGAGTGTGTGTGAATGGGTGAGCATAGAAACATTGTGCACTTTGGATAGGAAGGACTATATCGCTCCTAATGAGCAGGTTGGCACCTTGCATGGCAGCCTCTGCCATCGGTGTATCTTTGTGTTTGTGAATGGGTGAATGTTGAAATGTATTTTAAGGCGCTTTGAGTGGTCGAGACTAGAAAGTTGCTATATAAATGCAGTCCATTTACCAATTCCTCCTACCATATTGAACCAAGATGTGATTAGTGGGGAGATTAGTAACATGACAGTTCCTGAATAAGGGGTCATTTACCCCACTCGTGCTCCTGCTGTGAAATTCCTTCACCACAGAAACAGAACAAGCAGAACAGAATATAAAGGTACAATTACTGCTCACTTGAACAGACCAATCAGGTGCCATCAGGTCCTTTGTTCTTATTCCACAGGGAAAGCAATTCAGTGCTGAAAAGGCAATGATTGCAGTACTCCAAAATCCAACTCCAAATCCATGGGAATACTATTAAGCTTGCAACCAGACTGTGGATGTACTGTTAATGGTGACAGACTGCTCCACTGAGACCATTATAACCATTCTGAAAGAAGAAGCAAGGCTGTTGCTATTTGGTTCCCCAGCCTTCTTCTTTTAGAAATGTTCCAAGCTTGGTTTAGCCCATTTCTGTGAAAAAAAGCAAATAAAAGTTTGAGGAATGAGCCTTTGACTTATGCATGTTCACCTCAAAGTGCAAAAGTTTTTGAATTTTAATACTATTGCAGAGAAAAGAGTGAAAATTTTCACCTGAGTGAAAATTTATGAAAAACACCTTCAGATTGTCAGAAAATGTAAAATGAAAACACATCATGAAAATAGCTAAGGCATTTGTTCAAGGATATGTGTTTCTTTCAATGTATTTCAATCATTAAGCAAGAAGTCTTAATGAAACACAATCTGGCAAACATGGTAGAAATCAATATTTGTGTTTGTGCAGAGGTGACTACAGGGAAAAAATGTCACCGGCAGGTATAGGCGGGGGGTCAGGTTTCCCCCTGCGACATACCATAGCTGACCATTTCTTCCTCTCCTCTCCTGCTGAGAAAGGAGGCCAAGCACCTCGAGACCCGTGGGTCAGTGTGCACTTACATCTTCATTAATAATGCATGGCCTTCCATTTGAACCAGCTGGCTCGGGAACAACACAGTTGGACATGGTGCATACCGTTGTTCATACATTAACCATATAGCCTGCTGTGGATAGGCACTGGAGAACCTGCCTTTCAAACTACTGAAATGATACTGACTCAGCTTTTACCCTTGTAAGCTGTCACATCACATATACATTTAATTTATCTATGTGTATCTATGCTATATGTATCTCTCTCTTTTTTGGGTCATGATTGCATACAAAAACATTCTGACATATTATAGATGGATTGTGGATGGATGTTAGTGTCAAAATCTGTTGAAACCTGTTTCAATCACTTTGTTTTAATGAATAAAAAAAAGTTGATAGTTTCACATCATAATTAAAAAATATTATTGTAGGCAAAATAAATCCATCTGTATGTTAATAGATCTGAGTCAATTAGTCCCTTTACACCTTTAATTAAAATGCATCTTGTATCCAGATTGAATCTAGATATGATTTAACCTGATTACATTTACACATTATTAATATGTGTCTCCAGTGTCCACATTGAGATCTGATTGAGATCCAATTGCTCTGTGCAGCTCAAACAACCAAATGTCGAAAAAAA
This sequence comes from Thunnus albacares, assembly GCF_914725855.1. NCBI lineage: Eukaryota > Metazoa > Chordata > Actinopteri > Scombriformes > Scombridae > Thunnus > Thunnus albacares. The sequence goes on from NC_058123.1 coordinate 22,079,985, forward strand.
GAAGAAAAAAAACAGATGGTAGCCATCCATGAAGCTGTGCTATTATAAGGACTTTTGTTGCTTTTTGAAGAAGGGAAAAAAGCTGATACTTGGTCTTGTCTTGATTCCATCCATGAGTGTCTTGAATATGCATAGCTTTCTTGCTGCTTTCTTCCTTGTAGTTTATCTCACTAACTGGCTAATGGATGCTACCTCACTGATTTGGAACAGTTTCGCGTGATTACATATTTCCGTCCATGTACTTGTTGTATGTGGATTGACAACGCAATTGGATTTACACTTGTGTTCAATGTGGTTACAAAGGGGTCACAATGTCATTTAGCAGTGCGTATTTCACTGGGAAACAGTATTTTAGACACATTATTGCATTAGCAGTATTTGAGACATACATATAGTGCTGAATCAATTAGTTGTTTAATCAATTAGTCAATTTGCAGAAAATGAATCATCAACTATTTTGACAATTGTTCAAGACACTTATTAGGCAAAAATCGCAAAGATTCACTCCTTTCAGCTTCTGTTTTTTGTTGGTTTTATATGATTGTAAATTGGGTTTTGGACTTGGTTGGACATGGCATGCAATTTGAAGATGACACCTCTTGTGGACTTTTTAAAAATCAACTGAAAAGATCTTTGACAGATCATGAAAGAATACTTAGGTGCAGCCCTTCATATATGATAAATGTTATTAGTTATTGTATAAGTTGTGGTTCATCATGTTTGGCCACTGTCCATTGCATTGAATAGGTTATTCTAACAAAAGTTACAATAATGGAGATTGTCATAAAAAAGTACTTCAGTAAACTATTGAATTACTGCATCCCATCTGCCTTCATCATGCTGAGAGGAAGTGCTGGCACATTCAAAGCTAAATATGGTCCATTAGGTATAAAATAGCCACCATTAGCATAAATATTGATTGCAGGGCCTGGGCCAAAAGCAACTTCACTGGTAATTTTTTAATCACATAATAGAAGGATGATATTCAACGAAGTGGATATATTATATATTTCCTGCTTCTTAATGATAGATTGTTTGGAGATCGTTGCAATTTAAAAATAATAAAAGACTCACTTCATAATTATGTGGAGAACATAAGTTGTTTTCAAAACTCATACAATGCAGATATGTGGTAGTGAGGACCATGAGCCAAGTGAAAATCTGAAATTTAAGGTTTTTAATAAGAGACTTTCATCATCTGGTCTCCTCTCAGCACCACAACATTAAATGTAATCTGTGGTGTGCAGATGCAGCTCTGCATGCATAAGATGCCTCTACGTCACACATCCTCTTATGCCAAAAAAAAAGTGAGTCAAATAGGATTCAAACCTACACACAGCGTTTGTCATAACGTCATTATTTTGGGAGCCGCGGGGTCCCGGCCAATCAAGACGCTCCGGGTTCGGTTGAGGAGGAGCCCATAAGTTATTAACCTGAATGATCACGACTAACTCGGGGGGGGGGGGGGGGGGGGGGGGTGAAAATATGATGGTCATAAATCCGTGATTTAACTTCAGTGGACGCCTGTGAGTCTGCACCAAGGTCTCCTCCTGCCACAACTGCCAGCCAGCAAGCTGCGTGTGTGCTCAGACGCTGAGGGAGTAGCTGAGGAAGGGTTTAAAAAAAAAGAAGAAGAAAAAAAAGGAAAAAGATTTCAGCACCGGAGCTGTCCACGGCTCTTGGAGAAGTCTATCGCCGCTTAAAAGGAGAAACTGCTTCCGACTGTAAATTTTCCTCTGTGGGACTCTGAGGCGGACGGAATAATAAACTGCTGTGCCATTCATCTCTCTCCGGGGCTACCGACTGGCGAGTAACGGCGCACATACTTCATTTGAGCAAAGTCTTGCCATGCTGGACGGCCGGGTGTAAGACAGAAAGGATAAAGTCCCAATAAGTCGCGGTGAACACCAGCCTTTACCCTTTAACGGTGAGTCCACACTGGCTGCTCGGCTTTTCTCATACCGCTCTTTAAAATGTTACATAACAAACTGAAAACTGCCATGCTGGTCTGCATTCAGTGTTTTGTGTTGATATTGGAAACATGGGTTGTGAACGAGACTAGGTGGATTTTGCCGGGAAGCCTCATTACAGATGCTTGTATGAGACGCATATTTAGGTCAGCATCCACATGGGTGTGGATGCGCGCTTGCTTGCGTTTGTTATCAAACTACAAGAGTTCCCATCGCTATCTCTAGTGGCTTTAGCTGTGTTTGTGTCCCTCTCTTTTTATAGCCGTGCACTTGTGCGAAAAATCAGCAAAAATGAGAGTAAACAGCCCAAATTAGGGGAGTTCTTGGACTGTAGTTGGTGCATGTGCGTCATTTGGAGGATGAGCACCAGGCTACTGCCTTTTTCTACGACCTCTTAAGTTGTATCAGGAGGGATTCTGCAACTAATGGCATGGCTGGGCAATTCTGCTCCTGCTTGCAGCAGAAATGCTGTAGTTTGCTCAGTCTCCAGCTGCTCTGTCCACTTTTCCCAGCACTGTCCCATAGGGGAGTGCTGCTGTCCATTAAGCCCCCCATCAGTCTTTGTTTTGTTGTTATCTCCTGGCCCATATAGGTGCACAAACAAGCCAATTTCAGTGTTAACCTTGGAGTGAGTCCTGCTCCTCAGTCTGTGACAGATCCCTGCAGTCTGAGCTGCTTCACTGCTGCCTGCTCCGCGGTTATTGTCAGACTCTCTCGGAGCGTTTGGCTGGCACAAGCTCTCTGCCTGGCAGCGCCTGAATGCCAACGTGATGTCTCCAGTCTAACGATGCATTGAGATTTAAATACCTCCTCTTCTATTCTGGCACATTTATTTTGTCAGTTCACAGGCTGAATTTCAAAGCTCCACATACATTTTAGCTTTGAGCATGTTATGTTTTTTTTGTGGGGAATGTTGTTTATGTACAAACACAAGGATGTCAGAGTTGTTGTTTCGTGCACATAGCAGTGTGTTTATTCCAGAGGCAATGAGGAATGTGATCAGTGCAGCACACAGGCATTAAGACAACCATCCTTAACCTATTTGATTTGATTCATTTAGCTCTGTGTGTCTGAGTGCACGTACATTTGCGTGTTTTAAATGCTTGTTAATGATTCCACTCACTAGCTATTGCAAGGCTCTGGGTGAACTCGTTAGTGTAATTAGTTCCAGATCTTTGCTTCCCTGGTCCATGGGTGAGATCTTCGGCTAAAGGGGGATTCATTCCCATGAAAAGGCATGCTGTTTGGTGCTCCCATTCAAAAAATACCCCCCCAAACCCACCCCCTTTCTGAAACAAGGAATGAAAAGGAGGGCTGGTTGGGATTCTAATCAGCACATACCAGTGACATCCAACAGCTTTGGGAAGGGAATCATACAGTCAGAGGAACACACACCCACATGACATGAGAGTAAAGCCAGATACAGTTCAGCATCCTTTTCAAGCCTTTATGACGTAAAATGCATGAATACATAACAGTGTGTCAGACGAGTTTGGCTTGAAAAATTGGGTCTTTTTATGATCTGTTGACTAGTAGGTAATGGTACTGAAAACTGCAGATTTATTGCTGTTTTGTTTGTCATGTAATGCCGTGGTTCCTAACTTGCAACTTGAGGGCTCCTAATTGGAGTTGTCACAAGATGGAAAAAAAATTCTGTTAGATCCTTTTTTTTCCTGGCTTTTATCTTACTTTTGCCTGAGAAGTACTGGATACATCCTCTCCAGGTCTCTGAAAAGACTTCCAGTGAAACAATCTGAGAGGGAAAAATCACTCTTTGGTTATAGCTAAGGCTATAACCTGGATCAGAAATAGAAATTGCTTCATTTAAAAAGACTGTTGTAAAGTGTTTTGGTAATATGGATTACTGGAAATAATAGACTGGAAAAAATGCAAAATTACTTTATATAGTACCAACCAAACAGTTTTGACAAATACATTTAGAAGAAAACGTGATTGTTTCCACATTGTTAAGTTTTCTGTGGAGTGATCATAATAGGTCCATCTTGAAAGGTGAAGTTATTTTAACTTAATTATTGAACATGGCAGTCTGTTACATAATGACAGTGACCTTGTACAACATCTCCAAGCAATATCCTCTTGGTTTTTCTCAGTGGCACCCTGCCAGCCAAATGTGCATCTAATGACAACAGCTTATATGAACAATTCTAACTCAAAGAATAATACATCTCTGTTAAAGAATTAACTGTAGTTGGTGTGGGCTATTTTCCTTAGAATGATAAATGACTGTTATATGAGCTCTTGTAGATCTCAATAACTTCCCCATGGTGACACAAGGGCAGTAGAGGAATGAATACTAATATAGACCTTAAGGTGTCTTTGGGGACCTCTAATACACTGCTGCTTACAGGAGAAAATGGATTCCAATTCAAAGTAAAGATAAATTTCCTGTTTAAGCATAATACGCTAGGCCCTAGCCAATAGTCCAAGAGACAAAAGTATATCCACCAGCATGATTTTTTCTTATCTCTCTAAGATGCATAACATCCACAAAATGACTTCAGGTGGAAATAAGAATTTCATAAACACAGAAGCATGATGACTGAACACTAGTCCGATGTTTTGGATGCTGCTGTTGTTGTGAACTGATAGTGGGAGTTTGTGTGTTTTGCCCGACATGGTCTGGTAGTGTTCAATTGATAAGTGAAGTGTGGGGAGACTACAAAAGGAGTACTCAGAGGAGCAGAAAAAAAAGTCACAATGATTTGAAGAGCACTTTGGTGCCACCTCCCTTTGAAATTATCAATATTTAATTAAAGCAAGGTACTCCTTAGAGCTTCATCTTTGCTCATCACAGTCTATTGCTTAAACAAGACAAGGGCCTGAATGCATACTGAACCTGAAATATTGCAAAAGTATCTGATGTGTCAGAGAAAATGTTGAGACAGAAGGAATGATTTGCTTTTCAGTATCACAAAAAAGATTTTTCACCTTGGAATATGGAGGAATACAGGAAAAGTCATCCTGTCACATAGTATAAAGCATAAAAATGAGTGAATTGCTGATATAATTCACTACTTAGAGAATATTCTATTGCAGTGCAGCTTGACAGAATAACATTTCCTCAGCCATATATGTCAGGTTCTGCCCTAAGGAGTGGCCCTGTTTTCCTTCCCTTCGTCCAGATCTTTTTTTATCCAGGGGCATTTAAATCATTCAGAGGGGTCTGGGAAGGAGAGCAGAGCAGCGGAGGCAGCTGCTCCTGCAGGAGCCAAGCAAACGTCAAGCCTGAGGGGGTTTTACCCCATCCTCCTGAGCTTGTATTGCCCTCAAATGTAATACTATGGGTGAATTTGGGAGACTGTTGAGCCTTAGTCACAGTGACAGTGTCTATCAGTTATGATAACATTGTGTTCACCAAAATAATTGCTGAGATCTGGAAATACAGAAAAATCACTAGAATGATGTCTGAAGGTCAGTCAGACTATCAGACAGGTTGTAAACAATAATAGTTTTAGCCACATTATCTAAACAACTTTGGAGGTAAAACCAAAACTGAGGGCATCTGAAATATTTAATTAAGACCTGAAAGTTTAATTAAGAAGTCAATCTATAAACCGTGATGAATGTTCACAACAAACAGTTTGGATAATAATATTACTGTTCCTTAATTTTGTCTTCCAAATGAAGTTTTGCTAACCTAGAGGCTTGTTTAAAGACGTACTCCAGCAATTCACACTGGATCCCACATTTAACACAATGCAACTGGATAGAATATTTCATTAGAATCTCAATGCCTTGTAAACACCCATGTCTTCTTTTTTTTTGATTAATTGTTTTGAGTGATTTTTTAAGGAAAAATACAAAAATACTCAGGTTCCAGTTTCTTAAATGTGAACATTTACTGGTTTCTTTAGTAAACTGTATATCTTTGGGTTATGGACTGTTGGTTGGGACAAAATAATTAGCTTTGGGAAGCGGTGATTGACATTTTTCACCATTTTCTGACATTTCATAGATCCAGCAGCTAATCAATTAATCAAGAAAAAAATTGACAGATTAATCTGTAATGAAAATAAATGTTAGTTGCAGCCCTAAATTTGTTGTTGCCAGCCCAAGCTGGTTTAACCCTGATGACATCACTATGAAATCAACAGCATTAGTCTCTCAGACTTGACCAAGCTCCTCCAGAGACACAGAAGACATTATACTGGCTAAGTAGCACTAAACAATTCCCCTTAAATCCTCTTTGATCAAATGACTACTTGAGTTTCTTGCTCTCTTAGTCATTTTTTTAAATCTGCGTTCCCAGATTTCAGCAATGAACTTGGTAAATGCAATTTATTATGAGGATAGGATTGACTACAAAAATATGACCAAAGTTTTAATAAACGGTTTGATAAATGTGGATATATGCATCTTCTTCAAAAGGTATTTGTGTCTTTGTTGTAAATAGAATACTGTCATGGAAGGAAAACAAATATATCACCAATCTCTCATGTGAGCTTGAAGTGGATGCAGGTGTTGAGCTGCACAAATATGCTGTCAGTCAGGCAGGAAAAGGTTGAGCAGTTTGACAGGCTTGTGGTCAAAAGCTTTAGGATCTCAAGACTTGCAAGGCAACCAAGTGGCAGGTTACCCAGCGCTATCTAATAAACTAAGGTATCAAAGCGAGCCACTGACCCATTTGTGTCAGAATCAACTCTTACTCAGAGGGGAAAAAAACACGAGGCCATTATTTAAAATTCATAAGTTAACCTGAAAATGACAAGGTCTCCTGTGTGCTCAGACATTTTTCTCATCAGCATTGGCTTCACTTCCAGCATAGTTTAGAGAATGCAAATGGTGAGAGGTGCATGCCTCTCTAGCATCCTGTCTTCATCTTCCCTCTGGCATCATATAATTTCCCGCTACATACATGAATGTAGATTTCTATTACAATCTATTATTGAATTCTTTTGAAAAATGAGTTGGGTCACAGGATTTATTAATAATGCAGGAAAATAGGCATTGTTGTTCTCTCTTTTGTTTTTTTATTAAGATCATGAAAACTATTGGTTATTAATATTGTTTTGTCATTAATAATCGTAAATGCAAGTTTGCTTTCCTTTGAGACATGAGAGATATGATATTTTGACTAAGAGGTATTACTCAATGTTTTCTCTCAGGGTTTGATTTTCAAAGGATATTGAAATTATATTCATGCTATTACTGCTGGCATTGATTTGATGGAGTACATGAAGGCTCTGGCATTTGTAATAGTACTTAGTTTACTGTTATTGTTTCTGATGTTTACTCCCAACTGTTTATGAAGCCTATTCACTTTGCTAGCCATTAAAGAACAATTTGTTTATTCTTGATTATCTCATTTGAAATGGCACGGTCCATTATCTGCACTGTGCAGTAATTGAGGATCTAGCTGTGGTGCCAGCATTTAGCTAATATGTCAACCATACCATTATTCTGAGCCTCGCCTTCAAGCATTTCAAACTTGCTTTTTCCCTGTGCAGAGGAGACAGTTTACAAGCTGGTCCTTGCAGGCATCTCTGGCATCTAAAGGCTTTCGTTGTCTGATGTCGGTGCCGGCACTGCTCTGAGCCAGAATAGGAAGGTCACTTCAGTGGATAATCAACCCCCTATAATCATCACTGTGGCCTCTTGTATTGTGATCACGATATCTACAGTGCAAGTATGAGCTGTCTAGATGGTTTCTCTGCATGTATCTGAAAATCGGCTAATACAAGACTTCTTCTAACCTTTTTCTCAAAGGTTTACATAATTGGTTCCCGACCTTTTTGGCTTGTGACCCCTTATAGCCAAGCAATGCCTACTCCTCACTGCCTGTCACAGGTTGCATAATATGTCTGTTACCTGTGAGCTGTTCAACCAAAGAATGTTGTTCCCTTCTTAGATAGTTTTTTAGTCTGGAAGAGGAAACTCTCTGTGTTTTACAAGCAAAAAAGAACAAAGACTTCTTATTTTGTGTACTAGAAATGTGTTCTTCTTTGTTTCTATCTTGTTAATCATCTCATGCCTTCAGATGTATTTTGTGACCCTTTGGGGCTGTGACCCCAAGTTTATGAACCAATGGTTTAGATTATGTAATAGTCCTGTAAAGGGCTGCATATGTCCTTGCATACAAGGACATGTTCCTATGTATATGATACATATAGATATAATTCATGCTTATGATTGGCTTGCTGGGGTGGCTGAGTGGTTACGATACAGGACATACTGTACACAGTTACCAAAATGCTCTGGTTTGATTCCAGCCAGGGGCCTTTGTTACATGTTTAAGAATTAATTTTCCAGTTTGATATTTGTTATACAATGGGCATTTTGGCAGGTTATTGTTTAATCAGAATGTTGGGAGGGAGGGGTATTTGAAGATAGACGCATTTGGATTCTGTTAAATAATTTACTCACTGTAAACAGACATTATGATGAAATATCTGTTCATTTCCTTTCCCCCTGCTATCTAAAAACCAATCCCAACCGCTCCTGCATTAAAATAATGGAACAAAACCTTTCAGCCTAAGCTCATCTGTGCTAAAAGACAACAGACTGAGCTGATTGTCATTCTTGCAGTCAGGATAACAGTCTCACCAGTATTCCACTGGCCTACATATGTGTATTTTAATCATTTTATATTCTCAGCATATCCCTTTCAGTTATTAGACTGCAGGAGGGTAACTTGAAAGACTGACCTTTTAAATGATGTGGTTGTCCTTGAGGAAGACAATCAATCAATGTATCCTAATGTTTTCACAATTCATGACTTGGCACTTATTATAATATACATGCAATTAAAGTACATTTTGTACAAAGAGGAAATGATAGAAAGTGTGTACAAGTTAATATTAGTTGAGCAAAACAAATGAAAAAAAGAAACACAAACATTCTTTTAAAAGCAATTTTTCCAATTAATATTTTTGTTTTCTGAGCAGTAACAAACCATTTCGCCACTGTCTGCCATTTTTTAAAACTTTTTGTCCAACCCTAAGCAGCTCTTCTATGCCTATTATGAGCTTTGGAACAATACAGTCAATCAACAAAACAAGTGAGTGATTTGAGTAAGCATTTTGGAGTATACTTCATTATGTAATTTTTGGAATGTGAATTCTATATACTCAAAACATGGTTAAAATTAGTCACCTGGGACACCTGCTAATAAATCCCTTCCCACTGCAGGGGTGGCGTGCGTTAGCTAATTTGGCCTTTGACCTCCATAAAGAGAGATGCCTTCTAAAATAGATATTCATTCCAGGAATCAATAAAGTATCACTTTGCTTGTGTTTTGTCTGTATGTAGGCAAATCAAACGGCAACTAACATTCAAGGAGCTTTTAATGTTGATTTGTTTTAACTGTGATGACGTGTCATCTCACTGTTTACATCTTGAAGTTTTTTATGGATCGTTCAAATGTATGAAACCAGAGAGAGTGCAGCCTATGTTTAAGTCTGTGCAATACAAATGTGTGTCGTATCTTGTCTATGAAGCATCAGTCCACCAGCAGGCTGAGAACATAAGGTCTCTGCAGGCTATTAGAGTAGCTTGGGAGGAAGAGAGAGGGAATGACTCCCATTTCACTTCTAATAAATGCGATTGAATTTCACACAAGCACTTATGTGGAGCGTGGATAGATGGGATTGCATTTCAGAGCAAAGACACATGTCCCATAAGTACCATGTAATCAACTTGAATCTATGACGGCGCCTTTTTTCAATGATGGAATTTATGGTTGGGTCTCACTTAAGTGGAAATGAGAACAAAGTCAGTTCCTATCTTTTTTTTCCTTTTTTTTCTTCTTCCACATACCGTAAATAATTACACTTAATGTCTCCAGGAATTATGCAATCACCTGAAAATATTTGGTAAAGATTTCCTAACCAATGCAAAATCAAACTGTTTTGGCATTTCAGACAAATTCTTGGCAGTTTCAGTGTTAGCTTTAATGACCAGCAAAAACTCATCAAGAACTGTCTGGGATAGTGAAGACAATTTTCTCCTTTGGGATCAATAAAGCTGATCTTATCTTATCTCAAATCATTTCACTTAGTGAGCATTCGAAAATTCAAGAAAAGGTAAGTCAGAGTTGACATCCATGCGTGGCTGAAATCAGCAAGTTGTGGTGATTGATACTGTGTATGAGTATTCTACTGGGACCAATAAAAACAAGCACACAATTTGTATGCACTCCCTCTATTTGGATTTTCTGAACTCAGAGCAAAATCAGGCCTCCTGAGAATATTAAGGAAGTTAATTTACCAATCATTAAACAGGTGATGGTTTATGCCAGCCCACAGACTGAAAAGGGCAACCTTTGGGTCAGGAAAGTCACACCACCAATAATCCCTGGCCAATTCAGAAAATTTGGTTGGGGAAATAGGATAATGGGAAACACCTCATTCAGCATAAAATGGAGATTCTCTTGAGCTTTTGAATGAATGTGACATATTGCTGACAACAGGCATGCATGTGTGTATAGATGTTAGATATTTTCCATCTTGGTTTGACTGCTAACCTTTTAAGGGATCGGTTCTATTGCCTTTACCCAATATAATGCTGGTGAATGGCACGTTGGATGTGCTGCTCAAAGCAGTGAAAATTTGTTAGTGGTCAACAGTTGTCATAGGGACTATTTCTTCAGTCGAAAGTAGGTCAAATGAAAACACTTCACAGTGAGGTCTGCGGAGCTTCCAAGAGTAACTGGGACATTGTGACTGGAAGGATACACTGCTGACCCTTTATCAGTGCTGTGAACATCACAAGCAAAATTCTTTTCACCTACATTATATCAGGGTGAAGGCACAAATCTCGGACACTATATCTAAAAACCTTGACAAATAAAAACAGAACTTTCTTCATGGCTAGATACTATGAAGGGAAAGTGAATTTGCCAGCTTTTGTGCGCTATAATTTGTATGTTGGAAGAGATACAAAGTGTATGTGTGTAAGTGTCTGTTAAAAATTTGATTTATTAGTCTGTAGCATTGCTATCTCACTATTAAGTGTTGGATTTATCAGAACATTGACAAGCAGTTATTCATTGGCAGGTAGATGCATGTCATCCTTCATATGATGAGTTTTGGAGAGCCACAGACACATTAGAGCAAAGTATAGATTTCTGCATCGATACTGTATCCCTTACTCATGGTGGTATGGACAGGAAGATGAGTGTATGACGGCACAGTTGCTAATGTTGTCTTAAATATTTGCCACAGTTGCAGGGGCCCTAAAGTCTTATTTAGGATTTGAATTCTCATATCTGCTGTGTAAAAAAAATGTGCAATTTTTCCAGTGTGCTGGGAATTGTGAGACCTACTTTCTTAGTTTGCACCTTTATATTTTCCACATAATAATAATAATAATAATAATAATAATAATAATAATAATAATAATAATAATAATAATAATAATTATTATTATTATTACTATTAATCGTGGCCTCTATCAGTTCTTTTTTCAATCCCTTTTCTCAGAGTTTCAAGTCATTTTTGAAATGGCTGATCTTGTCCACTCCGTATCATTTTGATTTGGAGCTACCACTGTAGGACATTCATATGTACATACACAGTACATGAGTGGATATTCATTGACAAATACTGCAGGTGTGGAGTGTATATATGTTCTGGTCTTGAATACAAGGTTTGTTAATCTTGGATAATAACTGTACCATTGTGGGTCAGGGTTATGATAAAATTTAAATGCAGAGTACTCTTGTAACTGTTCTCTGTTTCTTTCTCTCTCCATCTTTCTGTAGCCATGGGAGTGCTCATGTCAAAGAAGCAGCAGATGGAGAAAGTGCAAAAATGCAGCGCCGTCGTCTCTGCCTTCCAGGCCGGCATTAAGGATCGTCCTGCCCCAGCCAAACAGGCAGAAGGAGAAGTGGAGGAAGGTGATGCGCCCGCTAAAACTTCATCCAGTCCTGAGGAGAAGAACACTGAGGAAGCAGAGGAAGGGGAAACAGACAACAGCGCAGGCCCGTCGACTTCCCAGCAGGCCTCGGCATCAGTGAGGGATGAGTGTAAGGTCAACCAAGAGGCTTGGTCAAGGTTACGGGATGGGAAAGGAGTGGAGCCTGAAGATCTTGACAAGAGCCACCAGCTCACACCGCCTACTTTTGTGCGGCCCAAGAGGGAAGCTGATGATGATCAGCTTGTGGAGGTGGAGCTGGGAAAGAAAGAGCAGGTATTAAATGATGGCCTAAGGTAGCACATAAAGAGGTGGCTAGTGATCTGGTATATATGTCATTGAGAAGCCATGCCCAGGCTGTTATTTTAATCAAGAATATATATTTAAAAATCATTTTACTTGATGACAAAACACACATTATAAATTTGCAAGTCCTGGGATTAAAGAGACGTCTCTGAGATGTCAAAGAATCTCCATGGCAACAGCAGAAAATGATCTCTTTTCCTCCCCCAAGTTAGGCATTATGATAAAGCAGTTCACCCAGACTCAAGAGAACTCTCAAGCTTTATCTAAACACCCTTGTTGAAGGTGAGACAGTATGGATTTGAAGTTGTTTTCTGCCAAGCCATTTGTTTCCACACTAGCTGTGAGACATGTTTGTGCGTGAGGGCTCTTCACAGTGAGCATCTTGTGGGCGGGCTGCATTGGCTGGCTCCGAGAGGTGACCATATCCAGGGCGACGCTGACTAACAGGGGATGGAGTTCACGGGAGCACTGACACCATCAGGTTTTCTATTTTGGAAAGAGTAAATACTGCATTGTAACTTAATGCACTGCTGATGCTGCACTTTAACAAGAGGTACAGGAATAAAAGCGTCTACCTTCAATAATAATAGATATGTACTTGGGAATGTTGAAAGACTGAAACAGACGAAAAAGGATATCATCCATGGCTGTGCCAGACCACAATGAGTATCAGTCAGGTTAATGCCTCATGACAAATTATCACAAAACCTAAAACCATGGCGTTAAATTGGTTTTCCATCTGTTCCATCTTTTAAATATAAAGTTCTCCTCTTCTTAGGTCAAGAAAAGTGTGAGCCTTGTCTGTAGACATTGCATCCCTTTTCACATGTTATGCTGATGACACTCAGCTGTACCTTTGTTTGTTGATGATGCAAATAATTCTCCACTGTAACATTAAAACAGAAAAGTAAAGCAACAACAACAAAAAAACCAAAACAAAAACAAAACAAAAAAGTCCTTGTTTGCAAGAAATATCAAAATCTAAGATTGCTATAAAATTTATGAGTGGACTCATGCTTCCAAGAGGCTGAATCTTTTCTATTTTTTACATTCAGTGAGCTTTACTCTAGCACAGCCCTCAGGCCAAAATGTTAACTGTACACACAAGATATCTCATACAATAACAGGCAGACTACAGTCAAATTCACTGAGCATACTCAAGCTCCCAAGGGGATGAACCCTCTTCTATTGACCCCATGGCCTTTCCTTTAGTACTACCTTTACATTGTCAGTCCTATTACTGGGAAGACTCTTAAGTGCCCTTTCACACCTGTAGTTCGGTTGATTTGGTCTGGTTCATGTTCACACTAACTTTTTAGAAACAAATCAATATCTGTAAATATAAAGATATGCAGGTGACTAGTATCAGTCTTGATTAGACTGTCTTGGTTACTGTCATCCTTCAGCATCAGTTCTACATGGACCCACGTGGGAAAATCAAATTCTGGTGACTGACATCAAGTCATGCAGCATTTTAATGCTTCTTATGTGTATATTTATGTTCTTTGAAGTCTCAAAGAGCTCTGGAAGAAATAACAGATTATGAGCAGCATTATGAATATTATTAGATGGCAAATGAACTGAATGTTATGAGACAGGATGAAAAAGAGGCTTCTTGTATGGCAATATTACTGGGGGGATTATTGTGGGGTGGCCATGTCACAGACTTTTTAATGGACTGCCATGGTTAAACTGCACAAGACCATTTGAAAGCAGTTGGGTTGTTTGGTACGCACACCAGAGCCTTCACACCAGTCAAAACAAACCATAGTAAATGGGAAAATGCATCAGAGTTTGTTTTTAACAGAACCAAACATCTATGGTGCAGGTATATTCAGGACACTTGATGTAAATGGAGTCATCAGGACATGAGAGGTAGGCCGTAACTGTACGATAAGCAGTAACTGAGGAAATTTGACAGGGTTTCATCTATGATGTGTCTACAGCCCCGAAGCCGGTGATGTGGCACTAAAAGACAACCAGTGTTGAAACTGACAATGTCTTTTTGTGGTTAACCAGTCAAGCAGTCATTTTCACTGGCTTGACAGCTGAGTACATCCTGGCTGCAAATTGGAGTCTACAGAAAAGTCAGACAAAGACTGACAATGAACATGTCAGATGAGGGCACACATATCGGTCTTCATGTCAAAGGCGACACTTCAATCTAAGAACATGAGCACAACACAAACTACTAATACATCATACAATACCACACTCCTCACCTGTTATTCTCTTTATGTAGCCCAGATATCACAGTTTCACTAACACTGCTCTGTTTTTACCTCAGCCACCGAGCGATGAGATGTGTGACGTGTGTGAAGTGTGGACGGCTGATGACCTGTACCCCTGCAAAATTTGCACTCGGGTGTTCCATGACGGCTGCCTGAGGGAGTTGGGCTACCTGCGTGCCGAGGCCTTGCAAGAGATGAGAGATACAGCCCACACTGTTACTGGCTGGAGTTGCTACTATTGTGTAAGCCTGCACAACTCACTGCCAATGTTACTTTCTGAATAACAAACATGCAGTTTTCATAAATGCAGATAGATAGACACATACCAAAAAAAAAAAAAAAAAAGTCCTGTTGGCCTGTGTGTTATCGAGGAATTCTGGAGGATTATGTCTACAAACCTCCATTCTGTGCAGTATTTTCAGTCTGTGGTTTTTTATTTGACTGTTGACTTGCCACCATTCCATCCTGGTTTTTATCATAGAGCGATGACTACTTCGCTGGGAACATTTGTGGCTAATGATATTAGTCATGAGGGAACAAAGGATTGGGAAAATAAACTTTATGTGTTATACTTATTATTCTAATGTACCTTGTTACTTGATAAACAAATCTTTATTTTTTATATAAATCGATTGTCTTCTTGAGTAATTCCATGAGATCATAAGGTGTCACAAACAGGATAAAGGTGACTGGGGACAACCCAATGCTATACAGAGAACAAGTACAGACTCAACTCACTGATTCATGGTTATTACAAAGAAACAGCCACATGTGTTTACAGGTAACAAATCACAGCATTAAAAGTAGATTTTTTACAGTATTGCCTGAAAATAAAATGGAATGTTTGGAAGAAGGAAGACACATTTCAGCATTATTTCCATTTTTTTTTATTTTGAACATGTTAAAAGAAAATAAGAAATATAATATATATAAGCAATAATCAACATCATAAAATATGTAAGCAAGAAAACATCAGCAAACATATATGTCAAAATCCCAGTAAACAATTCAAATAAGGTATTCCATGTTCAAAAAGGAGGAGAAAAAAGTTTTTCTAGTCTTACCCTGCACCCCTCCCCTTCTTTTTTTTTTTTTTTTTTTTCTTTAACATAAAACTTTTATGACTAACATGATATGATTATAATCTGGTAATTACCAATTTGGAACTCCATGAATTTTCAAATGATAATAGCCTGTAATATTTTAAAAACATGAACCTATATTGCCTCATTATTATTAGATTTTACCCCAATAATGTCACCATATTGCTATTTTTAATCAAAATATTACACTGATATAATCTTATTATTGTAAGCAGGTAACCAAAATGTTACTATGCAATTACTAAATATTTCTGCCACATTGTTTTTAGATGTGTTTCCTCATTATTACCTCTTTGTTTCTGGCACCTTAGTACCCTGTTACAAACATTTCTCTCTAATATTACCTAGATATACTCATTAATAATAATAAGGTATTGCCTGTTATTATGTACCTTTGTTAATGACTTTCTATTACCTCCTTATTATCAAAATATTACCTTGGTTTACAGAGCTTGAATGTCAAGTGCTACCTCTAAACCTTTAAAAAACAACCACAGCATAGGAGGAAAAGCACAGGTGGAACTAATATTGTTATTGGCTCTGTTTTCATTTGTTCCATCTGTCCCAGTAAGCCATAACAGTGCACAATTTCTGGACCCTGGAACTCAGACATTTAAATGTACTGCAGACATTATTCATTTCATTAACACTGCTTTTCCTGCTATGACTTTGTCTATACATTCTTTTATTGTTGTTTGGCCAACTAATTAATGTTAATTAGCTACAGCTGACTTGCTGCAGCTTGTTAATACACTGCTATTTATGTAAGTTATAATTAAAACAGCGCTCTTTCAAATTGCAACTTCAATATAAAAACAATTAATTGTTCAGCCCAAGCACTGACAAACAACCTATTTAATATATGTTCTTATTTTGATTAGAGTTCAAATGAAGTGAGGCAACCTTCTGGAGGAATTTTGAGTGTCTTTTTAACAATAAAACAAATGTTCAACTTCTCATCAGGAATTCAAGGCCAATGCCAAAAGTGATGACTCTCTGGTGTTCATCACACCGTGAGAGGCATAATGCAGTCTGTTTTAATTTAAGCATAAACAGCTGAAGAGTGCTTTTGCCGGAGGACTCTTCAGAGTAGAGTAGGGGCTTCTCTGTCCTTTGCCAGCCCTGAGAATGTAAATCACTTGCCAAACTTGGTCTGAGAAGGGAGGGGGTGGGGGGGTTGTTTCCACACAATCAGAGAAAAGACACTGAAAGGTCCACTTTCTTTGGCTGGCTTCTGAGGTGTGTGAGGAATGGTGGTGAAAGGAGAAAATTCAGTGAGAGAGAGAGAGAGAGAGAGAGAGAGAGAGATATGTTTTATTTAAATTGTGAAATTGTGTCCTCGTAGCTAAAGAAACCAGCTATTTTGTTAGCACATGACAGTCAGCTGTTACAAATCCCCCACTTCTGTAGCATCTGACATTTAATTTCACGCAGGCACAGGAGACTGCTGCTGGCAGATGGATTGGGTTTCCTTGACAGTGGATTTACAGTCAGCCTTCAAAGCAGGCTGCTGCATGTATGGCTCAGTGGCAGCCAATCAGACAGAGGAAGGGTTCTTGTGCACAAGCTTCTCTATCATTACAACACTGACTTCTTTTTTGATGCTTACTGCTAGCTCCTAAGGGTCTTACAGGCAAATCAATGTCATGCTTCAGTTAAAGTTGAGGAGTCCTCGTTAAAGGGTGGCTTCTGGCTTCTCTTTCATCATCCTGAATACCTTTTATTCAGTTAGTGTTCCACTATTTAAATGATAGAGAATAAACTGTAGGTAATAGTAGAGTGTTCATTGATTTTTTGGCCACTGGGCAGCAGTGGAACAAGCTAGAGACATTTTAATACCATATGTTGTTGTTATGGAAAACTTGTTAAAAAAAGTCTATTTTCACATCCAGCTAACATGGAGAAAGAATTCATTTGATGTTGTGTTTCTGTTCACCTGATGAATGTTTGTCCAGTATTCACTCTCGTTTTAGCTCTGGTTTGGTTCCCATCATTTCCTGAGAAAACTATCTGAGTCTTTAGCTGCTAGATGTCACAGGGAGCTGCTCCACTGGAAACAGCTGCTTGATGATGATGTTGATGAGAGTGCAGACTGCAAAAGGATGAGCTAAAAGTGACGAAAAGCCTCCGCAGAACAGAACTGAATGGAATTGCAGGGTGGGGTGATATCTCTCTTTGGTTATGTCACTATGACACCTTACATATTACACATGGTTATCATTCATTGTTAATGTAGAAATATTTAGTAGTACAGTTTTAAAATCAGTAATAAGAATATATATTTGACTTCCTGCTCTGGCACTGTGCCTAAACATGCTTTATTTAAAGCTGTTTGAACAAACAACCAATGGTGTCATTTTTCTGAACAGGTCTCAAATTACTATTTATACAAGCTGCCAGAATAAGATTAGAAGTGATGTTTTTATCAGTAACAGAACCAGGTTTATCACCAAGTAGGTTTGCAAATACAAGGAATTTTGCATTGAACAGAGTGGAGTTATATGATTGTATTTTCTTCCTTGGGGGTCTTTTTCTGTCCTAGAGAACAGATTTTCCAGTTGCTGTAAGCAGGTGTTACACACACAGTGTTAAGGGTGCTCATTTTAATGTGACATCAAAAGAATATATTTAAGGCAGTGGTGGCCTAATGGTTAGAGAAGCAAGCTTGCGAGTGGAAGGTCAATCCCTGGACCAGCAGGATAATTTTGGGTGGGGAAAGTGAAAAAGCAGCACTTGCCCCTCCCTCACTTACCACCTCTGTGGTGCACTTGAGCAAGGCCGTTAACCTCAACTACTCCAGTGGAGCTGCTCAGTGGCCAGCAGATCAGACTGTGGTTGTACTGGGCAGCTTCCAGATGTGAATGTGTGTAACTGTGTGGATGTTATCAGGGTGTTCCTGCAAAAGAGAGGATTACTCTCGGTGAAACTTCCCTGAATAAATAAAGGTTAAAAAAATAGAAAGTTAGAAAGTGTTATTAGACAGACATAACAATGCCATCATGGCATCCATAGCAGATGGCCAATTTCATTGTTTTTCAGACAGCCAGTATTATAAGGGGTAACGCTTGATGAACATAATAGTACTGCAGATTAGAGATGCACAGAAAACATGTCTGGCAAAGAGCAATCAGAGGAAGCAGTGTCCTAATGACAGCAAGATCACTTTTTTGATCTTGTTGATTCTCATCTCACTTTTAGAATTTCAGACACATACAATAATAATATATACATACATATACTTTCTGAATTCCTGTGGGAAAGTGTTAGTAATTACAAGCTTAATTCGATGCAGCACACTAAAAGTAGCAATGAATATAATAATGTAAAAAAACACATAAAAAATGAAGGTAGGCTATGTAGTCACATATAAAAGACTTTTTTAAAGCTGCATTTACAGGTTTAAAGAAGCAAACTCAGTAAATCTTTGAAGGCTAAAGCTACAGAGGAGGAGTGAGATAATGGAGAGATAAAGCCAAATATTATGAATGTGATGCAATTTTCAACACCTCTCATGTGGGTAAGGAAAATTATGTCTGTTTTATGGGAGATTGCGTACATAAGTAATCCTAAATTATCACCTGAGGTGCCTCGCAGACAAATATGACACTTAATTTCACACATGCACAGGAGGATGAACTGGGACTGACAGGGACACCTCGACATTACTTTAGGCCCTGGGGCTACGGACGTTTTGGAGCCCCCATGCCCCCCCCCCCCCCCAGCCCCGCCAATGTTGCCACGGCAACATTAATTCAGCACCCTGCGTCAGTGGACAGTGACAAATGGACTGCCCTCCTAATTAGTCAACACAATATGAAAGTCATCAATATAAGATAATATATCAACAATAAGTCAAGACAAGGCTAGATTACATCAGCCAAGTAGGCCTGTTTGCACAGCAGCAACATAAAATGATCAGTCTTCTCAATTAAATCAGGGAAATTGATCCTCTGCATTTAACCCATCCTATACACACGCACTTGGAGCTGTGGGCAGCCACAGTGCAGTGCCCAGGGACCAACTCCAGTTCTTTTTGCTAGTGCCAGTGGTTAGGGGCACTGACAGGAGTATTAATCCTAACATACATGTTTTTGATAGTGGGAGGAAACCGGACCACCCGGTGGAACCCACGCAAACATGGAGAGAACACACAAAGTCCACACAGTCAAACTCCACAACTCCCTAATAGTGAAGTGCCCTCCTTATCAGTAAAGAGTATGAAACTCTGAAAAATAAGACAATACGTCAACGATAAGTCAAGACAAAGCGAGGTTATTAGCCAAGTAGGCCTGTGTGCACAGTGGAAACACAAGAGGATCAGCCTTTTCATTTAAAAACCTGCAAATATCACAAGCAAAGAACCAGTATAAAAAGAACATATTGTCTTACCTTCAAAAGCGCTTTCTTATGGTCTTCTTCACTGCGTACTTCTTGATTCTGTCTCCAATTGCCGATGTGTTCTCATCATTGCGCACAAACTCCCAAAATTGAATCACTTCTGCCACAACATCCTCCTCCAAGTCCATGAGATATTTCTGTTGTCCTTTTCAGTGTCTTTACATTGACAATGAAAACTTTTACTGCTGCTTGGTATCGCACCGCCATGTTCAAACCAACGTAATGATTTAAATCATGTTTTTACAAAGAGTGTTGAAGCACAGCGAGACGATTCACTCCTCATCACGTCCGCCCCCGCATCACAGGTAGCTTATTCTCCTACATCGTGTTTACTGGTTTTTTTTGTTTTTTTTTAAGCTAATGTCTCGTGAGGCCCCTGGTCTTCCAGGGCCCGGGGCTTGAGCCCCAGTAAGCCCATGCATTAAGGCGCCATTGGGGACTGAGGGCAATGGAAACAACCAGTGTCCAAAGGTGATCTGCTGCATTTCAAGCTTGATATCTGATGTAACATACTGTGCACGAGAGGTGGGAATCACCTAGTTCAGTGGTTCTCAAACTTTTTCATGTCAAGGACCACTAAACTGACACAAATTAGACCACAGACCCCCATTTGATAAGATTGTGACCCATGGTCCCCCATTAGATAAGATTATTGCTTTCAGATGTTTTATAATAGAAAGTGTATGAAATCCATGACCAAAATAGTCATACATTCTGTCATTGTGTTAACCCGGGGACCCCCTGGAGCCCCCTCAAGGACCCCTGGGGCTCTCCGGACCCCACTTTTACATCCACTGACCTAGCTGATTATTGCCCACAATAATGACAGCATGGTACATTTGACTTGGTGATACACTTGGTGACACATTGTAGATTTGAATGCATTGTCATGTATAACACATTATATCTGTAGAAGTGAGCAGGAACAAGATACCTCTAAAACAAGAAATAATTTATGTAACAAACTGCATTGAGTCTTAGCCTCCTTAATGTACACACAAAGCAACATGAACACAAGTATACTATATGTTTATGTGCTCCAAACCTTAATGTTAGCCACCTGTTCGCTAAACTTTTATCAACATATTCTCATAATGAAAGAACCACATAGGTCAATTGTACCTGCATTCCAGAATGACCAATAGGAGGGTTCTCAGAATGACCCCTAGATGCGTAATATGCCTCTTTTCAAAACTGTTACAAATCACTGTTACAAATGAATTATGTTTTATAGTGTGACAATGTTTTGGTTAAGGCCTGGTTACGTTTAGGCACAATAACCACTTGGTTAGGGTTAGGGAAAGATCATAGTTTGGGTTAAACTGATCACTTGAAAAATGGTTTGTACTTTCTCAAAGTTATGCAACCTTCGTCATCATGGCAACAGTACACCACAGCAATTGTTGTTATGTTTTTTTAAAAAAAATATCCCAACCCTCTTTCTAATAAGGCAAATTGTCACCTTATATTGATGTCATCAGAACTGGGTCACTTCGCTGGGTCATAATTACGTAATGGTGTAAACTTAACTATAGGTCATTTTTGCTGGCTGAGTTTTAGACCTATACTGTCATTTTTCTTGTGATGATGGGCCAACTTTTATGGGACTACACTGATTGTTGTAATGTCACATTGGTTTAGTCCATTTTCCCCACTTGTACAAATAGCTGGTTACTCTTTGAGATGATTCAGAATTGCTACAGTTGAGTTTTGGTACTACAGCTCTGGTGTGCATACTATATTGTTATTCTGAAATTGTTTTCCTTTCCTGAAATTTAACCATGTTGGACTTTTGAGTGACTTTGGTAGTTGTAGAAAAACTGCAAAACTGCCAAGAGCAGCCAATAGAGGATGAGTATGTAAGAGAAAGCATGGAGGCTTTTTCAACAGCTACCAATAGCTCTTCATTGGCTGGTCTGTGGCCACAGCTGTCACTCAGCTCAGATACTTCTTACTTGGTTAACCTCTTTTAAAATTATATATGTCAAATTTTAACAAGGACATGGTGTCCCAGACTGCATCCATGCATTTTTTAGGACTGTTGCAGACAGGAAGTGAGTCTATTATCCTGTGTCATTTTTAGATTTGGAATGGGGCAGATGTAGGGCAATCCTGAATGAGTGAGTGCATGAATAAATAAATGAATGATGGATCTTATGTTTCTTAGTGAGATTCCTGTATCCAAGATGTGCTTCATAATAAGTATTTTAAGCAGAACCACCCACTTGCAGCACCCAAATATTAGCAGGAAGGAAGGACTAGGTAATTCAAGACAGTGAAAAACATGTTTGCACTGGCACATTTATATTATTTATATATATACTTATATTTCAGAGTGTGGCTTTTATGAAGCCCTGACAGATTGTGATTAAGGACTATGGAAACAAACTGGAATTTATTTACCTCAATAATCCCAAAGGCATCATTAAAGTTTCATCATGCCACTTATCTGATAAATAATGTACAAATAATATACAAATATAAATAATCAAATCAGTGTCTCCTGTGATTTTTCTTGCCTGTGGATTTGCTGATGTCTACACTAGACTGGGAAGAAATGTATATATTTATCTGCCCTTTGCCATTAAAGTAGGATGAGTGTACAGTGCTAGACACCTGGATTTAATTGAAAGAGGAGAAAGACATGATGGGTTTGTTTGAATATATGAAAATTTGAGTGAAATATCAAGCATAGTGGTAATCTGCATTGTGGTAATTTAATAATGATACAATTATGAAAAGGACATGAAATAGAACAGCACATCATGCGTATCACCTGGGAAACAGATTAGTTGCTGGAAAATGAATTCACAATCCAATAGCCTACTTCATATGCTTGTAGCTAATTGTAGGAGGCCAACTCCCTATAATTAGAGCACACTCACTTATTAAAGTAATTTGCCACTGACTATAAAAAAAACAGTGTATTACATCACTTTTTTTTCTTTTTTTATTAAGTGTAATTCTCTGTCCTCGTTTCACCTTTTTGTGCAGGATAATCTGAACCTACTCCTGACAGATGAAGAGATGTACAGCCTTATGGAGACATTCAAGCAGTGCAAGATCATCCCAGGTGAGCCACTGAATCAAGGTTAAAAAATACATTTTGTTAAACTGCAGCAGGTGCTGGTGACACTGTCAATGTCATTGGACATGTTGGCAACTAGGGAATCTATTTATAGGGATGTGTGTGTATGTATTGTGTATATGTCCAAATGCGTGGTATTGTTTTGCGGCTTGGGTGGAGGGCAATCCGTCGGAGGTGGTCTTGCCTTTGTAGAAATTAAGGCACCGTAAGTTAATTATATCTGGAAGACTGCTCAGTGACTAATTAGGTCTGATGTGATGAATTGTTCCTTGCCGCTGTAGAGTCATGCCTGGTGTCAGATGAGCTGCTGCAGTACCACCACTTTGTATCCAAGCAGCAGTTTGATAAGGACCTGACTGATGAACAAGAGGAAGAAGTCCTGGCCCAGTTTGCAGCCCTGGATCCTGAGAAGAAGGGTCACATTGAATGGTCGGACTTCCTCTATTTTGAGTCTTTGGCAGTGCTGAGGAAGTTCCGCACTGAGGTAAAGTATTGGAATGGAGAAACAAGTTGAAATATTCAAATGCTGCCAAAATTTTGGCCTTCACCCACCCGACCTGAATTAATATTTTTTTTATTGTTACTTGATTGCCACACAACGGTTTAAATATTGTGCTTTGTTTATGGCTTTGGAGATTAAATTTGCAATTTGGTGTGACTCTGGGGTAGCGTGGGGTAAAGCAGAGCCAGCAGCTTATGTCAGACAGTGCTAATGTGATTGAGAATGATTAAGGTTAAATAAATCAGCCCTAAAAATACCGTTGCCAGGCCCCTAAGTTACAGCAATTGAAATCATAAAAGGAGAGTGGAATTAATATGAGTGATTTAAAGTGATCCAGGTCACCTGATCTGACACACATTTCATTTTTCCTAGAACTCACTGATGCGCCTGTTGACTGCCAAGGAAAGAGACAACGCACGGTCAGTGTTCCTTGGTCTGGACCTGGATAAAGATGGTGTGATCACAAGAGCAGAATGCCGCCAGGCCCAGCAGTCCTGGTTCCACAAGCTCAACAAAGACTCGCAGTCGTGCAATGTGAGGTGAGCACACCAAACGAGAGTCAGTAAATGCAGTCAGTCTATGCTCAAAAGTTAATAGTAAATTTCAAAACTAGAGCTTTATGTTGAATGCTTTGAGAAAACAATCTGAAGTATTCCATTTCAAGATTGATAAAAAAAAAATTGCACAAGTCTATATACAAGTCTGGGAGGAGTTTTGGGATCTCATTGTATGCCAACTGGCTGAGGGAAAAAGGTTTAGCTGCTTAGGGAATAGAGATAGCGAAGAAGCTGGAAACAAGAAAACAAACTGTGTTCTGTTCTTATTACGTGTGGGTCATCTGGTTGGCATGATCTGAAATAACAGTGTCCATTTCTGTTGCTTTGCAGATGACACACAGCTTTACTTGCCCAAAATATCAAATGATAAAATCAGTTGAGACAGTTTTCAGCATCAGTGTTCGACAACAGAAAATTTTTAATGTTAAATAGATTTCACTCTGGCTAACCTGCAAGAACCCAAATGAACAATGACTCTAGATTCTCTCTACCAATTTAAATGTTCAGTTTGCAGCTTTGTTTCTACATTTTATCCACAACTTAATTGTGTTTTAGGTGCTCTCTTTAAGTACTGCAGTACGGTGTTGCAGTACTTGTTCTTCCAACTTGAATTTATCAAACTTAGGTTAGATGTCAGTTCTTGTTTATGTAAAATGCCCGACTGCCTCTTGCTTCTTACTACATATTTGGTAATTTCCATGTTGATGCAGCATGAGATCTAAGGACGAAATAAGTTTAGCCTATAATCAAATACTAATTATGTTTTTGCTACTAGAGCCCACAGTCTTTGGGATGATACCAACTGAGATGAGGTTTTCAAAATAGCATCAAATTACCATTTTATAATAGATTTATTTTCTTAGACTTGGATTTGTATTCATTGCATTTTTGTATGCATTTATTTCAATTTCTGTATTTTAAAAGCAAGAATACTACTTCCAAAACTGCTATACTTACCAAATTAATAATTCATGTAACTATATTTGTTTAAATTCTTCCCAAGTATTATTTGTATATACCTTTTAAAATGTAACATTATAAAGCATCATCATAGTTTAAAGTTTCATCATCATATTGCTAAGATGGTATGGTAATGCGTCTGAATCAGTGTATGGAAATTGTCACACTGCGTCCATAAATTTGTGTAGTACTGATTTCATCCCAGAGATTAACCCCAGGGTCACTTCATTCATGTTCAAGCTGTGAGTGGGAAAGTGGAAAACCTGATATGCTGTTGATGTCATTAACTTAGATTGCCAAATTATCTTTAAAGAGTAAATGCCTTCAATCAAAACCTGAAGATGGAAACTAATTAAAACAAATTTTCGTTCACTGTGGCAAATGTGCATTTATCAGTAAGAGATCCATACAGAAGCTTTAAGGTAAATCCCATCCACGTGAGTCTGTGAACTCAAAACCTCACTAGGCTGCAGGGCTCCACTGTTGGAGTTGCTGTCAAGAAAATGTGTTCTATCTTTGTATCTAAAAAACAGCCAAGTCATGTTAGCTTTAAAAATGGAGGAGGAGAAACAAAGTTAATACATGCATGCTTGTTCCACTGCACCATTCGCTGATTACATCATTTTCATAGCATCAAGCTTCCAAATGTTGAAGGAGAAGAAAATAGTCATAAATAAAATAAGTAAACAAAAAGAAATGCTTATTCACATGAAATGAATTCACAGAATATGAATCATTCATTAAAACAAGATTTCAACAAACCTGTACTCCTTTGAGTTTTTGCACTGGTGTGTAAGCATTTACTATTTATCATGCCCCTTGTCCAGTGTGCCAAATCAAAAACCACAGCTACAACCCCGTGATCTGCTTCGACTAAAAGTCCCTCAAGGTCATGCAGGGTCGACTAAATCACCACATTGTCGAGTCTTTGGGAGATCTGATTGCCATTGCCACAGTCACTTGGACATTTTGTTTACTTCTCTTCATTACGTTGACACTGAAAATGTCAAGCCAGTGTGCACTGACTGGGCATGTTGTTTTCTCTATCACTGAAGAATAAAAGGCATTGTTTTTGATTGGCACTTTGAGCAGTGTGGAATAAAATACAGTAAATGCTCACACCAGTGAAATATACTAATAAAGAAATAGCAAAGGGACTTAATAAAGCCTGTGTTTGTCAGTGCTTCTGCTTTGATCAAATCAAATACATTTAAATGATGCTGAAACAAGTAAAAATGGAAAATAAATATAGCCAGTTTCTCCCTTCATATTGAAGGCACCAAAGTAATGTCTTTTACTCATTAATGTTGTCTGTGCTGCCACTCAGTTGTCGTTAGCAGGCACTTAGCTGCCTGCCTGTTTGATGCTGAGTTTGACTGAATTCCTGCTTTAAATAAATTGTCATTTATTAGATGAAGCACTTGCTGTATTTGCTTGGATCTTTTGAAGACTCTCGAGGCAAATTCAGTAAAGAGCTGTTTGTGCTTCATTTGGCTGAGATCTTTTTAGGTTCTTACCCTGAAACAGCTATAGGTATGGACACAATAACATGAACATATGTACAGTATAGGGCAATCCATTATGACAACCCTGCAACAAATACCTTTGAGATGCTTTTTGATGAAGCTGCATCAAAGGAGAGACACAATATCACGTTTCATAACATAACGCAATCCAGTGCAACTCAACCACAATGTACAGCCTTGAAAACCATACAGCCAAACTGTCTTTACAAAAGTCGAACATTGTAGGCTTAAAGGAAAATTAAAAAATCTGTCTTTACCGGGCTATTATTCTACTGGATTACATTCTACAGCTGTTTTTTTAAATAGTATTTATAGCAGAAAATGCAATACGGAATCACACTCAATATACAATACCATGAATGTTTTAGAAAATATCACTGCTCCTTTATCAATTTTACACCCAGAGACAGACTTCATCAGAGTAATAAGGAAAGGAAAATAAGCTTTATGTGTGTTTCAGTGGCAGAAAAAGCAGGTAACCTATTATTTTACAGGTCTTTCAATTTTATACAAATTTCCTGGAAGTAATTTGGAAGTATTCAACAGTTCATTTTTAGGACAGTTTTATAGAAAGGGTGGTGCAATTTGGTACAAATAATAAGAAAAATAGAAAAGTAAAGTTAAATTGGTTGAGTTGTAGTTTCAAATTTAATTTTTTCAACAATTTCCTAAAAGTACTTGCTCTGTAGCTGTTCATTCTTCGTACATTTCTTAGAAATGGTTGTGCAATTTATTATATCTGTTTCCTTGTTCCCTGCACTGCTGTAACATGCAAATTTCCCCTCCAGGGATCAATAAAGTCTTATCTTAATATTGTTGTACATGGAAAATATGCTCATTAAAGATTTTTTAAGAAAGAATCTATGCCACTACTAATACAAACTAAGTACTTTTATGTCAGTCAAAGAATTGCTAATTTATTAAGAATTTTTGAAAATTAACAATTAGGAACCCAAATATAATGACTATATATATTCATTATACCCACATATAATGGAATGTAATGAATATATCATTTCCCCCATTTTTTCTTATAATTTGTACCAAATCGCCCCCCCCCTCCCTTTCTGTGAAAAGTCCTAGAAAACTGTTAACTGTTAAATACCTGGAAATTACATGGAAGATTCCCAGTTTTATCAAATTAAAGGACCTGTAAAATAAATCATGTTTGTAGCAGCAATAATACAAAGTGGAAGTGCTCCATTACAAGTAAAAGTCCTGCATTAAGGAAATGTCATGTTCTTAAATATCAGAAGTAAAGGTATTGACTATGCAGGATGATCCCTTTCAGAGTGTTACAGTATACTGAAACATATAGTTATAGTTATGTATTTTATGTAAAATCTGAATCTGGTAAGTAAGAACTACAAATGGAGTGTGGAGTACAGATGTAAAGAAGAATAAGCTGGAAATATAAGAGTACAAGTATCTCAGATTTGCACTGAAATAAATGCATCTTCCACCACTGAGGTGTGTGTGTGTACGCATGTGCTTGTTACTGCTTTTTACCACTTGTGCTGTCACATCTTCTCTGCTGTACCATTCCACCTCCCACTTATTCAACATGCGGCATTCCTCACAGACTCATGGGACTCTGCTCTCCTATGAATTGTGGGTGAGTGTGACTCAGCACTGCGCATGGCTTGTCTTCTTTTTCCTCCCTTCAACACCCTCAAGCACTCTGCAATCCTCAAGTATGCTCAGACAACCCCTCGATTTAAATTCATTTGTAATTTAACCCTCTCTCTAAAACCCTCTTAACTCCAAACTACAACTCTTTACGAGCATACTGCAATCAAAGAAGCATGCTTCCCTGAATGGAGTTTAATGAGCACAATGTGAGCCCTTCATATGATTAGGTCTTGTTATATGGAAGCATGGAGAAGATTCAGTCTGGCCTCCAATTATAGGGATCAAAAGAAAGCCCTTTGTTCTCTTTAGGGGAGCTTCACTTTAAAAGCCTCACATATTAATGTAAGAGGACATTGTGGACCAAAAGGGTGAGGGTGTGCACATCAGTTCCACACATGACACTAAAATGCAACCCAAGACCTGCTCATTAAAACGCAAATAAATATCGAGTGAGTCAGAAAGCTCTGCTCTCTTTGATCACTGGATTACAGACATTTACAAGCTACAGTGTGAGAGTGAAAAAGTGTTTTACAAAAGCTTCAATCTGACTCTAAAATATCAAAAACACATTACTCACATAGGTGTGGAAGATAATCATTTGGGATATTCTCTTGCTCCACATTATATAAGGCATTAAAAAGAAAATCCACCCTAAAACTAAATCTACATTAGGTTTGAAAATTCATTCTTCATTTTGGAGATAGGAGTTTGACAAAATAAATCTTAACTCGAGGTCCACATACTAACTCAAGCAGAGCAAACTCCATTAACTGAGGAACAAAGGGAACCTTGAGTTAAGATTTCTTTTGGATGGTTAGGGTTACTCACTGATTTTGGACAGTTAAGGCAGTATCTTGAAACAAGTTCCTCCTTAAAATGAAAACAGAGCATCAAGAGTAGTTTTGCAATGATTAGTACATTGACAGAAAATTTATTACCTACAATTTACAAGTAAAAATAACAAACATTCTCTCTTTCCAGCTTCTCAAATTTCCCCACTTTTCTCTGTCATTGTGTGATTATTATCTTTGAGTTTTAGACTTTTGGTGGACACAAATTGCTTGAAGATGTCACATGGACTCTGCGAAATTGTGATGGGCATCTGACACTTTATAGACTAAATGATTAAGCAACTATTCAATTAGGCATAAAACTAATCGGAGATTAATTGATAATGAAAATAATTGCAGCTCTGATCAAGACTTGAAAAATTATGTCACCACATGATTATTCTTGGATTTGTCCCACTGACAATGAAATACTGACTGTGGGCTCACCAATATTTTATCCAAATGAGTTATAGTTGAATGCAGTTTTGCACGCATGTAGGCAACACACTCTCCCTATACATTGTGCTGACAATGCTGTTTACTCAGCATTTTTTTCATGCTGCACTGAAAAACAAATTCCACTGACTCTGGTCGTGTGGCCATTAAAGTGAGGTGAAGTATATCCCACTACAATCACCATGGGTGCTCTGTTGTTCGAACAGATGGAATGAATATTATAAAATTTAATGAGTTATGATTTCCTTTGTTTTTTCCCTTTTTTCAGTGCAAGGTCTTGTCCTTCATTGACTGTTGTACTTGCTAACACACACTTTTCTGTCTGTTTTTTTTTTTTTAAATTCTTTGTCCTTTGGTACAGTATAAGTCATGTTGGCCCCATATGTGAGAGCAGCCCAGCCAGCTCTGGCAGTGAAAGGAGTAAGACTGAAGACAACAGGTTTGTCCTCTTGTATCTTTAGTGAGTGTGTGTAGAAATGTCTTACAAAATAATTGCACTTCAGCAAATACCAGTGTTATAGTACAGTTTACATAATATGACTGTTGTGATCCTGCAGTGTTCCCTGTTGTACTATTTGTAACTGTCATCAAATAATGTAGACAAATCCCCTCTGGCACGTGTTGTCATGACTTTTGAGACTTTTCTTCATGCCACATTACAAGATTTTGCAGTAATTGCCGCTAGCGTACCAACACTTCAGGCAGTGACAACAGGGAGCCACAGTAACAAAGACAGCCACACAAGAGAGACACATTAAGTTGAATACTAATTAGCAGAACATGCTTTGACAGAGGTCTAACAAAGACTCATTTTATTACTGAATTTTCAAAGCAACATGAGGCAAATTGCAACAGAACAGAGGCCAGATACTTATTATAATAAGTTACCAAATCATTTTTTTTACTGCATGATCACTGCATTTTATTATAAGATGGTTTATGCTGTGCGGGATAATGCCTGCACATGTTCATATTTAGTGAGGTTATTATGACACTAAAGACTCAAAACTATCAGATCAGAATTATGAGTTTTATGAGCTGAATTTTGTGTGTGTGGCAGGAAATGTCTGGCATTACCATATATTTTTCTTATTGTTATCAAATTCCATGAAAAGTCAACAATGTGTTAGTCCTTCTTTTAATGATTTCTAACTTCTTTGACATGTCTGTGGCACAGGCCAAGGCTGACTTTTATTTAAAAAAAACAAACAAAAACAGAAGGCAAATTAGTACCAGGCACCAGGGTGTTCTATTGACTCAAAATTTACTGCAGTGCCCTTATTCTTCAAATGAAGGAACATGTCAGCCAGTGAAACAGGCTCACTGTTTTTCAAATAGTTTTTGGACAATAATGGAAGTCAATAAAGCAGAGGATTTAAGCTATATTGGAGTTTGGCTACACAAACAATACATGTAAGCAGGATCAGTTCATTGTTGGCTTTTTCATGGTATTTGTTGACAATAAGAACAATATAGAAACTTTATAGTATAGTATATTGTACTTTATTTTGTGAAAAAAATGATTGATTTTTTTCCAATAATTAAAAATGATATCTATACTCAACAGGCCAGCAACCTGGGCAGACTTTTTAAAGGAGAGTGCCATCTATATTTTGGCTGCACGGCCCAATAGTTCTGCCATGCACATCCGTCTGCCACTATAGTCCAGAATCCTCCATCGCACCCAGCAGAGAGAGAGAGAGAGAGGTAGAGGGTGTACCCTATAGTCTACAGATGAGAAGAGGAAGATAGACATGATGACACCGCGAGGAAGGCAACCGAGCAAACTGGATGAAGCACTGAGCGACAGCAGATCAAGCCATCGACAGAATCTCTCCTCCTCTGCATCACCTCAACACAACAACACTGACAACACACACGCTGACTGACATACCGAAGACGCAAGTGACAGCAGCTGTCACAGGTCCCAACTCCAAAACCTTGACGACTTCCAACAAATGTGAGAGATAGGAGGAGGAAGACAAGCACCCACTCATGACTAGTCAGTCAGTCAGTGATATTTCTGAAACTTTGAGTGTAGAGATCATGCACACAAGCTCCTAGGATGCTCACACTCTGTAATAAATGACAAGTACTAGACTCTATGGCCCTCCATCTACATAGCACACCTCTCCATGCGGGTACATTCATGTGTGACAGGCTGTTACTCTTTCAAGTATTCATTCCTTTGGGCGTCATTATGTCCTAATAATAGCTCCATGCTACTGTAATGGGATTGTGTTATTTGCCAGCCAAATTATTAATCACACCACACAGAGACACATGCAAATTCATTATTGGTACTGTTTGACAAGTGGATAGACCTCTGGGAGGAGATTAACCCCACAGCTGCCATTATTGCCATTATCAGAACATATACCAAACAGGAATGAAAGCTACCTGCGTACATTATATTATATGAGAACTGCTATACATACCAGTATAAATTATTATTATGCATTAAAAAAGCTGTATTTATTCCTGTATCCTCTGATGTATCCTCTGTTCTTCCCCCATTTTCATCCATGAATCTATATTCTTCTGAAGTACTAACTGTGAAAAAGGATGTGAACGCTAATGAAAGCTAACACAGTGAGTGACATGTATATACTGCCATATAGTTCATCGTGTTCCTGTTGTGCTCAGAGCTGCACTTTGACAAGGTGGAAACATCTGCGGTCCTGTTCTAGTGTCATTATTTGCACTGGAATGCGAAGCGATGTGGTTGGACTAGTGTGTGACATAACCAACAATGATATAATGAAACACTGAAAGAGAACGAGAGATCTGGTGCAAACATTAGTCCTTTGTTAATATGCGTAAGCACTGTTTAAAAGTTGGTATGGAATTCTATAATGTTACAGTTTATACAACAGTTTGAATGCACAAGAAACTGCCTCTAGAATCACTGAAAACATACTGTAACAAATAGAACTTCATGTAGTGTTTATGACATCAAATGAAGGTTCAATGCCAGGTACTGTTAGTGAATAAAGTGTGATTATGACATGAATTTTGATTGTCTGAGGGATATGTCACAGTGCTGAAATAAATGCATGGCATTTACTCTCCTTCTTGAGAATCTTGCATTTGTGTCTTTTCTCCTTTATTAAGTATGAATGGCCAATAAACACAAACACCAACAAAAAACATTTACTATCGGGATGGATGGTATGGTTAAAATTAAAACCACAACACAAGAATATTTTGCCATAGCAGTACATATGTGTAACAAGAGGGATTCTGCTACTAAAAAGACTAACTTTTGAAGATTTATCTAACTCATACTGCTCATGCCTCATATTGGCGTCAGATAAACCCCTCCCTGGAGCAGCAATTGTCCAGTCATAGCATAGGCACAGCATGCCTGTCGAGCTTTGGGACCTTGGATGTATTAAGAGAGCTGCATGACACCATTGCTCAGCCAATTATTACTCTTTGTACTGTGAATTTTTCCTAAAGCCTTGACAAGCAAAAAAAAAAAAAGACGTCATCTCAATGTAGACCAAGCGGAAATGCGCAGGTGGGGCCAGAGCGAGAAACACTACTGCGCATATTCAATGGAATTTAATTGTTTCATAACAGATTCAATCATGGTGTTCTTGACCTGGCTAATTGCTACATTAAATGCTGAGTCAAATGTGAAATTTGAGCTCTAAATTAGTCCAAGGCTATCCCACCCAAATAGCATCATAAATTACTGGATTAATGACAAAAATCGTTGAAAAGCTGTGATATAGCATTCACTTCATTAGTCATATTCAGCTTATGATCAAGTCCTCATGTCTCCAAACAAAGGCTTCACAAGGTTGAAACAATTTGTTTCAAGTTTCAAGTTTGATTGTGGGCCATTTTTCTGTCTTTTAGATTTGAAAAAGGCAAGACATAAAACAGGGAAAGGCTATTTAAAAAATAGATCATCTAAGATGCTTTAATTTCTTTCTTTTTGTTTTTGTTTCCAATTCAGATCCACTCAAGAGGTTTCTAGAATCAAGTATCACGATTCTTTATTCTAACTTTTTACAAATTACTGACACTTCCACAAATGATCCAATTTTAATCTTTTGCACGTATTGCATAAAGGCTTAAAGATAAGTCTTCTTTTAATAAAAAGTGAAATGTAACCTTGGAAACCATGCTCTCGCTTTAGCCTGTATTTACCAAGAATATCAACATCGTCAAAACAGTAGACAGTCCTAATATTCTGCACAGAATATTATAACAGAGTCTTGCACAGACGTGTAATTCAGCTGCAATGGTGTGTTATGATTCAGTTTGATGGATGGTGCCAGTGGAACCATCCAGTCAACAAAGTTGTTCCAGTTCATTTAAACGTCTGGTAGACCAGAACAAATCTTGACAAGATGTGAAGCCAAATGACCAATCAAGCTTTCAAGTAAGCAGTGTGAAACTGAGAGGTAAAAGAAAGTGACAAGGTTTAAAATTCCTACTGTACAGTGTGCCATGTTTTCATGATTTACCTATAGAGGCTAATGTTAAAGGATAAGTCTGGAAATATTCCTTATTTTTCATACAGTCAACAAATACTGTTAAAACAAACACTGTTTAACTAACATTGCACTAGCTGACATGTTCCTTAATAACAATGAACATGGTCATTGTAGTTTTGATTAAATTTCGCATACACCATTCTGCTGCTGTGAATACTCTTTAAAGAACAAAATATGTATTAATCTGCCTCTGAAAATATTGCCCAAAAGACACAAGCATCGTCTCCCGTTTAAATAATCTATGATGAACATTACCAAGCCCATCTTTTTTAAGAATTCACTGGATGTTTTATTTTTAATGAAACTACATATTTGTGACCTGTTTGATGAGTTTGGAAAGCAGCATTGAGAGATGAAATGATGCATTTTCATAGGATTTGACAGTAAAAAAAAAAAAAAAGTAGAATACCACCAGATATATCATTTAAGCCTGGATTTCACAAAGGTGCCATCGCATGAATACTAGTGTGTGAAGTGTGTTGCATGCACAGATGTGAGTCTATAAGAGTGCCAAGGCAACAAGTGTGACTTTGTGAGTCACACCCCCCCATGTGTAATCTAGAGGAGCACAGTATAAAGGTTATCTGGCTTGTCCTACAGAGCATATAAGGGCCAGCTGTTGGCTAAGGTGTTGTGATGCGGCCGGCTGCTGCTGTGAGATGAGTTCACTCAGCAGGGATGAGTAACGATAAACAAGAGTCGCAGTGTGGTCATGGCTCTGGGGAGGCAGTGCCATAATGGAGCCACAGTAAAATGTCAGCACATCAGTCATATCACAGACTTCATCAGCAGGTTTATGAGCCAGTATGGGGTTTGAAATGAGACTACTGGATCTCTCTAAATTTAGGGTTAAGCTTCAGTCTTTCTGGTGTTTAGGATGTTATCAAAGTGGACATTCAGGTTGTAAATTTTATGAAGAGGTAAATTATCCTAAATATGTAATAATAATAATAATAAAATATCAAATAAGGTAGATATGAAGTGATATCTACATAGACGGACTGAATGAAGTCATAAAAATGATCCAATATTTATCCACTATCATCTCAGTCTTTGTCCTTTTGTTGTTCATGTTCATACCAGCCTACTCCATCTCTCCAACCACAATCCATTTTTAGATCCACCTCTGCAAGCAAAAACATCACATCCCACCTCCAACAGCAAGGCCAACTTCTTCCTTGGAGCCCACTCAGTCTCTGCAGCTGAGCCAATTACAGCCGTCTGGTTCCAGGACAAACGTCTAACATACCTGGCTCTTTTTTTTTTTTATTGAAGCTCATTCGATGCAATATTTAAGTGCTATAGTGAAAGAGTTGTATGGCATACATCTCTCTCCTGCTCTGCCACCACCAAAACATGTACATAAACATAGGTGAGTGAGATTTTCATTTATTTATTTATTGAATGGGACAGTGTGCAGTTTGAAACATTAAAGATGCACAGCACCAGAGTTAGCTTGAAGCTAACTAGTCACAAAATCACAGTCTTTTTGTTTTCACATTGGTCAATAGTACATTTTCTCAGTATATAGTAAGCTGGTTATAATAAGATATAAAGGCTTTGAAGAGAAAAATTAAATCTCTTTAATTGAACACCTGGTGTGGGGTGACATCTGTGTACTGCAATCAACTGTGATCATGCCCATAATTTGAAGCTGTGTCTGCTGTGACATTCTAGATAATGGAACGTTGTGAAATGTAAATTCTTCTGTTTTTAAATGGTCCAGTGAAATCTAACCTCCCATCAGTTCAGACTTCTCTGTTGGATGCTTTTTTTTATTTTTAGCTGCTCATTATGTACCAAAGCCTCCAGCATGCACTGCCCCCTGTGTCTGGAGAATGTTGGAGTGGTGTTTCGGGTTGAACATCGTTAGTTCTATGTCTATTTGTGGAAAAGAGAATTGGTGTAGTTAGGGAATGGTGGTGATGATAAAACAAAGATTGTTACAAAGGGTACTGTAACAGAAGGGACTGATCTGCACCCCATGAGATGAAAGAGCTAAAGACACAGGACAGAAAAATAATCCCACACGCTATCATCAGAACAGCCAAGGGAGGCACTGCTGCAAAAAGATACACAGCAACCACCTTTTTTAAAAAAAAATGTTCAGCCTGTATTGTGTAAGCAACAGCTTTTAAGAAATGCAAACAACTGCAAACAAAATGAGAACATAAAGTTGTTCTGTGAATCAGTAATGGACCGTCTTGCAGCAGATATTTTAAACAGGTCCAACACAGGTGTAACTAATCATATTGGTAATTCTGTATCTACTATCCATTAGGTGTGTCACTTAAAGAGCCATAGTGTTATGCATGATGGCTCACTGGTATGACTGGTACACCTGAGTTAGAACTATAAGTCATCGTTATTATTATTAATTACACCTGTGCTTTTCCTTCTATGACAAGTCAAATTGTCTGCTTCATCTATAGTAGCACTGGCACAACAGCACTGCTCAAGTCAACTGTGACCACAGCAGCTGTATGAAGTTTGGCACTGATTAGGGATCCCTACAGAGTGTGATATCTGAGGCATTACAGATCTCACATGGAGCAAAGTGTGGTCTTAGTTTGGAATTAAGGACCATTTTGAAGGTGACCTTGTTATGCATTGTTGCAGCTGGACCTCCACAGTTCAAAGGGCACCTGAAGACCTTTTGTGTGAATGGCAGGTTGTACTGACTCAATACACATGATGATGATTGCTGAAAAAAATCCAGGCAGATGTCAAAAATAGCTCAATGATGCTGTGTTTTATTTTTCTATCAGTAGGTTAAATTCAGCTGAGGATACTGTCACCAGCTGACAGAAATCAGTAATCAGTGGCATGATATACAAAACAACATAAACTAAGAGAGACAATACAATATAACAATAAGCTATATGTATGCCTATGGAATATACAACAATATACATAGTATATGTGTGTATATGTAGGCTATATATATACCTAAAGAAGTTGTTCAGTGGCAACAACCATTTTCCCGACTGAATCTTTGCAGAACTTTTTATTTCATATTTTTGAGACGTGTTGCACATTTGACCAAAAAAATTAAGATAGTGTTTTTAACAGTTACATTATTATAAATATTACCAAAAGTACACTTTCCAGCTCACAATTACAGCAGAATACATTTTATATACATTGTAGGCTATACATTGAAAATATGGGCTCACCCGTTCGTTGGTTCATTAAATATTATATTTATATGTACAGAAGAGCTGTATTTTTCATGCTGTTCATATTCTAAATTTGACCCACGCTTCCATCTAGCGTTCAGTATATATAATTACATCTATCATTACGGAGCACTACAGACTTAGAAATGTGATTATGATAATAATCATACTGATTATGAAATACTAACATTGAAATAGTTTTCAACCATTTCTGTGGTAATAAGTGTATGTCGGGAAATATATTGTGGGAGTATTCGGGTTGGTAAATGCTACGTTGGATGGGCCAGAGGGACGAACTCTCGCGAGTGCGGGTCAGGGTTAGGCTAAGGTTAAGGTTAGCGTACAGGTCTCGCGAGAGATCTGTACTTGTGCGCAAATCGTCCCTCCATCGTCCGCCATTTTTTTTTCCTAGGACGGCGAAGTTATGAGCCGCCGTACTCTGCTTCTGATTGGCTAGTACTCATTGTTGGTTGGGTTGGTTAGGTTTTGAGGCATGAGAAATTGGTTAGAGTTAGAATAAGAATATCAGGGTAAGCCAATCAGAGGCCGAGTCATGACTTCGCCATCCTAGGAAACAACATTGCCTCCAGCTCATCCAATCGGGTTTCTCTTTGATCTACCGCACAAGCGCATACCAAGGGGGTGGGTTTGTTTTGTTTAGTTCTCCGGTGAAATGGGTCTGACAAGCTAACACTGACAGCTACGACCGTGAGCGCTCCTCAGGTAAAAAAGCACAACGCCTGTCTCTATCTATTGTCAATGAAATGATTACACATTTATGTGTCACTTCTAGGTTGCAGCCAGTAGCACTGTTTGAGTTAACGGGAAGTCCAGCCAATCCCAACGACACAACGCACTGATGTTAGCTGCTAACAGAGTAACGTTAGCTTTAGTAAACCGTGTAACGGTACCTCTTATATCCAGCGTTACTCAGCCAACATTAACGGACACGAAATTATCTGCCGTTCAGTCAACAAAGACGAATCAAACTGTAATCCCAGAAGAGTTAGAGTCCAGTTTATATTCTTGCACATCATATTTTAACACGAGTTAGCTTATCCTTGTCCTACATAAAATGACACCTGTTTTATTATTATTATTTTTTAAATTATTATCATCGTCTCACAATTATTGTCAGAATACTATGCCTTGTGGAAGCAGTACTTAACGTACTTTGTTTAAACTCAAACCCCTGGAGGAACTAATAGTTATAAAATTAGAGCCTGTAATAAACGTGAAAGTGATTTCATCGTTTAACCCCAAATTGTGCTTCTCCTGTGATGCGAATACATGAGAAGCAAAACTGAGACTATTAGTGTCTATAATCAGACACTGAGAGAAAATTAACATTTCTTTTTATTTCATCCAAATAGCCCACAGTGTCTAAGCGATTGGACACAAAAATACCTCTCTTTGAGAAAAGTTGTCTCATTCAGTGACTGTCTGTTTGTAGCCTAACCAGTCCCCACTCAAACCCAGACTCAGACACTGAATTCATAATATAAAATACAAACTTCCTCTTTCACCATTTTGCCTCACCTTAAACTGAGTGGATGTATTTACAGTGACACATAAAAATCACACGATGCAGTATATTTTCCCATTTGAAACAACTTTGGCTGACATTTTCAGCTTCACCTCTGGTAGTGTCTTGGATTTTGATGTGTTTTTCCTACCTTGCAGGCAGCCATTAGTTTCAGTTCATTTCACAATGATATGGAAATCAATTTGCACTGGCTTGCAACATCACTGAAATAGGTAATTGAAATAGGTAGTCCATTACTATGAATCTAGCTTTATTTGCCAAGGTTATGACACCATTGCATACTTACATAACTGACACAACTGACAGTTTTGTAGTCAGCATTGCATTACTAACAACATGCTGCAACAGTAACATATCTAAATACAAAAAATAAAAAGTGAAAGCAGATACATGTGTTAATTGTGATGGATTTTTTTTTTTATCTCAAGAAGGTTTCTTGTCTCTTCAAGTATACTGTAGTGAAATTAATGTAAAACGCAAAGCTGTCTGGAAGGTAGGACAAACTTTCATAACCAACAATATGGTGTTGTACTTTGAAAATCATCTTTAGTAATGTATCAAATAGGTGATCTGTAGTAAATAGGGTAACCACACAAAAACACTGCTACTTTTTAAATAGAGAAGATGTCATGCTGAAATAAATGTTATGTTAGGATCACTTTGAACCTAACATAACAAGAAGGTCAAACTCTTAACAACGCAGGTGCCACGGGTGGTGCAGGGGAAAAAATACTCGTCCACTGACTACTATCCAGTTCCCAGCTGCAGGGATTGTTTTATGATCATACAGTTACAGTGTTTGTTGTTTGTAAAACCATGTTGTGCAAAGAACTGGTATTTCCCCTCATAAGTCGAGCAAAGTATAAGTCCGTCAAGACCTTTCGCGTGATTCTGACTCATTGCTGCTTGTAATTTGCTCTCTGCATATTTAAATGATCTTATACTGCTGTTGCACTCAATTTAAATCATTCTAGATAGGAACTTAAGTGCCTTAGGTGTAAAAATGTCATCTTTCTCATTTGAATGATGAGGTCTTAAAAGCAAGTTTTGTTGGCAGTACTCCAGTAGCAGCTAGGCATTAATGATTGATTACCTTATTTATAAAATGTCAGATCTTCCGCAGTCTTCTCTGAGTTGCTGATTGGCATTAAAACTCTACTTACAGTGACCTTGAACCAGTCTACAAGAAGACAAAGCCATGGGGAACACAAGCAGTGAGAGGGCTGCAATGGGCCAGGGGGAGAAGGCTCAGCGGAGGGACAGTAGGGGTATCAAGGAGGGAGAGAGGCCAAAAATCCTGATGGACAGCCCTGAGGATGCAGATATTTTTCATGGTGAAGACATGAAAGTAAGTAAGACGGATTATCTGTCATTTGGTGCCCATAGGCTCTTTTAAATTCCATTCTTGCACATAAGGTGAATGAACAAATGGCTAATAGTGATTGTTTGATGGGTATTTCAGGCTCCTTTAGAGAAAGAGGAGTTCCTTGCATGGCAGCAAGACTTGGAAGCAGAAGACAAAGGGCCAACTTTAGACCGGCCAACAGTCTTTCGCTGGACTGGAGATGGCAAGGAGGTCTACCTCTCTGGATCCTTCAACAACTGGGCCAACAAGATTCCTCTGATTAGAAGGTGAGCGGGTGTCCTATGTGGGAAAGTGTGTTTTTCAGGTGTCTCTTGAAATTTTGTCTGTTATAATTCTGTACTCATTACTAGTTACAATGATAAATATATATAATATAATAGGAAATAGGAATCTTTATCATTTCTCACTGAGGCTAATAGCACTCATGTGTCTTGAATACAATTTTCAGGTCGATATCCAAACTTTCACTGTATCTCTTTAGTGTGTGGAAGTAAGAATGGTTTTCTAGATCAAGTCTGGTGACTAGTTACATTCAGCTCTCCAATTAGAGTGCAGATGCATTTCACAGACAAGCTTGAAGATTAAAAAAATGAGCACTATGTCAACTCGTTTGTGTGCCAAATGCTTCTTCTTGTCATCACAAGTCAGAACACCTTTGTGGCCATTGTTGATCTACCTGAAGGGGAGCATCAGTACAAGTTTTATGTGGACGGCCAGTGGACCCACGACCCAGCTGAGGTCAGTAATTATTCTCAAACTCAAGTATGATCTTTTTATGCCTCCATGCCGGTGACAAGTGTGTCCAAAGTAATTATGTTTTCGGGTTGTCCGTCTGTCCCATTCTCATGAAGGTGATATCTCAGGAACACCTTGAGAGAATTTCTTAAAAATTGGCACAAACATCCATTTGGACTCATGGATGAACTGATTAGATTTTGGTGGTCAAAGCTCAAGGTCACTGTGACCTCACAAAACATGTGGCCATAAATCAAGAATTCATACGCTAATTATGACAAAGTCTCACACAAATGTCTATAAGGATAAAATGATGAATGAAGTGATGATATTTTATATCCAAAAGGTCAAAGGTCAACTTCAATTTTAGTCGGATACTGAATTAGTGACTCTAATCTTGGGGTCTACCTCGAAACTGTGGTGACTGTATAGATCTTCTGTGCTGCCGGGTTGAAGATGTGTGTGAAGCATCCACATTTTAGAATTTGTAGCTTCATTGCAGCAACATCCATATCTGAAGCATCGTCTACTGTCATGGCTACAACTTTGTGTTCTATCAGAATCAGCTTTATTGGCCAAGCATGTGAACACATACAAGCAAAATACACTTAATACCTTTTATTAAATTCCTTCAAAGTCGTCACTACTAATATTATGAGTCTGGACAGACATGGATGTAAACTGCAACTCGATTGGTTGGCGGAAGCATACGACCTTGGGGCAGTATTTCTAGTTTGAAACAAACTCAAACAAACAAACTCACCATTTATACCTTTTTGAGCTTTAGTTATGAAAGTCACTGTTTCATGTTTCCTAACAGCCTGTTGTAACCAGCCAGCTTGGCACAGTCAACAATATCATCCAGGTGAAGAAAACTGACTTTGAGGTGTTTGATGCTCTGATGGTGGACTCACAGAAGTGCTCTGACATGTCAGGTGAGTTCTGACGACCCACTTTTACATCTGCTCTGTTAACCTTCAGTGACATTGAGCGCATTGTGTCAAGGCAGGTACAGGAACACAAATAATTCAAATCTTTACTTGTTTTTTCTTTATATTTGGTCATTTTGGTCACAATTTCCACTCACCATCAGTGAACACTGTATCAAATATTAACCTTGATCTTCAAATTCAGTTGGGAAATTAAAACTTATTAGCAGAATTGTGTGTATGAAGAGGCCAGGATTTCTACACAAGTCAATGAAATGTTTGAAATAATTTTCTGTCTGAGTCATACTGTCCCACCCTTGCTTCTCCTTTCCTTCATTAGACCTCTCCAGCTCTCCTCCCGGGCCGTATCATCAGGACGCCTATGTTCCTAAACAGGAGGAGAAGTTTAAGTCTCCACCCATACTCCCACCTCATCTGCTACAGGTCATCCTCAACAAAGACACCGGAATTTCTGTAAGCAACTGTGATGCAATTAATTTAGGCTTATTCCATTCAGTTATTTCCAAGTTTTGCAAGTTTACTGAGAAATCGAAGTTTGGGTCATAGACTATCATCAGGCATTGAGTCATTATGAAACAAAGTCTCTAAACATGAGTCATAGGCTGTAACAATAAAACAGTAGTTTAATCAAAAACTCTTCAGACAATTCCACCACCAGTAATTGATTAAGAAAAACCTATAAAATGAGGCAAGCAATGTACCTGAAGATCTACTGGATATCATAGAAATGTGGAATTAGAAAACATTGGACAGGCAAAATAAATACAGCAAATAAAAAGATAAAGAAAACCTGTTTCAACCTCATTTATTTATTTTTTCTTTCTTCTCATGTCCAGTGTGACCCTGCATTGCTCCCAGAACCCAACCACGTCATGCTCAACCACCTCTATGCTCTCTCCATTAAGGTAAGGTCTCAAGTTGACCGAATCATGCTTTTTTTCAGCATCACGTGGCTGCTAAAATACGGGAAAAACGTTCTGTGTTGACACCTGAGAAATGACCAGCTTTGCTAGCGTTTTTAGTAGAAACTGTGAGCTGCTGCCATTGTTAGAAAGCTTGCACAGCAGATTGCATCTCTGGAATGCCAACGATGATAATAAGCTTCTATAAATGGAACTGAAGGACAGATAATTGCCCTCTTTTCCCACAGTGTTACAGGAAAAACAAACTAAACATGCAGGTCTATATATAAATACATATAGCTGTGTCAGACTAAATGGGGAAAAAAGAGGAAAAAGTAAAACATACAAGCAGAGTACACACTTGTGCCATGCTTGTAGATTCCCATCTTAACCACCTGCAGTATTTTCCATATCAGTTGGCAGCTGGTCAGGTAGCCACTCATTAACTTTTTTCCAGTTGGCTTCATCTGTAATGGTAATTTTTGTTCTTAGAATGTGTCGTTCTCTTGAAAGCAACGCAGGTGTTGTTTGCAACTGTGATCTAGTTAGACCTGAATCCAAAATGCCAAGAACCGGCTACCCATTAAAAAATTTGAATTTCAATTCTGCTTATCGGTTCCTAAACACGACAACCCTTTATTATGGCAAACTAAGGCTACATATCTGCAAGGACGTGGCTATCTG
Source organism: Thunnus albacares (assembly GCF_914725855.1). Lineage (NCBI taxonomy): Eukaryota > Metazoa > Chordata > Actinopteri > Scombriformes > Scombridae > Thunnus > Thunnus albacares. The sequence goes on from NC_058123.1 coordinate 22,123,290, forward strand.
CCAGGATCTGTCTGCATCATGCATCGATGCAACAGCGTGTTGATTTGTTTAGACAGGAGCATGCACGGCTAACATCACATCAGTAGTGAAAGTTAGACTGTGGTAAACGCTCAAAAGTGTGGCTTCACGTTATTAAAAAACAAACAATAGGGCAAAGTGCAATGCATGTAGGAAGCTAATTAGCTGTAAGTCAGGTTGCACATCCAATTTGACCAAACATTTAAGGCAGCATGGCATCGATCTAAAACAATGTCCGGTGTTTGATTTGTATTGTATTTATTGGGACAATGCACAATTTTAAACATAAATGTTAACATTTGATGCACTGCACCAGAGTTTGCTTTAAAGCTAATTTTCATCTGCAGTCCCTTACAAATAAAACATAATAGCACGATAACAAACAGTACAAAGCAAAAAACACACAGGACACATTATATAAAATACAAAGCTACACACAGTAGCACATCACATACATCCACAATGTCAACTAGAAATTAATAATGTGATCTTGTCAAATTAAAAGCAAGATTATTTGAGATTATATGAGAAGACCATGAGATGAAATTTAGATTCAGTGGTTACAGAGCTGAGTAGTTTTTAGCAGTGTGTGGTGTCCTAGCCCGAGTGTCAACTTTTTCTTGTTCAGCAACATACAGGAACTCCTCAGCTGCATTCAGACTGAAAACAGCGCTGTGTAAAACAACATAAGGGGCTGTGTTGGTGTGGGCATGTTGTTTAAAGTGCTGGTGAGACAATGAAATACAATCCAGGAAGTCCGATTGGAGTAACATTTGAAGGTTTATCAGAAAAAGACTGCACACTGGTCAGACTGGATTTTACAATTCTGGAAAGTTATCACGCTGCAGCCTTGTTTACTAGTGCGCACATGTAGAAGGCGTCTGTGTTTGCGGACTTCCAAAAAAAGTATGAATGGAACCGCATGTGTATCCGTGGTCCACGTGCAAGTCCACAGCTGTTCGCAGACACAGAATGCACAAAGCATGAATTGGCCTTTATTTTTGTTATCTAAACATTGGAGCTCTTTTTTTTTACCATATTGGAATTAAACTGGGAATCGTAGAACCTTAATTGATGAGCAGAATCAGAGTCGATAAAATTCAACCGATACCCAAACCTTCTGTGATCAAACAATTGTACAAGAGATAAATAAAATGCTGCAATATATATGAAAACTAATATTTTCTTAAACTGAAGTAAATAAATCTGTCTGTCATTAACATATGATTTCATATCATAAATTTTGAGACTGTTACTTTGTAATTTCACAGCTTTTTGATAGGTGCACTGGCAGTTTGGGAGCAGCTTATTTGGCCCCTCTAGAGCTCTGTTAGTTATCTCATGTTCCTATGAAAACCTACAAGACTAAGTGCTTACTGCCAGAACTCTTACATGATTATAGGATGATTTCATAGCTACTGGGCTAAAATAAACCTAGTGCAAAGGCACCTTTTTAGGCAAAATAATTGAATAAACAGGGCACTATAAACAAAACACTGTTGTGTGCTTTGCATTAGAGTAAAATTACTGGACATGGGGCGTTGTCAGGAATGCATTTGCTTTATGAGATGATAAATTTCACTACCACTGGGCTACCTGAACCATACTCTGTGTAACTGTTATTAAAGCCTATATGTTTCCATACAACAAGAACAGCACACTAAAAGGTTTGCTTAGGTTAATGACATGTTAGAAGGTTTAATGCACACCTTCTCTTTTGTAAGCATGCATTTCATTGTTTAGAAAGTTGAAAGTTTAACATTTTTCCTCCATGATATTTTTTTCTGTCACAGGATGGAGTGATGGTACTCAGTGCGACACATCGCTACAAAAAGAAGTATGTCACCACCTTACTATATAAACCCATCTGATGAAAGATTGTCTTCTTAAGTCTATCCCAGTGTGTTAACTGTACACTGAGTGTACAAAATATTAGCTTCACATGTTCTTTCAATTCAGTAGAGAGATCAGGTGAATCCAGGACAGATTACTCACAGGCTTCACCTGTTAAATCCACATCATGACATGGAAGAAGCAGCTCTCAATGAGACGAAGGAATCACATTAAGGATTAAAATAAAAGATTTACAAATTTTTTGTAAATGCATAAATTAAAACTCCAATTTAAATGTCTAAAAAGTTCAAAATGGGATATCCACTAAAACAGGTCAGTACAAAAAATGTTTACTACTATATCTTGTACACTCATTGTATATCCAGTTATTGTACACATCTGTTTAAGGTGATACATGTCCCTCAGTCATGCCAATCCTACATAATCTGCCTTTATTTGTTCACCGACTGCCCTCTGTAGTTTTCAACAAAAGTATCTTTGCTTAGTAGACATAGAGAGGCAATAATAACCAGGTAGGACACCATGACATGTCTGTAATTAAAACAGACTTAAATGTGATGACAAGGATTGGTATTGCTGTGAAAATCTAACTGAAAGACCTCAGATACATGAGGTCACCGTCGTCTTTCCATCATTGAGACGACAACAGCAGTACAATCGAGAAGAATGTGAATGTCAAGGTCAAAGAAGGAAAAAATATGCACTGCAGTAGCTCTCCACTGTTGTTACTTTTGTTTTGCCTGTTTATTTTGAAATTGTCGAGTTTTATTTAGTGACGATCACACAGCGCACAGTAGATATTTTTCTATCGTTTGTGAAGTATTCTGTAATATATATATTTTTTACTTTGGTTGGTTGATGATGTGCTTTGTTTTGTTGTCAAAAACTCTCTTTATATAGTTATTTGCAGTGTTGTGTTCAGGACATTCCAGTCAAAACTCACATAGCAAAATGTGTTTTAGAAGTTTATTACGAGTAGTTGAGACCAAAACATAGCAATTTATTATTTTTTGAGAAATGAGTTTGGTCTAAACTTTAAAATTAGTTTTGCACTACAATGATAAACATTTGTTTTTAATGTAGAATGTGTATACAGTGAATTCTGTACACTTAATACAGCATGACAATGTAACTTTTTGAAAATCTAAGAAAATGAAAATCTAATCACACAGATCCATCACTGCACAAGAGACGTAATAATTTTCATTTTTTCATACAGTGTAAATGCATTTTTAAAACACACCAGATATTTGTTCCCTGCTGGCTGTGACAATATGACATCACTGCCAATCTTCAGTGGGAATATTAGTTTCTATAAAGTCATGTTTCAGAATTCATATTTGATTTAAAAAAAAAAAAAAAAAAAAAAGACATCATAGGAAACAAAATGTTGACGATATTTAAGGCATGTCCTGAACAATAGAAAAAACAGAACTCATGTGACCAACACATCAACACTGATGAAGGGACCAGCAAATGATCATGACTGATGCAGTCTGTACTTCTGATGGCCTGAGTGTATTTCATGAAGTCTGAAAGACTGGAATGTGTTTGGAGTTCAAGGTATGACTTGCAGCATCTATTTACATCAATGTATCATTGTCAAATCATGACACAGATGTATAATTGCCATCAACAAATGAGACAGGACCATTAATTATTTTTGTTGTATGCTATAGGCCAGTAGAAGCTGACAATCCCCTCAGTAGAGGTCTCATTTGTTTGTGGTAAGTCTGCCGCTGGCGCTTGTCTTGCCACTGTCTCAAAACAAACATGCTAATGATTTATTGATGTTAAGATGCAACACATTCAAATAAATTGCATTATCATTAAAATGTTGACCCTTTGAACCACATAGGTGTGTATGTTTCCATTTTGAGACATTTCTATTAAAGATTAAGTTAAAAATTAATGTGCAGGTTGTTTCATCTTTGATCTCAGCCCTTTTTATTAACAGTGCTGCACTTTCATTGAGTAAATTGTTGAGTCGAACGTTCAGTCATAGTATAAAAATGCATGTATTGTCAACCTCACTCTGACATTCTTGAGCCTGAGTGGAAGGCAAAGTCTTATTTGAGTCATACTGAATTTGATGATGATAACTTTAACATTCTTCTCCACAGCTAATGTTTACATGCCATTGAGCACTTTGCTCCCAACCACTGAGTGTTCCTCATATCACCAAACCATCCCTCTAAATGTCTGGGATTTTCCATGTCCCTATACAGATGGTGGAAACTGTCAGTTTGCAAGTTATATTTACTCTCATAGTATCTCTCTCTTTTGGACACGAGGTTATTACATAACAAGTTACAACACACACAAATAGAGACCACACTGTATTGTACGACATTGTACAAGTTTGTCTTGGGACTAATTTACAAGTTATTACCAAATCAAATACTACTGTGAATGTACAATACTGTGCAAAAGTGTGGATGTGTTCAAAAGTAGTGCCATTAATAAAAACAAAGTGCTGTAAACAGAAGAAACTTAAATCAAATCAATATTTGGTGCGACCATGCTTTACCATTAAAACAGCACCAATTCTCCTTGGTACACTTTCATGCAGTTTGTCAAGGTACTTGGCAGGTCGGTTGTTTGAAGCATTTTAGAGAACCTGCTGTCACAATGTACTCATGTAGTGCCGGACTCACTTGATAATGTTGAGATCAGGGCTCTGTGGGAGCCATACCATCTGTCGCAGGACTCCTTGTTTTTCTTGTCACTGAAGATAGTTCTTTATGACTCTGGCTGTATGTTTGGGGTCATTTTCATGCTGCAGAATAAATTTGGGACTGATCACATGCCACCATTGCATAGTGGATAAAAATCTAAAGTTCTCTGCATTCCATTCAAGTTCTTCCACACCATCTTTATGGTCTTTATGGACCTTGCTTTGGGCATGAAGGCGTTGATGTAGTGTTAAAATTTCCCTTAATTGTAACAATGGTCCTAGCCCAAACCATGAAAAAAAACAGCCATAGACAGGCATGTCCACATACTTTTGGCCAGAATATACTTTTTAAAAGTTACTTGATTCAGTATGAGAAGTTTATCTCGTTCCTTGGTTCATGGTCAAACTTTCCACCAATTCTTCTACTTTACAAGTTTGTGAGACCTTTTTGATTGTTTACATTGTTGAAGTTGATGATATGTTTCAAATATATTCAATGAATGATATGGTGCTTCCCACATGGATCTCCACCGCCAAGGCTGAGCAACAACAGTCTAGCCAAAACCTCATACTTATTTAACAACAAGGGTTCAGGAAGTTCACAGAGAGTGTGAGAGTTTTTACTTTCTTGTACACATGTTGGTTCATGTTTGAATCTCAGAGTCCAAGCATTGCGAGGTGCGTAACCCTGTGTCGTATGATCAGCTGACAGGGCAGATCCCAAGGTCCCACCTTTTATATATAAAGAGGGCCTGATCTCAAATCTCAAAGTATTCTGTGACTTACTGTTTGATTAACAGGATGAATACCCTCCAGACTCTCTTTCTCTTGGCTGTAGGGCTCTCTGTCGGTGAGTACAACTGGACAAAAACTGTTAATCTACACACAAGATGGTTGTGAATAGATGTATTTTTGAGCACAGTGTAAATGTGATTCTGATTATGCCTGCTTGTTGTGCTTCAGCCCAGTCTTTGGATATCAAGGCACTCACTCAGTTTAGGAGGATGATGCTGTGTTTGATGCCTGATAGCTGGCCTGTTTTTGACTACGCTGACTACGGCTGTTACTGTGGAAAGGGAGGCTCTGGCACACCTGTGGATGATCTGGACAGGTCACTCACTTTGCTTCATACACAGATGACATTTAAAAAAACAAAGACGTATTCAGTCTGTTTCAAATGTTGTCATCTTAAACTTTTTCAACTGTAGGTGCTGCCAAGTGCATGACCAGTGCTACCACGATGCTATGCAGCACCCCAAGTGCTGGCCCATCTTTGACAACCCTTACACCGAGTACTATGACTACAGCTGTGATAAGGAGAACAAGAAGGTCACCTGTGGCAGTGAGTATAGCATATGATCACTTGATGTTATGAACTTGTCCTTGTGCTTTTAAAACCTGCAGTAATACCTTTTTTGATATCAACTACTATATACTTTTTTGTTATTGTCTCTGATACAGTTAATGTAGCAGGGGTAAATTATAACTGAAAACTAACTGGATAGGCTGTTTATGAGAAAAAACCTACAGTAAAATGATGCTTCATTTATACGAATGGTTGTTGGCCTTATGGTTATCACAGAATGTAGTTAATGCTTTCTACTTATTCTTCCTCAGATGACAACGACGAATGTGAGATGTTCATCTGTGAGTGTGACAGGAAGGCCGTTGAGTGTTTTGCCAGATCAACTTGGAACCCTGAGCATGAGCACCTGCCCAGTGACCGCTGCGAATAAAGACCTCTGCTGTATCATATGAAGAACTATACAGTCACATACAGTATAATTTCTGTATGGGACAGTAAATTACTTGTACTGTAATTTTGGTGACCTATAACTATCCTTCATTCCCTTCATGTGCTGAATCTCTTTTGTTGGGTTTGAAGAATTCATGACATTAAATACAAGATCTGCATCTCTCATTTTATCTAATGTGCTGCTTACTAATGATCATTTATTCAAGGGTATAGTCTCAACGCAAGTTACCAACAGAGGGCATTATGGTCTACCTTTTTCTTTCCTTGTTTGTGGTGCTGAATCAAAAAAAGTAGAAAACATATTTGGAATTTTGTTTCAATTCTTTAATTTCCATTGGGTATGAATTGGGATTTTATAGTGTTTTACACTGTTTTTTAAAAAAAAATTTGACATGAAGGAATTGTGAAAGGCACTTCTCATATTCACACCCATAGTCATCTTTTCTTAACATGGACCTTATAAATGATTTGTAATGTTTTAGGATTAGTAGTAGTTAGCAATATTACCATTATAATAATTTATTTGTCCAGTAATTTGAGAAAATTGATGTATCCTACATGCAAAATAATCACTGGATAGGCTACTGGCTACTTTTGTGCAAGTGGGAAAGGTTACTCTAAACCATGTATATATTCTGCCACTTTTAGCAACAACAATATTAGCTGGCCACAATTCAAACAACATCTTGGGTCACAGTCTGATGTCACCTGCTTTTGTATTCCTGATGACACTGGTTTTTTATATCACTTCTTTCTTGAAAACAGTTTAAACTTATTGCCCCCAACTCTCTGGGCACCAGATGGTTACAGGCGAGATCTGGGCTGCTTGTGAGATTATTTGCAGCAGAATAAAGCAAATCCAGTCTCTGCAGCCTAGTGTCTTGGTTTCAGCCACCACCATCATCCAGCAGCTAACTCTTTGTGATCACAGCTGTGGCTGCAGCATGCTGGATCAGTCTTGAGGCTATTGTACAGACAACATGATGCAGCAGCGCTAAGCACCAGCAGCTGGTAGCTGGCTGCTGGCCATCAGCCAGCTGTGGCTGCTGTTGGCTTAAAGATCAAATGAAACAAATGGCAAATGTGAGGAGGAAGAACTGAGATGTTGACCACTGACTAAAACCTTTCGCTAAGCTAATACTTTATGTGTATGAGCAGAAATGTAACTGTGTCACTGTTGTTATGTTAATAAGCCATGTCCAACTTCTTGAACATAACTGACACCTCTGTATTTAAATGTTCATTGTGTTGTGTTGTATGCTGACCCTGAGTTTTGGCCATAATTTACACCTTCATACCAAAACATAATGGTATTGTACATCACAAAATGCAATTTGAATTAAACATCTGAGAAAAAAAATCTGTATTCTGTCTTGAACTGACTTGACTCTGAATTTTGAATGCTTTTTTAAAAATCTTTTTTGTATATTTTAATGTGGTCAGTCATTCACTTAATCTGATAATGTAGCATTCCTCTGTAGTTGTGCTTGTTAAGGATGTTTGGAAGGGAAAGCTCTAACACCTGACACCAGCTCAACACTTTTGGGTCTAATAAATAAAGACGTGCTTTAGGGTATAAGGCATGTGAACTTGCTACATGTGCACACTCACACATGGCATTCCAGCAGACATCACACAGCTGTGACAATTCACAAAAGGCGGTGGTCCCATGAGGACACTAGCCTGAAAAGAAAAGAAAAGAAAGTGACAGACAAAGAAACAAGTCTAACAGAGAGGTGACTAAGAAGAAGTGGAACAAGAGAAGCAAGAAGTGAGACTTTCTCACTGTGGCTCCTACAGTATCCAATGATGACTCCCTTGCATGTAAACACAGGCCCACGCAGTATCTAAAGTACATGCTGGTGCTGCCATGGTTACCTGCTATTTGCCATACCAATCACAGTAATTCCCAGCATGTTTTTCAACTTTTCACTGCAGGGAGGGGAGTGTCTAGGACAGGCTCACCCATGTAAACCATGTGTGCCACTTTGCCAAGACGATCTATCAGTTTGTTGACTTATTCTGTCAGGTATGCATGACGTATCAGATAAAAAGACACTGGAAATCTGAGCCTTCGGAGCCAAGAGAGGTAGTGTCTGTGTGAAAGTAAATCACAGGCTTAGGTCATTCATTTGTTCATTCACTATGCTTGGAGAAAATGGGTTAGAAGCTGTAAGCACAAAAGGTTCTTAAAATAATCTTCTTGTGCATGAATACATGTATTTTCTCTCAGACGAATACAGGTCTCATGTTTTCACTTTTCCTCCAGGGCATCTCGATTTTAATCAGGACTCATGTGTCATGCTACAGTACAATGCACTTTATATATACTTCATATATATATATATAATGCATTACAGCAGTTTACATTTTAGGCTGCATTTGTAAATAGGAATGTGTAGAATTATTAAGATTTTACTTTTGCAGATGGATGACAGGAGAAAGAAAATCTTTGAAAAATGGATTTAATTAGAACATGAATGCATTATATATTTTTCACATAACAGCAGGGTAGTTGAGCTCAGGTGGGCGAGCCTGTAGGCTTCAGACCATCCCAACACCGAAGATTTCAGAAAGTTCATACATCCATAAAAGCCCACTTGTTGGTTAATATAGTCACAATATTTACAAATGATATAAATGATGTGGCAGTAAGATTTCCCTTACTTGGAACAAAGGGTCCTAGCTCAAACTATGAAAACCAGCCACAGGAAGGCACATATTTTGGCCAGATAGTACTTTAAAAAGTTGTTGGACAGGCACAAGAAGTTTATCACATCTCCCTTGGTTCATGGTCAAACCTTCCACAAAATGTTATTAAAATCTGTTTAAAAATTTGTTAAATCTTGGACTGAAAACAGCCTTAAGATGATTACATTGTTGAGGTTGATGACATATTTCAAACCTATTCAATGAGTGAACACTTGTGACTGTATTGATAGATCTAGGGCCTCCACACATGGATCCCGCCACCAGTGCTGACCAACAGTAGACTAGACAAAATCTCATACTTATTTAACAACGCTGAGGTCTCAGAAAGGTCACATATGTGTGAGAGTTTTTACCTTCTTGTACAGATGTTGGTTTGTGTTTGCATCTCAGAGTCCAAGCATTGTGAGGGGTGTGACCCTGTGTTGTATGATCAGCTGACAGGGCAGATCCCAAGGTCCCACACTTTATATATAAGGAGGGCCTGATCTCAGAATGAGAAGTACACTGTGACTTACCGTTTGATTAACAGGATGAATACCCTCCAGACTCTCTTTCTCTTGGCTGTAGGGCTCTCTGTTGGTGAGTACAACTACACAAAAACTGTTAATCTACACACAAGATGGTTGTGAATAGATGTATCTTCTAGCACAGTGTAAACAGAATTCTGACTGTGCCTGCTTGTTGTGCTTCAGCCCAGCCCTTGGATTATAAAGCACTCAACCAGTTTAGGAGGATGATGCTGTGTGTGATGCCTGATAGCTGGCCTGTTTTTGACTACGCTGACTACGGCTGTTACTGTGGAAAGGGAGGCTCTGGCACGCCTGTGGATGATCTGGACAGGTCACTCACTCTGCTTCATACACAGATGACACTTAAAACAACCAAAAAAACCAAAAAATGTATTCATTCTGTTTCAAATGTTGTCTCCTTTAACTTTTTCACCTATAGGTGCTGTCAAGTACATGACCAGTGTTACAGCGATGCTATGCAGCACACTGAGTGTTGGCCCATTGTTGACAACCCTTACACCGAGCTCTATCACTATAGCTGTGATGAGCAGAATAAGAAGGTCACCTGTGACAGTGAGTATAGCATATGATTACTTGATGTTATGAACTTGTCCTTGTGCCTATAAAACCTGCAGTACCTTTTTTGCTTTCCATTGCTGTATACCTTTTTGTTATTGTCTCTGATACAGTCAAGGTAGCAAGGGTAAATTATAACTGAGAACTAATTGACTTTTCATTTAAGAAGATACACAGTCATCCTGAGACCCAGAAGAAAAAAGGTTTTGATATTTAGAATTTTTTCATATAATTTAAATATTGTGGTTGAAAGAAACATGTAACTACAATTTTTTCTCACCCAAATGTTTTTTTTGTTTTTTTTATCACATGTCCCTTGTAGTGGACATTGGATCTTTTTTGATCACAGAATGTAATGATGTAATGTAATGATATTGTATTCATTTTCATGTGGATTTCTGTTAAAATTTCTTTTCATCTCAGACTCATTTCCCTGCAGAGGAAAAAAAATGAATTGCCAGGTCTTGGGAGGTTATAAGAAAATTGTTGCAGTAAAATGATGCTCTATTTATACGAATGGTTGTTGGCCTCATGGTTATCACAGAATGTAGTTAATGCTTTCTACTTTTTCTTCCTCAGATGACAACGACGAATGTGAGATGTTCATCTGTGAGTGTGACAGGAAGGCCGTTGAGTGTTTTGCCAGATCAACTTGGAACCCTGAGCATGAGCACCTGCCCAGTGACCGCTGCGAATAAAGACCTCTGCAAACTGTATCATATAAAGATCCATACGGTCACACACAGTATGATTTGTGTATGGGATAGCAAATTACTTGTACTGTAATTTTGTTGACCTATAACCATCCTTTATTCCCTTCATGTGTTGAATCTCTTTCGTTGGGTTTGAAGAATTCATGACATTAAACACAATTAGATCTGCATCTCTCATTTTACCTAATGTGCTGCTTACTAATGATCATTTATCAAGGTTATAGTCTTAACTCAAGTTACCAACAGAGGGCATTATGGTCTACCTTTTTCTTTCCTTGTTTGTGGTGTTGAGTCATACGGTATATTTTTTACACCACCCTCTGTCCTGATTTGGGTGTAGGATGAAATCTATACAGTAGTATACGCTCTGCTATTTAATGTTTTGTCTCTGTCAGCCTCTGGGATATACTGTCTGTCAAAGTTCTTGTATGTAAATATACTTTATGTAACATATATTATAAAGATGCATTTCTTAGAAAAAGTAAAAAACTAATTTTTTTCAATTCTTTTTCATTTCCATTGGGAATAAATGGGGGTTTTATAGTGTTTTACACTATTTTTAAAAAAATCAGACATGAAATAATTGTGAAAGGCACTTTCAATATTCACTCCCATAGTCATATTTTCTTAATGTGGACTAAAAATAGTGTGACCTTATAAATGACTTGTAAAGTTTTAAGTTTGGTAGTAGTTTTCACTATAACAATTTATTTGTCCATTAACTTGATAAAATTGATGTATCCTATATGCAAAAGAATCACACAATGGCTTCTGGCTACTTTTGTGCAAGTGGGAAAGCCATGTAAAGCATGTATTTATTCTGCCACTTTTAGCAACAATATTAGCTTGCCACAATACAAACAAAGTCTTGAGTCACAATCAGTTGTCTCCTGCTTTTGTATTGCTGATGACACTGGTTTTTTATATCACTTCTTTCTTGAAAACAGTTTTCACTTGTTACCCGTTATTTGCAGCAGAATAAAGCAAAGCCAGTCTCTGCAGCCTAGTGTCTTGGTTTCAGCCACCACCATCACCCAGCAGCTAACTCTTTGTGATCACAGCTGTGGCTGCAGCATACTGGATCAGTCTTGAGGCTATTGTACAGACAACATGACGCAGCAGCGCTAAGCACCAGCAGCTGGTAGCTGGCTGCTGGCCATCAGCCAGCTGTGGCTGCTGTTGGCTTAAAGATCAAATGAAACAAATGGCAAATGCGAGGAAGAAGAACTGAGATGTTGACCACTGACTAAAACCTTTCGCTAAGTTAATACTTTATGTGTATGAGCAGAAATGTAACTGTGTGTCACTGTTGTTATGTTGATAAGCCATGTCCAACTTTTTGAACATAACTGACACCTCTGTATTTAAATGTTCATTGTGTTGTGTTGTATGCTGACCCTGAGTTTTGGCCATAATTTACACCTTCATACCAAATCATAATGGTATTGTACATCTACAAAATGCAATTTGAATTAAACATCTGAGAGAAAATCAGAATTTTTATCTTTTTTGTACATTTTAATGGTCAGTAATTCACTTAATCTGATAATGTAGCATTCCTCTGTAGTTGTGCTTGTTAAGGATGTTCGGAAGGGAAAGCTCTAACACCTGACACCAGCTCAACACTGTTGGGTCTAATAAATAAATAAGTTCTTTAGGGGATAAGGCATGTGAACGTGCTACATGTGCACACTCACACATGACATTCCAGCAGACGTCACACAGTTGTGATAATTGACAAAGGTGGTGTCCATGGGAGGACACTAGCTTGAAAATAAAATAAAAGAAAAGAAAGTGACACACAAAGGAACAAGTTTAACAAGGAGGTGACTAAGAAGAAGTGGAACAAGAGAAGCAAGAAGAGACTTTCTCACTGTGGCTCCTACAATATGATGACTCCACCCTTGCGTGTAAACACAGGCCCATGCAGTGTCTAAAGTACATGCTGGTGCTGCCATAGTTACCTGCTATTTGCCATACCAATCACAGTACAAGAAGTACAGTTCCCAGCATGATTTCTTCAACTTTTCAAAACAGGAAGGGGAGTGTCTGGAACAGGCTGTCCCATGCAAACCATGAGTGCTGCTTTGCCAAGACGATCTATTAGTTTGTTGACTTATTCTGTCTGGTATGCATGATGTATTAGATGAAAAGACACCCAATATCTGAGCCTTCAGACCCGAGAGGAGTGATAGTACATCATGAGCATAGGTCATTCATTTGTTCACCCACTGTGCTTGGAGAAAATGGGTTAGAAGCTGTAAGCACAAAAGGTTCTTAAAATAATCTTTCTGTGTATGAATACATGTGTTTTCTCTCAGACAAATACAGGTCTCATGTTTTTACTTGTCCTCTAGGGCCTCTGGGCTTATTTATCATGCTACAGTACAATGCACTTTATATATACTTTATATATATACAATGTATTATAGCAGTTAGCAGTTTAAGCTGCCTTTGTAAATGGGCATGTGTGGAATGATTAAGATTTTACTTCTGCAGATGGAAGACAGGAGAAAGAAAATCTTTTAAAAAATGTATTTAATTAGAACATGAACGCATTATGTATTATTCACATTACAGCAGGGTAGTTGAGCTCAGGTGGGCAAACTGGTAGGCTAGAGATTATCCCAACACTTGAGATTTCAGAAAGTTTATACATCCATAAAAGGTCTTACTCTCTCTTGAGTATGTGTTAATTAAGATAGTCACAATATTTACAAATCCCCATAGTTCTGTTGACAAGGTATGGGCTAATTTCTCATGGTCTATTTAGTTGAACACAGGGTTTTACACTCTGCTTTGACCCTCTTTGAGAAACTCCTCGGAGGATACTGTAGATCAGCGTCGTTCTGAATACCAAGGGACCCGTGTGAAGGCCAAGATGGGGGTCGGTGTTTTGAAAGAGTGGGATTATAGCGGTTGGTGTCGCCTTGGTTAGCATTCGATCCATCCTTTGCCATGCACACCCTGTAATTCTGCCCTCTGTTGTTGTCCCAGTGTGGTGTGGTGCCAGGTCCAGGCCTGAATGACACACAAAACTCTATTCGCTCCTTTGGATCTATGTTCTTGGGTAAGATTATGTCAAAGGCAAAAATTTCCATTTCAGAACTCCAACAGCGCTGCTGCTGCAAAAACGTGCAGGGAATGTCATGATAGCTCCGCCAAGAGTCGAAGGTCACCCTGATATGCACAACCTTTTCAATACTGGCATGGGAAACACACACTTTGCCACTCAAGGTCTGCTCTGAAATGTTGCAGCTTTCCAACTGTACACGCATCTCTTGCAGGCGTGCAAGGAAGGCTTTAAAGTCCAGCGTCGGCTGAGGGAAACCCAGTCGCAACTTGTAGCGTTGCAGTTTATTTGAGGTCAATTGTTGGTCTTGCAGTTTGGCTGGGGAGGGTTTCATCAGCAGAGTGGAAGTGCGGGAAGAGGGCTCAGAGTTGAAAAGACGCACAGCAGTGAGAGCCAATCCCTTGGCGTCTGCAAACACCACACGCTTCTTGTTCAGACCGCTGCTGTCCCTGCGGAAGCAGCTCCGAGGCTCTGAGGGCATGGGGGAGAAGGGCAGCGATGAGGATGAAGAGGAAGAGGAGGAGGAATGTGAAGAGTGAAAGCCAGTCCTCGGTGAACAGTCAGTTGGCTGATAGCAATGCTGTGTGGGTGTCAGAGGAGACATGGACAGCAGTTGATAAAGAGGCTGGCGTCGGCTGAGGGTCAGACACATGGTAAGATCAAGAGGCATCACAGCGGGCTGGGAGTGACTACCAAAAGCATGGAGAACTCTGAAGAGGAAGACATAATAGGGTTAACATGAAATCTACCATTCTACCACGAACCAGAATGGTTGCACATGTTTCTGTTTCAGTGTATTCTGCTTTTACAATATGTCTTAATACCTCACAGGTAATGTTAATTAAGCACAGTATAATTGCAGTAAGACAAAATTAATTCACAATTCAGTGAAAGCAGCTTACCTTGTACAACTCATTTTCAGAATGTAGATGTTACACTGTAAGGCTGTTGTCTTTGCCAGAGGAATGCAGCAAATTCAGAATAATCTAAAAGCAGAGATAAGGGTTAATTAAAAAGATTAAAACCCCCAAGTGAATTAAACAATCAGTCAAAAAATTAGCTTTTTATATGGCACAATAACAGCTTTGAATCACAGCAAAATAAAATAAAAACAACTGTGTCAGTAATTTTATAGACACACAAAATGTACTTACAGATTGTAAAGTTCCATGTGTTTCATCAGATGAATGATAAAGAGAGAAGGAGGAGATGATTGCGTTTCCAGTCTGCCTCTGCTCTCTCCTACCTTATGTGTGGAATTTAGAAATGAGGGCAAACCTTTAGTGACACCCAATCTGCATGCCGGTGGAGTTTAGCCAATGAAATGAAGCTCCTTTGTTTATGTCCCACCCCTAAAGAACTGTTGCGTTGTAAAGCAGAGCCTCAAAACTTTCCTTTCATGGAATAACATTTTACTACAGAACATATTTATATATGTTCTATATATACTACCAGTTTGCAGATCAGACTGATAACATGAACAGTTAATGGTAGACCAGAGGAGAGAGGAATAAAGTGAAAAAAATACGTACATGCATACAAACTGAGATACACATTTTTTACACATATACTGTAGGTCTCTTCATTGGGAAAATTAATAACATTCCTTTCAACTTACAGTACAGGCTACTCCTTTACTCAGAAGTTGAAAAGTGTGGGGAACACCTAGCCTGGCTCTGTTCAGCAGTAACAAAATCCACCTACCAGCACCTCTAAAACACATTTATTAACGTGTTATATTTTGTTTAATCTATACAAAAGTGTAAAATAGATTAGAGTTGTTGGTTCTAAGTAGGGTTGTGTGCCTGACTATTTCTTGGCCAGGTGCAGTGACTTCCAAGATATAACAAGTTAATCAATGAGCTTTTGAGATGCTGGAAGGTAGATTTTGTTGCTGTTGGACAGAGCCAGGCTTACTGTTTTCCCCTGTTTCTAGTGTTTGTGCTAAGCTAACCTGCTGCTGCCTGTAGACTCATATTTACTTCACAAATGTGAGAGTGTTATTGATCTTCTCATATAACTCTTGGCAAGAAAATAAACAAGAGACTTTCCCAAGCTATTCCTTTAATACATTACTTAAAGCGGATGTAGAATACTAAACATAATAAGACAACATGAAACAATCATGCAGCGTTTTCCAAGAAGTTTACAACAGTTATTTTTTTTAAATAATGTCTTGTAATAGTCCTAATTACATTTAAAGACATCATTAGTATGCTCCTATGTAATAAAACATTAAGCAATCCAAATTGCTGAAAACAGCTGTTTTAACATTGGACAAAGTTCAGTTGGTAACTGGTACAGACTGAAAAGGATTTCTAGGTGTTGGCTGGAGCTCATTTACAGAAACTAGTTCAGACAGGCTCAACCAAATCCAAGTCTATGAAGTACAGAGATCAAGTTTGTGTCAATAGGTTTGGGGCTCCAACTGTGCATTTCCTGGTATCAGCACTTTCTCTTACAGATGATCAGGTTTATACTCTGCTGATTCTTAAAAGTATAAAGGTACCTTTATATAGGAGTTTTGTTTGAGCAACACATTCACCAATCATCCTTCCACACTGCAGTTAGAGCATCGGCCTATTTTTCACTTTTCTTACTGTATATAATCCTCCTTTCATTCCCACATCATTTATCTATACACCAACATAGTAGAAACACACCTGTCTCAACTGCAAGGTGATTCAATCTCTCGCAAATCTCCTTATAAGCTTAAAGTCAAGCAAGTTTTTCACTGTGAGTCATGAGGGCTGCATACTGTTCTGTTACTTAGGGATGCTGATGGATCAGTGTGCCCTTTGTGCAGACTTTCATGGGTGAGGTGAGGTGAGGTGAAGCAATGAAGCACTGACTAAGGTTTCACTCATACCTTTCATTGTAGTCAGTATCTGTCTTCAATCTCACTTTATTGGTCTGTCTTGCTTCCTGCATCTCTGGTGAGAGTGTATGCTTATCAGCTCCTAATGATGTCGACATTAATGACATTGGTTTCCCAGTACCTTCACATACCAATGAAGTTAGTATGTGAAGGTACTGGGAACCTCTCTTTTGGTGTTGTCACACTTGCATGTTCCCAAGAGATGTACACTGAATTCTCATTTTATAAATGGCAGTTAATGGCTCTTCTATAATCCCCCCCAACATCAATCTTTCTTTTAAAAATAAGGTTAACACTTGTTATTCTACAGCATATTTTTTTTACAAGGTTTTGTTAGTAAAAACACACCAAGAAATTAATTTTGCATTCAAATTTCATAATGAAAAGAAACAAAACAAAACAAAAAGACAACACAAGGCTTTTTGTTATAAATAGGGCCAATGTTAGTGATTATACAACATGAATGCATTTTGTTTTTACAAGGTTGTGTTACTAAAAGTACTTGAAAAAAATATTATGAGTAAATCCTTTAATGCCATGAAAAATAAAGTCAAATGATGGTAATTCTCCAAAATGGCTGTATTTTTACAAGATTGTGTTAGCAGGAAATCATCTGATAATAAAGGGCTGCATGTACAGTGCACAATACAAAGTGTGTTCACCTATCGGAGAATTTACATTCTTGTAAGATTTCTATACAGAAAGAGAAAGAGAGTTGTCTCTCCAGCTCTTCCCAGCCCTCTTGCTCCCCTGAGCACAGGAAAACAAACCTGAATGCACCCTGAGTTCAAGTAATAGATATCAGCAGCACTGAGAACAGTTTACATGTAAGTCTCAGAATCCCACACTTTAACTTTCTTTGTTTAAATGTTAAATTTCACATTGTAGCCTTGTATCACATGAACCTATACTTCCTCCAGAGTCATATTACTCATGCAAGATGTAAGAAGAGCTGATACCGTGGTGTCAGATATACACACTTCATTTTTCCATTTGCAGTGCATGACAACCCAGCCACTTGTCTTGACAAATGATATAAATACTTGCACATGAATACCTGCATTATCAACATAATGGTACATAATGGTTCAAAAAGCACAGCCACTACTACCTATTTTAAATTCATCATTCACGCTGTTCTTATGATTTGCATATTCATTTAGAAGTAAGCCTATTCAATAATGGACATCTGGGTTCCATGAAAGGTTCACCAGAGGCACACTGTTGTTGTTCAAACCCTAAGACCCACCTGCACATAATTATCTATTTTTTACCATTATGCATTACACATTTTAAGTCATTATGTCATTATGCATGTTGTAAGTTTTGATCTTCCTCAAATGCAACGCTAACTTTTAAACTAGAATTTACATTGCTGGCCACTGATTCAGTATTAGTCCAGCAATCCTAACTCTAATGTACATGATGATTGTCTACAGATCCTAACTTTTATCTTGCTTTGAGCTTACTGTCTGATATTATTAGTATATGCACCGGTCTATAAAGCCAGTAGAGCACGTGATGAAATAAATTGATCTATAACGACTTCTACCAGCCGGTGTTCCCCCCCGGTCACTGAGACAGCAGTACCAAAAGTCATGATGCATACCAATTGATTGTTGTCTGCTACATGCAGATGTTCAGTGAGCTCACATAGTCATACAGCATGCACCATTAATCTGAGTTTTCACAGCACGTCTGTTTGTCTGTCTGTGTGCGTTACTGGTCTGTCTGTCTGTCTAGATGTGTTGTTACATGGACACATACACATTTGGCATCAATATTTGTTATTCCATGGCAGCACAACTACAGTACTCCCTACCTCATAAACATATCTCTTGTCACTAATTTGCACTTACATTATAGGAGCACATGTTAGCTAAGCTGAACTGTTTGTTTTAATACAACAGAGAGCTGCAGAGGTTAGCTACTTATACTTGTAACAAAACAAATTAGGCCACTATTTGCATGCTTTGAAAGATGTCTAAAAAACTAACAAAACTCTTTGCTTGTGAATTTGAAAGAGGCAATTAAGCTGTGTCTCTGCATCACTTAAATTAAGTCACTGCCCGCTATGCATTTGACTCTGCTTTGTTGCTATATCCCTTATTTTTTCCTCTTGTTGGCTCATGTGTTCAGTTGTGTATGATGAGCTCATGCTTCAGCATTAGCGGTTACTCCACTTTGGTCTTCAAGCCTTGACATGAATGTGAAAGGCTGCTTACATTACAGCATAATTATATGTCTTCCGTTGCCAAAACTTTGAACATCGACGTGGGCATTCCTGAGTGAGCTAATTCATAAACCAATCCAACCTGCATGGAGGGAATGAAAAAGTTCACAGGATGCCGTATTTGTTATGTCTCTATGGTTTGTTTGTTATTTTTTTTATAATGGCAATCAGTTGTGCTTCTGAAATACAGAGTTGGTTGCAGTGCTTAGTGTGTATTATGGCATGGATATCAAAAAGATGTTTCTCACTGGCACGCAACATTACATGCTGAGTTAAATATGAAGTAACAGAAGTGTTTTTTTGCTGGATTTAAATTTCTAATGTAAAACACATGAATGTTATTATAGGAGACATAAGAATAGCTAAAAAAACTAATTCAAAGAGAGATGTACATAGAGAAAGAACAAGAGGAAGAGGAGTGTAGAGGAATGTTTCTGATGAGAGGGATTCAGACTAGAGAATAGGGATTTTTTTCTAATTTTGGCTCTTAGGCTGTTATATGAAAATAAAACTTTGATTAGAGGAGAAAGTTTAATTGATTCAGTGACCGTGTTTTATGCTGAAAAAGCTCTCCCTGCCAACCCACTGCTGCTTTCTTCAACAAATGGCAAATAATCATCATACAGTATACTGTATGAAGTTAAATTGAGACTAGAACTGAAAAAAAATCTCATAGTCAGATTTTGATGAATTAAATATTTTTATATTATACATTTTTACATTCCATATCTAGCAATGCATTATTGGATAAATAATGAAATAATAAAAATACCTATGGATCATATATTTGTGGTTTAATTTTTTTGGATGGCTGAATTTATTTACACAGATTTTTCTCAATTTAAGCCTTATGGAAGAGGATTAGGGCCACATGTGAAAAATGTATTTGAGTTCTGAGTTTAAAGTCAGAATTCTGACTTGCATTTAAGAACTCAAATTTCTCACATGTGGCCCTAATCCTCCTCCATAAGGCTTTTATTGAGACATGTATTTCTTTATTTATACTATGTTTTTTGAGTCCAAATATTCTTCCACACTGAAAAAGGCTTATTATTGCTGCTTATATATGTATGTATGTATGTATGTGTGTGTGTGATCATATATATATATATATATATATGTATGTATATATATATATATATATATATATATATATATAATAGTAAGTTCAAAGCCAAAACTTTATTTCTTTGGGGGGAAAAAAATAACATCTTCAAAGCCAAAACTGTATTTCTGCTGGCAGAACGATTAGGATTCCGCTTTTAAGAGGAATGATGAGAGAGGCTGATGTAAGCTTGCAGGCGGAGAGCACTAAATTGCAGACTGTAACCCCATTACCACCCTTGGCTGTCTGAAGATGGCACCCCACAGGACCTCCATCATCATTTGTGCTGACTCTCTATACAGCCAGAAGGGGTTAGGGAGGAGCACCCTCCTGTGGGAAGAGAGAGAACTCCTCTCCGTTGTGAAGGGAAAGCTCAATGTAGCATTTATGTAACAAGCAGAGGGATTATGTCTCTAATTAATATTCTGAGATGTGGGTGGTGTGACAAGAGTAAAGCATGATATTTATGAGGTGACCAAGCAGCAAATATGCTGAGAAACTGTTATATTTGCCTGAATACATTCATTTTCTTTCTTTAATGGTCTCTCTTTCCTTTCTTTCGCACAGTCCAGTTGGAGTTTTAGTTCCGGTGGCCAATTCAGTGGTCATTAAAAAACAAGAAACAATTAGTACTGCAGAATCATCCAGTATGTTGTAATTCTAATGTGATTGCTTTATGGAACACAACTCAGCAGTGTAAAAGAAAATATATGATGCACATTTTGGGTAACATCTTTGATCATTGATAATGACTAATAAAAAAAATGTCCAAACATTTCAGTAAAAATGATCACTCACTATCTATCACATTGAATTACTGCTGGGCATGTTCAGATATTTGAATATTTCTACCTATGATCAGCTATACAGTGAAAGCGGATGTACTTTTGCAATCTTCAGTTTTATAATCATATGACAAGGATAGGTCTGTAACTTGTCAGACTATGTCCTTTAAATAGTTGATGTTACTTTATGGTACATACATCTTGTGTGCATTGCACCAGCGCTTGTAAAATCACTTTTCCAGTTGTGTTGTTTTTAAAGGGCATAGCACTTGTCTACATATCAGACTGTCTGGCCTCTTATGTTGTAAGGATTGTCCATGGATAGAATGAGTGGAGTATTAATGACACACCAATATTTCCAGGTATTTATTACTGTTATTTAGTTTGTTTTGGATCATGACGTTATGGAAGGGTTATGACAGTGGCTTTTCTTTTATTTGTTTATTTTTGTTTTTCTTCTAAATTGTAATAATGAAGATGTTGCAGTTGTTGTTACTGTATGTTTGTTAATATGCTGCATAGTTTTCTGTAGCAATGAGCCTTCCTTTCTTTCTTTCTTTCTTTCTTTTGCCTTTACATATTTCTTTCAGTTTTTCATTGAAACAATGAAGAAAAATAACTAATGTCAGTGTTGGAATGCCAAGTTTTTTTTGTTTTTTTTTTCACCTAACACATCCCTGCTCTCAACTGCACTACTATGAAATGACAATGTCATATTTCCAGACATAAAAAAGACAGCTAAAAATTAACTGTGATGTGTAACTTATATCAAGCGTGTTTTACATTAATTTTCATACTGCCATGATATGAAATGAATATCTCCCCGGAGGGTAGAGGATCTGGATATTATGTTACGATTCTGTGCCATAAAAATGTGAAGTTTATTAATGGTCATTAAATCCTGATCGAATATTTGCACTGGATGCTACTGTATATTTGGCAGACTGAATTAAAACAATTAAAGCCAGTACATCATTTGGTCTTCACTATTAGTACAATCAAGATCTGGAATATTAAATCTGTTTTGCAGCTGGTTTTATGGAGGGTAGAAGCAAATGGTCTGTGCTTGCCGCATGTTTACCCTGCAGGCTGCAGTCCAAGAGAGAATGAATGGAGTTGAACACGGCCGTGGGTCTAGCTCCTAGCTTTTGCCAGAGCTCTTTAGTACAGGTCGAGGCATTAGCTGGGAATTCAGTTTGTCCAGCTCCAGCTCAGCAGGATCTAATAGCAGGATCAGGGAGTCAATCTGCTCATTTTCCTTAATCTGTTAAAGTTGTCTTCAATCTAGCTCTTTTAGCATATTCACGTTGCGTGCAGGGCCATACTACACCTACACCCAATCTGCTACAGTAAACTATCTATTGAAGATAGTATCATCCACCTGTTGGGTATGAAGCATTGCATACAGTACTGTATTTACTGCGTAGCAAAAGATAAGTCATCTGCTTCAGCAAGGTAAAACAGACAGCTCTGAATCTTGTCAGGTTTTGGCATTAGATACATCATTGAAATCTCACTGGAAATCAACCTGTCCATATTTGTCCAGAATCCTCTATGTAACATCTTTGAAATGTGAAAAGGTTATATTAAGGCCACCCTCTCACATCATCATCTTATGTTGTCTATGGACTTCCATCAAGAGCTCCTTATTTGCACAGAAAAGAACAAACATCCCAGTATTGTAATATCACCAAAACGGGTTTTTTGAACAAGACTAAAAGCATATTGAATCAGTCATGAGGCCACTGTGCCAAATGGAATATTTTTGACAAGTCTGAATGTTGTCACTGTTGGAAGAATCATGAGACTTGAAATATTATGTGCATATAAAAATAAAGCCAGTGGGGCACAAAGGGAGGATGGCAGATGGATCAGCTAACAGCTACTGTACGTTCTCCATCCAAAATAGTCCTTTCAAAATGATCTAAAATGATTAAAGGAAACTGATATGATGAAAATCTGACACAAACTCTGAGAAGAAACAGAAATTAATAGTTAATTGTGTCACAGTGATTGTGATGTTGACTATAAAACAAATTAAATATAATCTAAGATTGATATAATATCCATAGAGACATGCATTAAACACTAATGTACCCAAGAAACAAGCTTTTATATGTTAATGAGTTTCTAAGGAATGTAACCCTTTTGTGCGCGAGTATAATATGCATACTTTTGTTCATTTTGTATTATCTATTCTTATTCCGTATGTACTGCTACACAGCGCATAAGTGGAACAGTGAGGATGTAAATGTATGTGTTGCAATTCCCATGTGGTATAACCATATGTATAATGTATAATGCACTGTATGTATGGTATAATTAATGATGTACCCTCATTCTTTTCAGTAGTGAAAACAGCAACGTTTCTCATCCTGTAATATTCTACTGAGGGTCATGTCATGCAATCCCACTGATCCATTTATTCTGTAATATATGAGAGACATGATTTTAAACTCACTTTTGGCATACAGTGCTTTTTATTACTCATTCAAGAACTCATTTCTCTATTTTTGGCTAGCCTGAGGAAGAGAAGTTGTAAGAGCAGTCATTTTTATAGTGGTCTGATCTGACTTTTGTATATCTATTTATGTATTTGCTTGTATTATCTATTTTTACATGCACACAACCATGGCCAGAACCCTATCTTTACCTTCAGAGCAGCTGACACATTCAAAAATATCACTCAGTTCCTGTAGACTGCCTGTTCACCTCATCACAAAAGTGTCACCCTCAGCTGAGAAAACTGATCCCACTGTGATGCTCCAGATTTTGAGACAATGGTGTATTATCCCACTGGGCATTTGAAATGTGTCTACTCCTGCCATGAGAGGATGTCAATCATATCTACAATGTGGCATTGAAATTATGCTCTGCCAGTGCTAAAGCCCTAAATATGTGCCAAAAGAAACACATTCCTTGTACTGCACCATTGCTCCACCAACATCAGTCTCTAACCTTGACACAAGTCTGGACAGGATTTATTTTCATGATGCTTCATCCTCACCTTGCTATCAGTGTGTCACCTCAGAAACTGGGATTTGTCAGAACAGGTGGCATACAGTATGTCCTCGATAAAATCAACTATTTGGGGCGATTATGTGCTCACTTACCTGAATCAACGTGTTCTTTTCTGAGGGAATTAAAATCCAGTATGCTCTTTAACTGCTTCCCATCTGGTTCAAGGTTTGGACACCTTTGGATTACTTTTCTTGATAAAAAGACCAAAAAAAACTCAAAGCTGTATGCAAAAAACAGCAGCCAACTAACCCGCACAAACCACACTCAGGGCCACTGAGACCACAACATCAAAAATTGGAATGCTGAAATTTCAAGGTTAAACATTTCTGAGTTGATTTCCACTCCCAAAGTGTAAATTTAACACATTCTGATTTAAATGGTCTTCAGTGTTAGAGTTATTTGACAGAGCTGATCACATCAGTGTTATGCTGCAATCGATTGCAAGTCAGAAATCGAAAGTCCTGAGTTGGTATTCCCGACTTCCAATCTAAATGTATCCCAGTGCATCTGCTTGGGAAAACATGGATGCCCCCAGGGTTTCAATCCAACTCAGCAGTACAGCAGGTCGTTTAACAGATCAGCACACTTTTAAAGAGACGGGCTTAGTAGGCTTGTACTGCATACTCACAAAGACTTCTATCAAGTACAAATCAACTCAATGGAAATGGCAACTGCAGTTGCAGCACATAGTTTTTGCATACCACATACCACACACAAACACCACATAAAGTAAAAATTGATGAAAAGGCGCCACCATATTGAGTTTCAAACTTGGAATTCCACCTTGAATGACCATTCCATTGCATTTTTCCATGTCGGAGATTGTTTGTTTTTGAGTTCAGAGTACAATGGATTGCAGCATTAGCCCAACTCCGCAGAGATGTAATTAAGCTCCGCTCACGTATTTCACTTCTTCCGTTGAACATGAACAGTCATTCGCTGTGAGGCAAGAAACAGTGATGATTTCAAAAGCACATTCAGTGTTTATCTTACCATCTTTTCCAGTTGAGAGATTTTGCCTGCCACCTGATGCAAAAGTTATATACAAGAATGCAACGGGGACAAAAGTTGATGCAGAAATATTCAGCAATCTCGTTGGAGCTGTGGTGCTGACAGCTTTCTCAAACACAGTGAGATATAAAGGCAGGTCTAATCAAGCACTCTACACCCTACATTATTAACATTTTTTCTTTTCCTTTAGAATTATATGATTGCTCTTTGTCTTCAGCTTCTGACATCTCTGACTTAATCTTCAAGTGCGTTACCTGTAATCGTAGATGAGGTCCAGGTTACAACAGGTTGTAACTAAGCATGATTCTCATGAGTTTCTTAAAACTCACCTTTCTTCCCTCTGAGTCTCTAGAAAAGCTGTTTATCACCATGTTTTGCATTCTCATGTTTATGCTTTTTAATAGTTGATTGAAGCTGTGCTAAGAGGCAAGTTCGGTGGTGAAGTACTACAGGAGTACTAAAAAACAGAAACTCTAACAGATGATACAAGAAGACAAGTGATTAACATACTGGTGGCTCACATGAATGATAATCAAGGGTATGTGGGTGGGGAAAGTGAGGAAGCAGTGCTTGCCCCTCCCTCATTATCACCACTGAGGTGCCAAGGTGCCCTTGAGCAAGGCCCTTAACCCCAACTGCTCCAGTGGAGTTGCTCAGTGGCTGGCAGATCAGACTGATTGTACTGGGCAGCTTCCAAGTATGAATGTGTAACTGTGTGAATGTGATCAGAGTGTTTCTGAAACAAATAGCATTGCTCTCAGAGAAACTCCCTTGAGTAAATAACAGTTAAAAATGTTTCATATTATCTTTATTTGTGCCAAATAACTTCATGGCCATTGCATAAATTTAGATTACTAATTCAATATCTCCTCTCAGGCACTTCCCCACCAAAGCAATCAGAGAAGATAATGATCTTGGGATAGTGATGCTGTTCCCTTCCCTCAGGGATCCATATTCCAAGAAAGGCTATGTAATAGTCATTATTATTGTTTGCATGACACATTTCATGTCATACTTGCATGTTGTGACAAGAAGCTGTGTGCATGAGATTGACACTCTCAGCTGAATATGACATTGCTTTTATTTATTTATTTTTTTCATTTCAGGAACACTTTTATGATGCTGCAAGCAGCACAGAATACATTTCTTGGTGTCTGAAAACAGTTGAAAGCAAGATTTGTTGAGGATCTGCACTGCCACCAAATAGCTCTATTGAATTTTCACCAGGAGGCCCAAATTTCCAAACGATTGTTAATATTGAAAGGCAGCTTGATGGGGATACTTGCCAAGAGGACGTGTTTTTGCTCAACCATGTGGAGCGGCTGTGGCTTAAGAAGTAGAGTGAGTTGCCCACTAATCAGAAGATTGGGGGTTCTATTCTCGGCTCCTCCAGTCCACATGTTGAAGTGTCCTTGGGCAAGATATTGAATCTCAAATTGCTCCTGGTGGCTGTGCCATCAGCGTGTGAATGTGTGAATGTGGCTTGTAGTGTACAAAGCTCTTTGAGTGGTCGGAAGACTAGAAAGGTGCTATATAAGTGTAGTCCATTTAGCATACCACGGACAATTCCTTGATTTTCCAGAAGATGAGAGAGACCTTTCAGCACTGTCAGACACTTGTTAATGACCCAGGCAGAAGTGTCGATATCCTCTGGTAAGTTGGTTTGGCAAGTTTGGATGTGGAGATATTTAGAATGGCTTAAAATGTGAAAGCATTTCCTGTAGCAGTAGTAGTTTAATATCTTCTTTCTTGTAGGTGGATCAAGACTTCACTCTCCTATTTGATGAGGAGACATCCTCTAGGCTGCTTCAGAAATGGTGTTCTTCAAGCCAAATGTCATAAAAGAGGCTAAGCGGTTCGCTTCAACACCAGCATTGTATCAGCAGAAAGTCCCCCAGGAAGTGATCTTGATGAAGCAACAAGCAAGTTTCTATTTTTTGTTTTGCTTGTTTTAAAGCATTTGCTATAATTGCAGTTACAGTTGCTTCATTCATTATTTTCATGACTATATGATTAAAATTAGGAAACGAGAGCATCTGTGAGATAGATTTTTACTAGATTTAATTTGTTCATTCTGTGTATCTCTGGAAGTTGATCTGATTTTGGGGATAAATATGAACAACGGATGACTGTGTAAAACTATCTCATAATGCCTTCCTTTTCTCATTCACAGTAGAGCATCAGCATCTCAGACCAAAACAAATGGGCATGAGGCCAAACCTCCTCCCTCCCTTCATGTTCCTCCCACCTCCCCCATTTCTTTTTTTTTTTTGGGGGGGGGGGGGGGGGGTCATTCTTCTGCTCTGCTCTTCTGCATTACTCCACTATATCTTATCTACATAGCAAATAGTTGTTTGCTGCTGTATTAATGTTCTAAATCTCATATAAAGCACCTTCAATTCTTGTAACTTTTTGGTCTCAGCTCATGACCAAGAGGACTGAAGTCAAAAATGAGTGTGTGTGATGCAGTTGAGAGACTTGTAGTCTTTCATAAGGTAATTATATTATTAAGGTGATTATAATAATTTGTCACATGTTACCTCCTTATCCACATGTGCAAATGAGAGTTGTTAAAAAGTGGATGAAATTGAAATGAAGTCTTCAATTTCACTCCCATCTTGCACTAGCCAGTGAGAAGATGTTTGAATAATCGCTTTTGTAATGTAGTTTTCTCTGTGGCTGCACATTATTCTTGTGTCTAATGTTCCTTATCTCAACTCTAGTCATGCTGCAGTTTGGAGGAGCATCTCCACAACCAGCAGGGTCAGCAGCTGTACCTCCTCGCTGCTGGGTGTCAGAAGAGCAAGATTGACAGCTTGCACATCACCATAGATGAGCATCTCATCAAAATGCCAGGCAAACCGCTCCCTTGGGGCATTTGATGAACTTTTCAAAGCACATTTTGTGTTCAGTTTATCTTATGATGTTGCATTTGTGAATTTTTACACATTCCTGCAGACAGCAGTGTATAACATTGATGTTGGGAAAATTAAGAGTCAGAGACTTGAGAGCCAGACTGCTTAACCAGCCAGTTCTACTCACTCTGTGAGTAAGAGGCTACAACAATGTTGACCAGAAACTGTGTCCCAGCGGTCAGCAGTTGATTTCACATTTAAGAGTTGAACATGGTTACTATCTTGGACCCAAGTTCATTGTTTTTTGTTCTCAGCAAGGCTGTAGGCATCATTTAATACTGTATGCAGGTTTTCGGAAGCACTTTAGTAGTGTTCATAGCAATGTTCAGCAAATTGCTCAAACTTCAGTTGCTGCATGTTGCTCTAGTGAGCCAGTTGCAACTTCATCTCAGGCACATGCTTTGAGGACCAATTTAATCCCCAAAATCAATTTAGCTCTTTCAGTGTTTCTTCTGAGAGCAAGGACTTACTAAAGATCCAACCAAATCCAACAAAATGTGTGCATCTGTCGTGGCCAAATTACAGGGGAGTGGGGTTGCCAACTGTTTGATATCCTCAGTTGTTGGAGATTTGGAGAAACTAACAAGTGAGCTTTGCTCACAAGCAAAGCATACTGTTATTTCTGCTTTACCTATAACTGAACCCAATACATCTATGATAAATTAATCTTTGGAAAAATTTGAAAACCCATTCACAAATCTGAATACAGAATGGAAACAAAATAAATACTTCAATCTAAAATGGGGAGTTGTCAAGCCAATGGAAATAACACTGAGAGTGAGATATGACAACAGATGAAATCAGAAATCTGGTACATGTGAAGGATACTTTTATATCAGTGGCGGCTGGTGACTCAAAAAATTGGGGAGGACAGGAGGAAACCAACATGGAATCTTACAACAAACCGCATCAAACTATATCATTGTCCCACCTGATGAAATCGGAGGGGTGGGGGACAATTTTATATGCCAATAAAACAATTTATTTGAGTGGTGAAAAGGCTGCTTCTTTAAAGACATTTAGCATATACATATTGTCTCTAAACAAAGAAGTGCTCATTTTAGCCATGGAGTGGTTCAAATATGTCATTTTACCAACAAAGTGAAATACAAATTTATTGTACTGCTCTGTTGTGACAACAAATTTATGTTCTCATCAAAAACAGACAACATGTCACATGATTTACACGTGTGTCCTATGTATTTTCTTAGTATACAGAAATATATGAAGTAGTACAAAGCTTATAATGTGATACAGGTTCAGATCAGTACTGAATACAAGAAACATTGAATACTAAAAACATTCACAGATCTAAAAGTGTAGGTTCACATCAGAAAGTATTAATGCATGTATGAAATACAAGACTTACACACTCTTATCTATATGTACGATATACAAAATATAGCCTAGTCCACAAAGCTGACATATTAACACTAGGGGTGTTAACATGAACACAAAACTCACAGTTTGGATCGTATCTTGGATTTGAGTCACGGATCAGATCATTATTAGGATCAGCAAAAAAAAGGGGGGAGACAAATAAAATTTTGTTTTCCATTTATTCTGTATCACACTTACAGCCAGAAACAGCAAGGAACTTTTGCCCATGGTCTTAAATGAAAACAACATTTAAGATGTCCAATGTTTAAATAAAATAAGATAAAATATATAAAATATTCAATGCTCAGTTATTCCAATATGAGGCATGATGCCTTCCCCTTTTAAACAGTGAATGAAACAGCCTATGTCCACATCATCAAAACTTGATGATAACAAACATTCACCGCTAACACCAGTTAGCAGCTAGATGCTAATTAGCGGCTCAGCTGCAGCACATTAAACAGCAGGTAAACATAACTCAAATGTCACATCGGACCCATTAGATGCTGGTTTGATCGTTGCTCTTCAAAATCCCTGTTAACGACACGCTGTCTGTCCATGACTTGTACTTACAGCAGTTTGTTTACTTTATCTTAAATGAGACATTAAATTTTGCAATTAATCCACAGTTCACATGCCTGCCAAACCATGGGGGGGCGATCCGTACGCATCACTGATCAACTACAATCCGTTACACCACTAGTTAACCCTTGTTATTCTAGTTACTTTAAGCTTATTACTCAATGTACGGCTCGGCATAAAAATGAACTAAAGAAACTGTCAGAAGCAAGCAGCCAGACCTCCTGCACTCATTCACTAATCATACAACATCAACAGGTGACTGATCAACCACTCAATTAAAAACGAATGAATGAGTGAGTCCAGACAGCTCACTGTAACTTCAACAAGCAAACTAACGTTACCCACAACACATTATATGATCTCTGCTGCATTCTTGTTAAGGAGATAAAAAACACAAAAAAGCCACACAGAGACATTTAACCATCAGAGATGAAATTAGCGACCAAAGAGACAGAGAGAGAGAAGCTGTATCTGACTCACGTTATCTGATGTCTTCTTCTTTCTTTCATGGAGATGAAGCATTCATGTCATAACATCCATTTGTAGCTGTTTGTCATCTTGTATGATAGTTAACAGAACTTTATGGCTGCTGCTTAACCAGTCTGATATCGTTAGCAACAATGACAAACAAGCTAACTCTCCTGGTTGTTTCTCTGGTTGCTTCTCTCTCCAGCCTCCCCAGCTGCGTCCTAGAGCTGCTGCGCCGCGCAGTCCCGATAATTTCTCCCATTAGCTTAACAACAGTCCTTAACAGTTCTTCCATGGATGTATAAAGAGTCCTTCAGACTGCTACAACAAGCCAGCTGTTGCAGTAGCTAACGCAAGGAGCTATCTACTGCTGCTACTCTGCCTTACAGTGGAGAGAATTGAAGATGAAATCTGGAAACTATCATTGGACCAACTCAATATTCAATATTGCATTCTGGTTGTTGATTGGTAAGGGAGGACAGCCTCCTTTGAAGCATCATTTTACATGCCATGGCCAATCACAGATTAGCATGAAAAAAAACGAAATACATTAAGTCCAATGTAAAAGATCCCGCCCTGCGGAGGACAGCAGGCACCCGTCCTCCTCTGTCCCCCACTCCACCTCCACCAATTGTGCCCCCCTCACCACTTCACACACTGCCCTTTCTCCTCCCGCCCTGCAGGTGTTGCTGTTGAAGCATTTTAAACAGAATTTCAGTAATGGATTTTTTCCAAGGAAGAGAGAAAAAATACTTTATAAATAATACTGAGATTTGTAATGGTTTATTTCAACCAAATATTCTTTTTTATATTTTGATCTCCCTTTTGCCTCTCAAAAAATAGAGGAGCATCAACCTCCTCTGCCTCTATGGACCAGCCTTCACTGTTTTATATATGTGCCAAAATTTAGAAACATTAAAGCTCAAGTATACTATGATGATTTTGAAACAGCCAATCCCCTCAGCTCCAAATGTAGAATTCACAGAATTGGCTGTCTATATTTTGTTGTAAGAAACTTTCCCGCACAATTTAATTTGGTTTTGATAAATATTCATGTGGTATCACTTTTTCATGCACAAGATCAGCACAAGTATGATTTTGATCCTATACTGGAACCGTTGCTGAATGATATGAAAAAAAAACAAAACTGGAATGCCAAGGGCTAAGTCTTCCATTTTCTGATGAGCCAGTATATGGCACAATCTCACAGATCACTGGAGATGATCTAGGGATGCATGCAATTCTTGGTTTTAATGAGTCATTCATTAGCCGTCATTTCTGCTGCGTTTGTTTGATTGAGAATGATTCACCAACGATATATAGTGAGGATGATCCTCACTCATCCTTGTCATCCTTTGTGGAAAAGATATGTTTGAAATGCATTGCCAGACTCTTCATGAAAACTCACAATTGATGTCACAATATGGTTTTTTAAAAAAAAAAATCTTAATTTGTTGAAGGATTTCCGTGCTTGTAATAACTATTCATTTGATATAATGCATGATCTTCTTGAGGGTGTGGCTCAGTATGAGATGAAATTGCTTTTTGGATATCTCACACAACACTTTATGTCAGAACAGGGCTTGCTTTCCAGGAATTATGGTTTTGATTATGGATTTTTAGAACAAAAATACCATCCCACAGAGATTATTTTGGAGCATGCTGGCAATGGCATCGGTTTGAATTCTATTCAGACATTGTGTCTTGTGAGAAACATCCCACTGTTGTTTGGTGAAATTATTCCTGCGGGAAACAAAAACTGGAATATATTATTATTGTTACTTCAAATAATGAACATAGTTTTTTCACCCTCTCTCACTCTAGGTATAACAATATATTTAAAGCATTTAACTGTTGACCATTACAAACTATTTAAGCACTTGTACCCACATAGAAACTTGATACCTAAACATCATTTACCCATTACCCATCCTCTTATAATGAAATTTGGTCCCTAATTATATATGTGGTGTATGAGGTTTGAAGCCAGAAACAAGCTGTTTAAAGATTCTTTTAAAATGTTCAAAAACAAATCACTTGCAAAGAAGCGTCAGATGGTCATTGCTAATCACAGGGAAACCTTCACCCTCAAAGAAAATGAGTACAGGCTAATTATTTTTTCCCCTCAGAGATGAGAATGTGGTCTACAATGAAATGCTTGAAATGTCCTTGTCAAAAGACGTTCTCTCTACTAGTTGGTTTAAAGTTGATGGTGTAGAGCAGTGTTTTTCAACCACTGTGCCGCGGGACACACATTTTTTGAAAACAAATTAATTATTATCTGAAAATAATGTGCCATTGTCGAGTGTCTGTGCTATCTAGTGACTGGCAGAGTAATCGTGTAATACTCATCAGTATCAGTAGGTGGCAGCAGGTAGCTAATTGCCCTGTACTTTGAGACAAAAGAATTAGTGATGCACGGATGCGACAGGTGGCGGTGACAGTGGCATTGTGGCTAGTGAGACTATACGGTGACAGTGATGGAGAAGTTTTTGAAAAGGAAAAATGCTAACTCCGAACTGGACCCTGGACAAAATTGATGAAGGCCTAGTATGAGTGGAGGTCAAAAGAAAGCAAAGACGGTGAGCTTGAGCAAAGTCTCTGGCGTGAGACAATCCAGCGAAAGCTATCTTTCATTTGGATTTACTTTCACCGGGGATGCAACGACACCGACTCCATTGTGCTTGGTGTGTGGTGAAAAGCTGTCCAACAGTGCTATGGTCCCAAGTAAGCTTAAACGCCATCTCCAAACGAAACACCCTTCGCATCAAAACAAGAATGTGGACTACTTTGTTCGCCTGCGTGAACACACGGAGAAACAGGCAACTGTCATCAGAAAACCACAAAGGTAAATGAGAGAGCCCTTAAAGCTAGCTAACGTTACCACGTTGCTGAACTTGTAGCTAAATCAAAAAAGTCCCACACTGTGGCAGAGACATTAATACTTCCCACCTGCAAAGCCATTGTAAATGAGATGCTCAGATCTGAAGCGGCTAAAGAAATAGCCCAAGTCCCTCTCTCAGATAACACAATTTCCAGACGTATTGATGACATGTCTGCAGACAGTTAGCCTACATTTTATTTCTCTTCGGCCTTCACTGAATGCCTTGACTGGGTTAGAGACCTATATAGCTCAGCATCAGTTGTTGGAAAGGACATGACTTTACAGGAGCAGGAGGAACTAACTGAACTGAGACAAAATCGTAGTTTAAAGCTAAACTTTGCTGATCTACCTTTGGACAATTTTTGGTTGGCTACTGCCAAGGAGTTCCCCATTCTGGCAAACAAAGCTATTTTGACATTGCTCCCATTTTCCACGACATATCTGTGTGAGGTGAGCTTTTAAAGCCTGACTGCTATAAAAACTAATTCAGAGTATCATCATTCAGAGTATTATGAAGGCAGGAAAGGTGTATAATAAAAAATCTCTAAGCTTAAATTTCATAAACCATTATTAAACCATGATATTCAAAACTACAAGCTACAAAGTCGGAGATGAAAGTTTGTACATTATACCTTCATTCACAATGTTTTATGTTTTATTCAACTGTATGAATGACTGCAAGGGAGATAAGGTTAAATAAATGTTATTTTTGAAAAGTATTTTGTTTATTGGAATTAATTCTTCTAATTAATTTGAACATTTTTCAGTGTAGATAGTTTGACACTTTAGGGAGTGAAACTGAAACTACCCAAATAGTAAAAAAAAAATAAATAAATAAAATGAAAGAAGGAAAGCTGGCATAGTGTTAAATCTTTAACTATTTTGAAAGTGTTAACTTAACTATGGAGAATGTGGAGCTATATAAACCCTGAAAAAGTGTTGATATCAACTCTGTGAGAATTAATTCAACACTGGACTTAGTAGTTGTTGAACAGTCAGAGTTGTTCATCTTGAGTGCATCTTCAGTGCATTTTCAGAGGTCTGTGATATTTCAAACCAGATGTGTCCTAATTTACAGATTGCACGACCAGTTGCGCAACAGCTGTGAATGGCGTAACTCATTCTATTGGGTGTACTTTCACAGCTTGGGAGTAAATGGCCCAGTCAGGTGAATCCAGGTGAAAGCTACGAACTTTATGGCTTTCACCTTTTTAAATCCCAATGAAACCTGAAGGAAGATGTTTGAAGAGCAGGGAGGCTCATACTGAAAAATGTCTTTCAGCATTTACACAAATAGATTCACAAAGTCAGGGGAATGGTCCTGGTTTTTCTTATTTTATTTTTTTAAATATAGAACTTTTAATTTCATCTACATATTTTTCATTTGGCCTATAGGTTTGCCATTGATTGATTTGAATTACGTATGATGTCCAATTCAGAGATATTGTAATTCAGTGTTGTTGATCACATGCTTCTGAGCTCAATGAATTAGCAAACACATATATGTATGAGCAATACCTTTGCTCCCCCATTTACCTGATTCACACAGCATTCACTAGTTTCAGCTGGAGTAAAACGCCAGCTGCTCACTTGCATGCAGTCTCCTTCAGCTCCACTTGATGGCAGTGGAGTATCAGTCATAGCACTTACAAAAGCTTCCTTTTTGTTCTGCGTCATTAATAACCTATACAAAGCATAGTCACAATAAAAACTGTACCCTCTTCAATATGAATTACACAACCATACTGGCCCGTAGCCCACAGGTGTGTTTGTGGCTTTGGCTTTGGCTCAATCAGTCTGATAGAGCCTCATGAAATACTTTCCACAAACGCAAGCACTTCTGTAACCTTGGACAGAATATCAGCAAATGATGTATGTTGTTGAGAACTTTAACAACTAGAGTAGGTCCTCTGCCAGGCAGTCAGTGCACTTTGGGCTGGACCACATGGGCCAAGCACAAACACTGTTAAGTTCTCAGAAATCACTAGATTAAAAATAATCAGGGGTCTGTTTGTTTTTTTTTCCGTTTGTTTTTTTTCCTTTATTTCTAGGCGTTCTTGCGCTGGCTGTTCCATATTAGAAAATATTAATTTAGTAAACTAAAAACATGAATACATTATGCTAATAGAAAATTATTCACCCTAGAGCACGTCTCAAATATGCTAGTGAGATAGTATGAGACAAAGCCCCTGGTGCTATACCTGAATACACAGACTCTAGCGCACATGTATCATACTACACTGCTGCTATACACTGCATAAGTGCAATGGTGAGAATACACATACGGTATACATTGCACGAAAGAAAGTTCCCATGTGGTACAAACGACTGCAAGTAAATAATGGATTCTCGTCCCGGGAAGCACCAGAAGGAACGCAAAGTCTCAAGTGCTATTGCTCATTTTGACCCATTTTGCAGTTGCATGTTACAGTGTGTTGACCTTGGAGGAGGCAAATTGGGATAGCTTATTTCATATAATGAATGTCATGATCCCATAGGCATTGCATGGTTGAGTCTTGTTGAGATCTAGGGGATGTCTGCATTAATGAAAGGCCTTACATCACTAGAGTCTCAGTCCAGAGGAACGTGAGCGCTGTTAATTACACTGTATTAACTCTGAAGAGCTTTATATATTACAAGGGATTAGCTGCACTGTTTTTATCACTGTTTTTGTACGTGTATTTGCATGCACAAAGAACTGTGGTGTTATTGCAAATATAAATTTATGCTATAGGTTGTTTATCCAGTATTATTTAAACTGTATTTTTGCTTGTAATTAGGCATTGTCTTGCAAAAATAAACACAAGAATTAGTGTAAATCTCCTCAAACAAAAAAAGATAACATTTTCAAAATATATGTTATCCAATCATCTCAAGACCGTAAATTTTGTAACATAAACCTGCTGCAGAAAGATGTAAGCAGCTGGGCACACGTATGTTCTGAGCGGTAATGCAATCTGTTGAACTAATATATCTGATGTTACTGTTCTCCGTGTCAGTGTGAGTAAGTCATCCATTGCCTTGAAAAGACACAGTCAGATTTCAGTTGTTCTCTGCTGAAAGAGCTGGTGAGTGAATTAGCCACGCAGGGAGGCAGAACTATATTAAAAATTCTTCCTTACTTCCTCATTCCCAGTGATGCTGTTTGATCTCGCCTTTTTATTCTTTGCACCGCCGTTCATCACATCGATCACTCTCTCTCATTTTCTCTTTATATCTGTAAAAAAAAAAAAAAAAAAAAATCTTGAAACCCATAGAATTGTGCAGTCCCAGGTTTCTCAAATGGACTTTAATCATCCGAGGATGACATCTCAGAGGTGAATTGCAGTCATATCTATGCTCCCTTTGTTTAGTAATGGACAGGTAATTCATTCTTTCGATGAGTGGAGAGAAAATGTAATTGCATTCTTGACTGCCTTTTCAAAATTCATGAGAGTGGTGATGATGCCGATTATACTGTAATAGTATACAGTAGTATAGCATTTAAATGACTAAAGAAATGATAACATGTTAAGAAGAAGAGTATGCTTTAGTATGTTGTGAAGTTTGTATATAGTTAGTTTAGATTTTTGAAATTCTAGTCTAACTCATCAGTTTTAGTTAAATTTACAATCGTTAACCAGGAAAATAAAGCACACAATTACAGTTTTAATCATGGTATGAAAAAGTAATATGAGTTTCAACATTTGGGAAGCCTTAAGAAAAGAGTCATACATTGTCTAACATTTATTCATATCGAATTCTGAATAGTCTAGCTCATATAAAAGTGAGAAATTGCTCATTAACTTCTTGGTGAAATGATTTACAAAAAAAAAAAAATTAAATGATGGACTGCAGACAGTGTTTCTGACCTGGAGGTAAAGTGTTTTTATAAGATAACACTGTTATTTTTCTGAAAACCTTTATTGTGCCCGCCCTCTTATCTGCTCAATCCAAACAAAATTAACTGTGAACATCTGCACTTACTGCCATCAAAGAATGAGTCATATTGAACCCACCTCTGTGCAAGGCTTTGGACAACACACACATGCATTGATAACGATGTTGAAATCTGCAATTGGGAAGTGAAATAACACTTCACTAACTCTCAGGTGTAAAGAAGTAATTGTTGGACAGAGTGGTGCTGAACTTTTTGGTGCAACCTTTTTGGCTTTCTTACCCTGTTACCAAACCCTCACATAAACCAAAGCTAACTTAAGTACAAATATGAAGGTTTATAAGCATCATCAAAGACTTATCTGTTTTTTGCATGTGAATGTTCATCCTTAACCTTGTAGTTTGACAAACACATCTTAATTCAAAGTCCACTTTATAGATTTTGTGGACTTTCAACCACGTCATTGTCTTCATCATCAATGGATAGAGTTTGCTCAGTTGTCTTGGAGCTGTCCTTTGTTTTTGTCTTTTTTTTGCATCAGTCACTTTATGTATTACAGTTAGCAAATGTACAGTGCAGAGATATTGACGACTTACAAAATTTGTAGCATTTAAAGGAATAGTTTGATATTTTAGGAAATATGCATATTTGCTTTCTTGCTGAGAGTTAGATAAGAAGATTGATACCAGTTGTGGGTCTGTTTATGAGGCTACAGGCAGGAGACGGTTAGCTTAGCTTAGCACAAAGCCTGGAAACAGAGGGAAACCACTAGCCTGGCTCTGTCCAAAGCCAACAGCAATCCTACCAGCACTTCAAAGTGCTAAATTAAGTGGCCACTGGCAGTTCATATTTACTGTACAACCATATGATTGGTATTGATCCTCTCATTTTTGCAAGAAATCAAGTAAGTGTATTTCCAAGAATGTCGAACAATTCATTTAATGTACCACAGATAACAACCTAATGTAATTTCCTTAATAAATGTATTTATTATAGATCTATTTACCTTAAAGCAGCTTTAGTGTACAGTGCAACACTAGTTTAATAATACATTTACCCAAGTCTTAAAACATTTCAGAACATTTTGATATGTAGTTTAAAAATAATACAAATCTGAGTTTTTCCAATCATAAAATTTGGTCTGGTTGTGTGTTAAACTTTGTATCTTATGAAAGAAAAAGGTTTGTCTTTTAATTCATTCAAAGTTGATGAATCTCGTCTTAATTTGACTATTATAGTCTTGATACCCAACCTATTATCAATCAACTATACTGAATAATGTATAAGGTTCTGAGTGCCAAGTGGTCAAATCTTGGGCAGGTTCGCTTGAGGTCAAAGATAAGCGGCTACTCCAGAGGGACACAGAAATTAGTCACTTGCTGAATACTTACTGTTTATCACTTGATATGTTATTATCAACACTGGAATAAAATCCATTGGCTGCTTGCATTCTAATTTTACAACATTGTGATTCATAACAATTTATTCCAGTTGTCTCTTTGATAAACTGAGGACGTGTTATAAATAAGATTAAGTATGGATTTGATGCACATATACTGTACTTAATCTTGTTTTACGTTATGCATCAAATTGGCTTGATATAACGGAAAAGGGCAAGCCTTCCATATAGGAGCATCATAGCATCAAATCTAAAAATCTTATCTCAGTTTCAATTTTTCCGTGGCATATTGGCATAAGTTAATTCCATGCCTCCTTTTCTCCATCTGAATTTCATTGTGTCTGCCTAATCAGCCAGAAGCAGAAATGATCTGCTAACATTTCATTTCTCTATGAATATTTGATTGTCAAAAATTGTCCTAAGGGAATGAACTGGGTCCAAGGTTCGGTTTTGATTTGCGATTAAACTATCAAGAAATCAATTTCATCTGCTTTGTATAATTCAGGGTTTAATGGAATGAGAAATGGCAAAAGAGGCATGGGTTATGAGATGGTCTGAAGGGTGTGTATGTACTTGTGTGTGTTGGGGGTTGGTGGGTGATGTGGGGGTGGGGGTTATGCCACTCAAAATGAAAGCAGGGCCCTGCAACGTGGTGCAGACTGACTAGGGAGCTACTGTCATTTTACCTGTACTGCTGGTGTGGCATGTCAATGAGGTTCCTGTGTCAGTAATTTGTTGATAGCAGTGAGTCCAGTGGAAATATCTTTTGATTACTTACTTGGACAGACTGTTACTACACTCCTGATTTATTGCCTTTTCTTTTAGGAACTGGAATAGATCATGTGCGAGATGCAAAGGGAACATTTTCAGTTACATTTATGCTGTAATTGGTCTCAGAAAGGCTTTCATGTCCTGCAGTCCACCAGTCACTGATGATTTTTTACTTCCCTTGATGAATCTTAACTGGTGATATTAGCCCCAAGTTAACACTCTAATAAGGAAAACAAGAATAAAAGAAATAAGGGAGCAGGAAAAGGGAAGCAAGGGATTGAATTACTTCAGGGACTGAAAGAAGGGGCATATTTTGCTCATCTCCCTCATGATCACCTAATGGTAAAGGTTTAGAAAGACTGTTTGATGTCATCTAGTTTCTCTGAATCCCCAGAACCATCCCACAGTGACGTGCATAGATATGTCATCGTCTGATCTCGTCAGTTCAAAAAGAATGGCGGCGTGGCTCGTGTTTTGACAAGACACGAATAACTGGAGCTGCACTGACTGTATGCAGCCTGACATGACAGTTGCTGAATTAAAGAGGTGGCTGTGTTGTCAAAAGGCTAAGACGGTCGGTACCAAACTGGCGCCAACAGCATTAAACTCTGGTGGAGCTTGTCAAAATGTTCTGCATTTTGTTTGAAAAAAAGTTAGCAAGCTAAGTCTAGCAAGCTAACTTTAGCTGCTGTTTGTCAGTCAGCTTTATGCATTTGACTGATCTTTTGCTCATTTTTATTTTAGGATCTTACCTCCTGAATCTTGTCTAGGGGACCGGTGAATTTTTATGATATTGGGAAAAGGATGACGCTTTAAAAGAATGATTCCCAAAGCATCCTATCACTAGCTAGATAGCATGTCAACAGTAGTTGACATAGCCTGCTGAAATATTTTAGAAACAACATCATTAGTGGGTTTCACTTCAAATATGGGAAGCACAAGAATCCTCTTTCAGTCCGCAAGCTAATAGTTGACAAGACAAGATTGGTGACTGAAAGCAGCTATCAGTTAACACATTTCATCGTGATGTGGAGAGGTGGTGGTCATGCTGCAATAAGGGATGCATGGGTTTAGGACTAACAGATGATGTCAAATTGCATCAGAGGTTGTAGCTGGGGCAGTGGACTAAAGCAGAGTATAGACTCACCACCGACAGGAAAAAAAGACTTGACTGTGGTGAAGAGGCCCAAATAAAAGATGTAGGAAAGCAGTGTAAAAAGAAAAAAAAGATCTTGCTGAATATGGCCAAATTTACATTAACTTTACTGTAAGTGGGTGTCAATATACTTACATACCAGTGGAGAATATATAAGACGTGAGGCAAAACAAGGGTTGCAAGCAATAAGTCCTCCAAATTGCAACCAGATATGTCATTTGACCATGTACTCCAGAACGACATACAGGAGTGTTTTCTAATCTGGTGCCCCTATCAGCTGTAATCAGCAGGACAACATTATTTCAATCAGGAGAGACAAGTGAATGATGCAAAAATAATTGTTTATTATACAGATTATATTGATGTTTAAGTCAAAAGTCTTTGGCACGTAGACTCTACAGGGAAATTTCGAATTGAGGGACATCAGTCCTGAGCAGCAGTAATATAAATCCCCTTATGGAGTCCAGACCCTGGTGGTGGTGGTGGTGGCTGATGACTTCTGCTGAGACTGATAATGCTGATGAAGTTGATGAAGTGATGAATCTGTGAAGACTGGGTGGTGATGGGGAGGTGGTAGGGTGCACATAACAGTGCCATGAAAGCACTAAGGTAGAGAGGGAGAAGGCATATTTAAGAAGACAGCCGCAATATGATAGGGTGACAATGAAGGTATGTCACTGTGCTATTGGTTAGATATGACCAGCTGATGTGCACAGCTGACGCCTTAATTGACAGCCCTGGCAAGGACAGCAAGGGAATTATGAGTGAGCATGTGTGAGGGATGGGAATGACAGATGGTTTGAGAAATAAAGAGAGGAAACTACAGACCTGAGCATGCAAAAGATCTTCCTTACTGAACTTTCACTAAAACTCCATTCATCTGTGCTTTTCAAAACTATTACAAATCACTGTTAAAAAATAATGATGTAATGTTTTATGATGTAACAATCATGAAATGGGAAACAATCAATGGTCTTCTGTGACAATGTCCACTGTTGGGTTATAGCCTCCCACCATCCCACCTCCTCCAAATTAAGTAATTTTTTTCTTTTACATGAAATGTTTTAAATTTTTATATACGTATCTGAACTGGACCACTGCTCAGGGTCATAATTACTATGGCCTGAAGATGGTAACTGTCACTCAGACGTAACTAACTTATAGTAAGCCATGCAAGCAAATCTGTGAGGCTGCTTGCCTTACTCTTTTTATCCTTTATCCTCTGTTTAGCTGCAGAAAAAAGAAAGAATAAAACAAAATAAATACTTAGGTGTAGCGGTGTTTCGAGCTAAATGTCTAACATGCTGATGTTTAGCATCTTTTACCATCTTAATTTAGCTTTTTTTGCATACTAAGATTTGCTAATTAGCACAGCTGAGGTTGATTGGAATATCATCAGTTTTGCAGTTAATTTATCATAAACCAAAGTATTGGACAAAATCAATGTCAACCTGCTAGTGGTCCAAGCAGAAAAGTCAGGGGATCACCAAAGTCATATGTCTCATAAACACTGTGAATGTTTGTATAATCCATCAAGTAGTTTATGAAATATTTCAGTCCAGACCGACCGAGTGACATTACCGTCCCTAGTGCCACACCGCTAGTGTAGCTAAAATACATAAAAACCACAAATGCTGTGTGCTCAAAATGTATTTCCCCATCCAACCCCCCTCTCAATGGCTCAGTCACCTTCTGATGTGTCCCTGAGCAAGACGCTGAATCCTTAACTGCTGACAGCTTTTTTTTACTCTGTAGCTGACCACTGACCTTCAACCTCCCCGTATAGGAAGGCAAATTTAAAAAAAAAAAAAAGTATTACTTTCTCATTCCATAAAATAACACAAAATGCTCATATCCCAGGTATTAACCCACATATTGCTTTTCTCTGGTGACTACACCCTTGACATGGGAACTTTTTGAAGGACATGTAAAGGGCTAAACTTGAAAACCAGGAGTTTTAGAGTTTGTCTGTATATATTACTTGGTTGTGGAAACGAGTTTCCATCTGCCAGCAATGATAACATGCTCAAAATATTTTTTAAATCACCTTGTTTCTGTGGAAATATTTGGAAAATGTATTCCTCTCCTGTTGCCTATCTGGATAGGATCAATGGAACAGAGCCTAAATGATGACAGTACACCTTAAAGAGAGAGAGAAAAAAGGGAAATAAGGACTTTAAGTAGCCTAATGAATAATAAGTTGGTATGTTGCGTGTGCTTAACATGCACTTTCTCTTCTATTTCACTTTCTCTGCCCACTGTCTACATTCTACTAAATTATTTTGGTGTTTAACAGGTGCTCTACCTCTACTATCACCTTTATTTCCTTCTTCATCTTATCCACATCTATTTCTGTCTCCAAAATTTCTACCCTGGTTTCAAATTACTCTGCCTCCTCACCCGGTGTGATAAGACGGCAATATGCATTTAAGTAGTCCATTTTGGGCATTTACTGTGGGAGGATAACTAGAGTGGCTCATTTAAATTCACACTTTTGTAATATTTCATAACTCGACTTCTGACCTCTTGTCAACAGTTTCCTCACTCTTGATTGCCGAGACTACAATGATTAAAATTGAGGAGAGAGTGCAAGCTTTTATGGACGCTGAGTATGAATACAAAATTAGTGATGCAGCTCAAGAACAGTTTTGAAATAGGACTGACAAGGAGTGTTGACACATCATCAAACTGAGACTGATTGCTTGAATAATTGGTTTGTACCTAATTATATTAGAGTGCCCTCTTGGGTGTGTGTATGATTATGTGTGTAGAGCTTTCTGTGTTCCTTTGCTGCCTGTGTACTGGTATAGGGGCTGGCTGGGGGAGCTTTGCTTTAAGGAAACCAGTGGATTTGTTTTCTAGCGGGGGCTTCGATCAAATTCACAGAGCAATTCTCCAGAACCGCAATTAAATTTTGAAAGTTTACAATCACGTTAGGGAGCTGTAGAGAAAGAGGGATGCGCTGGAAGGGCGACCTGGTGTTTTTGTTCTGAGCCTGTGATAAGAAGGCAGCCTCTAAGTGAGTTAAATGAGAAATAGCGTTGGCACAGCTGTTGTTCCATTAAAGGCCCCCCGAGGAGGCTTTAGAGGGGGTCCGAGAGGATTCGATATGGGCAGTGTGCCAGCAGGCCTCACTGCATCTGTTACTGAGCCTTCGTTTGGTGACAGATTCTCTTCTTCAGTGCGTGGCTATGATCTATTCACTTACAGATTTGAGAACATCTTAAGGTCATTCACAACTTTATGCAAATATCTACTAGTGTGATCATAGCTCTGTATTAGTGCGTTTATTCATTTGGTTGACCACACGGGTTTCTTATTCTTCTAGCTTTAACACTGTCCTCTGTATTTCATTGGTCATGATACTTGAATAAATAAGCAAGCAAGGTAATGGAACATTGTAGAAGCAGAGGGGGAAAAAAATCTGTTAGAGATTTCTATCCAGCATTAGATTACAGGTGAATCTTGTTTCCTAGCCTGTATGGAACTGTTGATCCTATATAAGTGCAAGTTCCCACAGGAAAATGGGGAGCTTTGCATTGCTCAGACGAGAGATGCTGTAGAATGTGAGCTGAATGGGAATGTTTCGTGTTATGTCCATTTTCCACACATACAGTAGTGTTTCTAATGTTGAATACTTAAACTGGCTGTGATCAGTAATATTATAATAACACTGGATCAAATGACTATGTGTAATGTGAAAGGGGTTCGCTCAGATAGTTATAGTTAGATAATTATCACTCAACTCTGCAGTTCACCTCCTCTCTTCAGTGCGTTTTTGAGTATTTCAGCTGTATTTTAGTGAAAAAGCTCTAAAAACTGACTATTAGCTACCTGCCCAGCAATAAACAGCAGAGAGAAGAGAAAATTAGTGAGTATTTAGCAGCTAAAGAGCCAAATATTTCCCTCAGGAGTTAGCGGAAACCAAAATCAGAGCTGAAAGGAGAGTGAATATTGGGCCTACATTCATCAAGAAGATAGGAATAGGACTCCAAATGAATGCTAATGTTGCTCTTATCTACTGGATGGGTAAATAGCTAACTATTTGCCAACAAGGTCACAATATC
Source organism: Thunnus albacares (assembly GCF_914725855.1). Lineage (NCBI taxonomy): Eukaryota > Metazoa > Chordata > Actinopteri > Scombriformes > Scombridae > Thunnus > Thunnus albacares. Next base: position 22,167,710 of record NC_058123.1, read on the forward strand.
AGCTTTAAAACAGATAATCAGCATTGGTGTTTACAGCTTCTTTCTGATGCTCACAAGTGGCCACAAAATCAGTTATTGCAGGTTTAAGGCTAATCGGTTTGAGCAGTTTGGTTAAAACTGATTTATGTACTTTTCTTTTTTCCTTTCTTTTTTTGAGTGTGTGTACTTATATGTGTAGAAGATGAAAATATTTCCCCCCTTGCATGAGAAAAAAAAAACAAAACTGTTTAAAATATGTACAAAGTGGATGTTTCTAAAGTTAATATGTCGACTTCAATTCTGTGTTCATGCACAGCATCCTCCCCTGGGGTCAACTGCACAGAGAAAGCCTTATAATTCAGCTCTTAGTCAGACCGCTTAAGATACCTATGTCAGGAGACACATTCATTTTTCCACATACACATTCATATCTTGAACCCCTGTGACCATAAAACTGTTCCGGCATGTAACAGGAATCTCTCTTCGTGAGTAATTTCTTTGTGGGCTCCTTATCTTGATTTCTTCTCATGTCGAAATAAAGCACTGAGCCTAGCATGGAACATATTCTAATTGTAGAAATTATATCTGACTTTGCAACCTCAACTCAGCTCCCCCTCTTATCCTTAAGCCTTTTTTTTCTGAAAGTGATAAAAAAAACATTTCTCTCTATTTCTTGTTCACTTTCATTATTTCAATTTTGCTTCATTGAATCCGAAATCCCCACTGTGCCATGTAAAAGAGTACACAGTCTTGTCTGCAAAGATAATTTGTTTTGCAGCTTTGGCATGGCTTCCATGACACCATAGCATTTTGAGCAAATACTGTATCCATCCTTTCATCTGCAGATTTGTGTTCAGCCTCAACAAGTCTGTGTTTATGGTCACTTTTGTGTCTTGCTTGCTGTGTTTCTCTTTTCCCATCAGACTTAGGCTTTTTTATTCCAAAGCAACATCCATTAAGATATATCTGGCAGAAATGAGTCTGGCTAACCCCAAGGGTACCTTGTACCATCATTGCTTCTTGTTCCCTTTCCTCTTCCTCTCTGTTTATAGAAAACAGAATAACTTTCACCACCTCAAGAATATCATGTTGTCATGTTCTCATTATAATGTTTGCTGTTCTCTTGCTCCCGTCGTCACTTGCATGCGGCGCCACATGTGGCATCCTGCTGTTCCATAAAGCCCAGCAAACAAGCAAAATAAGCCTGTCTGTCACTAGACCTGCAATTTACGCCCATGTGTAAGATCAAGGCTGGAGAATAAAGAAAGAATGTATGCTCAGAAAAATTTGACACAAGGAATATTTGCATGGGTTCAGCGGAAATAAAATTACTCAGTCTAGCCATAATGCCTCCCTGAGCGAGGAGCGCAGAGTGTGCACGGCTGGGGATTAGCGTCTGTAATGGGGTTTTGAGGATAGTCGGGATTTCAGATCTGGAGCGATATGTTGCCAGGGGTAAACACCAGGCAGGGGACTAGGGGATTTAGCCGGCAAGGCTTCCCTCTCCACGTGGACCTAGTATCACTGTGTTCTAAAGTACACCCATTTCCCACGGTCATTTACTCAAGCATCTCCGGTGGGGATTTGGTTATCCTCTCTGAAAGGGCACTGCAGTCTTATAATGCTGCCCCTGCACGAGCTGGGGTGAGAGGGAGGGAGATAGATAATGATTCATTGGGAGTGAGAGATGTACAGAGAGTGACTGAGAGAGCTGGATAGAAAAAAAAAGCATGAAAAAAAAGAAGAAAGAGATTGAGTCCTCACGTGGCTGTTGTGTGGATGCTTTCAAAAGCAGTGTGTAAAGTACTTTTACTCAATTACTGCTCCTAAAATTTTAAAGTAGCTCTTTACTTTTTAATTTTATGCTAGCTTACACCTCTCCTCCATTACATTTCAGAGGGCACTTCAGAGGGAAATATTGTACTTTTTACTCCACTGCATTTATTTAACATCTATATCACTTTTCAGATAATTTTCAACTCATGATCAGCTTATAAAATACGATGCATTGTGATAGATTCAAATACCCAACAGTAATTATCTTCACCTCCACCAGCTGCAACATGAAAATGCTGCTCATATACTAATGCATGAATAATATACTATAATATAACATTCCTAAAATGGCCATTATGCAAGGCAAGTGCCTTAACATTTTATACGTTAAGTATATTCTACTGATAATACTTCATTATATTAAATGCTTAATTCTATTTCCACCTCATGCTATTTCCCACTTTGAGCTATGGCAACCCATCTAACTAATATTTCTTTGTATGGTTTTTGTGTGTGTGTGTGTGCAGATATATGTGTGGATGTGTCTGTGTGTGCATATGCATACATTGTCTATTCATTTAGAATTGTCTATTCATTCTATATCAAATCAAACTAATTAAAGATTTTACAGTTACATGGTCCTATAAATTGTGGTCAGGCCTTTTCCTATATGCAACCTCCCCTTGCATACATACATCTGAAGCCTGGACTGTACAGTGCAAACCTTTCCACATTGTTGAGTTTTACATAAAAGGACCTGGGTATTTCTTCCACCACTGTTTGAAACAGAATTGCTTAAATCTTACCATACTTTAGTTTCCTCAGCAGGGGGCACACTCCTACCCCTCGCCCTGGAGGTGCTAATGATGTGTTTTAGCCTCTGATTGGCTAGAGATCACTAAAACCACAGCTCCCTCTTACAGTGCGATACAGCGGCTCACCGAGCATACATGTTTGGAGACAGATGGAGTCAGAGAGCGTGTCGGGACTGTCTGAGATGAGCTTCACATCTGCCGCTCACAAGGAATCGGGCCACAGACGGCCAGGGATTACACAGTGGAAAAGAGGGAGTCAGTAAGAATTTCAGTTCAACTTTAACCTCTCTGACCCAGAGGTAGGAGAGAGCCGAGCGGCAGGGCAGAAAAGCCAGAGAGACAGGTCAGGTTGTGAAATGAATGGATGCAACCATGCAATAAAAGTGAGATGAAATGTGTGCAGGCCGACCTAGATGCAGATAGATGCTGCAATTGTTTCTCACAAGCGTGTGTTTAGTTAATCAAATCTATAAAAAAAAACACACTCATTGTAACTGACGCATTTTTCAAACACGTCTAATTAAATTGAATTAACACACTACACTTGATTAATTGGAAAGTGTGGTGTTTTGAAATGCAGGCAAGCAAACACACTTGTGCATATTGCCTAGAATGAGAAAAAGTCACCCGCACATGTGCAGGACACGTGAGATGAGTTGAGTAAGCAGCCATTGTTTTAAACAAGAATAATGATAGGATGTTAATAAATAAAATAGCCAATACGTTTTCAATTCATGTCAGAGATCAGCATGCTGTAGATAGAACACCTGCATAATTGGTGTTTATTGGTGTCATTCTTGAAGTTTTTAGGGAATGAAGTACTGTATGTTTAAAACAACAAACAAGACACACTTGCCTCTCAAATGTGGGAGCCCAGGGGAGAAGTTTGATGCTTGTTGAAGTGTCTTCAATGGAGCATAGACAAGACAAAAGTGTCATACATCCTTGACATGATATCGTTATGATCATCACTGCCTGAATTGTTTTCCTCTAACTACACTGACAGATATTCACTTCTAAATGTTGCTTGTTGTTGTGTGTGATGCACAATGACGGCTACTACTGAAGACCCTGAAGAAATCCAACTTTTAAGTGTTCATCTCTCAAAGATCTGTTTATATGTTCATCTTATCACTGACACAATAAAAAAACTAATATGAAAGCTTTTTTTAATGTAGCATTTTTCAAAAGCAAGTTTACAGTTTACTATTAAAAAGATAATGACAATAAGGTAAAAACTTACAAGAGCATAATATATGATCAATATACTGTACAGTAAATATAGTATATATGTATTGATACAATACAGTATAGAGACTTAGATAGACCTAAAAATAGAATAGAAAATAAATGCATGTCTGAGTTAAGAATTTATATTTGGGGCACCTGTGATCAAAAATGAAAGGGAATCAATTATTTTGCGAAAAGGACGCTGGTGTTCAGTGAATGCAACTCATTTTACTTTTTTTTTTTTTAAATTGTCCCACATGCAGAGCTTTTTTCCTCACAAATATTTATGATAAGCAACGTAAGCAGTCAATCTTGCAGCAGGAGTAGCTGTTTGTAGAAAAAAACAGAAAACCACCCTGCAGATTTTCACACCTAAATGCAAAGGAACATTTGGTAAATTACAAAGAAACATTTGGATGCTTCCCCCTGCCAAACTGACCATCAGAAAGTAAATTTGTGTTGCTACCCAACATGCACCAGCCTTTAGACCCCTCAAAGTCGGGATTTCACTCTGATCTGAAAAGCTGGAGCACATCTCGAAGCAGTCAGGCTTGTAGTGGGATCTACTCACACTGTGCAATTGAGCAATGGGTGGTGACAGTTTTACATAGCAGGAGAAAGTAATGGCGACACAAAAACACATTTTCATGAGATAAGACAGGGCAGTTTCAGGCCAAGTGTGGGAAAGAGGGCTCATGATGCCAGGTTTTTATGATCAAAAATCATATCAAAATGAGAGGTTACTCCACAGTAAACTAGAACTGAATCTGAAGCATAATGCTGAAACAAAACCTTTATATTATATGTTACGGAATTTTCCATCCTTAGGGGTTACAAATTGGGTTACACTGGGTCAAGCCTGGGCCTTGAGGTCACACTGTAATTCTTAAGCAGGAAGGAGACATTCTCTCCTCTCCTTGAGACTCCGGTTGTCTGTGTTGTTTGGGGAAGCAGAAACCTCTCTGATAAAGGGTAAATCAGCATTGACATGGTCACCAAGGTCGGAGGAGGTTTTCCTAGACAACACAAACAGGTGAATGCGTAGATTCTATTGACACAATCAGACATTCAAACCAGAATATGCTGACAGTGGCCTGAAGTTCCAAGCAACGTGACCTGAACTGACACGGGCAAAATGCAGTTCTTTGTTTAGAAACTAGTGAACCATTTAGACTAATTTTTCATATTGTAGGCTGATCTGCTTAGGTCAAAGACTAAGACTCAGACCTTCAGGGGGCAGAACGGAAAGAGACAGCATCCAAGTTGCAGTGACTTCGATGTTTGCTATTTCAGATCTCCTTGATCAAGTGCTTCAACAAACATTTTCAGCTTTGAGACATCAAAGGCTTGTGTCCACTTTTCTCCACTGAGGTGCTGACCATAGCTCAAAATATCCACAACATTATACATAGTGTGCACTTGCTGAATTGTCTGCCATTAGTCCAGATGAATGTAAATTTGACAGTCAAACCTTGATTTCATTTATGTTGTCCACTCACCTACTGTGTTCTGTTTTAAGTTTAGCTATAACACTTCTCTCTTTTGCACTTTTCGTATTCCTCTTTCCTTTTAATTTAATTTAAGCACTGAAATATGCTCTTGACCTTCTGAACAGGAATTTATTTTCCTTGTAATATCTGTCTAAATTTAAAAAAAAAGAGAAAACTACAGTTGCGGTTAAGGTTTCATGTTTATGCATGTCAAATAGCATTGTTGACTACCTAAATGATTTCAGAAAGACCTAATAAACAAGAGTTCATTATGTACCCGTATGTCTTTTCTTCTTAAAACATTCAAATAAAGAAAAAATAAGTTTCAGTGTGGCTAAACATTTTCTTCTTCTTCTGTCTGTAGGTGGGAGTTAAAAAAAGGGTAACTCTCACTGTGTATTTCTTGCAGTTTTTTCTCAATTGATTTGGCTCATTTCTTGAAACAATCTTAACATTCTCAAGGCTCCAGGTGCATTTGTCAGAACAGCTTATATGGTACAACACAACTCCATAGTTCACCTGCAGAAGGTCATAACTCACCCAAAACATTGAACTCATGCTACAAAATACAAGAGTTATTGTGTCAGTAAATTAGCTAATGTAAACAATGTGGGTCAAAATGCTTAGATGTTTTGTTCCTTACATGCAAAGCTCAGCCTTGTCCCACTTTTTCATTGACACTGAATGCTCACTGTACAAGAATGTCATTTTTCTCTACCGAACTGAATGTTATTGTGTATCAAACTGAATACACTGATTTCAACACTACAAGGTTTTGCATTACACTTTGTACAACAAAAGGTCACTCACATTTCCATGTAGCTTATTTTTATTTACAGTAACTGTAAGAGTCTTACAACACAGTTCAACATAGTAAACAGAAAACTTACATAGCACAGTAAAGAACACCCCTTGCGAAAAATCTTCTCGTATGCAGCCATCCCCTGTAATCTTCTGCTGTGATATCATCACAAGCATCATCCATTGCAGCAAGCAGAGACATCTGATTTTTAGGCCAATGATCATATACTTTCCACCTCCATGCAGAAAATAATTCCTTAACTGGATTCAGGAATGGAGAATATGGTGGAATAAACTCCATCAGCATCCTTTGGTGGACAGTGAACCATTCCCTGATGACATTTGCACAGTGGAAGCTTACATTATCCCACACAATTACAAAATTTGGCAAGTCATGTCTTATCAAATCCCTCTCATTCTCAGGAATAAGATCTCTGTAGAGGATGTCCAAGAACGTCAGGAGATGCTGGGTGTTGTATGGGCCAATAATGGGAATATGTGTACACATTGTTATATTGCCCCCACGTTGGCCTGGCACATCCACCGTGGCTCGGTGGACTATAATGTTTTGGCCACGTCTCCTGCCTTTTGCCAGATTGAAAACAGCCACATCCACAAACACAGGGGTGTGTGGGATTTCACTTCCTCCTAGTTCCATTATTCTCTATAATACAGTAAACAAAATATCAAATCAATTTTACTGTTATATATTTAAAGCAAAGTATACAGTAAATGTTCTGTGTTCTTCTCTGCAACTTATACAGGCCTATATACTATAAGTATATACAGGCCATAATGAAGGAAACCCATAAAACTGTGCAACATACTACTGTATAGTGCACACCACTGCTTTATCTGTACATACTGGTACCACCTTCACTCTGTCACAGTATCTCTCAAATGGTACCTTGTAGAGTTGTTTCATGGGCATCAGATGTCATTTTAACACTTATTCTATTGTAGAGATGCTGACAGAGTTGATATTTTGAAAGATGCCATTGTCCTCTAAAATTGCACTCTGGATCTCAGTCTAATAGCATTATTTGCTGTCACCATGATGCAGATCTCTGGCTCTTGCTGAGGTGTAAACTGTTCTTCTGCCACCAGCACAAGGTAGTCGTCTAGTCATACACATTGGAATTCAGAAGTAGGTAATATTACTGTATTTGTATTATTACTGTATTTGTGCCTCGTGTATTTCTTACAGCATGAGTTTCAGATATGCATTGACTTTTAGTTAATGTATTGCTGTAACTAGAATACTGTAACACGAATAATTACAGTATTGAGTGAGTATATACCTGTTTTCCCTGCAGAATGTTTGTATAATTGAAGATACTGTAGACAGGTTTATATTAGGCTTCCCTCGGCGACCAGCCTCTGCAATTGTAAAGCCACAGTTAATTACATGATAAACAATTGTGGCCATTTCATCTGGGACAGCTCTGTCTTTGTACTCTTCAACCTCTTCCTCTGTTTTGCTGTCTTCCCACCACCGCACATCCTTACTCCTCTTCCTCTTCCTCCTCCTCTTCCATGAGCAAGTAGTTTCCTCTGTTCATTGTTTACCTAGAAATTGTAGTGATTCTGTTGCGGTCATGCTCTATAAATATGTTTGACCATATTCATTCTCATGAATAGCACCTGTCATCTAACTTGGTTGAATGTGTGATTGGTTTATGTAAGATTTGAGAAACTCTCCTTTGTTAGTAATGTTCAAGTTTCACCTGGCAGGCGATTTACCAATTTAGTAGACTATTGTGCATGTGATGACTTACATGTTGAAAGAATTCCTACAGAGAGAGAAGCAACATAATCAGTTTTGATCAGCATTTGCTAATTGTGCAAATTGTAGACAATTAAACTTATTCATAGATGTGCTAAAACATTTGAAATTTGTCTAAAAGAATGAGAAATTCAAATCTGTTGCAAACAAGTGACCAGTGGTATGGAGGTTTTCACATGTTGTTTTGGAAATATTCATTATCATTTGAGAATTGGGCCAAAGCAACTGAGAAAAAACTGTAAGACTCAGCTCCATTAAGCTTTTAAATAGATCGTGTTCTCAAGGGAGTTTTCTCCCAGGACTATTACATGGTGAACAGAGTGAAGGTCACCTCTGTATATCACACCAGAGGCATAAATGAGAATAACAAGAAATAAGCAGAATTAACAGGCTGTGTAGCCAGCCACAAACACCTCTGAGCTCCCTGTCCATATACGTTAACCCTTGGACAAACACCCTTATTACTGGATTTGAGATCCTGATGGTTCATTAACAACTGCATTAATAAGTAGTTTGTAGGTCAAGCGTTTGAAGCACTTCATCTTCTTAGAACAGACCTTTGATTTGCTGAGTCATGGCCACAAAGTCCCGGGCTCTTACACTTGACGCAGCTCATATGGATTGGAACGCTGCCAGAAGAGCAAGCTCGGGACAATGAGCTACACTGTGACCCCTCACCTCAGAGCTCCCTGACCAGAGCCCCCTAATTGGCTGCTTTTCTCCCCCAGACTGTGTTACCCATTCCAATTACAGCCCAGTCTTTGCATGATGATGAGCACACTGGAGAACTGCAGACAGGCAGAAAGGGGGGTCAGACACTGGAGCAAGGACAGATAGTTAGATGGATAGATAGATAGATAGATATATAGATGCTTGCAGTATATTGCATCAATAATAATTAGCTCAATAATATATATAATGCTTTGAAACACTTTGAAAGGAACCATTTTGCATAGTAAGTATTTTTAAGGAGACTTGTACACAAGACACATCTCCAGTCGGAGGTGGCTATAATGCCCCTGAAGCTGTTTCAAAAATGTCCTTGGTAGGAGCGACTCTTAAGGGACAGCTACGACCTGCAAGATGAGATTCGCAACACTGACAAAGGCATCCAAAGCCGTCAGTAAGCTAGTTCTGTCTCACAAAGGCCCTGCCCTCTACTGGACTCTATGGGTAATACTCTCCTTCAATCACATGTACCCAATCGCCCATTGAAATTCGCATGTATGTATCCCACCAATCAGGACGTGCCATGTGTCCCATACAGTATATAAGGCAGCGCCTCGCTGCATTTCCCATCCTCTTCTCCTCAGCCATGACGAATCAGCTCGCTGATCTTACTTCTCCGTGGATGAAGTTGCTGCTCCAAGCTTGTTCCTGACCATCGTACCACAGTCTTGTTGCTGCCATCGCCAGGAAAAGGCCCTTGCAACTCTTCTGATTCCTCACTCAACTGGCTAGGCAGCAAGTAGGAAGCCACAGCCCCCACTAGTGCAGGATAGGGACACACTGAAATATTCTGAGAAAATATTCCAGCTGGCCATGGCAGCTAACAATCTGGGAGTGTTGGGTGTCACTGTAGCTAATACACCGCAGACCCCTGCAGAAGCTGGCATATAAATGGGAAAAGTCAGCATTGAAATGATTGTCAGCGTTGAAAATGTGGGAAATGTTATGATACATTTTCCAAAGAGAACAATCCTCTTCCTACAGCATCTGTTGACAGGAACACTGCAGGGTCAGGTAACCTCCTACATAGCGGTGTTCACCTCTCCAGGCTTGTCTCTTGAGAGGGACAGGGTGATGGAGCTGGACTGTCTGCACAGGTGTTGCAGACCATCCAAGCAGTGAGAGCAGGATCCACCATTGCTTGCTACAAAACTAAGGAACTGGTGTGAGGAAAGGAGACTCGACCTTTCCACAATTTCTGGTGGAAAAGGGGATGTCTCATGCCACTGTCAAAGTGTATGCAGCAGCTGTTTCCTCCTGTCATGAGAGCTTTGGCAACAGACCTGTATTCACCCCCTCGTGAAACATTTCTTACAGGGGGTTAGGAGATAATGGACGGTGATGTGTGTATCTCCCCCCCCAGTGGGAACTGTTGGTGCTCAAGCCTTAGTGAGTGTATCCTATGAGCATCTGGAGCACTCCTCTCTGAGGGCATTGTCATTTAAGACAGCTTTGCTGCTTGCACTGACCTCAGCTAAGAGAGTTAGTGAATTGTGTGCCCTGTTGGGTCATCCCGGCTGTTTGCTGCTTCGAGGTGACCACAATGGTGCTACTCTCAGACCGAATCCCTCCTTTGTTTCTAAGAACATAAGAGGATCATTTAGGTCGAGAACTATTCAGCTAGAAGCATTTTGTCCTCCACCCCATGGGAACGCCAGGGAGGCAAAACTGCACCTCTTGTGCCCAATATGTGCGTTGGCATGTTCTGCTGAAGGCATGGCCCCCTTTTGGCGCACTGAACCGCTGTTTTTGTGTTGTGGAGAGGGAGTGGCCAGTAAATCCCTATCCAAGAAGCACCTAACTTCTAGTTGGCTTAGTGAGTGCATCTCCCAAGCTTCCTGGTAGGTGGGTAAGGATCCACCCACTGTGGTCCAAGCGCATTCCACATGTGGTGTAGCAGCATCCACGGCCATGTTCAGTGGGGTGAGTGTCGAGGACATATGCACAACAGTGTCTTGGTCTATGCCTTGTCTGTTCATAAGGTTCTATCTCTTGGACATGACAGGCTCCTTTTCAAGGTCCGTGCTTGCAGATGCGACTCAGGATTTGTGAAAAGGGTGGTGTGAGTGTCAGCTGTGGTAGAGGCAAGTGACTGAGTGAATACACCATCCTCCAGCCTGTTATGTTATATATAATCAACAAGAGCAGTAACACAGGTGCATCAGTGACGCTGCAATATAAACAGACTCAGTTTTACATGCGCAGACATGTGTGTGATCTACTTGTATATCAGAAATCTGTGCAGAATGTGTGCAAAACTTTGGCGGCTCATGAGCCGCATGTGCAGCTGTTATGTTTACAGTTGCTGGCTGACATGTATACCAATGTGAAGCAGAAGGAGTTCAGTGAGTGCACCACATCCAGTGCGTTTTGGAGTAGTTTAACACTGAATATTGAACTGAACAAATAAGCCTATTTGCAGATTTTTGAGGATCTGCCAACATGTTTTGTCAATTACAAATATTTGGGGGACAAAGTTTCATATTTGAAATGTTGAATGCTAAGTGACTCCCTGTCCACTGTGCCAATTATGTACCTGCTGCTAGCTTGGCTATCCATCAGCATGTGCCCCTTGGAAGTCTCCTCTTTGATAGCACAATATTTCACCTTTTTACACCTGGCTAATTGTATATGGAGTATTACCTTTGATAACTAAGTACCTTTTGCTAATATTTTTAGTTAGTTTTACTTGAGTAAAATTTTAAAGCAGTGCATAGTTGTATTTCTAATTTTACTGTGGTAAAAGATCTGAATGCCTCCTCTACCACTGGGAGAGAGAGAGAGCGGGGCAACACATGAGGGAACTAAATGAAACAGAGGCACAACAGTAGGGTTCAGAATCCATTCAGAGCTGGGCAACATCTGCCCCCCCCCCCCCCAAAAGAAATTGGGCTAAGAGAGAAATGAAGGACAAAGGTGGATGGGAAAGAGACAGAGAGAGAGAGAGAGAGAGAGAGAGAGAGAGTGCAAATAAGAAATCTTAACACAGAAAGGAGAAGATGGAAGTGGAAATGAATAAGTGCAGGCAGTCAGTGAGTCGTCTGATCAGGAGGACGGGCTCCTATCACACACATGCTGTCAGTGCAGGGAGGAGACAGGCCTGATGGATTTGTATGATAGATGTGTGGATGCATGGAGCCGCGGCCCCAGCTGCTGGGCTTAATGAAATGTGTCCCACTACAAGATAGAACGCTCTGATTTAAACACATCCTGCCATGCTATTCCTCTTCTCACTAATACAGCCAGAAAGAGCCAACGCCACCATCAGGCTTCTCTCTGTTTGTCTTCCTATTTGAAAGTCAGCTTTTTCATTTGGAACCAATCCGCTGTCGCTCGTCTTGCCCCAAAATGAATCATGCTACTATTCTGTGCACCTGTAGATCATTGACAAGTCAAACTTGATCTAAAATGTGCTTTGTTGCTTTTGTTTTAAGACCAAGCCTCATCTTCTGCTCCGCTGCACCTTCAGCATGTGTCAGGCTTAAAACAGTTTATTCTTAATCAACATTTTAATTAAATAAAAACATAAAATAAAATTCTTGACACTATGGGACTTATTTTTTATGTGAAGCTAACAAAAGAGAGAGAGAAACAGAGGGTTTTTAGTTTTATCATTGGCTCTCATTTCTTCTCCACCGTGGCATCTTTTCCCTTTTGCCTCCTCTCTTCCCCTGCTCATGTCCCTCTCTATCACTTCGCCCTCGCTCCTCCTGCCTCTCCTTCTCTCTGTGTATCTTGTCCCTCGGGGCTCAGTAGTCCTGTTTTTCTGCAGGAGTTCAGGGCATAAGGCCAAGGAGAGTCCTCGTCAGCCAAGTGTTTACAAAGCTTTCTGCCATGTCAACAAGGACAAACTGTTTCTCTCTCACTTCCCAGATCCCAAATTCCAACATCACTGTCCACCCTTTTACTTGAAGGCCAGTCTGCTCCTCTGCAATCAGTGTCCTTCACTGCCTCATCTGTGTGTACATGTCTGTGTGTGTGTGAGCACGTATATGTGTGTGTTTGTGAGGACAGGCTTGCCGAAAGCCTCGCTTCCTCCCCGGAATAATTGATTTAACAAATTGCCGGCCATGTTTCATTCTGAGGAAGTGACAGGAGCAAAGCGGGGAGAAGGAGCCAGGAGATTAATTAGGAAACAAAGTCATCTTTATGGAAATTAAATGCATCCTCTGATGATAGCCTTCCTTTCCCATCAGTCTGCCGGGTTTCGTCCCTTGTGCATGATAAAGGACTGGGAGGCCTCCAAAACATCACAGAGATGACTGTCGGCGCCAGAGCCCAGCGCCCACACAGCACCCTTTAGCAATGCCAGCTCCAGCTCTCACTTTCATGGGTGATGTGTTTTGGGCTACATCATTGGAAAGCACTGAACCCAGAAAAAACAGCTGCTCCTGAAAACAATGCTGTATCGTCTTCCAGGGGGGAAAAAATGCAGTAAAACAGAGGCATGCATAAAAATCAACCTCATATCTCGCACAACCAGTCCCTGCATATGTGCATGGCTGTCTACAGAGCATTTGGTATAACAAGCTCCCAGGAGACAGCGCATCAACTGCATGAGTGCACATGGTAAAACTTGTATCCATTAAGTTTATAGTGCATATTTTCATGTGACACTGTGCCCTTATGATTGTAGGTATGGGATTAAGCTCTTCAGCAACCAGTCCTACTGCTCGCTCACTGATGCACATCTATCCGTGACTTTTTGTGCTTGGTTGAGAGAATTCTGAGTATGCATAATATACCTGACTGAGCTGTTCAACCATAATGTCAGTCTGAGAACAGATTTAATATAATTAGTCAGAAAGAAAGACTCAAACAACAACATCACTGACAACAGACAGCCTAGAGGACCAATATAGTATATAGTGTATATATATATATATATATATATATATATATATATATATATATACACACATCTGTCTGTCTGAATTGATCTGCAGTATCTGTTTTTCTTCCCTCTTTCTTTCTTCATGACATGGTTTGATAACAGCAGTCATCCACCTCTCAGATTTCAAAATAGATGACTTGAGGTAGGCCATTACTGGAGACAAAATCAATGGACAATAGGGTAGATTCAGGCTTGCATTTGATAGGAAGACCATTTGGCACAGTGCCATGCAACACACACACAACACCAAAAACAAAGGCAACAGGAGATTATAGATTCATCAACACTTCATCTTGATATTTTGAGTAATTATCAGCTATTTAAATTTAAAAACTTGAAAAATCAAATTATTGCATTAATGTTTGATTATTCGCATCTGTAGTGAACCACTCAACGACAGCATATTGCTTCCTTGCTAGGTCTCTGTGCTTTAAACAGATCAAACCTTCTTTGAATGAATATCACTCCACTTGAAAAAGACTAATCTTGATTTTCAACTGGCAGTAATCACCAAAATGAGACTTAAATCACTGGCAATGAGGCTTTTGGACTAAACTGCTTCAGACACATTTTACTAGTCAGGTGGTAATTTTGGAGTTTTTATGCAGGTAGGTGGAGAACAATCACTAACTAATGATCGCTCTGATATGGAAAAATGTGGTGGAAGTGTTCATGGCAGAAAATAATGATGACACTTGCAATTACCAGAACTCCACTAAAAGCCATTTCTTACTTTTAGAAAGTTTTTTAAAAATGGTGCATGACCATGGCCTTTAAAACTCATCTGAGTGGCTTTCACAGTGGATCCCAGAGGCTGCAGCTGAATTTATTTCATGATTTCCAAAATGAAAAATCAGAGACTGCTATTTACTTTCATTAGAGTTTTCCCCAGAGAAACATGTTACTAAGAATACACCATGCATACCTTCTTGACCTCATGGAAGTGAGAACCTATAGTGATGTTTGCATGAGGATTATCTGTGCAAAGTGGCCATTTATGTGTATATGTTAATGTTCCTAGGAGCTAATGTGATCATGCGAAACTGGAGAAACAAAGGGCCAATTAGAAAAACCATTATTACGCCCTAATCATCTGGGGTTGCACACCGAGAAATGAAAATTAGGATGGTGCTGAGTCCGCCCATCCCCAGGGGTCCTGGAGCATCTCCGCTGCACTGCCTCCCAAGCTGTTTTTTGTGTCTCAGTATGCCATTTCTGCTCCTGCTTTCTCCTCTCCAACCTCCCTCTATGGCCCCTCTTTCTATCTATTTCATTTTTCCTCCTCTTTATTTTCTCTGGCCACCCTTGAGCTGTTCTGTGGTTTCGTTTTAGAAGATCTTTCAGGTGCAATTTCTCCCTTGGTAAATAAGTGTTATGACAGGAGACAGGTTGGAGAGATGTTCGTGCCCGATGAAAGGAAAGAAACACCCTGGAATTCCTCCAGTAGCAATGTCCCACGGCTTATTTTCCTCTATGGCTGTGTCTTTCTTGTGTGTGTGCATGTTGCTGTGTGAGTGTCACTGGCTGTGCAACAGTCAAATAGCAGAGCTCAGAAAATTAATTTAATGGAAGTAATCATTTAGGAATAATTAAATGAATCTAATGGAAAGCTATTTCTGTTATGACCCTCACATAATAAGAATGGGAAAACAGGTCATTATCTTTCAGTCTGTATTTAACCCCTGAGACAATGGACACATAGACAACTCTATATACAGCATAGAGAGGCAAATCAGGTAAGCGGTGATACACAATGAGGTGCACTGATATGTAAAAATAATGGACATTATGGTGAGGAAAGAAGTTTTCTCCACTGAGTCATAACCATTGACTATGTGATATATAAAGATGGACATAGTGAGGTGTGACAGCACCCATTGGTATGTATTGGAACCAGTTTAAAGTAACTGTTACTGCTTATGGTTGGCACCATCTTTTCAATTTGGAGCCAAGACCTTACATGTAAGGAGTGCCAGGTGTTGCCTTTCACTTAGGAAATATGCCTTGCTACCTCGGACCAAAGCGAGGCTAATGTTAGCTACTTTAGCTAATTTGTGCTCACAGGTATCGTGATCAGTAACATTTAACTTAATGAAATATTGCAACAATGGTTTGACTCAATGTGAGTCCCAGCAGGTGAGCATCACATCTTCAAATCTTGTTAACGGAGCAACAGTCTCCAAAATGACCATAAGCACACTTATTAAAGGGCCTGAATTTGGTGTTAGAGGCTGTTAACTTAAAGAGAACCTGTTATATGTTTTTCCTTATTTTCAGTCATATATATATATATATATATATATATATATATATATGCGTGTGTGTGTGTGTGTGTGTGTGTGTGTGTGTGTATATAATGTTACAATGTCAAATGTTCATATTAAACCCCCATTATTTAGTAATTTAAAAGCTTTTAATACGAAGCAGTAAGACGGGAAATGTTGGGTTTGCATCAGCGGTAACTTAACACGACTCAGATACAGCTGCCCCTGGGGCAGGTTTCTGGAAAGCTGGCTGGTCAATCATCTCCATATTATAAAGGAATCCATCACAAGCCAACATTGGCTCAGGCTGAAAGTAGAAAAAAACGTTGGAAACCGAGCATTCAGAGCAGTCTAAAGCTGGTGCTTTTTGCTCACAGGGATTACTTCTACGTACGTTTACCTCATTATTTGACACTATATCTATATCTATATATATATATATATATATATATATATATATAGATATAGATATAGATATATATACACATCAGAACAGAGTGGGCTCATTGGGAAGGGGACCTTAAAGAGACAGCAGCCAAGACTGCCTGTTTACAGACAGAGGCTCAACTGAGGGGGTGCATAGTATAAGACAAATAAGGAGTTTTTTGAACCATGAATCATGCAAAGCTACTCTAGTGGAGTCCCAGAATAAAAATATAGAGCTGGAAATGAGCATAATAGGTTCCCTTCAAAAATGATTGACTTACTATTTCTAGAGAGAAGGTGACACTTTTTGAATGAGAGTCAGTTGGTGGCGGGGATTTTTTCTTCCTACAAGAAAAAACTCCAGAAAAAAACACAGTTTGCTGTTTCTATGGTTACCCAAGTAAGACTTTTCCATGGTCATAGTATAACATTGTCATAGTGTACAATATTGAGTGTGGGTAACTTCACATTGAACATCACTGTCTTTTTAAATTTTGCAGAAAGTCAGTTGTCACAATTCATTTTAGTGCTTTAGGAGGGAAAAGCAACAATTCTACTTCTTTTGCCCCTCCGAATTGCACACATACGAACATGTACTCAGAAATATTTAGATATAATTACACCATAATCTCAAGAGTATGAGTTCTTATCTTGTTCACTACCCCAATCACTGACCTACGTTCTCATATTTCCACTGTTGCAGGTACTGACCGTTTGGCTGTGCCTGATGAATGATCTAATACAACAACAGTATTCCCTATGTTGATTAGGAAGTATTACATTTTCTGTTTCAGTAAAAAATGCCCTCCTTCAGCTCTTTGTTTTCTGCCAGCACCCTCTGCTGTTGCTAGGTTAAAAGTTACCAAGATGTAAAAAAGGGGGCTTGATCAGGGTCTAGATGAATGATCGAAAGGAAGATGTCTTTTGACACAAGTTCAATCCGCCTTTCAAGTTGGGATGTGAGGTCGTTTTAACTTTTCAGTTAAAAAGGAAACATCTCACTGGGGAGAGACAAGAATCGGAACAACAATGAATTTCCAGAACAAGACAGCCATGAAATAAATAAAAAGAACACTAAATGAAAGTCAACTTTTAGTGAATAACAGCCACTCCAATGCACACACCGAAACTTCCAAGCACACCTAGGGAGAGAGATAAAGAGACGGGGGAGATGGACAGATGCTGAACCAGAAACAAGCTAAATAAGTGATGAAATGGTCTGCTCTCAGTGAAGAGATGAAATGGAAAATGTGTACAGCAGCAGACTCCAGACACTGTAAAAACAATGTCCTTGTCGATACTGTCCTGTTTCATTGACAGCCAAATGTCACTGAAGGCTAATGAAGTCCTCTGCTGGTTAGCTTATGTACACTGTGTACATACTTTCTTTTCCTCTTTTATTAAAAAAAACTTTTCATGGCAAAACACTTACACACTTATTCTCACAGACAGGTGTGCATATATGCATTTTCATTTCAGTTTTTTTAGGTTAGAGGTCTGATCAGAGGGCTGTCTTTAGCTGGTGGATATTTTGACACTTGCTGGTAAGTGTCTGACCATATCTCATGACACAACAGACTTACTAACCTAAAAGTGACATTACTTATGGTTATCCAGTGGTATCATCACCTAACCTCAGTTGAATTATATTTTTATTCACACTGACAGAAATTACATTGAAATGCCCTCATGTATCAAGTATACTGAATTACACTAGAGCTAGAAAAAATTGCAACCAGGCAGTGCAAATAAACACCAATGTTGCAACATATAGATAAAAGCTAAATTGGTTCTCATAGCATGTCCTGAAGCATTAATGGTGCAATATGTAAGAATTATGTACAAATTTTAGTTAAAACATTCAAAAAGTAACTAAAATTATCAACAGAATGTGAAGAAAGAACAGTTTTGACGTTACGTAAGACGTCTATGTATTGTGTTGCAGACAGTCCCACATGAGAAGATGAAGAAGTAGCACTTTCTCTTCGACATTAGATTTATTCAAACAAATGTTAGCTCAATCATAGCACTGAATTGATATTGCTATCATACTTAGTTAAAGTCCAAGTTACCTAGTTTGCTAGCTAACATAACACTGATAATGCACTATTGATTCACCGCTAACGTAGTGTGGAGTGTGGAGTATGAATTTGACTATTCTTACATATTGCACCTTTAACAGTGTAAATCAGTATCAGTATAATCAGGAATACACACTGAATAACATGTCAGTGCACTTGGTAAAATTGAGGAGAAGGAAGAAAGACTAACATTGACTAAGGGTCATAATAATTACTTTACTGTATAGTGGTTTTGAGCGAGGTTTAAGTCACAACAGCACTTTGGTTAGGGAAAAATAATTAACTAACTAACTAACAGGACATACGGGTATTGAGTTTAAGTAAAGTAAAATGATGCTTCATTATCCTCCTTAAATACTAAACTGTAGGCAATATAATGCTGATCACTTATGAAATCAAGTATTTTACTTTACTTAATGGTAATTGTGTTGATGCTAATATGTGCATTATTTTTACAGTAAACAAACAAAAAGCTACTAACTTGTATGCATGTTGTATCATGATAGTATCAGAAATAAGGAATGAACTGGAGACAAGTATTAATGTAAAAACATTTATTCAAGCCACTAAAAGTTGTCTATCCACTAAACTGCAGCAGTGAGTCTCCACCAGGAATATTATCTGCAGGCTAACAGTCTAATAAGCACTCTGTATCTGAGTATGGAATGACATCAGTTGCAGTCGAGTTTATTCAGGTCAAGTCAAGTATAGTAGACAGGGTTTGTAGTGCTGAACAATCTCAGCAGCAAGAAATTACAGCTATGGTTACCCCATGGTAACACTAACCCCTGAGGGGTTAGTGTTAATATGTATCAATCAGTCACCACCTGCATTGCTTAAAGCTACACTTTGTCATATAGTACTGATTGAGTTTGTAACACTGTAGCTTCCATTTGTATAGCTAGCAGTTAGTTTGGTAACATATAAACACAGTGGGCAGAAGACGGCTTTTGTCATTATCAGACTTTAGAGTGCAAGCATATGGCAATTTCCCGGAGGAAGTGGCTGCACAGGCTCCACACCTCCAACTCCTCAGCAGGGGAACCAACTCCAGTTCATGTGTCCTGCTGCTGTGTGGAAAACTACTTGTACAATGCACAGCATGGCATCAGATTATGGTTGCAATTATTATTGACTGACATATTTTTAAAACCACAAAAGTTTGTTTGGCTGCACTGTTAACAGATACACCAGTTGCTCCTCTGTTGTATGTCTGACAAAGTAGCTGCTTGAGGAGTGTTTGCTGTAGTCTTCAGCCATAATTACTGATGCCACCAGTGACCACAGACGTCAGAAAAATCAACAACTTTAACCCAGTACTATGAGTGCTTAAACATAACCAATGATATAACCAATAGTTGCTACAAGTGGATATTGTATTGTAAGTGCTTATATTATGGGAAAAAAATGAATGAAATATGTTGAAAACTGAAAAATTTGCTGATCCGTTCATATCAACATTTTGCAACTTTGCAGATACATCAACAACATTTTCTCAGTATGTTTGATACAAAAATGTGAATTAATGGATGGCATTATGTTTCCTGCATAAATCTGTTGCAAATTAGTTATATTTAAATATATTTTTTAGGAGACAGGGTCGTATATCTAAACAACAAAATGTGCTTGTCACTGCTTTCTACTGGTAAAATGACCCATACCTGTATGACGATCCCAAAAACTTGTACAGTTAAGGTGTTATTTAGTTTAGGCAACTAAAACTATGGGGGGAGATTGTGGTCATGGTTACATTAAGCAAAACATTTAGTGGTCATGGTTACATTTAGCAAAACATCATCTTGTTGACATCAACATCAACATCAACATCAACCGTCCACCCTGACATCCAAAAACAATATCATGCAACTTTTGCCTTTGCTGCTTAAATGTCATTTGTCAAGAAAGTGTACATTCACAGTACACTTACATTTATGTTGTTTTTTCTGGTGAGGACAGTCTCATAGCTAAGTTAGAGTGTAGACAAAATTTTCTTCTACACAAGTATCTTATAAATTGAAAACTTTTACAATTGCTACATGCAGTGTTGTATATAAGTTAGAAAAGCTCTTAGTGGCATATGATCCTCCTTGGTCTTTTGGAATTCAGTCTCTTATATGCTGGGAACTTAAGGTAACTGGCTTTAAATTTTGATTATATTTTAAATTTTCTTATATATTACCTAATCATGTTAATATAATGTAACAGTGAGAATAAGGTAAAGCAACTATAATATTTTAAAGAACTTTCAGAGAATGAACTGATTTTTAACTTGAATGAAAGGCAGTCCCATTACCATACAAACCTTTCAAACAGTTTTTCTCACCCTCTCCTTTGCTAATGAAATTCTGTTGGACATATCTGGGAGAAAGAATCTCCTCTATTAATTTCACTCTGCCCCCTCTTTATTGGTCCACCCACAGAACCTAAATGAAATAACCCTGTCAGGTTTAATTCTAGTAAGACATTGCTCTCCCAGCACAAAGGACATATATGCCACTGAGGTGTACTGCATGAATAACCAATCAGGATTTGTGCTTGGCATTTCTGCAAAGCTTCACAGTATAAACCGTAATCTTTAGAAAATGCATTGAATCCAAACAGAGATTGTAAGTACTGAAGTATTGATTAGCACTACACCTAAATACACATTTTGTGTTGGTGGATGGTTTGCACATCAATGTTAAAGACCTGCAATCCAAACATATGAGCTATGTATGTATACCCAAAGGACAGAGTTTAGTCCTCACCTCTTTAGGAATATGAGAACTCCAAGCTACATACAGTATGTTTCTGAGTGCACCAGCTGCACTTGTCTCAAGTGCATTTGTTATTGGTAACTTTGTCTTTTTACTGACTGCTTTAAAGCATGCTTGTTTAGCTCAGTCTATAAATGCAGTACTTGTGGTATTTATGCTTGTTGCAGTGGTTGTGTGTGTTTGGGGATCCACTGGGGACTAAATGGGAGCTGTACCTTCTTGTCTTTGAATCATTCACTCTATTGACAACACAGTATTGAAATGTCAAATAATCTATAGTTGTAAGAGCTGGTGATGATTAAAAGAGGACTTTTCATTTTAGTCTGCATCTCTCTGTTTCCATGTGCTCACATGGCTCACAGGCTCTCCCCGTGCTTGGCTGACATGGAGGTGTGCAGGTGAGGGGTCAGCTGTACTAAAATATCATGGCACGATTAACGTCACAATTACTTGATGACTGTAGCTGCTAATATCCTCTTCCGCTCTCTTCCTGTCTCTTCAGACTGAAATGAGGGCAATCCTTATTATCGTTAGCAAAGTGCCAACTTCTTTTGTAAAGCCCAGGGGTGGATGCAAATCTCCTTTAGGCAGCTCCAGTGTGCCATTGTGGCAGGACAGACAGGAAGGTAAGTAGTAAGAGAAACTGGGTCAGATTAGTGCTGAAAAAATGTCCCTTTAGCAGGATGATATTCATGATAGGCCATTTTGCACTTGAGTATGGTTTGTTTAGGTGCAATACACGAAAATGTATTATGACTTATGTAGCAGTAAACTAATGTCTGTCGTACTCATTCTCCATTTAAGTGTTACCACTTTTAATTCAAATATCAGTTAACAAGTGGCTGGTGAAGTCCACCATCTATAGCAAAACAAGAAGAGAGAGCAAACTAGAGCTAAAAACTGAGCGATTGTTAGATGAACATTTGTCAGGTGGACAGAAAAAGAACTCAATTTGTTGTCCATGACAACAAGAAGCTTTTCTTTACTAACACATAAATGAAAGATAGCTTCTTGAAGATGTTTGTTCTGTAAAGTTTGGCAGCTGTAGTTGCCCATAAAATATATTTTGTAACGTTAATAAAGTTCTAATGTTTTACTGCCACAATTTATTTGACTGATTTCTAATGTTGGGCCTCATGTTGCAGGAGAGCTTGGTGTGTTATGGTGACAGAAAAATAAAATAAGTTTGACATTGCCCAGTGTGCTTTCCAAAACTGCATGGTTGTGTGCAAGTGCCTTAAAATCGCATATTGTATCAACATGGCTAGGTGACCTCCTTGTTAATAAGATATGCATAAGCAATGCATACTGTGGAATTCATGTGTTTTGTTTTCTTCTCATCTTTGTTTATTTTGTTAGTGTTTTTTTAAATCTTTATTTCAGTATTTTTTTTCTTTATTGATTTATATATGTTTGTCTCTGTTATTGTGGGTATCGGGCCTTTGCTTGTCCAGTGTGTAAGGGACTATTGGAGATTGCTATACTCTGTTTTTGGACATTTGCATGCCTTGCTCCTTATTTTGTGCTGTGGTGATGGTTTTAGCATTTTCCTCCTCCTTTGTCCTCTGCAGGTCTTCTTTGCATGTTCAGACCTCATTGTGTGATCTGAGAGCTCCCTGGAGGGAGTGGTTGTGCTTGCACAGCATCCACTGCTAGAGTCTTGAGTTTCTGGAGGTTTCAACTAATGTTTTACGTGGTGTTACTTATGTACTCAGCAGCTTGCAGCTGTGAGATGAGAGCTTGGAGTTATGAGCTCAGAGCACTGAAGTGGTTACTTCCTAGCAACCTAAGGGAGGTTGGCAAATGCTGTTCCTAACTCTGACACTTTTGGGTGCAAAAGGACAGCAGCATCTGGTTTGTTAAGCGGAATATAAACATGGAAAAACTTAAAACTAAAACCTGTGCCTCAAACAATGGATTTAAGTGGAAATGACCACAGATAACTGACAGTCAGTTTACCCCATTAATAGTAAATATAAGTACCATACTAATTGTATACAGCATATACTGCTGTATACATTAATATAAGTATATACAATAATGTATATATTAATCTGTTAATATTAGTTAATATTCAAGAAATCATCAAATCAAG
Organism: Thunnus albacares; assembly: GCF_914725855.1. Lineage (NCBI taxonomy): Eukaryota > Metazoa > Chordata > Actinopteri > Scombriformes > Scombridae > Thunnus > Thunnus albacares. The sequence goes on from NC_058123.1 coordinate 22,190,832, forward strand.
AAAACTTGTTTTATACTAAAACAGAAAAACAGAAAACCAAAAATGATACAATACTTATACCTTTAAAATGTTTTCTGATGTGGTCCTGTAGCTTTTTCACCTTCCATTTCCTTGGTGTACTGCATTATGAGAGAATAATGTATATCAACAGCACACTCAAAAATCAAGGGTTTGACATTTTGTACTCCAGTATGACCAACTCACTTCAAACTCAAAATCTGCTTGGAATCAGTTTCAATCAGTGTTGAAAACACTTTGAGGTGAAGAAGGATGAGCTAAACGTGAAGCTAACCAGGGCAGACAAGCTAGCTCTGACAAGCAACTACTGGACTGCTCTCACAAACGAAAGTTACATCACAACCTTTCTTAAAAATTAACCAGTTAGTTATCAGTTAATGGGTGTCGGTCTATTGAAAGCAAAATCACCCAAAATTGACATCCTTAATTAGTACCCAACACCAGTCGCTCTTTACACCTCTCTCCATGGTGCTGAAACATTTAAACACAGTATGCGTTTGACCCAGTATCTGGTTGTGCCTCTCTCCATGGTGCTGAAATGGTAAAAGCTCTCTCTCTCTCTCTCTCTTTCTCTCTCTCTTTCTGTCTCTGTTTGCCTCCTGCTGTTCATATTTCAACTGAAGACATTGTGCACATACAATTTTGCAAAAGATATTCTTTATTTACTGTAGCACCTCAGCCTTTACAGCTCAGGTCATATTACCCTGATGAGCCTAAAGTGATGACCACAATGTTCCCTCTTTTGTTGAATTTGAGAACATCTTTAGTGCAGAACAGTATAACATTCTGTCTCCAACTGTTTTTTTCTGTTTCACTTATTAAACCCAATGGAACCAGAATGTGAATGATCAAGGAAGACGACCATCTTAAATACATATTCAGAGCAAGAACCCTGCATTTCAGTGATGCAATTAAATTGCGTTGTGTTTCAAAATGAAAGGTTTTCAAATTCGTTGACAAAAAATATAAGGAACTACAATCCTTTTCTTCATTTTAATGCACACAGATGCAATTTAACCAAATGGAAATGTGGGTAATTGTGTGATGACTGGGAGTTGTTTGAGTTGCCTCATGTTGCCTTACTATGTTAATAGCTGTTGCATAAGCAAGATGAAGTGTATTTTTTAATGAGGAGAGCCACATCATAAGCCCTCTGGGTTTTTCAGCTCTGTGAACACCCGCACTGGATATAAAACACTTAACATATAACTCATTACCATGGTGAGTTAAAACATTAGCAAAAGAAGTGATTCAGTTAATAGTGGCAGATATGTTGCCTCATTGTGCATAAAGCATCATGTTCAAGACTGTTTTGATTTGACTTTGACAGCATTAGTTGGAGAATGTTGCAAGTAGTAAAGTTAAATGTGCAACTACAGTTGATGTTAAACTGGTGGCTAACATTAGATATTGTCCTGATGCTCAGGGCAGGATCAGTAAGGTTATTTGTTGTGTGCATTGTTTTAAGGAAAGACAATTGTTTGAATGTATTACACAATCTTGCAGATGATATCTTGAGTAAAGTGCAGCTGCATATGAAAATGCTTCAAAAGTATAGCCTCTAGGTTATGTCTTGTAAATCTGTTTACCCAGACTGTATTGCACTAAGAGCAGTTAAATTGACAGAGGCAAAAATAACAAATCTGCCTGCCTGTGAGATGTTGGTATCCTTGTATTGGCAACCCTGTAACCCTGCTGGGCCATGTTGTAAGGAGCTCTCACCGGCAACATTCTCATTGTCCCCAGCTCCAGACATCCCAGATGGCTGCAGCCTTCTGCAGTCTGCTCAGAACCTGGAGGCCCTCCTTTTTGCATTCTGCTCATGTGTGATGCCCCACTGAACTGCCACTTGCAACCTGATAAATCATTCAGTAATCATTCAGCACAGACATTGGTAGAACTGCCATGCCTGCTACTTTGAGCACTAGGTTGAAATTACTTGCAGTGAGTCGGTTCTCCTGAAAAGCATCCTAGTATGGATTTGCTCCCTGGTCAACTATGAGTGCTTCCACTTTTTCAATCTGAACTGTGTTGTTTGCCTCATCTTTTTCCAACAGCTCATTTTAATTTTGTCTGGTGAGTTGTTCTTCAGCTTCTGGAGAATGGAGATATGTTGCAGCTGTGGATTTTTGTACCTGTAACCATACCTTGTACTATAACCTGTACCTGTAGCAAGTAGATCCTTTGGCAACAAAATCAAATCAGGACTGAAGTGGTATAAATTAACTGAATTTATCAGTGCTCTGGTGTCCAATTGTCAGCCTAACTGAGACTAGCTGGCTTCTTTAAAGTCAAACTAAGATTTAAACTCATTTCCTTGATGTTTATTCTAACTTGTATACTTGTAGGTCAAAACTTTAATAACCAAAAAGAAATGTAAGTTTTACTTATTTAGCACAGTGTGATAACTAAAAATGGTTCACAATATTACTTCAGTTCCAACACATGCACAGGCCATTAACAAGCTGGAGGGATGTTGTTGCTTTTTTCTGTTTGTGCCATTTGTGATTTTAGCACTCACAAATTTCGAACCTTTGAATCTTATGCAAGGAAGTTTTGAGATTACAGGAGTGCCCCTTGCTGTGAGTTTTCATAGTTTGGTCATTTGCTGTCCCCAGAACTGGATGCATGAAAGAGGGACAGTTAGCATTAGCTAGACCTCCCTCTTAAGACACAACAAACATAGCACCGATTATGTGGCAGCTGCTGATGACTTAGCAGGTGTTGAAATAAAATGAACCAAAACAAACAAACATCTAATGGGAAAGAGTGCTAAGATTCCACTTTCTGAATGAAATAAAAACTTCATAGAGTGATGAGTCCTGTAAAGGAACAAATCACTAATGGTACAAAACAGTTTTCTCCTACTTTGAAAAAGCTGCAGTATAATTTAAGTTCATATTTGCTTCAATAGAAAGTGTGGAGAATTCCAAATTTCTGTCTGACTTTATTTTTCTGTTTGAATAACCAGGGCTGTATTGAAAATACTGAACATATATTTATTTGCTTAAATCTGTCTCCTTAAATGTACAATGCATATAAAGAAGATCATTTTGACCTTTTCAGCAGTAAACGTTTTATAACCCAAACTTGGCTGAGCTTCTATTATATGTTTTAATAGCAAAAACAATCCATTTCCCATTAATCTTTTTCACAGCTTCTCTTTACTTTAGCTGAGGTTGTGCATGCTGGCATTCACAGTGTTTGATGAACTGTGTCAAGTGTTTAATAATCACAATCTATCATTTAATGGTAGATGCAACTGCAATATAGAAGCTGTGTTCAATAGCCTTTATTCATAAATCATCCAGTTATAGAGGAAAATCAACAATACAGAATTGAACTGAATTCTTCAGAAGGATGTCACGGTTGTACTTGATGATATTTTTAATAAAATTTCTCTTTGTTTCAATAAGATGTGTATAATGATTGTTTTGTTTTGATTGTCACAGCGATCTTGCTTTGGTTTTTGCACATATGATTTATTCTGTTATCTTTTGCAATGTGATCTTGATCTCTCCATAACACTTTCTGAGAAAAGCTTTACTCACTCACTCATGAATTGGATGTAGTATTATTGTATAAGACTGCTTTATGCAGAATTGTAGACTAAATTTGTCAACAACGGTCTTATGCTTTTTAATCAAATACTGAGTAACAGTCAGTTAGATAATAACTGTACTGTAAATCTTTTTTTTGTTCTTTCTAGAGGGAAATAAACATGATTAATGATTTGTGCAAGAGCCTTTCATCGGGCAGTTGATTTAAAAAAAATGTACAGTAAAAGATGAAATGGCATTTTGAAACAGTCTGAACTTTATTTCAGGTCATTTAGCTACTGGCTAATTAATACTGACATTATAGAAGATCAATGGAACCGACAAAGTAAAAGACTTTGGAAATATTAAAATGTGACGTTTCAGTCATTAAGATCTTAATCAGACAGACAAAAGGGTAATGAAACAAATTACACTTATCAGAGCACATACTAATTAGGGCACTCTATACATGGCAATAACTGCAAGGTGTATGCTTGATAAAAGACAGTTACTCTGTGTAGGACTTCTTGCCCAGCTCAAGGTTTCTACTTATAGCTGGGTAGAGGTGATTCACTCTGTGTTAGAAAAAACATCAAACTAACATCACATCACATAAGTAACATCTAATATCAAACGGGGAACATTGTTTATGGTTGCTTAGGCAACTGCAGTCACCAATGTTCTTGGTATATCCATTCTTGGAATGGATGTATTATATTCCCCTATACACTTTTAAAGGATTATTCTGGTTTATTCCGACCAGATGTCAGCTATCAGGCTCCTCTTCTTTGGAACCATCTACCGGATTCAGTCCGGGGTGCAGACACCCTCTCTATGTTTAAGAGTAGGCTTAAAACTTTCCTTTTTGATAAAGCTTATAGTTAGGGCCGACCAGGCTCGCCTTGGATCAGCCCTTAGTTATGCTGCTATAGGCCTAGACTACTGGGGGACTTCCCATGATGCACTGAGCTCCTCTCCCCTCCTCCTCCTCTCCATCTGTATGCATTCATGTAACAGCAATGCATGTCACTAACTTTGCTTCTTCCCCGGAGTTTTTTGTGCTTTCTCATCTCACAGGAAAACCTGACTCCCGGGCCGAACCTTCGCGGTCCTTCACAGTCCTGATGGCATCCTTCCCTGTCTGTTGATGCTTGTGCTTGTTGTTGTTTGTTGTTGTCGTTGTTTTTCTGCTGTCCCCCCTCCCCCTTCCCCTCTCTCTTTCTCTCTCTCAACCCAACCGGTCAAAGCAGATGGCCGCCCACCAAGAGCCGGGGTCTGCTTGAGGTTTCTACCCGTTAAAGGGGAGTTTTTCCTTACCGCTGTCGCCAAGTGCTTGCTCATGGGGGAACTGTTGGGTCTCTGTAAATTAAAGAGTACGGTCTTGACCTGCTCTATGTGAAAAGTGCCTTGAGATGACTTCTGTTGTGATATGGCGCTATATAAATAAAGATTGATTGATTGATTGATGTATTTCCTATAAATGTTACTACTGTGGCATTGTGGGTCATGCTAAAGTTGCACTTGCCAGCTCAGCTGTGCCAGCCTCTTCCAACTTTCTAAATGAACATGATTTTTACATTAATGATTTCAAATGTTTGTCTCTGAGTCTGAAGGAATGTAAACACAGAAACTAGCAGCCTGTAGCAGCCATTATGGCGAACTGCGTAGGGATTTTCATCTTTATTATACAAGCCACATCTTTCACTATCACAATTAAAATGAAGCTCATTCATAAAGGTCTGTTTTGTCCCTTTCTCATTTTAATATAAAATAAAGCTTTTCATCCAAAGTCTTGCTGATCTAGTTGTTTTCATTAATGGAAATTATCTTTTATGTAGTGCCTTCTTTGTACTACTTTGAGGTCAGTGTTAAATTTGACATAAGTGAGGGTGACAGAGGTCCATTCTCTGTAAGTCTATTACAAAATCTTTGTCTTCTTGTAATTGGGAGGGTGAGTCTGTGGTCAACTTCCTGTACAGCTAAGTGTCACTCATTAAAGGCCAATTTACAAGCTAAAAAAGAAAAAAAGAAAAAAACTTCTCGTATGCACTTCAAAGGACTCTTGTAATCCCTCTGAGTCCAAAGTGTTCAAACCTGTTTTCACATTAGCATTAATATGCCACTTCATGACTATCAAGATGAAAACCTGCTCTGTTCTCACACTGTCCCTATCTAAAAGTAAAGCATATTCAAACTGTCTGGTGCTTGTGCAGCTGACACAGCTATGAAATCATAAATACCAGGTCAGGGTTCTCTTATTTCCCTACAGTCTCTCTCCTTTTTCCCCTCTCCTCTCTATACGTTCATGAAGTACATTCATAAAGTGCTGTGCAAATTTTTTGCTCAAGTTGAAACATTTTCAAGTTGCATGGATGCATATTCATGTCTTTGCATTGACTTTGTATGTAATTGCGCTGCACGAGAAAACACTATAGAAAACTATAACTGACGTTATAGATAAAAAAAAGCTTTAACGGTTACTTCAAGTTTCTTGGTCAAGTTCTCTTATTCACACATTGTTCAAATGCCTAAATTAATAATTGATTAGGTGAAATTGTGCGCTTGACATTGTCATGCGGATTTTATCACAGCATTGTATCACCCATAAGTGTGGTAGTTGTATATTGTTATTATTATGGCTCATAATTGTCTATTTGGGATATTTAGACTAATTTGGTCATTAAAATTACATGGGTTATCTCATTATGTGATGAATGTCATTTTATGAATGTCATTTTATAATAATATCACATCACCCAAATATGGAAATATTTTCTTCTAATACCCATTTTCAGTGTCAATTAGGCTGATTATACTGATGCCCATGCAAGTGACTTAGATTGTAAAACAACAGGACCAAAATACAGGTGATGATTAAACAAACTCATTTCATGACTTCAGATATTCCTTTGTGAAGACAATGTCTTAACACAATGACAGAGTACATTTTTTAGTATTATAAATGCAGTAGGCAGGCGCACGCATGGATAATTTTTATTTATTTATTTTTTACCTGCTGGTGGTTTTAGGTATATAGCAACCCCTGGAGGTTCTCGTGTTAAAAAAGAAAAATGTTGCCCCTTGTTGTTTGTTCACAAAAATTTTGAATAAGTCAGCTATAGTCTGGAATTTATGGATGTTGTGTGGGTATTGAGATCTGTTTTTAGTTAGTTTGTTTTCAATACTCCTGACTGCACTCTCTGTCCTTAGTACAATAAAGGCACGGAATAAACTGAACTGGAGTCAGGTGCAGGCTTTTGATCATCTTTGAAAAAGCACCGATAGCAGGAGCCTGCAGGGCTCTTTACTCTGTATGGAGTCTTGATTCTGATGGCAACATTAGTCAGTGAAGTGACTCTATAATATTAATTAAATTGTGAGAAAATAAGCAAAAATCAAAGTTAAAGTTCAGAAAAAGAAACATCCCACATGTTGATTCAAATATTGTTAAACTCTTGGTGCACACAAGCATGACATCACCTTTTTCCAACTGTGGCCCATCCACTTCAAAACAATGAGAAAAGCAAGAAAGCAATAGTATTTTCTCTTAATGTCAGATCCCATCTCTCATAGCACAAAGCTAGAGAGTAAAGGGATTTCAGGAACTTAAATAAAATGCTCACATGCCTATACAGTATGTATGTGCACTGAAAAAACCTTTGGTTGCTGCAATCATTCCTCCTGTCCATATTGGGCCTGACATCAATTGCTAATGTGACTCCAAAGGATGAGATGGTGGACAAAACTCCACAGTACAAAATTCCCTTTTTGTATATATCTTTCAACTGCAGCTCAGCAAGAAAACAGAATCCCAGGACAAATAAATAGGAAATAGCTTCAGCTGAACGTCAGAATACATATTTGTACAGAACAAGGACTGCAGATTTTGTACCATTTTCTATCTCTTCCTTTTTTTTGTCAAGCAAGGAATTGATGTCTTCTAGGCAGGTATGGAGATGAGGAATGTTTATAGAAACCAATAACATTTTAAGTGAAAAATATGAGCATGTGAGTATATGCAGTCAAGCAACAGCAATCAACAAGATAAGAAATGCATTTTACCCAGGAACACCCAATCCCCAAACCCCCACCCATCCAACCCCTTTTACCTAATGCCTTGGACATAGAAGAAAAACAAATCTGTCATTCATACTGATGAATCAAACATGTAAATAGAGAGAAGTGGGTTTGAGCAAACAGATTTTCATGGTCACTAACCATCCAACCAATAGTAGTAGAATTACATGAAATTATCCAAGGACTTTGGACAATTCTAAATGTCAGCCCACCTTCCTTAATAACATCACCATTTTATTAAATAAACCCCTTAACCTGGCAAGCACCCATTGAAATACACAAATAGTTCAATAACTGTGTTTGGATAGGGGCTTTTAATGTTTAGTGACTGCTATAAAAGAGATGCTACTTGAACATTACCTTACTCTGCTGGTATTCAGAAATAACTTTTTAACATGAAGGACTTTTTGGAGAGTTCCCACTCCATGAAGTGAAATACTAACCTGCAGTTGCTTTTGTCAGCCCCGAGGTTATCACCAGTATAAGGAGACAGGTCGTGAATACAGTGCACAGGCTATGAATGTGATAACGTGAAATGACAGGTCAGTGAGTTTATCTGCAGACATTAATGCTATCAGTCTTGTTGGTGGCAGACTGGAAAAAAGAAACATCCTCCTGGGACTTAAGACTATTATGAATATCCTTTACAAATCAGATGAGATTTTTTTTTCTTTTTTTTAATTGCACAGTTATATTTTGGTCATATGCTTTGTTGATGCACTGCATCAACAAAACTGGCATCATAGCAATTGTGCACAGAAATAACAACTAAAATCTAGAAGGTTAGAATCAATTAAATAAAGATAAAATAATTAATTAGTCTTGGAATGCGCCACAGAAATACAACATGAATTGATTAAAGTAGAGGGATTTTCTACTCTAATTGCTTTAAATGACAGGAGACATTGTTTGTCTTTCATTACCATAATGGCACAAACAATTTTAATCTTTGAACATAACATTCAAATCTCTGTGTGCATGTGGTACGGGCGTAAGTATGTGTGTGTGTGTGTGTGTGCGTGTGTGCATGAGTGAGTGCTGAGGGGCTAGAAAAGTATGTGTGTTGGCAGTAGGGAGTAGGTGTGTTAAAACAGCATCAGTGAAAGTAGGGAAACAGACATCTACTATATTTACATGAAAATGCAGATTATGAAAATCCTAATGGATCTTAAATCATTCAAACGCAAACGTTAGTCGTAAGTTATTAAATACTGTTAACATGCTATTCTATCTCTTTTCATAATCTGATGAAGTTTCACATGACATTTTTATGACAAAAAAACCCAGCAAAAACCAAACCATAAGCTTATAGGAATCCTTCTTGCTGCCACTGGGAAAACTACAATTAACAAGCTCAAGTATAAACTAACTATTGAGGACAAGTTATTTTTAAAATGTAACAAATATGCAACTCCCTTCTCTGTACATCTCTGATATAATAAAAAGAAAGTCTGCCATCACAAATGTCAGGCCCAGTCAAGACAGATTATTGGAATATTTCTGATGCACTTCCCGAACCCAAGCATCAGCACATCCGGATACAACCAACTTCATCATGTATCTTTCATCTGAGGAAAGTACCCGTGTGAGCTAAGTTTACCAACTCTGATAAAAACCTAAGTGCAAGGATGAAAGCAGCACAACACAGAAGAGTTGGGGAGTGTTGGTGCAAGAGGAGGAAGTGAGAGCCTCCCCCATTCTGAGCTGTAGAGTGTCAGACACTAATGCCTCTGGATAGAAGCTCTACTCTAGGGTATTAACTCAAACATGGACGACTAATGCCACGGGATAAAGCGTTCAGCCTCACTTACAGGGGCACAGGCACTCCCACAGGATCATAGGGCCTGGGCGGCAAGCATTAAATTACCACAGACTTGCCTGTGCCAAGGGATAGACTGGAGGCAGAGGCGCACAGCTAGAACCAGTATTCCCAGCCTGGAGACTTCAGATTTTAAGATGTGTAATACAAATATACAACTGAAGAGAGAGAATATATTGAGTTTGTTATATTGGTGAGCTCTGCAGCTCTGGGACTAAGCCAGATAATTAATGTTAATGTTTATGCAAATAACCAAACTAGTCACTAAGTAGACCACAATGAGCAGTGTCCCTTTTTGCCTTCATTGCCTTCAAAAGACAAAACCAGTGTTTTTGCAAGTTTTAGCTCCTTGATGAATACCTCACACTTGGCTGACTTGTTTTTGATTTAATGTAGTGCAGTTTGACCATTCCAGGCAGCAATTTGTTTCCATTGATTTCCATGTGGTATGAAAATCACGTAGCATAATGTTGAAACTTGTTTAGTTTGTGTAAGCCATTGCAGTGTATCATTGTTTGCTAATGCAGTTTTACAGATAAGGTGATGTAATACCTGTACCTTATCTGAGACACTTAGCCAATCAGTTACTACTGAAGACGCACATGTTTTAAAAGTAGTCACAAAATCTAAAGTAATTTCCTTAAACTGCTGGCCAATGTTATTCTTTAGCATGTTACTAAAATAGGATTAAACTGTGTGATTTGTTGGGGACTATTTTCAGTTGTGGATTAATACTTATCTGATGCACAATAGCATATTGAGTATTTTTTGAGTATTTATGGACACTGAATCTAGGATTTACTCAAAATAAACTTCATGGAGGAACATGTCACCATACTGGGTGAGATGCGGGTGGTATTTTTAATAGTTTTTAGATAAAAATGAAGATCCCTGGCACAGAATTATAAATTAAATCAGACTTTGGAAATACAGAATATAATAACTATAACGCCATAATAATATAACACCAGCCTTATCCTTGAGGTACACATTGATTTGAAAAATGTATATTGCTTCTCATATCAATAATGAAACTGAAAAAAAAGTAAATGTAGACTTGATATTCACTATGATAGATTACAAGCAAGAAAACAAGTTCAAAAAGTTGTCATATCGAATGAATAGAAAACACTGGCTGCACGGAACATTAGAAAAATATACATTCAAATTTCTACATGACAGCAGGAGGATTTGCAAAATGATTAACCTCATTGTGTAGTGTACATAATCTAATTTGTTGCATGTAAAGCATGCAAAACCACAGTATGATCCTAATTTACCATCAACACAAAAAATAAAACAAAACAAAACAAAAAAAACAACAACTTTGATTTGGACACAGAATACCACAATGATGATGTTTTGTTGCTTTATTAGTAATTTTGTTTTCAGGGAGAGTTGTCAATTCAAGACTCCACTTCAAAAAATTCCTAAAAAAAAAATTCCACAGACCCTGACAGCTTCTTTGTGGCAATGGAGCTATCAAAAAAAAAAAAACTACTTTAAGCTTTCCCAAATATTTTCATAATTAGTCTCGATTCAAGTCACCTTATTAATGATAAGATCACTCTGCTCTGCTGTGTGTTCTGGTAGATAAACCCCCATAGCTACATCATGAATTCATTTATGACTTCTCTGAACTACTGGCTTTGATTATACCAAAATTCCATAAGATTTTAATAGTAGGGGATTTTTTATCCCAGTCGCCTTTCTAGTGATTGTGCATCTGATTTCAAAATCTTATTGAGCTTTTTTTAAATTTATCATTATTTATAGTATTTTCAATGTGCTGTTGTTTTCCTCTTTTCTCAGTCTTTCTGTCTACTCCTACATCCTCTACATTGTCCAACCTCCAGCTCTACTCTGCTACTTCCTTTCAACACCATTTAATGCCTGATTGTTTTTTGATGCTCCATCAAATGGTTTTGATGCTCAAAACAATTATGATGCAGAAATCTACCCTTCCCATAGTCAGATGATAACACTTGGGCTGTTAAGAGAGAATGTTGAAAAGCTGCACAGAAATGCAAGGCTGATAAACTCCAAGTGTCATCCAGTATTATGAATTACTTATTGCCGAAATGTCAGAAAGAGATTAAGGATGTGAGAGCGGCTTATTTCTCAAGCTTATTTTGAAGAACCATCATCTGCTGCCGCTCTTTCTTTTTTTTAAGCACTCATTGCACTTTACCATCTTAAAGGAGTACTACACTGTTTTTCTTTCAAACTTATCTCCATGTCTTTAATGCCAAAATAAATAATCAGTACATGATGCAAGGCAGATTGGCTGCCCAAGTGATACAGACAGGATTTGTGTGAAACTACATTTCTCTGCACTGAGGGTGACAGCAGTGGGGTTTGGTAGCCAAAGTGTGTGAATATCAAATCAAAAATTTACAAATGAAGAGAAATTTTGCTTGGTTGCTGTGTATTGTAACGGTACATCTAATTGTGGGTGCATATTTGTAAGAAAGAGCAAACTAACAGCATGTGCAAACAATCTGATGTTATCATGATGACAAAGTGGAAGTAATATTTCAAATGAAGCATTCAGAGCAGGCATTTTACATATTTTTAATATGACCATGTCGGACTATAATGGAAAATCCCCCCAAAAATCCCATGATATATCCTCTTTAAGAATTGTTGCAATATCTCAACATAACTGATATACTTTACAAGTCAAAACATAGGTCAAAACATGGTCATATTGTTTTCTCATCTTTTCTAATAAAAGGGAACCTACGACATTCACAGTCACTCTGCATCAGATTTTCATTTGTTCTGAGAAAATGAAAGATCAACCAGAATGAACTACTTATGGATGAAAGATTTCTTTAATCCAGTTAGTTAATGGTGTTCTTCCATTTGAGAGAAATGGTGGCAAACACTGAGACCTTGGAGGAAATGGTAATGAATGTACACAGCTCTGTTTCTATATAACTCATCATCAAAGGATTGCAAAACACAAAGATAAAAAGCAGAAAGTCTGGCGCAATGTTAGTTTCAGGTCACTGTTTTATTAAGTCTATAATTGTTCTTTAGTCTATTGTTCACTTTATTCCAGGAGGGAGAGAGAGGGATCCATCTTGGAATCACCCAGCTTATAAAGGCTCCAAGCAGGTGACACCAATCCCTTAATGAGGTGGGAGGGACCAGACCATCAGGGGAGAGTCTGGAAAGAGAGAAGCAGAGGCAGGCCAAGACAGATACTCTCATACTATAAAGGAGAGATGCTATTAGCAAAACTTGTCTCCTATCATTGTTAAATACCAGTATGTTTCAAGTTCCAGTTGCACTATAAAGCACAGGCTGCTCTGCTCAAAGTCAAAGTTTTTAAGTTTGATTTTGGGACAGATATTCACTGGTTCCACAGTGAATATCTATCACACAGAAAAAGCTTCTGTCATCAGGAGACATTACACTGCATCTGTGGTCCTGAAAGGTTCAGTTTTAGGCCTTTCTTTATCCTCAATGTACATGCTTCCACTTGGACTTTCACTAACATAGTATAAATTTTCATTATTATGCTGACAATACAGTTATGTGTGCCTATAAAACCTCAAGGCTCCAGCGGGCTCATGACTCTGAGATACTGCACCTCACAGAAAAAAAAGGAAAAAAAAGTAATGGATGTCACAGAGGTTTCTGCAACTACATGAAACCAAATCAAAAATAGTTCTTTTTGAAGCACCAAACCCCATTTAATTGATTTGGCACGAATTTCTGTCTGCCGAAGTAAAGCCAGTAGCAATTACCGTAGGTGTAATTTTTGACAGCAATTTCAGCTTTGATGTTTTGGGTGGTCTCATGCTGTTTCTTTCAACTGTGAAATATTCCAGGGCTATTCTCATCCAAAATAATCTGGAAAAGGTCACAGAGACTTTGATTTGCTCTCTCATAGATTAATACAACTGCTGCTCTTACTATCTTTGCCAGAAGTCTGCAGCAGGAACAGAACAACATCAAGCACTTTGTTGCATTAGGATTATTTTTTCTGAGATTTGAAAGCTGACACTAGAGATAGACCCGAAGCACAGGGTAGAGAGAAAAGGGGATGACATGGAACAAATTGAACTGGGACATTGCAATTATATGGTGTGCATCTTAGACCAGTAGGCCTGCATGTCTTTTCTTTTAAAGTTGTGAGTGGGTCTTACTTCTCAAGAGCAGTACTACATGCTGCCTGTGAAAACATGTATAATGTCTTGTGGTTGTGAAAGAGCTTTGTCAAATCTGAGAAAATAACCTTGACGATGTTGTATAAATTCTATCTAGACTTGAGCTTTCAGACTTCACATTTATAACAAGTAGCCTGGGGGTGTAAGATACTTTTGAGTTGCATTATGGGATCTACAACTTTTGGAGTTTGACCTACCAGTCTGCATAGCTTTTGACCATTTTTTAAAATCATGTCTTCTGATCTGTGTCTTTTGAATCTATCAACTTTATGGAATTCCAAGATCATCCCTTTAAGTCCATATGAGTAAGATAGAAAGATCCCTTAGGTGCTGCATTGTAGGATTGGTACCCATCAGTCCCTTATCAAGAGTGATAGGGTGCTCTCCATAATGAGTTTTTTCTCTGTATTTCCATAGGTGAGCTACGATAACAATTTTATGACTAATAATGAAACTGATTTAATCACAAAACAAAACATAAATGCCACAGAAGCTAGAGCGAGAAGGCAGGAAGCTCTTCATGAATATGCTCGCTCACACAGGCTATGATGGCATGCCTTTGTTCTACATCCCCCCCAAGTTTTGACAGCCACCCATTGCTTCTTTTATATCATTAAATGACAAAAAAAATGTACTACCAGTGTGAAGGGAGCTATTTAAAATGACAGAAACCACTTGAGCGAAAAAAAGAGGTGATAAAAAATTTTTGGCTTAACTTCTGCAGAGCAGTCATGTCATTCATCTTTAAATACAGTCTACGCTTTGCTGAAGTTGGCTGTTGCTTGGTTACAAAGCTGCAAATGAGGCGGGAATTGAGCTTGGATTTATAAATGGTCCCCTCTTTTTCTTCAAGTCAAAATGATTGTAAACATTGCCATGAACATGAAGTCAAGTATTGGTGGCTTGACAGAGCGGGAGGGAATTAATACAAGGTGAAACTGCAAAGTGAACCACAGGGTATTTTATGTCACTAGTGAAGGAATGTGTGCTTCAGGATGCTGCCGTACTCATATCACAAGAGTCCAGCAGACTTTTATGAGGAAGCAGCAGTTTCACAGTTTATGGCAAAAGCACCAGGCATCACCTGAAGCTGATGTGGTCATGCGATTACACTCCTGAAATGACTAGATTTTCAGAATTTGGCAACCGTAATGCCATAGACATGACAGCTATCCTGTTTCAGTGATGATATTGAGAATTGTCAGTTGTAAAATTCACAGTTAACATTATTCCTTCTATAAGACCTACTTGTAAAGCAGCAAATTTGAAGTGATCTTTTAAATCACTCCTAGTAACTAAATTATATGAAATAGTTTTAATGTATTGGCCTTTTATTGTTTAATGATTTCTTGTGTCATATTATTTAATTTTCTTTTCATATTACTATTCATTTTATATATATTTCCATTAAAAAACACAAATAGTTTGATCAGTGCTGTTGTACATAAACAGCAAGGAATAATTTCATCATGCTGTCACATTTTTTTCTTCAGGTTTTCTACAAGAAAGAGTTTAATGTACTGGTGGTTAAATACAGTTCATTAGAAAGAGTTCAACTGCATACTGAACAAACACGTTACATGATGTACAAAACTCACCATGGCAGCTGGAGTGAGAAACCATCCATGCTGTAACCATCTTGACATGGCCTCTTTGAAGCCTCTCAGTGATGTGATGATGATTGACATTCTGAAAGTGACACTTTAATGCTACTTGAGAAACACATTGTATCATGCTGTCGTTATTATCACTCCGCTTCACTGCTCTCTGGCTCATATGTGAAACATCTCACATCATATTTATATTGCATGAAAATGTGGGGAGCCAAAGCAGTATTTTGTTTGTTTGAAAGTTGGTCTTGACTTTTTTTTTTTTTTTTTTTACCATCAATTTACCATCTTGGGCATATTAAAGTGACATTTTCATTATTCTATTTTGAATGACAGTACTTTTGGTTATAAAGGATGGCTCACTTGAACATAATAATCTGTTGGCCGCTGTAGGTTTGAGTAACTTTCTGGACATAACATCTATCTACAGATGTAATGATTCACATTCTCACAGTGACACTTTAATTCCACTTGACAAGCCTCTCCATTTACTGTCTTTGTTATTATTCACCCCCTCCACCTCACTTACTTTGGCTGATGTCTGAAATGGCCATCATCATCAGCCTGAGCTTGCCTACTGTTCTCACTGGAGTGAAAGAGTGTTACAAAGTGCCTGTGCAGACTAATAATACTGTGCTGTAAAAAAAAAAAAAAAAAAGAGCCACGTGCGTTCACCACATTTCATCTCGCCACCTCAGCAGAGGTATTTCAAGTGGGTGGAGGACTGCAGAATGATCCTTTAACCAAGCATTACTATGATAGTTCAAGTGATATCAGTTATATCGCCTGTCTTCACTCATGCATTTGAGCCACTAATGTTAAAAATACTAGAAAAAAGCATATTCTCAATGAAAGCCCTCACATCTTTTCAGAAATGGTTTATCCGACTATAAAACGTCCCCATTTAAGCAGGTTTCTTTCAGAATGAGAAATATGGTAGATCGTATATCAGTATATTTACATATCAGTGATGTGATATCTTCTGAATTGAGCAATGAACACAGAGAGGGAGAACAGCAATAATGCACTTTGTTCTCCCTTTTGCTCTAATGTTGCTGAGAAAATGTGGAAAAAAGGAAATAACTGAATTTTGTAATGACTGTGTGTAATGTAACAAGCTCCCTGTGTGAGACCAAGTTTCTGTGAAACCAAGTTAATAAGGAGTTTCTGTTTCTTGACTTTTTTTTCTCCTTTTCTTAGTTTTGATACTATTTCACCGTCCTTTGTTTAATGGATACTTTAAAATGTTTAATTTTTCTCTAAAATTACTAAACTATAGCCTCTTGTGATACTCTGTGGGTGAAATAAAACAATACACACATTCATATTAACTCAATAAACCATTCATGATTCAATGCAAAAACTGTCAGAAATATTATGTAGGATATTGAATGACATTACGGTGCTTCTGATAATAATGGATATTCTGCACCAACCCAGTCTCACATCAAAATGTGTAATAGCTATGTTGGTCTGCAACACAAAATGTATTAGTTTCATAATAATGGCTCTACAAATTGTGAGATGCCTACGTTTATTTTTTTTTGGCCTATTGTTTTCTATTGGCCTGCGTCCAAGTCACATGACAAATGTCAAGTTTTTGTCCGTGAAAAAAAAAAAAAAACACTCTTCCTTCCACAACATTCTTTTTATTCTCAGTGGAAAATACAGTTGATCCCATGTCTAAAGCCCCTTTTGTTGCTGAATTATAAGCCTTCAAACATGCACTGAGGTTAAGGTTCAAAGGTCAGTATTTCAAAGCAGGAGCCATGTAGAAGCTTCATACTGACATATGTTACTCTCCAGGCCGAGACCTTCAAAATGATGTACTTGATTTAGCTCCATGACAAAGTTTTAATTGCCTCATTTCAGGGACACAAACCATCCCAGGCTTAGTTTCAGAGAGCACTTTGAAAGACCAATATATAAAATGAAGCTTTTTGTTTGTTTGATTTTTCTTTTTTAGTGGAACTATTGACCAAAATTAGTCACCATCAGAGATTACAGGCTTGGAGGAAGGCCTGAAGTGCTTGGGTTAGGGCTAAGGCTGAAAAGACCAACTCATTCTTATTGCCAGGTCTTCAAATACCAACACATGCATAAACTACTATTTACTCAGCCCTGCAGATTTTTTGTATCTTCATGATTCTTGGTTTTGTGATTTTATGTCAGCATGACATAGTCCATTCAATCAGAATCTGTTTTATTAGCCAATGCAAGCATACAAAGAATGGAAATATGAACGGTGCTATGGACAAAGAAATGAAGTGTCTAATATATATGAAGGTGACAAGAGCAAAAATTAAATGTGACATGCATAAATAATTAAATTATGTAACAGTGAAGGCAACGCACAATCTAAAGTCCAATTTGATGAAATATATGAAAGTGACAAGTGCAGAGATTAAATGAGGGATGTGAAATGTAAAGTCCAGTTGGATAACCTCATTTTCATCCCAATTATATGGCCATGGTACAGGATTTGATGCACACATACACACACATGCGCGCGCACACACACACACACACACACACACACACACACACACAACGATGAAGTGCTTTATTAGATGACGTGCCTCAATATTAATTGAGGAAGACCCTATGTTTTAAGAAAGATGATTTCATATTAATCTTCAGCCTCATATTCTCAGCCACATATTCTTGGAAATATAAAATTAAATGAGCAACTTCACATTTTACAATCATAGGTCATAAAACGCCTTTTCTTAAGTCTTGTATATCAGAGATAGTGGGATTTGGATTTGGGTTGTGGCCGACTGGCTGCAATTTGAAATGGAATGAAGCCCACCAACAGCAGACAACCCAAAACAGTAGTCAAACGTGCCATGTCCACCCACAACACAATGCTTTTCCATAGCCTACCACTATCAAAAACTGACAAAAAAACTTTATTTCTCAGAATTGAAGGAGAAATAATTAAAACTGATGGCGTAATAACTGACAAACTAAACATCATATACATTCACTGAATGAAGATTATGAAAATAGAATGCACATTTTCTCGCTAAAATTGTCATCAGATTGCATTTTAATGCCACAACTATCTTAGAATATTGCATTTTCCACTGAGAACAAGAGGTTGGCAGTTTTTTAATTTTTTTTTATTTGCAGACAGAAACGTGACAGTCATGTGACATGGACGGATGTGGGTTTAATAGAAAAGAATAGGCCGAAAAAACGTAGGCATCTCACAATTTTAGAGCCATTATTGCAAAACTAATACGTTTTGCACCGTGGACCAATGTAGCTATTACACATTTTGATGTGAAACTGGGTTGTCTGCACCCACTCAATTTCCCTGGGTATCAATACGAGGTGATAATGAGAAAATCTTTCTTGGAAGCAGTAAGGTTATAGAGTGCATGCATACATACACTCACCGAGTACTTTATTGGGAACACCTGTGCAATCTAATGCAATCCAATCCAACAGCTCTGCCATTAATTCTACTTTTACGAAGCTTATACATTTTAAGTTTTTATTGACATTGTCAGAATGGTGATAATTCATGTTTATTATTGAGGTTGTAGTGGGTGGTGGTGGTGTACTGGAGTGCATTATATTGAAAAGTGTTCCTAATATTTGGTCCACCACATTAACATACATGGGGTGTCAAATTATTGCTTGGTGAGTGTATACAGTATGTGGTATAGATATATACATATAAATAGATAGATTGTAAAATAAATAAATAAAGCCTAAATGCTGCATCACTTTTTTACAGTTTCAACATCAAAAGCCACAGCTCTAATTCCCAGTGAGTCAATTTAACACCACAATTTTTCATGCATGCTGAATTCCCCCAAAACATGTAGCCTTACGCTCCCTTAAACAGCTGCAGCCTAATTCCATAATGTGCACGCTAGTGGTGGTGCTGGACAGGAAAGACATGCCAGTTTGTAAAATAATCATCTATTGATGGACATGATCATTATGAAAATTAATACTTGTCATTTTTTTCCAGCCTGCCTGAATGTCCTGTTATTACAGTGTGATTGGCACATTTTTTAATTAAGGTTTTACCACAGTTTCTTTCAGTTTGGAAAACACCTCAGGTATTTCCATCACACAAAGGTGAAGATGCTTGTGACCTAAACAACAGTGGTTATATCTATGCAGTCCTGTCTTTTCTGGTCAACTCAAACTATGTGCCTTTATAGAAGAAAATGATATCCGTCAACCACAACAGTCAGGCTTTGGAATTTTGTTGAATAAGCTACATTCCATGCGTTGTTGTGATTCTGCTTACAGTTGGTTCAAATCATATCTTTCTGGTATATTTCAAGCTGTTGTTATGGATGGCTTTACATCAAACCTTGAGTCCTACAAATTACATTTATATAGTACTAATTTGTTTTAAATTTCTGACCAGCAAGGTTTTCTTTTTTTTTTTTTGAGTGAGGTTAATGCTATATTTAATCACTGCACCGACTTCATAAAGAGGTTGTTGGGGTGGATGGTGGGCAAACAAATCATAGGACTTTGACACCAGAGGCTGTGTGTTGTTAGGCTTAGGTAATGAAAGCACTTTGGTTAAGAAGTGTCTCATGCTTCATGTCACTGTTGACTTTGTCAGTATTAAACCATGATCTTGTCCCCATCCCTAACCCATTGCTGTAAATATTAAATGTTTAACATGATAGAGATTCTCAGTGACCTTAAGGGCAATATAGGCTAAAACCTCACGTATGATTCTGGCATTGTTTGTTTTGATTCGTGATTATATTACAACCAGGATGTAAAGTCCACTGAGATATACTGTAGAATCTAATTCTTTTTATTGGTATACTGAAGCAGAACTGCTCTAAACAACCACATCAGAGATATCTCAAATGGTTTAGACATTTAAGATTGATTTGTTTTTTCACTCTAGGAGGCAACAAGAGAGGGTTGGTGTTAACTGTATGACATAAGGGGCTGTGCACACTGGAAACACCCAGTGGAACACAATCCCTGGCAATCTGATACAAGGCAGGACCCTAGCTTGTCATGCAGAGCATAGCTACAGTGAGTCATGACACAGAGACAGGTTCTCTTTCTGAAGGCCCGGGCCTTTCGTCTCATCCTAGCACAGCCATTTGGGTTACTGCATAAATCACCTCTAAGTCGCCTTAAGTCCAAATCCTCATGAGCTTTGAATGGCGTCTAGCAGTAGGACTGTGGGATTGCTGAAAATTGAATTTTAGTTCTGCGGATTTACTTATTGTTGGGGGTAATCATTCATGGATTTGGTTTGGTCTCAGTTGCTTTTTTATTTGCAGTAGAGATAGAGGGATTGTATATATGCATACCATTAGAGGGTTATAATGGGCCACTGAAGGCAGGTTTTGCAAATTGGATGTGACTTGTATTATGCTTCAGAAGCATTTCAATTCATGCAGTAAGCAGTAAGGATGATCGTCAGTGGTAGCCATTTGATTTGAATATTTCCAAGGGTCATTTGTTTATTCCATAAATTAAAGAATGAACCTTGAAGAATCAAGGATATTAGCAGTAATGTTTTCTGAAATGTGGTGAAATATAACACTGGAAAAATGCTTGGAAGTTACCTGATGAGCCATTTATAATATAAAATGATGATTTATCACATCATCAAACACCTACACAACAAAGCATGCAATGATGGCATGCCTTTCTCTGTGCAACAGCATGCTGTCAGGGAAACAAATTGCTATTAGCATAATAATTCAGTGAACTGTCATACAGGAGACATAGGGGATATGTTGGCAGATAACTGTTCACTGGCTGGTGTGTGCCCATTGGCAAGGCCTTTAAACTGACTGGGGCAGGGCGGCCATCAATAATTCAATGGGCGTGCCAGTGCAAAGGTAAACAATGGCTGTAATTAGGGGAGGTCTGCACTGTGGACAGGGAGATTAATGAAAGGGCAGTCATTTCCACTGGTGCCCAGAGACAAGAGGTCTTTCACATTGATGGAAGCGCTGCCAAACTAAGCACAACCATGCTGAGTGTGTGTGTGTGTCTTTAAGTGTGTATTTGCACATGTCTACCTGTATATGTTTGGATAACAGAAAAAAAGAGACAAAAGAGAGGCAGAGAAATAGAAAAGACATTAAGGCATACCGTGTATGTGGGTCTAGAAAGCAACAGTCTACGTTTCTACATTTCTATCAGCATCTTCAAGGGCATGCATACAGATGTTAGGTATTAATTTCCATTACAAAAATAAAAATAAAAAAATCCCTTCAATACCAAGTACCTGTTGTGTTTCTATAACGGTGCGTCTTTCAAATACTACAATCTTAGGCTTAGGCTTAGCTTCAAGTCACACAGGTCTGTATTTCTACTAAGGGTGTGCCCGAATACAAATATGCTATTCAGCAAAGCAGAAATAGTGGTTCTTTTTTTTTGTTTGTTTGTTTGTTTTTTTTAACGAATATCTGTTTCATACAAATATTTTAAAAATTATTTGTTTTCAGGAAGAAAAAAAGACCATGTCAAATACCAGTGCGCAAGTCGCTTACATCGCTATCTCAGTCTCTCTCCTTTGCTCCACAGTTACATCAGCAGGTCTCAATGAAGGGAGACACATCCACATCCATCCACACATGTCCTTATTTGGATATCAGTCCTGGAGTTGGGGGTGTTCCCCAGAGATAAAGCTGAGCTACTGACACACACAAAGTGCTCCAAAAGGACTCTCCATAACCTGTTGTTCCCCTTGTCCTTTCCACAAAGTTAGGTTGTAAAAAATACGCAATAAATGAAAAGTGCAAAGCAATAATCGCTTTTGAAGTTCCTCCCTACACATTACATGCTGTGCTGTCTCTTTGTTATGGGTGTATAAATTGGTAGAGGTCTGTCTGCAATGAGGTGATGAGTAAAGTTTTAGCTCAGTAGTCAGCGTAGTCGTCTGTGATCTGGGAGACTCAACTTCGAGACCTAGTGCAGGACCTCCTTTGTAAGGTAGTTTATTCATGAACACTTATTGTAACACTTTAATTTTCTAAAATGAAAAACATAATAAAAACAAAAAACAGGATTCTTAAGCCTCTTTTACACTTCTATTCAAATACAAATAATTTTGCCTCAACAAATACAGATAAAGATACAAATACTGGGCCCTCTGCACATCCCTAATTTATACATTCATGTATTATTATGAACTGTAGATACTGTAATACAGAGATGCATGAGTTTCTTAACATGTCACAGCTTGCCATTATTCTGACATTTACATCCTCTCTTAGTATCACTGCAACAAGTGAACAGGAGACTTTTATCTTGCAATTATGTATCAAAAGCACCCAGTAAACATTTCATGTAACATATTAGATGTTTTAATGGAAGAGTAACAACTATGTAAGCTGTTAACTGCAGTAATATGACTGTATAAGCAGCTGACCTAATCCTTTTTTAATTAGATCATATCTTACTGTGATATAAAGAAAAACAAAATAGTGTGTGAGTAATTATATCTCAAATACAAACTCATATAACAAGCTATGTGTTGTTCTTCAACACTGCTCCAGTGTTTGTTTGTTTTTTTTGGGTTTTTTTTTTATCATCCAGTAACAGTGTATACCCTCTGAACTACATCTGCAACAGTGGAGAAAATGAAGGAGATTTAATTTGATCTGCAGACTGAACTTTAGTTTAACACAGAGCATACCAGTCAGGGTCTCTGCACAAAAATTTCAAGTTTAATAATGTAATTATACGTATGTATACATCATAAGAGTAAGTTTAAGTAAGTAATAGTAAAGTTACTTTTCAATAAATTTTTTATGTATTGAAAAGTAGTGTAGTAATTGTGTTTAACTAAAACTGTTTAAGCTGGTCTGAGGTCTGTTGCAGGTTGTACTCAAGATGAAGAAAAAATCAATTACATGTACATTAGAAACAATTCTTCAAGTTAGATTTTTCATAACCACTTGAATTTTAAAAGAGTTGTTGTTGACTGTATAAACTCTGACCATAGCAGGTTATCACTAGGAAATACTTTTCAAAAACTTTTTAAAAAGGCTTTACAGAAAACATTATTAGCATGCTGACTTTTTCATGCAATATGCTTTAGACATTGTATATGTAGTTTTTTATGCATTGTGAACGTGTGCATTATTTTATTGTATTTATTTTTCTTTTTGAAGGATAAAGATTATTATTATTCGTTTAAGTTCTTTACAGCTGGAAGTTATTGCATTGATTTTTTTTCTTTTGTTTTACTCACTTCCTACCTTCTGTTACATTGTTAGACTCCTCTTGACTCTGCTGGGATTCAATCCCACGTTTCCATGTCCTCGTGTAATTCCAGAGGCAGTGTGCTTAACCGTTCGACTGTCTTTAGTGCTGACGAACACACAGCACTAAAGACAAAGAATGATAAACAGAATGAAAAAGCAATCTGCAGAAAATTCACATCTGTGGATCTGCAGTTATCTCAGAATTTAGAGCACTTTGCCCTCATTATTTAAAATGATGTTTATTTAAACAGAACCATGTTTTTGTTTGCCCTGCTGAATCAGTCAGCAAGATCATCCTCCTTATGACATTGGCTCTATTCACTAAGACCTTTATCAAACTGAAAACATGGCTGGCCAAGCAACCACTTCAAGCTCAGGTCACTCCAGCAGAAACATGTGCCTTTAGGGAGATTAGGTGATAGAGGATTATGTGAGAATTATAATACACTATGATCCTTGCAAAAAAAAAAATGTCAGTGAGTGACCAGCAATTATGAAGTATGATGATACTTGACCTTATAAGTCATTATAAAATGCATTTTAATGCATTATGATTATTGTTATACAGCATTATGAATATTTATGAGTGCTTATAAATATAACTAACAGTGCTATAACCAGATTATAACGTATGATGTATGTCATAGAATGTCATAGAATGTGTTGCCCAGTATTTGTATTTGTATCTATATTTGTTGAGACAGCAAAATTATTTATATTTGTATTTGTATTTGAATAAAAGTGGAAATAGTCAAATCCAGCTTTTATTTTTATTATGCTTTTAATTTTAGGATGTTAAAGTGTTAAAATAAGTGTTTATGAATGATTATCTCACAAAGCAGATGACAACACTGACTACTGAGTTAAAACTTTGCTCATTGCTACTGCGCGTATAGACCTCTAGGTATTTATCACTCATAACAGAGACAGCACAGTGTGTAGTGAAGAACTTCAAAAGCAATTCTTGCTTTGCACTTTTCATTTATTGCCTAATTTTTACAACCTAACTTTGTTGAAAGGTGAAGGGGAACAACAGGTTATGGGGAGTCCCTTGTAAGCACTTCACTTGTCAGTAGGTCAGCTTTATCTCTGGCGAACACCCCCAACTCCAAGAGTGATGTCCAAATTAGGAAATGTGCGTCATGCAGCAGGTTGATGTGACTCCCCTTGTTGAGACCTGCTGATAGACGTAACAGCGGAGCAGAGGAGAGAGACTGAGATAGCGATGTAACCAACCTGCATGCTGGTATTTGACATGTTTTTTTCTTCTTGAAAACAAACCATTTTAAAAATATTTGTATGAAACAAATGTTCATAAAAAAACCTACTAGTTGTGCTTTGCCAAATAACCTATTTGTATTCGGCACACCTCTAGTATGTTTCACTTAAAGTTTACATTACTTTTGGTCATTTCCAAATTTAAACTACTGTTTTATTATGACCATTGATTTCCTTGTTTTATTTCCCCCTCTTATTCATGTAAGGACGTCAGTGAGAGTCTGTACTGTGAAAGTCATCATCATGAAGACAACACAGCACCTTGATTAAAGGCTTTTATTAGCAGAGATTATTAGGTATTTTGTAGGCTTATTAGGTATTTTGTAGGCTTAATCACATGTATTTGGACAATTTTACCTTGAAGTGAGGGTTTGTTGCCTGTACCTCCAATATTAAACTAATCTAATTTTTCCACATCTTTTATGAAAACATATCTTTTACGGAATATTTATTATTATCCATTATTTATAATTCAACTGTGTCAATACAGGGTTTTATTAAAATCAGCAGCTGTCTTAATACTGTAGCAGCTCTAGGACACCGACATTCTAATGTATGAACTATGCTGGGGTTGCATCTCACAAGTAGAATTTTCGTAGCAGCAAGCCGGAAAAACAAGGTCCTTCTTTTGATATCCCAGATAGCAAATTGCTGTGGCCCAGATCGGGCCCACACCCGACACTTTTGGCACTTTCATCCGGCCCACATACCACGTGGCATGATGGTACTTGGGCGGTCCGCCCCTGTTTCCCAGATCTGGGCCACAAGCAAGCCATATGTCACCCAAGAACAAACCAGATAAACCAGAACTGGCCCACATCCAGGAAACACATACCTGAGAGCACCGCATCTGTACCAAAAAAGGCCCACATTTTATTTAGGATATTTGGGCCATATTTGCTATTTTACATGTGGGCCATTTCGGGCTCACATCCATTTTGGCCAGAAGAAGGCCAGCTGTGCCGCATCATTGCCTGAAGTGGCCCACTTCTGTATGCTATCTGGGCAGCTTGATAGATTAATCATTCAGCAACACAGTGCTTGGTAAAAAAAAAAGGAATATGAATCCCAAAATCATCTGATGATATATTGGTGTACACCACAAATAATG
Organism: Thunnus albacares; assembly: GCF_914725855.1. NCBI lineage: Eukaryota > Metazoa > Chordata > Actinopteri > Scombriformes > Scombridae > Thunnus > Thunnus albacares. The sequence continues at coordinate 22,216,693 of NC_058123.1, forward strand.
AACATCTGAACAATCAAACAAACATGTGTCAGTCGATTTTTTTCTTACAAAAGGTAGCAAATGGAAATAATCTCTTAACTAACAACATCTGCGAGCTACATAACATCTATGAATCATTTTATACTGTAATAATTGTTGATTATGATTGTAAGAAGTTAAAGACATATTGCACCATATTCTTTATGAATGTGTATCCTATCCTATATGTAAAGTATTTTAATTAACTCCTAAATGTAAAATTTATCTGAACGTTAGACTGTTGATGTGTAGATATCTGTCAAGTTTCTATGAATTGTAAAGCGGAAGAAAGGGTGGGTTGGACTGTGTGGGTGGATAAATGCATTTTTTTCCCTTTTTTTCTTTCTTTTTCATTTGCATTGCTATATTTTTTCCCTGCAATTATCTGTCAGTCGATTAATATACAGTATGCTTGCTATACTATTACGCTTCCATTCTGTAAAAATATAAAGATGGCCTTTTGACTTCATAGACATAGCAAACATGGAACACTGGGCTGCTAACATGCACCATGCAAAAACAGAAGATATTTCATATGGGAATTACTACTATGAAATCTAATATGAAATCTTTAATGTAGATGACACATGTCTGCTCGTCCACAGGGTCCACAGTAGGAGGGAGGGGTTGATGAGAGATAAAGGGAGGGATACGGGGAGATGAAGGGTGGGGTGGGGCTGCAAAACACACCATTTATTTCTAGATTTTTCAGTCTTATTTTGATTAATGCATGGACATTTGTGATTACATTCATTTACTTTCTCTGTGGTCTATCAAACTTGTAACCCCAGGACAGCCACAGTGGAAATTCTAAGCAAATACTTCTATTTTGCCATCTTTTTCATTTATGCTTCATATTACATGGCGTAAAAATAGTTAAATAAGTAAAGGAACTCAGTGAAGCTCTTAATAGTAAATGCAGGCACACACACCCAAACGCTATTTTGGGAAACGTGCGACGAACCTTAAGAGCATACGTATAAATGCTCTTGGAATTCATTTCCATTAACTAGCCAGATGAGTTGTATTGTTTGGTCCTTGTGTTTTGATATGCGATGTTATGAGGTGATATGCTTATCAGAGCACAGCCAGTGAATGTTCCAGTTAAATCCCCACCTGGGAATTTGAGCATTAAAATATGCAGGTTACACCCTTAAAACATCTAAAAGCACTCAATAAAGACAAAAGCTGCATCTTGAATAAAGATTCTGATGAGAAAACACAGGTGATGATCTTATGGCTTTGCACCAGTTTGGACTCTAACTTCTCTTAATCAGCTGTTTACATATGTGAAAAAATGCTTTGTGATGACAAGCACACATCTGAAACTCAAATGCTCACTTTCCAACATTTAATTTCGATCATATTTGTGCGTGTGTGAACACAGGCTCATGTGCTTTTCGATCTTCTTGTGTGCTGTTTGAGAATAATTCATTTTTACACTGACCTTCACATTAGAGATTACGGTCTATATCCATGTGGTTTCTGCTAAAGTTTCACCAGAGTCATGCTAATCCTGTCACACTCAGCTAAGTCACTGAAAGCCATGTGTGTGAGTTTGTGTGTGTTTATACATCTGTTTGTGCGTGCCTGTGTCTCTGTGCATGTGCATGAAAAGTCCAATAGCACTGATTTAAGCAGGATTTAAAACGCCAAATCTTAGCTTCTGAAAAAACAATGCGTTGTGCGCCGCCACCTGTCAAACGTCACACTGGAGGGAGGCCCTCAAATCTGCCATGGCCGCTCTCGTTGCGGTTGAACTCCCAGCCGTAGGGACAGAAGGACAAAAACGGAAAGAGGCTCACGAACAAAGCCAGTACATGTATATCCCATGATGCCCTCATGTCGAACCTGCCCTGGCTGCATTTCCTCCAACCCCCTCCCTCCCCCCGGCAATCATTCATCATGCCGTCACCGACAGAGCGAGGGGAAGCACAGCTCATGTATCTCTGCTGTACAGCAGCTTCCTGGAACAGGCGCGGAGGCCACTGCATAATCAGCTGGTTCTTTTATGCCCAAAATACCTCATCTGCATTAACTTCATCGCAGCTGATTTATCTTATCTCCACTGAATTGATTTACTGTGAATCACCAGGATTGGACCACTGATATAATCTGGTTCATGTTTACAAAATAAGCTACATGCACACAATGCCTGAAGTGAAACATTCAGCGGATTGCAAGAATACTTCAGCGGATTGTCTTAATAGGAAGAAGAGTCTGCCCGCTGAAAGCATTTGTTTATAAAATCTTTCTTTGCATATATTTTGAAATCTAATATTTAGGTCACCTGCATTGACAGCATTTAAATGTGGATTTATTTAGTGCAAGCAGTTACGCCGCTGAATTGTTACAACAAACAGAGTGATCTAAATAATACATAATCCCTTATCTTAATTGTGTGGGAGTACATATTTTACATTTAAATTTGAGTCACTGCAGTTCGGAGCTGGATGTTTAATGAAACCCACAGGGTCTAGTTTACAAAGAATAAAACCTAGTTCCAGATACAACTGTGTTTGCAACTGAATATCATATATGGACAGGGTTTGATATATTTGTGACACCAACCTGAGATGGTTTTTGTTTAGGACAGGGCTTGTTTGTATTGTTAGAAGCCATGTAGTTATTTCCAGCTACACTGATCTGCCTCTGCAGCCCTGCGAGTAAAGATATGCCACTGACAACACTTTGTATTTTTCTCTTTTTAATCAGCTTTTATTGCTTTTAAATTGGTGCATATTTTCAGCCGATGTGCTGCTTTAAACATAACTTTAAGATTTATCTATATTTTCACTCTCTTCCTGTGCCACTTTGTGTGTTTGTTGGTATTTTAAGCTGCATCCCTGTCTTAAGCTGTTCCTGCTAAAGCGATGTGTCAAGCCTTCTTCCCACACTCAGCAGGTTGTTGTTCTTCTTGATAGCTCACCAACAGGCATATTACCAGCCCCGGTTGTTATTGTCACTGATGTACAGCCCCAAGACATTGCCTTCCTCTGTTCACAGTTCCTCAGAGTGTTATGTGTCATGTAATAAGAGTGTACACCTTTTGTCCAAGCAGGGTCTGCAGGGACCCTGGAGGTAAGGGTGGCGGTAGTGGTGGTGGGGGGGTGATGTGAGATTGAGGCAGCACGTCTGGTCGCTGTCCCTGGGAGACGAATGGGCCGTGGTCTCCCCCTGACGTCCCCAGACATCCCCAGATGTTCCCGGACCTCATGCGGCCAGAGTAGTTGACAGGCCCGAGAGACGCAGAGTCACAGCATGATTAATCACCACACACGCTGTAGCATGCAGCTCGGCTCCCGCTGGCCCCCTGCCGAATAACTGGCCACTGCACTGCAAAACATTCCCCTCTACAAAGCAAAATATTGACTTATGTAGAGATATATGCAAAAAAAATATGCCTGTGTGGTAAGCAAAGATTTGTTGGAACCAGGATAAAAATCATGCCACTAACAACACTATCTGAAATAAAAGTAGTAAACCAGACTTGAAATAGCAAAACTTTCATTCAGAATCTATGTGCTTAAAACAATAAAATTATATATCTTTTATTTCAGCTTGAAATAAGACATGAACTCTTCTGTGTTTTATAACACTGAGAAGCTTCACCAGGAAATAGTACTGGCAAACAAATGAATGAATAAATATTTTTTACTGCGACCTTTTAGAGATTGGGTCCAACAACTGACACAAGCTCTCATTTTCTCTCGCCTACTCAGCTTTTATGTTAACAAACTAACTGGCAGTGATGACAATGAAAACAAAACAACTTTAAACAGTATTATAAAGTCATTCGAACACTGTTTGACAAATAGGGGTGGTGATTGACTCACACATGATTTTCCCTCAGTGTACAATACTATATGCAGTACATACTGTATGCACTCACTGCTGAGATTCATTACTGCAAACCTGTATACTTGACTTGACCTGACTCGACATGCCAGGCTGCTACAGTACCTATATGCCAAAGACTACTGAAGATATCACCTGGGGGTTACAAAGCTCTCCAGATTTCTTCATGTACCAGAGGCAGACAGTAGTAAGAGTTTGTTAGCTGGATAGACTACTTATTGTGCATGCCAGTGCCAATGTAAACATGTAAGTTATTTCTTACTTTCCCTATTGTCATGATACAGTACAACATACATACATGTTGGTAGATTCTTGTAAAGGGAGGGATAGTAAAACGTTACTTGCTTTATTTTCCTGTTAGCATTTCACTTTTGCAGTGAAGATAGAGTGCATAATCCCTGATACTCAAAAATTTGAAAAAGTTGAAAGTTTGATATATTTAGAGGCTAAGACCGGGTGTATATCAGGGCAACCTAAGATACCATCCACCCTTCAACACATACCCCTCTCATATAGGAGTGCACCTAACAGCTATATCCTCTTAAAATAAGACTGTCTCAACTTGTTTCAAGAATTTTCTACAATACAATACTAATGGGACAACCTGCCCTGAGTAAGGTCAAGTCAATTTTATTACTATAGCCCAATATCACAATAGTCCATTATATAAATAATATATCTTATTTATTTGAGGAATGTAGACACTTTGTTTTTAGTGTTGTCTCTATTCATTTATGGTATTTTGTGTATTCTCTGTTCTGTTGCATCATGAGCTCACCAAAGCAGGTAACTTTTGTTATAATGGCAATGTGTCAGTTTTGCAGTGAAGAGTATTTCTGGCTAACTAATTTAACAACATTTTAGAAACAGAAAAAAGGTGAGAAAAAGGTGGGTTTGCTTTTTTCCTTCCTTCCTTCTTTCCTTCCTTTCTTTCTTTCTTTCTTTCTTTCTTTCTTTCTTTCTTTCTTTTCTTTTCCACTTTCCAACTTGTTTATTGTCAGCTCTATCTATTACTATTGTAGATAGAATATCTTCTTTAGAAAAATCAAAACCAGCACCAAAGAGGGATTGTGTCCTGTGCGTTGTAATGCAAATGGATTGTATGACATTTTTTATTCTTGGATAAGAAAAAAACCCCATCTATATTAAAATATTACAACTTTCTAGAACTGCCCTTTTTTGCAGTGAGCGCATTATGTTTTTAACTGCACAGCGCAACAGCCACAATCTGAGACATTTGATGATAGAATCAGACCTCTACAGTATGCATTTTTATGCTCTCTCGATGCTCCTAGCTTTCCCACATCCCCTTCAAACATGTGTGGGTGGTTTAAGCTGCCATTCTATTTCGAGGGGCAGTTAGGGGTCACGGAAAAGTAGCAGAGCAGTATAGAAGCTTTAAAAAGTATGAGTGCACGTGGTTGGTTTAATACCATTCGCCCATACCCTGTTGGACAATAATTTGAGCTTGGTAAACTAATTACTTTCTTCTGGCTTATTGAACCTTGCTCATCACAACTACTAGCATTTGTCAGGATTCACTTACAGGGAGCAACTTTAGACAAAATCTGAAGAGATATGAAATACATTTTTACAATTCATAACCATTAAAACCTTTATTCAATTCAATGCACTCAGAAGTTTTGCTGCTACAACCTTGGCATGACCAGAAGCTTAGGGCTGTTAACGTCAGCATCTGGCAGTGCGTGGAAGCGTCCTGGAAGGAGCCGCTGAAAAAGAAGTCACCGATGGTGGGATTAGTTTCCTTCCTGAGAGTGCAGGGCCACATGGAGACAGGCTGTTCCAGTGTGCTCCCCTTGGAAGAAGCCCTCACAGCCCTCCTGATTCTTCACTTGGCTGACTAAATGGTGAGCAGGAAGCCACAGCCTCCGCTGATGCAGGACAGAGGCATGCTGGAATGTTTTGACAAAATATTCTGGCTGGACGCGCAGCTTGCTGTGCAGCTGGCTGTGCAGCTGGCCGTGCAGTGAACAATCTGGGTGTGTTGGGTGTTGCGGTGGCAAATACACCATTGGACACCCCCTCCATAGCAGAACAGGCTAATTTTCAGGGCCGCATCATCGGTCAAATTAACAATCTAGTTCTGGGTGTCGCTACTGCCGCAGGGCGAGTGATGTTGCTTGTCACAGTGTGCTCACATCACATATGGCTGGGACTCAAGCCCTACAGAGGAAGGACAGAGAGGACCTCCTGGGAGCTCGCATAGCTCTGGACAGGCTTTTCGGGTCCATCTCCTCTGTGACTCAGCGCTTCAAGAGGCAGGAAGAGGAGAAGGCACAGCTGAGCCATCATCTGCTGCTTGCACCTTCTTCAAAGGAGGAGAGGTCTAAGGGAGGGCAGAGCACCATCAGCCCCCACTGCCACAGCCACCTCCCACACCACCTTGACGGAGACACTGCAGCAGCAGCCTCCTGCAACCGCAGAGTGGCCCAGGCTGGAGCAAGGAGTGCCAAAAGACCCCTGCAGAAGCTGGTTTATGTGCGGGAAAAGTCATACCTGCATACACAGCTCACCACTTGGCTCTATGATGACGCGGCCAGCGGCATCATTTCCTCCTTATAGAGTAATGCCCCAGGCCTGCTCATTGACCAAGGAGAGAGACACTGAGCTTGTTCTGCTCCCCTTCAGTTATTTCTGTGGGAAATACAGAGGGTGACAGACGCACTGACACAAAATCTGGTGATGCGTTCAAGGACCGCTCTATCAGCTTGGCCCTTTTGATACTGGCCCCCCATGGGCCAATCTTCCGTTCATGGAAGGTTTGTTGGTGGAGAAGTCAGTCTGCTGCTGGGGATATTCTGGGTTGTTCACTCCAGTTCTACTGTGTTCCTCCTCCATTCTTGGGCATCAAGGGGATACATTTAGGCTGAGTGACCAGGGTGTGAGGGTCCTCTTTCACTTAGACGACCTCATTGTCATGGCCAGGTCCAGAGAATGAGCCATTTTCTATGCAGCCAGGTTGGTGCCGCACTTAACCCAGTTAGGTTTTGCCATCAACTGGAAGAAAAGCACCCCCAAGCCATGCCAGCAGGCAGAGTATCTGGGAGTCATGCTTGACTCAGATTCAGATTCAGATTCAGACAACTTTATTTATCCCAGAAGGGCAATTCAGTTTCACAGCCTACCCAGTTGACATAAATAAAATAAATACAAATTGGTCTAGCAGCAGCATTCAAACATACACATCAAAATGTCAATGACAACAGGTCAACGTATGGTATAAGAACAAGAGCAGTGGATGGCACATATGGGCATATGAGGCGTCAGGTGATAACAAGTTTACAAGTTTACACGTTCACAGGGACAGGCCTATATTTCACTACTACTGTTGGCATTTAGCAGCCTGATAGCAGAAGGAATTAAATAATTTGAATAGCAGTTAGTTGCCCTAGCGCTGGCCTGAGGGCATTTAAAAGAATTCACCAGAAAGAATATGGTCAGATTGACTAATGATACCGTTTGCTCTCTGGACCACATGTTTCTTCCAGAGGGAGCACAGGTCTTTCTGCTGGACTCCAGTGATCTTGGAGCAGACTTTAACAATGCTGTTTAGACTATTCTTGTCCTTCACAGACAGTCCATTGAACCAGCATATGAAAGAAAATGTTAAAAGGCTTTCAATAGAAGATTGATAAAAGTTGCATAAAATATTATCAGAGACCTCCAGTGGGAACTGCTGTTGGTGGTCCTAGTGAGAGTTCCCTATGACCCTCTGGTGCACTCCTCTCTAAAGGCGTTGTCATTCAAGACAGCTTTGCTGCTTACACTGACCTCAGCTAAGGGAGTTAGTGACTTGTGCGCCCTGTCAGTCCAACCCAGCCATTTGCTGCTTCATAGTGACCAACACTGGTGCTACTCTCACACTGAACCCCTCCTTTCTTCCTAAGAACAAAAGGAGTTCATTTAGGTCGATAACTTTTCAGCTAGAGAACTTTTGTCCTCCAACCCATGGAGATGCTAGGGAGGTAAAACTGCACCTCTTATGCTTAGCATGTGCATTAGAATGTTTTATTGAATGCATGGCCCCCTTTCAGCGCACTGAACAGCTGTTCGTGTGCCATTGAAACGGGAGTGGCCGGTAAAGCTCAATCCAAGAAGCGCCTAACTAGTTTTCTTTGTGAGTCCATCCCCCAAGGTTACAGGCAGACAGGTAAGGACCCACCTGCCCCCCCACCCCCTGTGGTCTGGGTGCACTCCACACGTGGTGTGACAGCGTCTACAGCCTTATTCAGTGGGTTGAGTGTCAAGGACATATGCACAGCATCATCTTGGTCTATGACTTGTCCGTTCATAAGCCTCCAAGTCTTGGAGATGATGGTCTCCTTTTCAAGGTTCGTGCTTGCAGGTGCGACTCAGGACTGTTCATATTATTGGGCTGGGTTGGGCCCCCTACTGCTCTGCTTAAGCGGCTTGGTTTATAAACTAGCACGAGGGCTGTGGCAACTAACCTATAGCCGGTCGGGCTCAGTGAGGCAGTCTGATGACATGTTGCGGCAGCATTTTTAAAAAAACTAAGCACCATAACAATGTAAAGTATCACTTTTAGTGTCCCTATACATGTAATGTGGATGCATTTCCCTTTGCTTCAGAGAGAAAAGCTTCAGAGGCAGCAAGGATAATTCACTCAGTTCAGTCATTACTTAAATAATCCCTATTCTTATCAGGTTTTCTGTACATATAGAATTCTCTAGAGGATGTTTAATACCTTCAAAGTATTGTGAGATGATGGCATATCAGCTGACAAAACAAACAAGCCACTGAGAACATAATTGTACCTTTAATTGACAGTTCAGTGATGGCTCATTATCCCTTTATTGCGTTACGTAAATGTAAGAGGAGTTGTGCTGTAACTCTGAGAATTTCCACGGCCATTTGTTCCGCCAACTCAAACCAGAATCAATCAAATGCAAATGTTTCCTAATGCAGGATGGTGCTTTCAATCTAATGCTACTCTTTTGATCTTCAGAGGGTCATTCTGCAGCCCTGCCTTTGTTGGTAGAGAACTGGATGACCAATTTAGATGAAAAATAGAGTGCTTTGCTTTTTCATTAAGCATATGTTTAATGTTTAGAGTATTTTCCACAAGGCTCAGTCATAGAACAAGACAAGGGCAGTATCAGCTGTTGACCTGTAGTTCTATTATGTACTGAAGATGTACGAGTGTGCTCTTTGTTGTTGAGGTCAACCTCCTTAAGTCTTTGTTTTATTTCAGATCCAGCATCAAAGATCAGCCTGAAATGAAAGGATGTTGCTCACATCCACAGTGACAGTGGTTTCCTGTATGACCCCTTTTAAGTGTTGCAGATGAAAAATGGTAAATGTAGAGCAAACAAATTTAGCCTGTATTAGAATACGAATGTGCAAGTCAGCACAAAATGCATTCTATCCTGTCAGGTCACTTTAGTTGTTTGTTTGACGGATAAAAAGTCAACCTAACCCAGTTCCCGCTTGGGATGAGTGATCGGAAGATTTGTAGGTCACAGGCAGTGAAAAAGTGAATATGTCAGAGTGAAAGAGAGATAGACGAGGAGACAAGGATGTAACGGGAGTCCTGGTGTCCATTCAAACAATCCCGGAGCGATCCCAGATCCAGATCCCATGGCCCACATCTGATGAACTCATTTTAGATAGTGATGGCAGATTGTCTGCAAATACCTTTTTCTTTCAATTTGAACGATTTAGGAAGAGTGTATCTTTGAGGAAGCTGCTCTGACATGGAGGCAGGATATCCCTTCCCCCAAATGTTTAAAACCAACCAGAGGGAGAGATCACTATCATTTCAACCGTCTCAAAAGAGAGATGCTATCTACAGTCTAAAGAAAAATTGAAAACCTTGAAATGGAAAAAAAAAAAAACCCTCAGGATATCCATTTTCTATTAACTGTGTTTTTGTTTTACCTTGTTTAGATCTAGAGAGACCTTCGGCATTTCATACACTGTATCCTATCAGTTTGACCCTTTGAGAGTCCATATTATTGTGTTATATTTTTCTTTTTATTTATTATCACTTTTAATCAAAAGCTGTAATATAAAGAGAAAATCTGTTACACATGCTGATGTGAGTCATTAAAGCAGCATCTCATTTATGTCTGTTGATAAATGCCATTACTGGAGTTAAGTTATTCTCTTCTTTATAAACTATATTTTGTGATGTTGTGACACAGAAATTAATAGAAAATATTATCAAAGGAGCAGATTTTGTTCTGCAGTTGTGCTACTCAACTATTTATGAATTACCCTGCAATATTTTTTGCATTCCATGTGCATGTGTGTGCGTGCGCTTCTTGGTATAGCTGATCTGGCTATACCTGGTAAGCTGTTGGTGAGTCAGGTTACTGCTAATGATGCTATGGCTGTAACTGAGATTTTGACTTTAGCTTTGGGGATTTCTACAGCTCTGACAAATTAGTTTTTAATTGGTGTAACACTAACTGCATGCAAGAGTTGTGCAATGAATGAATGATTGTGTTGGCTGAGCTCTGTGGTGAGGCTCTTATTGAATTCCTGGAGTGTATTGGTAACATGTGTCATATAGATATGTGAAGGGTTCAAATAACAATTACCACCATAGCCAATAACCATAAACACAATCAGTTATTGCTTTATCCATAGCTGTAGCCAAAGGTGGTGGTGTCTGCTATTGCCAAAGCCTTGGCTTCCTCTGGAAAAATAAGAGGGATTGCAAAAAAGAATGGCAAAGTAATACAAGATGTTATGTGGGGTAGAGCAACAGTTCAGAAAAAAACAAAACAAAACAAAACAAAACAAAACTGATCTTTTGGGTGCAAGAGTTCTTTGCATTTTTTGTATTACATTTTCTGACTTGTTTGAATAACCAGAGAAAGAAGATTTTTACAACCTTGAACTGCTTTGACAGTAATACTTTGAGTGATTATCTGTAAAGGTACCCTCTGCCCACTGATAGGTTCCTCTATCATTTTTTCTTGTTTTTTTTTCTGATTTTGTGCCCGTACCAGCTTAAAAGTTTGTTAAATTCACCAACATATAAGTCAAGAATAAGTTTCCTCTGAAATGAGGATTCCCTGCATTTGGGGTGAAGACAATTATACTGAACAAACCAAAGATTTATGTGTAGAAAAACAGCAAAATTGACCAAATTGACCTTCAATTCCAGTCAGCAGACTGTTAACAGAATCTGATAAATGACACAACAGCCAAAGGTTTTTCATGACCTGCAGGCAACTTCATATAGCAGTTATCCTCATTTCCCTCCTTTGACATGTCACTCACACATACTGCGACATCTTTTCGGGGAGCTTGATCAATTTCACGGTACTCTGCTGAGTTCCCAGCGAGGAAGTGATTTTGAGAGGCTGTGATAGCATCGGGCGTCCCCTTCCTCACCCACGCTTGGGTTGACTAATCGGCCCTCCAGCTGCATCCAGCCAGATGAAGGGAACCCTGTTGACTCCTAATCTGTGTCGCCCGTGATCCGTTCCCCACCTCAGCAGCACATGCACTACTGGGTGCAGGAGAGAGAGGCAGGGAGTATCCGTTTGTTTTCTTCTTGTCATCGTGGAGGTTAATGGAAGCAGAGGCATGAATCGCTTGAGGAAACAGAAGACAGGATGTTTGGTTTCACTTTGTGCAAGCTCTCTTTTCCTCTGTCATCTCCCCCGCCTTCCTATTCCTACGACCCTTTTCTTTGTTTGTCTTTTTTGTCTGTCTCTGTTTGATTCCTGGATTTACATTTTTTATGTCTCTACCTTTGTTTCTTTCTCCCACTGACAAAAACACACAGAAAATAAGTAAACAATGAATTTTTGATTGTACATAGACATTTATTTTTGTACTAAACACATGTTAGAGTGATGAAAGAGCTACCTTTGAAAGACGCTGAACTTTTGTATGTTGTACGCTAGTATTCAGTGTATGAACTTGGACTGCTATAAGTGTGCTTGGTGGGGGAGGAGGCAGTTATTTAAGCAAGTCGTTGATGAATATGTCATAATCAGTTCCACTTAGTTGCACTAATTGACAAAGCATGTTTCCAATGTTCCACAGCGCCGTAATGAAAAGCTTGCAAGGTTGAGGTCCACATTATTTTTAGTCTTGCGCTGCAGATTAACCACTTAATCATGAATTAAGTATAAATGTGTAACATGTAAGACATCACAACATTCTCAAACATGGTTAATTTGCTTGATGCTTTTTCATTTGCGCTAAATTAACTCGTTTCCATCTGGTTCTTGTGTTTCGTCATTGTTTGCATTATTTCTACTCAACATCTAACACAACATGAATTTAATCACCTATAGTAACATTTTCCACACTGTAGAACTTAACAGAACCAAAAACACTTTCCCGTTGCATGGTCATTTTATTATTCATCTGATGAGAAAGCGTTGCACTATGACAGGAAATCATATCTAGCTATTAGAAGTTTGCAGGAGGAACTTTGCAAAGAAGCGGAATCTGAAAAGGAATCTGAAAAGAGCAAAACATTGAAAATGACACCCTAATCAAGGTTTCTACCTCTACATACCAATCACAAACCTGTTAGTAAGACAATTGGCAAGCTAATTTACAGCTATACATACTTCAGACTTAACATTGAGCCTCAAAACAACCTGAGCTGAGTAAAATGTAATGGAAAACATATTTTAGTCACAAAGATCTGTTTTTCATTCCAACCTTACCTTCAATATAAATCACACAGGGAATTGAAAAACTTGAAAAAGTTGACTAATAGAGTAGACCTTCCTGATCAAAGCTTTTAGAAATACACCTCTGTTAATTAAACTCGCATTTCTTCCTGTGAACAGATGCTAATTAAATCTCAAAAAAACACAAAGCTCCCTCAGTCAGGACCCAGAACCCAAATCCCCCTCGTGTAAGCCTGAAACTTCCAGTGCTAACAAATGTATCCACATTTCAGCTCATTAAATCTTAGAAAGACCTCAACCTCTCCTCCTATCCATCTCTCTCAGCTTTCTCGTTCTCTATCTATCTTTGTTTCAATTTTTCCCCAACCTACAATATTCTCCTCTTCTGTGTTCCTTAAGAGAGGAAGCTGATGGGAAAGTGTCCCATTACAATGTTTAACAAGGCCAAGGCGACAAAGCTGTGTAAGTACATCTTCAAACAAACTGGGAATAGAAAATGTATGAGAGAAAAAAAGGTTGCAATCTGAACTCATGAAGGACGTAGTGAACAGCAGGTCGGCGGGGTCTTTGGATGACAGCACAGCAGCCACTGGCTCAAATGCTTCCACTTAATGCATTTGGAGACACTGGAAAATATAATATAGTTTTCTATGAAGAAAAGAAGGTTGTCGTACACTTCTCTTACATTTAACACATTTATTGAATAATTACAGCAGCACATCTAACTTTTCAGGCTCTGTAGCTGCATCAGAGCATGAATTCTTGGTTAGAATTAAAATAAAATTAGATCAATTCAACATCTCCTCTGCACATATTTCTCCACATTCCTCCAAAGGCACTGATTTAATTTGAGAAGTGTTACCAACTATTAATGGTCAAATGGTAAATAAGTTGTATAGTTATATAGTTAAAAATAAAAGCATACAATCTACAGGAGAAAACAAAAACAACCTCTCTTATCACCATGGTGTGTGCATTGAGAAGCTGGCTGCCTCACGCCTCTGCCTGCACTGCTGCTGCTCTGCCTCCACCAGTCAGGATGGCTCTGATCAATGCTTGGTCTATGGCAAACAGGTCATTTGTCCTTAATGATTTCTTTTGCAGGGAAAGTATGGACTTTATGTTCCTGACTGAAACATGGCAGCGGAATATGGACTATTCTCATCTAATTGAACTTTGTCCTGCAGATTGCTCTTTTGTCAGTACACCCCGGCTGATAGGTCATGGTGGTGGACTTGCCGTAGTTTTTAGGAACAAGTTTACATGCCAGATGATAAGCACCGAGTCCTCCTGTTCTTTTGAATAGCAAATGTCTAGACTTGGTCAGCTAAACCCTATTTATTGTATTTTAATTTACAGACAACCAGGCCAAATCGGTTCCCTCTTATCAGATTTTGCTGATTTTTTTTATCATCTACCATAAAGCTGGACAGAGTCCTAATGGTTGGGGATTTTAATCTCCATATTGATAATACTATATGTAATATTGCCTCTGAATTTCTTAATCTCACCTCCTTCAATTTTATGCAACACATATCTGGCTCTATATACACAGAAGAGTACACTTCAGACCTACTTTTTACACATGGAATGGATATTGAACTTGTTGGCTCTAAGGACTTATTTGTCAGTGATCACAAATGTATTTAGTTTGATATTTATTTTAAATTGGAGTCTCAGCTTCCTTTGCCTATGAGACGCACCCATTTTATAAACGAGGCTGCAGCAATTAATTTCTCTATGATGTTTGACAGCAACATTGTTTTAAAGGATTGCAATGTGGAGACCTTAGTCCAATCATTTAACAGTCACTGCTCTTCTGTGCTGGATAATGTAGCTCCTCTCAAACTTAGAATCAGGACCCATGGATAAAAGAATCTATCCAGAGTTTTAGGCACAAATGACGGATGAATGAGCACTCGTGGAAAGCCATGAAGCTTGAAATACACAGGTTGCATCTCAAAGATCTTATGGCTATCCACAATGACATGGTGAAGGCTGAGAGATCTGCTTATTTCTCTAATCTAATATCTTTCAGCAAGAGAAATCCTAAAGTCCTGTTTAATACAATAAACAATATTGTCTCCACCCCAAATTTGCCAATTTTCTCTCATAGTGACTGCAATAGCTTTCTTCAATATTTTATAGATAAGGTTGTAAATGTTAGGGCAAACATCTCACCCTCATTCAGTCTACTATCTAGAGGTTCCTCTAATCCACCTTGGATTCCTTTTGTTTAGTCACTATAAATGATGTTACAGCCTTGTTAGGAAAAATGAAACCCTCTTCAACCCCACTAGATGTCCTACCAACCTCTCTGCTCTTAAAGCTTTTTAAATTCATTGGCCCTTGCTTTGTTAATATTATGAACTGCTCTCTTTTATCAATGTGTTCAACCTTTGTTGAAGAAACCTAACCTGGACCCCTCCCTGCCAGAGAACTATAGGCCTATTTCTAACCTCTCTCTCTTCTCTAAAATTTTAGTGATGGTTGTTGAAAAACAACTTGTTCAAACACTAGATTTGCACGAGGTGATTGACAAATTTCAGTCTGGTTTCTGTAAACTACACTCTACCGAAACGGCTCTCCTTAAGGTTTCAAATAACATCAATTTTCGTTTTATTGGTCCTTAGTGCAGCATTCGATACTGCTGACCACCACATATTAATCCATGGGCAGAAACACCTGGTGTGCATTTCTGGGACTGCATTAGAGTGGTACTCCTCTCTCACTGATAGGACTTTCTCAGTCTCTGTTGGTGAACCTATATTGGACATTGCTGCTTTGTCATGTGGTGTCCTCCAGGAATCAGTCCTGGGGCTTATTTTATCCTCCTTATACATGCTTCCACTAGAACAGATTTTCAGTAGTTTCAGCAACATCTCCTATCATTTGTATGCTGATGACATCCAGCCGTATTTTTCCTTCAAACCTGATGCGCTTGATAGATTGTCTGTATTGAACAACTGTTTAAATGCAATTTTGGAACTGGATGGCAAACAATTTCCTGCAGTTAAATGCAGATAAAGCTGAAGTCTTGATTATTGCTCCTGATAACCTTAACTCCGTGATCAGGCAGAACCTTGGTGCCTTATCCTCGTCTTCTCTAGTCTGTGTAATCTTGGTGTGATTTTTGACCAGTCCATGAGTTTTGATGCTTACATTAGGATGCTGGCTAAATCATGTTTCTTTCACTTAAGAAACATAGCCAAACTCTGTTGTGTCAAGAGCTGAAATGGAGGTGCTAATACATGTTTTTTATCTCTTCCCATCTAGACTACTGAAATTCTCTTTTTACCTGCCTTAATAAGTCTTCCTTGGACTGTTTACAAATTGTCCAAAATGATGCAGCTAGGCTTTTAACATGATCCAACAGATGGTCACATATTACACCTATTTTAGCTTCTCTGCACTGGCTTCCTGTTAATGTTAGAATTTATCTTAAAATCTCAGTGCACACTTATTGAGCCCTACATGAACAGGCTCTACATTATGTTGTAGACCTTTTGCACCCCCTCACCATGAGCCGAGCTCTTAGTTCCTCTAACCAGAGTCCTCTAAGTGTCCCTCGAACATGTTTTAAGACTCGGGGAGATTGTGCATTCCACTTGGCAGCACCTAAGCTTTGGAATAGTCTCCCGGTAAGTCTGAGGTCTCTGGACTCTGTGGACTTTTAAAAAGCAGTTAAAAACCCATCTGTTCAGACAGGCATTTGGGTAGCATGTGGTATTTTATATTCTAACTTTTGTTTTATGTCTGTTTTTTTCCCCCTGTGTGTTTTATCTGTTGTTTATCTTTGTTTTATTTATTTGACTGAGAAGCACTTTGTGACTTTTGTCTGTGAAAGGTGCTACATAAATAAACTTTACTTACTTACAATGTTTGATTAGAACTGACCCCTCAACATATTCTTAAAGCCCCTATATTAATATTCCAACACATTAACACTAATAATATATACAGTATTATTTAAAAAGATGTGCAAGTTTCTTATTAATCTAAAACAGCCTTTTATAATAGTAAGTAACCACTTTAAAATGTTTGGTGTACTGTGCAGAATCCACAAATGGTTAATGCATAATAAAATAAACGAGGTGCAGACAATGTCAGCATTGCTGCACACTAAACTCCCATGCTATGTTAACATTTAATGTATAAAGGCACAAAGTGTGGAAATATGGGTGTGAAACTCCATTAAATGACATGGGACAACTTTTCTCCTGAGTGTTGATCATAAAATCAGAATCCCATATTTCATAGTGATTAATGGAAATGTGTTTAATGTCTAGATGTGGTTACATGTGGGTCAGTCACTGTGAACAATATGTTTTAATAACTGTTTTAATTTCTGAATGATAGTATCAGCAAATCATCTCATCTGACAGAAAGATTAAAGCAAACCTATGTACTGATGTGGGATCCTTCTGTTCTTTCACTGGTCAGAACATCTCTATCTAAGCTCACTATGTCAGCGTGTAAAACTCAAAATTGCCTGACTGACTTCTTTCAAGTTGCTCTAATCCAGGCATTTCAAATGTCTGCCTCTGAATGACCAAATTCACACTTCCCTCTAAATTATTTTGCAGCCATACAAGGTTTCAGTGATTGACAATGGCATGGAATTAGTGCACTAGTTTTCTGGCATGGGAAATGCACTAATGTATGATTCACAGCTGAACAACACCATCCCTGTCTGTGCTTCACATTCTTTGCCACTTGTGAGAGACCATCAAAAGAACAATTAGTTGCAATTGCAATCCTATAGCACTGAAGTATTTTTGTTAGAGACTACAGACAACAGCTATTTCTTAGTTTGGTTGCCAACTGTGCTATATGATGGTTTGTCTTTACAAACTGTTTTGTTCGCAGAATGTCTAGCTAAATGATCCATGCATTTTGCATTTATATTATGAATAGTTCAAACTGTAGAGGACGGTGTTTTTACATTTTACAACCTTAATCTAATCACTTTACAACCCTAATCTGATTTAGAATATAATTGAATGACATCTGACTGAACAGTACCGGCCAATACAGCACATGCTTTTTGGGGAGGACCACTGAGCCCTAGAGGGTCAAAAATATAACAACACCTCAAGTATCTTTACAGTGTACAGCCCCTTTTGACGCAGCCTGTTCAAGGCTGGAATGATGCACCTTTATTCTGCTTCTCTGTTCTGTATAAAAGGTACAGACATGGAGTAGGGGGACAGAATTTTCATCTAGAAATGACGCTGCTCTTGTGAGGTGGTCAAATCATTCTAATGTGTGTGTTCACATCGTAACATGATACACAGAACCAAGTCCAACAATATTTCATCCAGAAAAGCTCTTGTGAGCCGCTCACTAACCCTCTCTACCGCATACTGTTTGGTGGCATGCTGGAAAGGCAAACAAACAAGCAAACAAAGGGGAAAATTAACCAAACTGTGCTTGCAAATCTATACAGTATGTAACATGTGTTACAAATGAGCTGTTGGTCGCGTAAATGCTTTGGCATTCCTTACAGATCAGAACTAGCATACATGACATGAAAACTGTGCTAACTGATGAAGAACAGATATATGCAGACAACTGTGTAGACTCTAGCTCCACAACATACAAACACAACTTTAAATTTGAAAAACACCTCTGGACTTTTTACTTACTTTGTACTAAACCATTTTCCAGCCACCATTTCCTGCAGAGTGGATAAATCCTGTTGATATTTCTGTTTAGATGTTTAGTACTGCACTGGCCACAGGCCGACACGATGAGATCATGATGGCATTTACATAGCAAGAGTAAACATGCATGTTACAACTATAACACGTTACATTTAAGGCGACTCTCCCCTAAGTAAAATTTCTCATATTTGCTGTACTGCAAAATTAAGACATGATATTGTAAACGTAAGGTTAAACATCAGTTTACTGTGTTTTGTTGAACATTGCCTGTTTGCATATGTTTAGTGATGCAGTGTTTGGGTGATATTGTAGTGTCAGCCGCTTGGCGGCGCTGTTCAGACAGTGGGTAGAGTTTTGAGGGAAGAGAAGGAGAAAAAAGGATGAGAAGTGTGTGATGACTTGACTGAGCTGTGTCTTTGAACGTGACTAAAGTTATGAGGAGAACCCAGAACGTATTGGACTGATTTATTCCCTCACTCACACCCACGTCGCTTACAATATTATAAAACTGCTATGGTACACAATGTATAGTCACACTTCTTCTTGCTCCTTGAAAAGTGTTCTTATTTAACTAAGTGAACCTCTGCTCCTACAGCTTGGTTTCTGATTTATAGGCAGACTATTTCAACTCAGGAAAATCAGTCTATTGCAACAGTGAAAAGATAGGGTGAAATGTGATCTAGATGTGTGCATAGATTCAAATAAAAGTGATAAGCTCCTTAATCATTATAGGCAATCAAATGTACCATAATGCTTTTTTTCATAGATGAGCTTTATTTTTCCATAACTCGCATCAGTCGGATGTTGTGTTGTGTTGTTTGTGTCATCAAATGTCACTGCTGTACTGCAAATTTTGCAGAACAGTGACTTTTCAGTTGATGTTTTCACCCTCAATTAAATCCCTCTATTAAACTGAGCTAAGTATAATTATGATCAGTGTTTAAATTGAAGATGTCTACTTGATAATAACATATAATTACCTATCTGTTCCTTCGCCTTTAACACATTTAATGCAGTTTCCTGTACTGGAGTTGTTACTAAATGAAGCAAGGAGGTTTTAATCAAGGAGGGGGAAAAAAACCTGTGGGGTGGACAAATGAGATTATCAGCAATAAGGAAGGCATCACACAGTGTGAAACTGCAGTTTTTTTAACACTAAATAATTTGGTGTAAAGAAATTTCTTTCTTTTTTCATCCTTGATGGTCAACAGTGTTAACAGCACACTCACTGTTCCAGTTTGATATAAGCTGGTTACACCTCCACTGTAAATTCCCAAAATTAACCACAAGAATAAGAATTGGATATGTTTTCCTGACTTATTGGATAGCAACTGCATGACAGACATGACATGAATGCATGATTTAATAGGCAAATACTGGGATGAAACTGCCCCACGCACACATTCACCTTTTTTGTTTATTATTGTGTGCATATTTTTATTGCATTTTTTTTTTACTTGACTGAGAGATAACAAGAATCCCAATACTCTTGTACACCTGTACCTGAGCAAATGGCAAATAAAATCTTGAATCTTGAATGTGGGACATTTATAAAGTGATTTGATGCAATCAATAAAATTAGAGCCCACATTAAATCTATGTAAAACAAACAAACAAAAAACAAACAAACAAAAAAAAAACTCCATTCAACCCTGTCAAAAGCCTTCTCCGCATCTGAACACAGAAGCAGAGAAGGCCTCTGACAGGTGTCCAAATAATTTAATGCATTCAAGACTCTATATTGTCAGAAGCATACCTTCCTTTTATAAAGCCTGACTGGTCCAGATTAATTAATTTAGGCAAAATAGATTCAAGTCTTTTTGTTAATAACTTCGTGGTCTGGGAGTCAATAAAGCCACTACGTCGGCTTCATTTGCTAAAAGTTGAATTGCTCCTTTTAAATGTTTTTCCTCTCTCTATTCAAGGATACTTCATTAACAACTATCCTTTGGCAAAATTATGCAGGAACATAAATGTCCATGGTATGTACTGTATACTTTTAATATTTTTATACTTTATGGTTGTTTATGGACTGTCAAGTGCAAGTGTCTGCAGCATCCATTTATATTGGAGGTTTATAGACATTCTTATTCAGCATAATGAGCACAGGGTAATTAATCATGGAAATAACTGCAATGGCTAAATGATGGTCTATCAAGCTCCAGGCTTGTTTTGTCTAGATACTGTAACTGTAATCAACATTTGCACAGAAACACATGGGCAGAAAATCAAACCATTCTCTGTTCATTTTTTCTGTCATCTGTAACCTCAATACTAATAGAAATGCAACTTGAGGGATCACCATGAAGACAGATGTGAACAGATAACTCAGAAAAGTGTCCATTTTTCTTGAGTGAGTGTCAGCATTTAGGCATTTTATCAGCAAATTTAATATGCTTTGGGGGTAAAAGCACATTGAGATACATCTAATGAAGTTAGTGTGACTACAACATCATGTAATTATCTAATCATCTTTTTATCTATTATTTTTATCGATCTTATATCTCTTAGTTACTGTTAACAGATTTTTATTAGCAAACAACTAAAGTTTCTCCACCAACTCTTGAACCATTTTTACCTTTATTCTTGGTTGCACTTTTTTTTCCGTATGAATACAAAACATTAAAAAAAAGTGTTCAGATTAAAAGTCACACAATGAAGAAACTGTGAATTTTTCAATGAGAATGTGGAAGCTGGCAGCACAACCGGCAGTCACTTTATGCCCACAGTTTTTAATTAAGATGTGAGTGAGTGTGCAGTGATTGCCTTTGTGATATGGGTGTGCAGAAACATCATTTCCTTTGAGAAGCTCCTCAAAGACTCTGGTAACTCATGACTGGATTTTTGGCAGTGCTCTTTTTCAATTCCTTCCCTTTTCTGCCCTTTCAGAGGTACTATAACTGCAGTGACAGTCACTCCTGTAGGCAAACTGCAGGGTGACTTTTGAAGTGGGCCTCTCTCTTAATTTGTCGTGGAGTTTAGCCCGGGGAGGGTTGTGCGGGTGCTACATGGAGTATAAAAACCGAAAAAGAGGTCCTGAATGTCCATGTGAGATATTCTATGAAATACAGAAACATGAGAAAAGAAGATGGGTGGGGGGAAGGACAACAGGGGACAAAATCCATTTGTTGAAAGAGAGCAGTGCAGGATATCTGGGCAGGGAATCAATAGGATAAGAGGTTATTAGCTGAGAAATGTCACTTGAAACATCGATCATCATCTTCATCGACTGCAGGGACATGTAGACTCACAGGGTCAAAGCAGCTTATCAGTCAGCACTGATGGCAAACTATACAGTGAGGAATAGATGAAGAAGATGAGAGGTTTACATAAACTCATAAAAACGTACACACGAATAGCCTTGTGTGCACAAGAGACAAGTTACGAGCTTAAGGTTGTTATTTATCAAAGGGAATTCAGTTGATCGAAGCTGCATTAATCTATACAGAGATGGAAGAGGTATGTTTACGTTGTATATAAAATACTTTAGTAAACATACTTTTTACTTGCAAAAATGATGGGTCAAAGTCATTCCAAATTATACTTAACCAAACCAACCAAGTATTATCAGCAAAATGTACTGTGCTCAATCAGAGTTTTATACTGCAATAATATTGGATCATTGTATTATCTGGACAAGGTGGAGCTAATTTGAATTACTTTACATACTGTTGGGTAGTTGAATCTAAAAAAAAACAAACAAACAAAAAAAAAAAAACATCACATTTTAGTACCTCACATGCTTTAAGATCTTAAGTAAGTTTATTTTATTACTCCACAACACTGAATATATACTTATTAAGTATAGACAAAACAACAGACAGTCCATAAAACAGTTTGACTGAGTTCAGCAAAATTAAGAAAAATAAATAAAAAAATAAATAAAGGTTAAAAAAAAAATCTGAAATATACAACAAAACCAAAACAGACAAGACAATAAAAAGGAACAGCTCCCCTCCACTGTGATGCTGTGCAAGTATTAACCACACCTCAATCCTCAAATGCCTAAAATGCATAAAAAATATTTTATTTATGCAAAAACAATGGCAAATTATAGTTTTAGTCTTTTATTCAAACACTTAACACCACCAACATTTCCTTTTTCCTGACAAGGACCTCCTAATAATGACTCTTGTCTTACAAAGGCAAAGGCAAACGCAGCATGTTATTGCTATTGTGCCACACTTTAAAAGTGCATGTAAAAAATGGGACTTAAGAAACCAGAGACCACAGTTTGCGTCCTGTTTCTTACCAACAGTCAACATTGCTTTCTTTTAACCCCAATGAAAATCTCCTCCTTGAACGAATAATTTTGGTCCCCTAAACATAATCATACTTAAACCATAGAGGCATTAAGGTCAAAGAGTTGTTTTGGAAGGGTCAAAGCAGCTTATCAGTCAGCACTGATGGCAAACTATACAGTGAGGAATAGATGAAGAAGATGAGAGGTTTACATATACTCATAAAAACGTACACACGAATAGCCTTGTGTGCACAAGAGACAAGTTACGAGCTTAAGGTTGTTATTTATCAAAGGGAATTCAGTTGATCGAAGCTGCATTAATCTATACAGAGATGGAAGAGGTATGTTTACGTTGTATATAAAATATTTTAGTAAACATACTTTTTACTTGCAAAAATGACAGGTCAAAGTCATTCCAAATTTGAAACAAAGTACCTATAAATATACTTTTTCCTTACTTCACTACAAGTACAAACACTGTATCAAAATAATTTTTTTATTGACATTATTCTAATGTTATATCACCCACGTTTCACCTGCTCTCAAAATCCAAAAATGTAAAATCCAAAAAAGGGAATATACAGTAAATAATTAATTTGGACATGCAAATTTTACTGGTAGTAAGTTGACTCTGAAATTACTCAATATTAAAATCTTTTAATTACAAATTTGTGTTTTGCTCTTCAGCATGTTGATAAGC
This sequence comes from Thunnus albacares, assembly GCF_914725855.1. NCBI lineage: Eukaryota > Metazoa > Chordata > Actinopteri > Scombriformes > Scombridae > Thunnus > Thunnus albacares. Next base: position 22,239,826 of record NC_058123.1, read on the forward strand.
TCTGATAAGCAGTGATGATGAACAATAATAATAATAATAAACTTTTATTTGTATAGCCTGTTTCCAAAACAAGGTTTACAAGGTGCTTTACAGGATAAAAACAACAAACAACAGTAATCATGAAAGTTTTAATCATAAAAACAATAATAACAATCAAATAAATAAAATAAAAATCTAGAAACAGTAATAAAACATAAAAAAGTAAAACACTTGGTGTGGGAAAGGTAAGATGGGAGGATCGAAGCGAGGCTAGACTATAAAAGTGTGTTTTAATAAAAGACTTAAATGAAGATAGACTTTACCCTCCTGATCTCCTCTGGGCGTTTGTTCAAAAGTCTGGGGGGCCTGATGGCAAACACTTTGTTTTTAGTCTGGATTTAGGAACCATCAGGAAAGCAGCATTTGAGGAGCTCAGAGCATATGACGGCATATAGGGAGTTAAAATTTCAGAAATTTAGCTTGGGGCCAAACCAATCTGGGTTTTAAAAGTGATAAATAAGATTTAAAATCAACTCTGAAACTAACAGGCAGCCAGTATAAAGATGAAAGGATAGGTGAAATGTGCTCTTGTTTTATGGTACCTGTTAAAATCCTAGCAGCCACACTTTGGAATAATTGTTGAAAAGAGAGAGACCTTTTTCCATACACCGCTTACAAACTGTCCAAAATGCTTCTGATAGGCTTTTAACACGATCCAGCAGATGGTCACATATTACACCTATTTTAACCTCACTGCACTGGCTTCCAGTAAATTTTAGAATTCATTTTAAAATTTTGGTGCTCACTTATAGAGCCCTACATGGCCAAGCTCCCCAGTACATTACGGACCCTCTCCACCCTTACACCACCAGCCGAGCTCTTAGGTCCTCCACCCAGGGCTTTCTAAGTGTACCCCGCACACATTTTAAGACCCGGGGTGATCATGCTTTCCAGTCGGCAGCTCCTAAGCTTTGGAACAGTCTTCCAACTAGCTTAAGGGCCTTGGAAACTGTTGACTCTTTTAAAAAGTAGCTAAAAACCCATCTGTTCAGACAGGCATTTGGATAGTTTGTGGTATTCTATCTGATGTCTTTGTTTTTATTTATATTGATGCCTTTGATTTTATTTCTTTGACTATGAAGCACTATGTGACTGGTGTTTGTGAAAGGTGCTATATAAATAAACTTTACTTACTTACTTACTTACTTACTTTTGCTGCAGATGCAGAAAAGGGAGTTGCAATAATCTAGCTGCGATGAAATAAAAGCATGAATGACTGTTTCAAGGTTTTTGGTAGACGAAAATAGCTTAATTTTAGAGATTTTCCTAAATTAAAAAAGGCATGACTTTATAATGTATTTGATGTGGCTGTTCAAAGTGAGGTTGCTGTCAAATAACAAGGTTTCCACACTGTGGAGTAATAATACGAGAGTATGAACATGGTATGTTTGTAATTTGAGTGTGTGAGTAGTCGGTGCCAACTAGAAATGTCTCAGTCTTTTCTGAGTTGAGTTGTAGGAAATTTTGAGCCTTCCATTTACGACTATCCTCGAGACAGTTTATAGGTGAAGAAATTTCATTGAAGTTACTGGAGTCACAGCTGAGGTAAACCTTGGTATCATCTGCGTAAAAATGGAAATTGATGTTGTGTGATCTAATGAGATGTCCCAAAGGCAGCATTTAGATGGTGAACAGAATCAGGCCAAGTACCAAACCCTGAGTAACCCCACAATGCATCCTAGAGGTGGAAGACCTAGACTCAGCAATACCAATACAGAAAGTCCTGTCTGTAAGGTACAACTTAAACCATTCAAGGGCCATGCCACTGATGCCCACCCATTGCTGGGACAAGAGGATGGTGTGATCAACTGTGTCAGACGCTGCACTGAGATCTAGGAAAACTAAAATGGAGGGACGTCCAGCATCAGAAGCTAAAAGCAAATCTTATGAAGGACAGTTTATGTACTGTGGTGAGCCCTGAAAGCTGATTGGAAAGATTCAAACATACAGAGTTCTCATTCATAAAGGCTAAAAGTTGATTTGCGATAATCTTCTCCAGGACTTTGGCTAAAAAAGGAAGTTTTAGAGATACTGTAAGTCTAAAATTGTTGAAATCATTTGAATTAAGGTTTCTTTAAACAGGGGTTGAACAAAAACAATGGGACACAGTACCAGAAGAAAAGGAGCTATTTAAAATGCACAGTATAAAAGGACAAATTGTGCTAAAATCTTATTTAAAAAATCAAAGGGGGGGGGTTGTCCAGCGGACAGGAGGAGGGTTTCATTTTGTTGACAATTTCCAACAGTGTAGGTTGAGAGACAAGGTTGAAGACATAGAGACAAGTATAAGAGGCCTAGCTGGGAAACAAACTGACAGGGGATCTACGGGTGAGGTAATACTCTAATGAATAAGGGGGATCTTTTGAGTAAAAAAGTTTAAAAACTCATTGCAGGTTTCAAGAATAGCATCTACAGAAGGGATAGGGGGAGTATCAGTGCACCTTGGGATTAGAAATATTCAGTTCAATGAGATGGGAAAAGTAGGCATGTCTAGAGTTTTTATCCTCAATATTAAAAAGCTTCATCAGAGCCTTAAGGTCCTTCTGGTGGCCAGGGAGTTTTGATGCCTCCCACCGATGCTCTGCTTTACGACATTTATGTTTTATAGTACAAATTTTTTCATTTATCCATGGCTAGGACATGTGGTTAGTTTTCCTGGTTTTAAATGGTGCGATTTAATCAGGGATGGAATTGCAGATGATACTGAATTTATTTTCAGTTTAGATGTTCATCCACTGATAATAAGGGCTCTGTCTCACAAAGGATAATGTTAAAAGCTTTACTGAAAATATCGGCAAGGGTAGAATTAAAAACTCTAGACCATAACTATGTATTTGAGCACAGTTCAACCACAGACCATCCACAATCAACCAATGGACAACCAAAGCTTTGTTCGATATTTCCTGGCAAAGATGCAAGTGGCAGCCTGTAATCTAATTTCCAACTTAGGTATGTTGTTAGCAGTTTTCTCACATTCCTGCCTCCGCATATGGTGCAGGGAAATCTATAACTCATCCCATAAATGGAACTGGCATGTTTTGTACGATACAGTCTTGTGTTGGATTTTAGCACCATCCTCCGGGTGTTCAGCTCATCCATTCAATCACAAGTAGTGTTAGTGTACAGACGGGAAAAGAGGAGAAGAGATAAGGAGAACATGATTGGAGGAAAATGTTGCAGGCGCATTTCATTTATACGTTACTTAAATGAAAGAGTGCATTAGATGAATGAAAGGAGCATGGGAGATAGTGATAAGAGGGAGACAAGAGGGGAGCATTTCCTGAGGATCATTAGAAAGAAGAAAGTGTACAGGGATTCATTAGCATGAGGCATGGAGGGGGGGTCCCAGTCTTGATAAATCGTCCTGAGGAGTTACCATGAAAACAACTGTTTTACAAGTGATGAAGGAAGATAGCCGAAACAAAACTTGAATTCTGTAGACAATTAAAAGTTTTGTTGTTTTTTTTTTGTTTGTTTGTTTTTGTTTTTTGTCCATGCTCACATACACACAGACACACAAAGAGAAAGACACAGTAGACTACACGAGGTCCTTCTCCAAGGCCCAGTCAATCCATCAGAGGCAGAAGTGTGCCATGGGACGGGGCAGTGCCAGTCACCTTGGACACGGGATGTAGGCTGGTTTCACGGCACACTGGACATTAATGCTCCTCCCTTGCTAGAGGTCAATAACTCGATACACTCAATCACATGCACGGGCATGTGTGCATGCACGAACACACACTCAGGGGCTCTGCACAGCCATCATCACGTTCACCTTTAGATTCAGAGGCAGGAGCAAAGGAGTGATATGGATGGCTGGAGTGGGAAAATCACTTTTTAATGGGCAGCCGTGAGTTTCTGTATACAGTCCACAATTTAATCACACAGTGTAAAGCTACATCTAATTGTAATCTTCCCTATGAGCATTGTTTCCCATGCACTGAGGTGGTGTTGCCTTCACTGTTGCTAAATATTGTGACCCATATTACTGCAGAGTAATCCATTCTTAGATTATGATGTGCAAAGCCAGCCAAGCGGGGTGCTTTAATCAAAGCAAGTGATCCATTTCCTGCACCATCCATCTGACACGCCAGCAAATCATGCTTCAGCAATCCCCCCCAAAAAAACACGCCAAGAAATGGTAAATGTGATGATGAAAAGATGTCCAGACATTGAAAGGGGTTTCGAAAAAAAAGACAGTGAGGACAATGATTTTGGTTTGCAACCCAGACCAGCTGGTAAAGTTCGTCTGTCAGAAGTGAACAAGCACTTCAGTTGGAATAAAAATGTTGTCCTTATTAAGAATGAATCAGTAAGAATGACTAATAAAATGATTCTACCCTGTGATCATCACCATGCAAAATAACCCTCTTGAAAAATAAATGAACAAAAAAGAAAAAATCAATAATTGAAACAAGCACATTCCACAAAATACGCTTAAAAAACAATAATTTGCTGCTTGAGATAACCTCAGACGGGACTCTCCTCAATACATTTGTTTGATTGTTCATATGTTAGTGTATTGCTTTATACAGTGCAGTATGCTTCAAGAAACATTGTAGAGCCCTTTGAGAATATGCTCTCATACAAAAGGCAGCGCAGCACAAGTCACACAAATGAGTTTTATGTTGATGTGTTACAGACAGACAGGAGAAAAGCTTTGAGATTTTCTATCACTTCAGTGATAGATTTTGTTCAGCAATTCTATCACACCAAGGTACTCCTACACGGTGGAGTTGTGAAAGGATCAAAAAAGGCCAAATCACAAATAAACTTTTTTTTTTACCCCTGTGGTATCTAGCTATGCAGATAGTTTCAGTTTTATGTGCTGAGCTTTTGTCTCTAAACTGTCAGCCTAATACAGGAGCAGTGAATAGAATTCAATTCATGCTGCTGAAAGCATTGAAAATCCAACATTGGGCTGGATTAGTTTTCTGGTTGAAAGTAGTTTTTTTATGAAATCTGTTCACAGCTAGGTCTGGGTTATCCACAGTGAAAAAGGACATTGCTTTTTGAAAGACAAACTGCTGCTGCAGAGTTTCTCAAATGTTATTTTTCAATGCTGTGAGCACTACAATCATTCTTTTTATTGGGATGGGAGCAGAAGTTTGGGTGGCAGATATTTTGGTAACACTTTACAATATGCTACACTTAACTGTGAATACTTGCAGAGGAATGAGGTAGAAAATAATACTTCCTGAATAACTCCTATAGTTCCTTAATAACTCTGAATCAAGGAATATATATAATGACGGGAATAATTAAGGAGAAATACTTAAAAGCTACTAATCTCTCATAACTTCATGATTATCTCACCATTACTTACACTTTTTGTGCATCCCGCAAGTAAAGTAAAGCATAATCCTGCAAAACTAACAAGCACTAACTGGGAAATTCACATTTAGTTCCTAAATAACAAACCATAAACAGCAAGATTCTCAAAATCATAGTCAGAGCACAATACATTACACATCTATTCACATCCATGTTTTATTCTTATTCAAGAATGACTCATGGTCAGTATGTAGATAATCATTACATAATTATTCATAAAGATCTCCAAATCTGTCCTCTGGCTACTCATCATTATCTACTACAGAATACGGTCTTTTATTCAGTTATTCAGTGACTACTTATTAGCCGTTCATCAATCATCATGTCATTCCTCACTTGTTCCTTGGTAATACTCACTATTTTGTATTAAGAAGTGTGATGTCTTAAAACCACTGCAAATAAAATGCCCACATTGTCTTTTTATAATGTGTTTTTTTTATGGTGTGGGTGAACTGATCCTTTCTGGCCTCCATATTTTAAAACGCACTCAAGTATGAAACCCCTGACCCTTCCCTCCCCCTACTCTCCATTCAAACAGCTACAAAACACTAGCACACTTAACAAAAGATGCATAGCCTCAGTGTGCTGGCTTTGGCCTGTTGAATTTCTCATCTAAAACAGCAAAACATGCTCCTTATAGTTTTCCAATAGTGAGTAAAACCTGTCCTTGTTCTGTTGTTCTCACCAATAAAAGGCAGTAATCTATAAGCCTGGTAGGCTGGATCTAGGAAAGGTGCCATCCTGAGACAGATTATACAGCGCTAACAGGATTGGCATAGGTGGATGAGACCAGGGAGGAAAATAATAAAAGAAAGGGGCCTGCTATTGATCGTGCTCCTTTCAGACAGGTTCTGTTTTTCATTGGGCTTCTTGAGTGCTTGTTAGTGGTGCATTTATATGAGGGCATCGTGGACATGCATCTATCCAGTCTCTTCTAAGGCGACAAATGGGCTTAGCTAATCAGTTATTAATCAGTGTCTTTACGTTTCATCCAGTGGTTGTGGGAAGATACTTTTGCATTAATTGCATTATTACAAAATCCATAAAAAAGCAAAAACAACTCATAATAAGGTTCAATAATGTATGTGCAAAAACACACACATATTTTTTAAAACAAGCTTAAGCTTTTGACACAGACATGCAGAAATGCGTTATGTAAAGTGTGTCTGCCAGTCATTGATTGGCAGATAGCACCAGATGTGGAGCACAACATACACATAGGAACCCAACCCACATTAGCCTTGTTCAATGTATACAACAGCACAATCTGCCATACAAAATTATCACATATCACAGATGTTACAAGTGCTATTGCATAAAAGAACCCTACCTCTGACAAACATGTCTGCTAAACGATGTGTTCATAAACAATTACAATTACATGTGCAAATATGTCTTGCAGGAAATGTAACTGCAGGAAAAAAAAAATTGCTGAACTATGATGAAATGTATTTAATGTACATTTTTTTCAACAAATGAATATGAATGAATAATGTGAAAGATGGACAAAAAGACAAATTAATTACAGATTTAATACAAAGTTTTGTGCTCAGAAGTTGATTTAGCCTAATTTAACATTATTAAGTGAGGTGGATATGAATGTAAGTTGGTTGTCATTTGTGTTGCTATTGGAAGTAATGAGTAAATTCCAGGATTAATATTGGCAGTCAACAATCTAAATCTTTCGCCAGATGTTCACTAAAGAAATATCACTTTGTTATCCGACATTTTAGCTTCTCCTTCCCAGATAAACTGAGACATTGATTTGTATTTTAGTGAACAAGTGAGTGAATCCAGCTTGTAAATGACTCACTGCTCTGCAGTGGAGAGAACAGGTAGTTATGGCTAGGTGAGCAGGAACGACGGGGAGTGAGTGATTCTGTTCAAACAGCAAGAGTTTGGAAATGACAACTGGATTTACTGAGGAGAGTCAGTCTGTTGTGTTACTGCAGAGCAGAGTGACACTGTGGACACTGAGAGCCTACCCCACTAATCTCTGATAGACAAGAACAATGCGTGGAACACAATACCTGTACATAACAAAGATGGCAACATCTGTAGCCTCAAAATGCTTAGAAAACATAACAATTCTGACATAAACACATGACAAAGAGGAGACTAAAATTACATTGATGAAAACTAGGTGTCTTTAAATGTTTTCAGTTTTTGTTGACTAAAGCTAACAAAAATCAAATGACTAAAATTTGACTAAAACTAATACACATTTCCTTCAAAAGACTAAATCAAAATCAGGTGCCAAAATTAACACTGCTTCAAGTATGGAATGTATTGACTTCTTCAATGTAACTAAAACCACAATCTTTTGTTACCTTAAGTATTTAAGTTCAGGTAAAATGTAGTCACAATGTAGAAACATGTTAAGTTTGGTTTTCATAAATTAAAACTTTGGGATTTTCCATGTTTAAAAGATCTGGTGTGCTGTCACGTCATTTTACTAAAGACACTAATTGCACTGGAAACATTGCTTCCAGCTCCATATAATAAGCATTAAATCCCACAAGGCCCTGCTAGAAATGCCGCTAGTGTGGAAATTCCATTTTCTGTCTATGGAGATGTCTTCAACCAGAAATGGATGACACAGTTTTTCTCTTTTCTATCAATGGAAGCTTCAGATGTTGTATAGATCCACCTACAAAAGCTGGCTTCCAGCCCAGGTTCATCATGTTGCTTGTACTGGGCTCTCAGCTTGCCTTCTAAGTCCACCCAGCAGGCAAGTGGGGTTCCAGCTGAGATCAGAAGACCACCCTGGATCTCAATGGAAGTGTAATCCCACCTCCTTCACTTTTCATCCATTGCAACAATTAGAGCTGATAGCAGTGAGAGGTTTAACAAATACAGCTGCAATTCACCTCCACCTTATCAACACTGTGGAGGGGGAAGTGGATTTTTTTGTTGGAGTCAAGGCATCTTCGGTGTAGACATGTTGGAATACAGAAACATGCAAATTAAAAGATAGTAATTTCCTTAGACTGTAGTCTAGATAATCTTCAAAGTGTCTGCATTTCCTTTTGGATTTTTAGTTGCTTTAGTCTCTCTTTAAGACCAAATGGAAATTATGTTTTGGATTATGTTTTGAGGCGGCTGTGGCTCAATAGGTTGAGCGGGTCGTCCACTAGTCAGAAGATTGGCGGTTCGATTCCTGGCTCCTCCAGTCTGCATGTCAAAGTGTCCTTGAGGAAGATACTGAACCCCAAATTGAATGTGTGTGAATGGTTAGTTTCTTCTGATGAGCAGCTTGGGACCTTGCATGATAGCCTCTGTACCTGTTCAGTGTATGAATGTGTGTGAATGGGTGAACGTGACTCGTAGTGTAAAAGCACTTTGAATGGTCGGAAGACTAAAAAGGCACTATACAAGTACAGTACATTTACCATTTACCATTACCATTTAAGAGATGATGTCAATCGATGTTGATGAAGTACTCTGGCAACTCCTTTATTTGGATAATTTCATAAGTAATCAAGTTTGCTTTAACCACTAAGCCACTGGCTAAGAATGGGGATTTTGTTCCATCCCCTTGGTTTTGGCAAACATAATTCTCCTATCGACACACTGCATAAACAAGTTGTCACTCAAGTCAGCAGTCATTGCAAATTAGATTCTCTCTGGCTTAATTTAATGTGTGGGATGCTTTATGGCCAGTTACATTTAAATTCTCATCAGAGCCCCCTGAGGTGTTGAACCTAGAGAGAAAAACATTTCAAACTATTCATTTTTTAAGAGGACCATACTTTTACGGATTGATTTAGCAAGATCTTGGATCTGAGTGGATTACCATACACTCAGAGGATGACAATCATCTAGAATGAAATGAGCCTGGGTTACAAAAGCATTTTTTTCAGCTCTGTCAAAGGAGTCATACTGAGCTACTGCATATCTATGTGGGGTTTTCAGCAATGTGGAAAGATAAAAGTCAGCCTCAGAATTTTGCAGGAATTACCAGCCAAAAGATGAGCTTGATAATTGCTATGGAAACCAGGGTTGAATTTAAAAAAAGAAACCTCTTTTTACTTTCTAGTGCAGTAATGCTCCACCCTTCTTATTTGAACTTCATACTCCTCCACTTGTACCTGCAGGTCATGCAACAAACTGCTCCTCCACCCACCTGGGACTAAACTAACATGAGGAATCAGGTTTTTCTGTTGCTGCTATTCACCTCTGGTTCAAACTGCCTGACCAACTGAAGGTCTCAAAATGCATGTGAACAAAAAGTCTGTTTATCTGCAAACTGTTATTTTCTTGAAACTGAATTTCCTACTTTTTCTTTTATTCCAATACATACACACAACTAAGGAAATATATCTGTAAAATATATGTGAGCAGGAGATCTCTAAGTATTATATAAGTGGTAACCCTTCCTTTTACAGTCTCCTAATTACTAAGTATTTACCAAGAAAATATATGGTAAGTTATATAGTATATTATTAAGTAAATACCCCTTGTACTTAGTCGGTAAATACAGAAAAACTACAGCTGAAATACTAAGAAAGACCTCCACTATTACCAATCAACTCAACTAAGTACTGTGTAGTTGTAACCAGTTGGTAATAACTCCGATACAATTGCATTAGGGATGTGCAGAGAGCCCAGTATTTGTATCTATATTTGTTGAGGCAACAAAATTATTTGTATTTGTATTCAAATAAAAGTGGAAATAGGCTTAAAAATCCTGTTTTTGTTTTTATTATGCTTTTAATTTTAGAAAAAGTGTTACAATAAATGTTAAGAATAAACAATCTTACAAAGGAGGTCACAACACCAGGTCTCAAAGGGGATTATTGCTTCGCACTTTTCATTTATTGCCTATTTTTTACAACCTAATTTTGTGGAAAGGAGAAAGGGAACAACAGGTAATGGAGAGGCCATTGGGAGCACTTTGTGTGTGTCACTAGCTCAGCTTTATCTCTGCGGAACACCCCCAACTCCGGGACTGATGTCCAAATTAGGAAATGTGCATCATGTAGCATGTGGATGTGACTCCCCTTGTTGAGACCTGCTGATAGACATAACAGTGGAGCAGAGGACAGAGACTGAGATAGCAATGTAACCGACCGGTGCACTGGTATTTGTTTTGTTTTTTTCCTCCCGAAAACAAATAATTTTTAAAATATTTGTTTGAAACAAATATTTGTAAAAAATAAAATAAAACACTATTTGTGCTTTGCTGAATAACGTATTTGTACACCCCTACCATCCACATCAAAGTAGAGAAACTGTCTCGCAACAGGGGAGGAGGTCTATGACACCACTTAAAACTCACTTATAATATTGTCCTTTAATCCCTTCCCAGAAGACTTAACAACCATTCACATTAGGCCTCATGTGACAACTCCAATGTCCGTCATTTACATTTGGCCTCAGGTGATTCCAACGACTCTTAAAGACTTTTGTTACAACAACCAGGAGCACTAATGAACCAAGTTGTATCAATGACCTTGATAATGACCCCACAGAGGTTAAATACCTTGGACTGAGTTAGAACTGAAGAAGCTCCTTGGATGAAAGGTGAGTCCAGTTGCATTTGATTCAACCCTCCTTGGATAACCATGACCTAAATGACTGAGGATCTTCACAGACGACCTCCGCAGGAACAGTTTTCCTTAAGTGTAGTGGTATATCTTTTTACAATTTTCTCAGTCAGTAAGCTGAAACTGTACTGTAAAGGGAAGCCTTGTTTGTTTCCATAGCATTACCATTTTTATTATCATATCCTTTGTAATAGATTACCGTATTTTCACTAATAGTGGCCAGTATTCAATTAAAAGCTGGGTCTCCAGTAATGGCCGGGGGTGTGGTCGACACAAACAAATAAAGGCCGGCCCCGAATACAGGCCGGGGAGAGAAAAAACAAGGATGGATTGAGGCCATATTCAGACCAAATCAGGTGTTGCTGCGCACTGCTGCAGGGTTGTATGGTGGTGTGCAGGGGTGTGGATGTGTTTATTTATGCTCTAGAAAGTAACCACTGTGAAACAATTCGATATTTTTTTATTGATCTGATTCACTGCTTTCTTACCAGTTCCATCTCTTCATTTGCTCTCTAGCCCCCTCTCCCTCTTTTTCTCTCATCTTTTTTTAAAATGAGTTGGGAAACCGACAGCAAAGCCTAACTTTACTTTTAACGTTATCAAATGAAAAGAAATGTCCGTCCCGCTCCTCTTGGTGCCTGTTCTAATGTGACTGTGGTTTGTAGTAATGTACAAGCGCCACAAGATGGCGGTAGCTATAATTGAAGTATTATATAGGACCTGTACAAGTGTCAGTGACTAGATTTTCCATAACACAAATGCCACAACACTGTAGAGAATGAACATGGCACCCACCAGACGGACGTTTTACATCAAATTCAAAGAGAGTTTTGCAATATGCAGAGGAAACTGAAGGAGCGAAAGCTGCAAAACCTTTTGACACTGACCCGAAAAGAATCAGATACTGGAAAAAACAGAAGCGTGAGCTGCTGTTAGCTGACAAGAGGAGAGTACGGCTAGCTGGCGATGGGAGGAAGTTAGCTTGGAGCTAGAGAGACAGCTGATTGATATTTAACTGTGCTGTTAACTGGCTATTAATGTTTATATCCAGCGTAACGCTACCTCAGATTTGTTTAGTTTTTAACTGACACTGGCCATATTTCCCCTCCCATACTTGACCGGTCATACTTCACACAAGTTATATTGAAATGTTTGTGTAATGTTTCACAATAAAAGTTGGAAAATGAAGGCTTTTAATTTTATTAATAGCATAATGCAGTAACAAAAATTTAACCGAGCAAATGCAAGCAGATCAGAAAACAGGGAGGCTTCGTACTACAATGTGAGCAAATATACATATCAAACAGAGGGAATTAGGAATAAAGGCCTCTCTCTTATATAAGCCTGCTTCCAATAAAGGCCTGGTACCCTCTGCAGTTGAGATAAATAAAGGCCCCGGCCACTATTAGACAAAGTACAGTATTCCCTTTTCCATGCAATAAACACAAACTCTTACCATGTATGTTCTGCAACATTACTAAGTAAGTCATTACAATTTACAGAGTAAGTAAACTGAAACTATACTGTAAAAGAAAGCAGTGTTTAATCTCATGGTATTAGAAAGTCCTTACCACATCCTTTCATGGATGGTTTCCTTTCCCTTGCAAAATAGACAAACATGTACCATATACATAATCACATATTTGTGGCATAATATATATATACACACACACACACACATATATATATATATACATACATATACATATGCACGCACACACACACACACACACACACACACATATGTGTACATATATATATATATATATATATATATATATATATATATATATATATATATATATATATATATATATATATGTATATTATTTCATGTCTTTCTATTGTTGCTATGGTGGTTGCTATGTACACTGCTATCACTGAAACCACATTAGCTTAGATGTTTGAATCTTTGTCTTTGCGTTGTCTAGTTATCTTAACTGCTATGTTCTTTATGTTATTTTATGTAACTTTTTGGTGATGTTCTTTCAATAACGAAACATAGATTTTAGAGCGCCCCAGAGGTGAATTGAATTTGAAATCCAGAATTTGAAGCTTTGCAATTGGCTTATTTCTTGAGGCAATGAAGTTTGGGACTCCTGGTTGACTTAGGCTATCACCAAGCCTTTTCATGGATATGGTCCCCTAGACTTTTTCAACAAACCTGAATTATTTCAACAAAGTTTATTACATTCCTGAGAGGGCTAAACAAACATGTGGAGGCCATGATTACAAAAAAGCATAACTTCCACCAACAGTGAACACAAATTGAAAACACATTTCTACAATACCAGCTAAACTATCCCAGATGAACTGATAACCTCGTGATTTTTTTTCAACCTGATCATCTAGATGTAGTATACTATATGTTTTGGCTGTTGTAGATTGTTGATATATTTAGTAAAGAAACATTTTTTATAACCATAATTACAACCTGGAAACCAGAAGTACGTTTCATAACAGGTTCTATGGTATGTCTCTAATGGGAATTGTAGTTTTTTAAATAAATTGATATATTCCCCATAATAAGAAATTGTCCAGTTTTACAAATATCTTGGTGTCTACCTGGACAGTAAATTAAACTGGAAAAAGAACACTGAGGTTGTATTCAAGAAGACCCAGTCAAAATTCTTCTTCTTGAAGAGGCTTAGATCCTTTGATATTGGCAAGAAGTTTCTTCATGTTTTTTATCAGGGAATCTTAGGTAGTGTCCTCTTTTATGCTGTGCTCTGCTAGGGAGGGGGGGGCACCATCATTGCAAATGATGAAAACAGGATCTATAAGATGATCAGAAAGGATGGCTCAGTGATTGGCCTTACCCCAGGCTCACTTTAGGTCACTGTAGAAAAGAGAACAAGGGCCAAACTAAAATTGGTTCTGTATTTTGAGGGTCATCCATTCCACAGTGTTTTTAACGAACTCAGAAGCTCATTCAGTGAGCAACTAATGGCGCCTCAGTATTCTACTGAATGACTTAGAAGATATTCTGTTCCAGCTTCTAGATATGTTCTAGATCGTTATAGCACCTTTCAGCTGTTACAGTTTTTCTCAATTGTTAAGCCACATTTCTTTAAATTATGCTCCATTTCCCTAAACTCTAAACACAAATGCATAACTGCACACTCACCTTCATAAACTTCTGTAATCTTACATCTAAACCAAATTTTACATCTAAACCATCAAATACACATACACGACAAAAGAGCCATTACACACTGGTGAGATCAATTCAAAACAGTACTGTAAAAACCTGTTACTGTAATGAATAATGGGACTTATGGTTTTTCCCCCAGAACAACCTCTTTACATGATGAACAAAATATAAAGACACATGCATACATTTTCAAACATTTTAATTCTTCAATGTAATGTAGTAAAATAAACTGAATTTGAGTGAAAAAAGTAAATGTACTGTAAAAATATGCAACTGATAAAAATGGAGAATACAGTAAAAATAATTTCCATGTATTTACCAATATAAACCAATGAAAAAAAAACAGAACAAAACAGATTGTACATAAAGAAAGAAACCACATTTAGTCTGCCTCAGGTCTTTGTGGATCCATTCTTCCAAAACAAGTGAACTGACCCATGGCCCTTTTATCTATCTATCCTGAGGTTCTGATAGGTGTGTGAACAATTTTGACTCTCAGTGTTTCCACCTGGGGAATTGTGTGGTAATTGGGTTCCAGCTGTTTTGACTTGAGTTAATGATATTAAATGCCAGTGCTTTCTAAATTAGCACATGAGTGAAAACAGGGTAATAGTGTTTATAGTTTTGGGAAATGGCTCTGTCTTTTGGTGGATGGCATCATGGTTTGGGATGTTTAGTTAATAGGCCCAGTTATAGTATGTCAGTGATTGAGAAAAACTGTAATCATATTTTTTTTTATGGATTTATTTATTTGGTGTGCACTGTGAATGCAATGTCTATATTGTTTGTTCTCTGTATGAGTTGATTTGGTGGCAAATGAGTTTCCCCACTGGGGGATAATAGAGATGCCTAATCTTATAATCTAATCTAATGAGAGAATCCTTGTGGAGGCAGGTGAAATGTGCTTCTGCCACTAGATGGTGTCGGGGGTAACTTAAAATATCAAGCTTAGCTGAAAAATGAAAAATAGATGCTTTCATTTCTAATTATGCTGTCCATAAAAGGTACAATTATATATTATTTTTATAGTGTGTGACTAAATATATGAAAGTGACAAGTGCAGGGATCAAATTAGTTATGTGAAATGTAAAGGCTAATTTGATAACCACGTCTTCATCTAGTATGTATGGCCATGGTACAAGATTTGATATAATTTAGTGCAAAGGCAGGAT
Organism: Thunnus albacares; assembly: GCF_914725855.1. NCBI lineage: Eukaryota > Metazoa > Chordata > Actinopteri > Scombriformes > Scombridae > Thunnus > Thunnus albacares. The sequence goes on from NC_058123.1 coordinate 22,255,074, forward strand.
AGGATTAGGGAAGGGCATTGTGTTGTGGGTGGACTTGGCGCATGCAACGACTGTTTTGGGTTGTCTGCTGTGGATAGGCTTCATTCCATTTCAAATTGCCGCCAGTCAGCCACAATCAAAACTATCCAAATCCAATGCTTATCAGTTCAATTTTACATATAAAAAATGAAGTTCAAGCAATCATCTCACCATTCTCACACAGACTTTACTTGACGGCTTCCCACCCTGAGTGTGATGTCAAGGAAAAATAGCCTCTGTGTGGATGGACTCTATACAATGGAAACAAACAAGGCTTCCTTTTATAGTACAGTTTCAGCTTACTGAGTAAACTGTCATGTTTTACTTAGTAATGTTGTAGAACATACATGGTACAGATTCATGTTAACTGCATGGAGAATGGAATAATTATTATAAAGGATATAGTAAGAACATGGTAATACCATGGAAACAAACAAAGCTTTCTTTTACAGTACAGTTTCAGTTTGCTCACTTAGTAAATTGTAAAAAACATCTGCATGAATGTACCCACTATTTAAGAAGATGTAACATGACACTAGAGGAAAACAGTTCCTGTGGAGGTTGTTACCAGGTAAGTATATGATAAATCTAATAAACCCATTATAAATGGATGTGGCCATGAACAATATAAGAAACTATATAAGAAAAAGTAATTTATTGGAAAGTACTATCTTAATTTCTAGATAGAACATATTTAAACTTGGGCTGTTACCAACGTAAACGTTGAATAACTATGATTATAACATGAATTAATGGGTAATAGATGAGGTGTTTCTAAGAATTGGTTGCCTACTTTCTTAGGAAGTACGCACCTGAGTTATTACCAGCCTAAATTGGTCAGAACTACACAGTACTTAGTTGAGTTGATGGGTAATAGTTTTTCTTAGTATTACAGCTGTAGTTTCTCTGTATTTACTTACTTATTACCAGTACTTATTACCCAACAATATACTATAATCTACCATATATTTACCAGGTAAATAGTAACTAGGGGTCTGTAAAAGTAAGAGTTACCATATAAGTTTCTATAGGAAGAGACATAAAATACCATTCCTGTATTTAGCTCACTGAAGATCTCTTGGAGAAAAGTATCTGTCAAGCAATTCAGTAAAAGTGGTGTTTGATGTGTTCTCAATTTTCCACAGGCATCACCTAAGTCGGAAGGCCTCATTTTTACCAACAATATCTTTATATATTTTTTGGCAGGGAAGGAAGTCAGGTCAAGGTGTTCCATTAAATGGTAGCAATTTAGAAAAGTGGATTGAGCCTGGCTTTCTGATGGCCCGCATGGCAGGAAAGAGCTACAGGGAAAGTAGTTCAGACTGAGATACTTGCTCTGCAGGGGTCACCTTCGCCTCCACCTCATTGTAAGGAATGAATGCTGCCAAAAAAAATCTTCTCTCAGGAGGATTCTGTTGCTTCATGCTATAGACTCAAAAGGCTATTGTGTGTAGTTTATGAAAGTAATTGTAGCAATAGCAATCCTACTTTTTATACTGCATATTCCATATAAAAACTACTGGAAAACCTTAATAAGGTGGTGGTCTATCACTCCCACTCTATTCAGTTTCTGAATGATAACTTAAAAAGGGTAAAAAAGGACAAAGCAGTGAACACTGTTACTGAAAATAAAAATGCAACTGTGGTACTTTAGAAGCATTATTGTCTCAGAAAATTGTGGCAAAAAGAAGGATTATGGGAAATCAGACTTGTTTTGAGCTTTTCCTCCTTTCTCCTTGTAGGTGCTCTCTTTGAAGCATTTTTTATTGATTTCTTTTTTATGCTTTTGCCTCCTTGTACCTGCCTTTTTTTCTCATTTTTTTACACATGATTTTGCAAAATTCACCCGAGGGAAAAGAAAATACAGTTTATAGTTTCTAACATAAAGACAACAAGAGATCAAGGAAGGAGGACGTGGGGTACTTTTGACATGAAAACTTTCTGTCGCTTCCTATTTTGTTGGAGCTTAAGAATCACAGTGCAAGCATGGGAAAAAGACAGAACGGCAGAGAGCAATCAGCAGCTTTTAAGCAGCACCTGTCTTTGGAGGGTCAAAACCCTGAGAACCCTATGAAACTGAAGCAATTTGAGATTGAACCTTAACCTTAATGCAGACAAACACCTTTATTGTACTGCAGCTACAATGTGGCTAGACCTGTGCTCCCTTGACAATTTTTCCAGCGAAATATAATTAGAGCACTTGGTGTTGTCCAGGCTGACCTTTGAGAGCTTGTGAGGACAGAGCCAGAACAGCAATTGTTTTATATAGAATCCTGCACCCACAGAAAGACACTCTGAAAATGAAAAGAAAAAAAAAAAGACTTGGTTTGGAAATGTCATGATAGTCTCAACCAGATTGTTTACTGTTGTGATCTTAAAAGGCCAGACCTCAGTCATCCATCAGTGCAATATCCTTGATATAGAGTAGGCTATTAATGAATTTTGTACAGTTAGAATCCAGTGCTTTGTCCAATTAATTGAGGCCTGTCAGTAGAGACTCAAATAATCAGCGCTGTTCTGAACTACTGGGAAAGTGAAGATGAATCTAATTGTATAAGTGGGATTATGGAAGTCTAGGTAATATTAAAATCAATAAAAGAGGAAAAAAACCCACCAACAAAGCCAAATAGTCTGATGTCCAGACTCTACAGGCTCGCATTGCTCCTAAGAAAATCCATTTAGGGACCTTGGGACACATAATAATTCAAAACTGGGGGGATTATTTCCTGCGTGCTGTTCTGGCTGAGATATACAGTCCTGTGGCCGCACATAGGTCAACATCGTTTTTTAACTACCATCTTGGGAGAGGGCTGAGGCCAGTGCAAAGCTTACAAGGCAGTCATTTTCACCCTGCTGAGAAAGGTTGGTGCCATTTACTGATAGCAGCTGCCATTTTGAGGATATGGGGAAGAAAATATGCCTGAAAACACAGCAGGCGATATAGAAAATCGTATTCAGTGTGGATACATCTAGTTTCATGCAAAAATGCCTGGGGTAAATGAATGCAAAATAATCACAGATTGGCCGCTTGAGTAATATCTCCATCACTGTATGGGCAGTGGATGAAGTTGGGCAGTTTATTGCTAGACTTTATATGCTCACCGACGGCAGCATTTGTAGTTAATCACAGCTCAGAATTAATGCAGAGGTAGGGGTTTATGATAAATAGGATAACCATAAGGCCTGCATGCATAAATGCAGTTTAAGTATGTATAGGGTCTGAGGATAAATTACAGCACAGTAAATTGGGAGAGGTGCTGTGTCATGCTGAGAGGTTGCAGGCATAGAGTGGCAGTGAATCCTCCCTCACAGTGGAAACACACCTGCAATCTATCTGATTTAACAGTAGCTGACAGAGAGTGAGAGAGAAGAAGAAGAGGGGAGGGCTAGAAAAAAGGGAGTTTGGAGACACATGCATACAAAAAGAGTGAAGGGGGAGATAGGTAGCAGATATGCAGGAAGATAAAGGGAGATTGAGTTTAAGAGTGAAAGCAAGTCCTCTTGGAAGATGGCCGACAGCTTTCTTGTACAGGAGAGAGGAAATCACTGAAGCGGAGGAGACACCGTCCCCTTTCCTACTCCTCCTGGAGCTGACACCTCTCCTCACAGAAAGGTCATCCTCCTTTTCCCACTTTCCCCACTAACTGACTGTCTCTCACAGATATCTCCTTTAACAATGTATGTCTCTGTTGGACTGTATCTATTTTTTACTTTATAGGCAAAGAAAAAAAACAACATTTCCCCCATCACTTTGAGTACTAATATGGTGCATAATTATTAGGATCTTAAAACTTGATACACTGTCGCTATACTGTATATAGGCGTGTCCACACTTTTTTTATGCAATGATGTGCTTCCAACTTTGTGGTGACAGTTTGGGGAAGTCCCTTTCTTGTTTGCACCTGGCCTGTGCATAAAGCCAGGTGGTGATGTTTGGTTTGGTGTTGAAAAACTTGCCTTACCCCAACCCCATCCAAAAGCTTCGGGATTATTTGGAGCACCGGCTGCGGGCCAGGCCTTATCGCCCAACATCAGTGACTGACTAAATGCTCATATGGCTGCTGCCAGGTTTCAAAATATTGTGAAAAGTCTTCCCAGAAGAGTGGGTGTTGTTATAGCAGCAATTCAGTGATCATGCAATGTATGTGGAATGTTTTGTGCCCACATACTTTTGCCTTAGTGTCAACATACATTTGGCTATCATGTACAAAGACCTACAGTTCTACAGAGTTGGGAGAAAATTCTGGAAACATAATGTCAGAAAAAAGAAAAAAAAAACTTCTTTTCTGTGGAGGGGGGTTGTCTAATGTAACTTTTACAGCTCCTTCAAAATTAGGCAGCCAGCTAAGAAACACATTTCACTGATCCTTTCACCAAGCACTGGCTACCTGTTGATTTTTGAATTGATCACAAAATCTTTCTGATACTATCAAAGCCTGTGGAGATAAGGGCAGCAAAGTATTTCTTTTTCTTTTTAATTAACTTCAAAACTCTATTTTAAAATTAGTTTATCACTGATTTATCTGATTTTTTTTTATCTGTTTATGTTTCAGCTGTTTTGGTCTTTTTATATAGCACCTACACTGTTAAAACTTTAGAGTAGAGTTTGTTATTAATATAATAGCTTTTGTTTTGTTTTGCTTTTTGTTTTCTTTTAGGATTACAAGTCTTCTACATCATGAAGTGTCAAAATTGGAAACAGCAATGCTGCATGTATGAAAATAACTTTGAAAAAACAGAGTATTAAAATAAATTAAGTGAATGTGGAAAGTAATCATTCACCCAGCAATGAATGACCATGACTAATGACTGGTAAAGATATAATGGATCATATGGGCCTGCACATATAGGTCTGACAGGTGCTATGCTAAGAATAAGCAAGCTGCAAATGTGTTATGTAAAAAACTTAATGCGTATGGTACATTATGTGTGATAATGGCATGTCAAGAGGAAGTGAGGAAATAATGAGAGGACATGTCAGTTTCATCAGCTTGTGTTCTTGTCATGTTTTATAGCCTGTGACTGTAAAATGTGAAGTTGCTCATGTGTCCCCTTAAAGTTTCTATCTGACATTTTTGGCAAAAATGAGTTACTCACATGGAACTATTCTTTGACAATTTATTCACATTTTGTGTAGCTTCATTTATTCACTTTTTAAATTTTTTTTTCTCAATTATTGGCCCTGAAATTCGAGAAAAGAAAAGGTTCTATCTCAAAAATCATTTTCAAACTTGGTGCTATAAGGTTCTATCTACAAAGCCAATCAGTGCTTGGAATGTAGACAGGAGGACCAATTAGGTTCCTCTATACGATGTGACCTCACTGCTCTGTGACTGTGGTTAAAGGAGTTGAAAAGGTCATGAAACCTTCAAATTGATTATTTTGTCAAAATAATTATGTATGACACTAACAAACACCAACTGAGTTAAAGTCAGTTTTTTATCTTGTTTATCTGATTTTTGACTTTAGCTACCATGCTGATCTGCTAGCTTGCTGAGTTTAATTACACAATTAGCACAGTTATTACCTTGCTGTAATAAGGTGCCAGGTGCCAGAGGGGGCATCAAACAGCACCTCAGTAAAGTTGGAGATATTTTAACAGGTTCAAACTTAATAACTCACAGGATCAATAACTCAAAAGTGAAATGTTGTGAAAACACAAACAACGCCTCTTTCCTACCAAAGTAAGGTAGACAACAAAATACAACCTAATTTTCACCCGAACAAGCCATTAATTACTGTTATTATTAGTGACGTAAGTTATTCTGACTTCTTAAAAATAATTAATGAAAGCCAAAATGTTAATATGCAAGAATATGAGATACATTCAGGCTGCTAGCTGCTGATGCTAACTTTACCTGCTGCTAACTGGATTTGTGTGTGTTTAACGCAAAACATTCAGAGCAGACACTGACAGAGACTCCAGTTTGACAAAATGGAGGGAGACTCCATGAACTAGCTGCACACAAAAATCATCATCAGTTTGGAATAAATTCTGTAACAGTTTTGACGCAAAGTGGACTGTCTTCATCTCCATAGCAATGGTGTTTGAGGATCATGGGTAATGTAGCCTTCCGCTATCCAAAACTGACAAAAAAAACTTTTTTTTCTCAGAATCAAAGAAGAAATAATTAAAACTGATTACCTTAACATTAACTTATGGTATTATTGACTTATCAAGGATACTTCCGTGTGTTATTGAGTTGAGAAATGTTAAAGATAAAAGAACACTTTAATACGGTGACAGTGAGGAAAATACTTCTGGGCAGCAGGTCCTTGGGTCCACCCACTGACTGATGCTTACAGCGTCCTATAGCACCACAGGAGGATTAATATTGGAGTGAATGGACGGCCGGAGCAGTTGCTCTGGGCGTCTGATATTGCCGTGGATGGTTTTACATTGGAGTTGAAGGCCTGGTGCATCTCATTCAGACGCTAAAGGGCACCTTGTGCATCAGTAATCAGACGCTGAGGGGCATGACAAAGCAGCGGTATTAGATGACCTAGGAATGAGAACGGGGTGGTCAACTGTGATAATCATGATCCCATGACATTGTTACAATTGTGGAGACTAGAGTCTGTCCTTATCTTCTTTCCTGCCCTCCAGTGTGTTTATTTTATTTGTTCTTCAACTCGAACCTCCAAGTCACTAAAAACTTCTTACATCATCATGCTAACTTTCTCACAGTAACGATGCTAACATGCTGATGTTTAACAGGTATAATGTCTAACATGTTCACCGTATTGTTTTATTGTGTTAGCGAGCTAACATTTGTACAGCTATAACTGATGAACTCATTCATTTTGTCATACACCAAAATATTAGAGAACTTAAAATATATTTGCATTTATTTGTAGAATAGTTGTATTTCAGTCAAAAAACAAAAATGTCAGAAGCATGGTGGTGCAAAAGGAAAAGTAAAGGGATCGCCAGAGTCATTAGAATTCATCCTCTGGACACCAGGTACACCTGTCCTCCTTTCTTCAGTTTTAAACTGTTTTTTCTAGTGTTTAAAATTGAAGAAATTTACAATTTGACATACATGAAATTAGCCAAAAAGAACCATTTGCTGACTATATTAATTGTGATTGTTTTGAAAGCTTGTTTTCAAGTGTTGTTGGCTAAAAGCAAGGAACATTTCATTAAAAATGTCACGCCACACTACATTCAAATTATATTTTGCTTGGGGTTGAAATTGTTATGCGCCTGAGAGTGTAATGTTAGTCAGTAATAACACTGACCACAGCAAGAGTCTTAAGGCCTCTAATTAGTCACTTCATGCATTTTACTATATTCTTTTATGTTTGGTCATGAATCTTATATACAGTACCGACCGCCCAAGAAGTACTTATGTTGCACTAATGTTGTACTCATTATGCTTGTGTATGATTGCGTATGTGCATATACTTACAGTATGTGTGGCGATGGTAGATGGTAGGAGGTTATTCAATTGCATCTAATTACAGTTTTTTTTTATTAACCATACAACCTTTTACTGAGACAATTTGTCATCATGTTGTCCACATCATCGAGCCAGATTCACCCACCAGCTCAGGCGGTCCACATGCTGGATCAGCCATGAGCAATCTGTTCCTTCACTGACAAAATGCTTGTCCTTGCATTTGAGTCACCTTGGAATCTGACATGAAATCTGTGAAAACTGGCATTTTGCTTATGGTTATACAAGGGTCTACAGGGCATTTTTAATGACAGCTCAGTTGGTCCCAATTAAATGACAAGACTGAAATCATTTTTGGTTGAGATTTAGAGAAGCTTTGGTTTTTCTCTTTCTATAAATGTATTCAGCTGGGAAAAAATAACATCAGAACCTTTCAAAGAATTTGAATGAAGAGATTATCTCCCGTATGAAATAGAGGGTGACTGAGTTAATTGTACATAGAATAGACTGTACAGAGTGAAGAGAGTTTACAGCAGGGCTGCTGGCCATTCAAGTGCCCTTAGCATTATTACTTTGTGGTCACACAAATATTTGGAAGTGCAATCTTCTTCTTTTTATTTTCATTATCAATGTTACAAATGTTACAAACAGTATTTAATACACTGTAGAACTAACTATAGAATGGGCAAAAAACCCAAACAATAACAACAACAAAAAAAAACAATGATAAAGTAAATAAATGAAAATAATAAAATCAATCGAATAATCATATTTTCATTATCAATGTAACCATTATTGTTAAAATAAATAAATAACTATACATAAATACAAATATGAAAAACTGAACTGTACAATTAGTCACACATAGCAGAAGAAAAGTCACAAATTACAAACTTTGCAAGGACAGCCGTCTATATATTACACTACAAAACTATAGAACAGGCAAAAAAACAACAAAAAAACCCAAAACACACACACACACCAGTATTTGAAAGTGCAATCGTCTTCAATAAAATAAACCAAAGAAATATATTTTCATTATCACTGTGATTTTGTGTCAAGTGATTTTGGGGACACTGCACTGTATAAGAGTGAAGTTATTTAATATTTTTGTACAGTATCTCTTTTCAGAGTTGCACTTTGTAGACTGTCCCTGCGCACTTGTCTCACAGTACATAGAACCCAATGTTATTAGTCCAGCATTTGGGTGAAAATTAGGTTGTAACTCGTTGTCTACCTTACTTATAAGGAAAGAGGTGTCATTTGGGTTTTAACTTTTTGCTTTTGAGTTATTGATCCGGAAAATTCGAATCTGTTAATATATTTCCAACTTTACCAAGGTGCTGTTTGGTGCCCCCTCTGGCACCTGGTGCCCTACTCACAGCACGTGATGTGCGTGTACGAAGCAGCAGTGCTGGTTTACAGTGAGTGAGTCAAAGTGCAGCCCATACAAAAATGAACAGATATACTGAATAAGCACCAAAGTCTGATAGAATTATTTATTTTCTCCACATAATTGAAATCATTCATATATATATATATATATATATATATATTTATATTCTTTCATTAATCCATAGCACACAATTAATTGCACTCCTTCTTCTCAGTGTCATAAATGAGTCAAATTTATGTCATATACTGCTAGAATCAGAAGAACTTACTCTTTCCAGTGTCTCCAATGTATGTTAACATCGTTATAACTTCAGATCTTTGGAAGTTATCCCAGTGATTGTTGTCTGTGCATCCATGGTAACAGTGCAAACAACAACTACTAGTAGCTAATGCCCTATGACATCCCATGGCAAAGATTATCCTAAATGAAAACAACCCAAGGCTAAAAACAAAAGGCTCAGGTGTCTCAGGTGAAACCTTTAGCTATTGAATTTCCTGTTTTCTTCACTCAAAGCATGATGGCAACTGTAGTGGCAATAGCATATCCATCACAAATAGGAGTCCAGTCTTTTTGCATTGTTTTTTCTCCATTTTACAGTACTGAAGCATATGATACATGAACATAGTTCTATCTTACACAGGCTCCACCCTCTACTGGACTCTATGGATGATAGCTCTCTCCAATCACACACATATTTGCCCACTGAAATTTGCATGTGCATAGCCGGCCAAGCAGGACATGCCTACCGAATATGTGTGTCCCATACAGTATATAAGGGAACATCCCCTGCCCCCCTCATTTTCTTCAGCGACGGTAAAATTTTCCCACTGATCTGTTTTCTCCATGATGGAGTCACCACTTCAAGAAGCTCATCAATGCCCGTAGTGCCCCGGCCTTATCGCTGTGGCCAACCCGCATGTTTACTCCTTTGAGTGTCTTGGATAGGACCACAGAGAGAGTGGTGTTGAGCAGCTGCCACCCTGTGTGGACTGATGGGTGCTCCCCAGGACCAGGCACCAGCAGCTCTGGTACTACCGGTGCTTTGATGTGATGCTTCACTGTGAGGAGAGCAAACTGGAGTTTGACACCAACTTCCCCATCAAAGACCAACCCGACAATTGTCTGCCACTGGAAGCACCAGCTGAGATCATCCCCCTCTGTCGATGGACGGCGATGACAACTTCTCATCAGTGTCCAGGACATCAGTGACCTTTGGTAATCCACTGCCAACTTCTGTTTGCCAGGATTTCCCGAAAGTGATGACGATTGTGGCAGAGCGAGTCGGGCTTACACTGCCCCCACCAAAGGCTCCAGTAGCAGGACTGGACCACTGCAGGATGCATGATGTCACTGACCACAGTTGGCTCTCACCATGTGTGGGTAGGGCTCACCGTCCTGCAAAAAAAGGACCGTCATCTCTGAGGGACTCTTTGGATCCATTCCGTCTGTCACTCAATGCTTTAAAAGGCTGGAAGAATAGAAGACGCAGCTGAATCGCTATCTGCCCCTCACCCCTTCTTCTAACCAGAGAGGAGACAAAGTTCAGCGCTGCAAGACGACGACTGGGAGGAGAGCGCACCAGCAAGGCAGAAGACCGACAGCCACCACTGCCACCACTCCCCAGACCACTTCAACAGAAGCACCACATTACCGCCCCCCTTGCAACTGTGGCTTGGCTCACATTGGGGTGTGTGCGCAGGACACTGACAGAACCCTGCGACAACAGGCCTGCGCCTGTGGGAACCCGACAGTGCTGAAATGACTGTCAGCGGGACAGTACAACTCTTTCCCCTCTCTTCCACCCTCCCAGCCCTCCATGACACTGTGGTGAATTCGGCTCAGCCCATCAGCGGATTACGGAGGCTGTGTGAAATATACACACACACAGCCGATATCCTCGCTGCTTCTCCCATGGTGGAGTTAGACGGCCGGAGTAACTATACCGCTGTGTGCAGTGATGGCCACAGAAACCATAGCGCTGTGCCCATTCGTGAGTGCTGTTTGAGGTGATGCTGTCAAAAAGCACATCTTGCCTGACATAGCGACATTCGGAAAAATGTCTGTTTCTTGCTATGCTCGCCGATGCCATTTTCCCTCAGACTGGCTCACACAGCTTATTTCTCTGGTTAAGAGCGATGCGTCTGTCTGCATTATCTCCTCTTTGATGAGTAATGCACCTCACACACACACAAGCTGGAGAAAAGGGAGTGTATGTCTGTCTTCTTACTCTTCGGCTGTTTCCGTACAGAATATGGAAGGGAACAAACACAGTGACGTGAAACCAGCCACTGTGACGATTTCAGGGCAGGTAATGGTGATGCATTCACAGACCCCTCTGCTGGCTCAGAACTTTCCACACTAGCCCCAATGTGCCAAATTTCCATTTATTTAAGGTTTGGCAGCAGAGAGGGCCAAATTGGATTATCACAGCTTTCTGGACGCTGCTCCACAGCTGGCCACCCGCCCTCTGATGCAGTTTCATGAGGAGTGGTAACGCAGCTGTGCATTGACAGAATGGATGGGACTGGGACTGGGGGATGGGACTGAGACTAGGTTATTCTCAATCGTGTACCTCCACCATTCCATTCTTCCAAGAGGAGGTCGATTTTCTCTCCATAGAGATCCAGGACCTGTTACAGAAACAAGCTGTGTCTGTCATTTCCACTAATGACTGACAAAAGGGGTTGCACTTCCTGGCTCCCAAGAGGAGGGGGTTTCACATTTTGGATCTCCACATTCTGAACGGGTGCATCACCCGCAAGACGTTCTGCATATTAACCAACAGGTTATTGGAACTGGTTCAGCCAGGCAAGCCATCCATCAGCCTGAAAGATGCATACTTTCAAGTTGAGGTGGCACTGAACCACAGGAAGTTCCTGGTTTTGCCTTTCAGGGGATAGCTTACGAGTACTTCAGGGTACTGTTCAGCTACTACCTGGCTCCCCACACTTTCAGCAGATGTGAGGTCGCTGCACTGCAGTCGTGGCACTGCAGCCGCGGCACTACAGCTGCTCCGCAACCAAGGCATGAGGGTCTTCTTTACCTAGACAACCTCATTGTCACGGCCAAGTTTAAAGAATGGGCCATTTTCCACACAGCCCAGATCATTTTATACCCAACCAAGTTAGGGTTTGTGATCAACTGGAAGAGGAGCAACCCCCAACCACCCTAATCGGCGGAATATTTGGGACTAATGCTCAATTCAACGAAGATATGGGCTTTCCTGTCGGAACCCAGATGGACAGCCCTGCAGCAGGCAGTTCTCAGACTGTGGCGGGGAGTAACCGTGGAGTAAAAATACTGGGGGTGGTGGGGGGGTGGGGGGACTCAGCAGTTGTGAAAAGGTGGTGTGAGTGTCAACTGTATTACACCTGACCCCCCCACCCCCTCACCAGGGCAATATATGCCTGTTATAAAGTAGTTAGAGGGCTGTGGCGACTAACATATAGGCGGTCCACCCATTGTACCCATAGCGTCCAGTAGCAGTTTGAGCCTGACAGATAGAACAAAGGTTACAATAATGAAAACCTAATTTTATAAGCACAGGCAGAGTGCTCTACCTATGCAATCTGCTGCTCCTACACTGTCCACTGTGTCCACGTAACATGACTGTCAAGGTTCTGCTCAAACAAAAACAAAACAAAAAAAGTCTGCCATTCCTTTTATTCTCAGTGGAAAATGCAATATTTTAATATAGTTCCAGCATTAATATGCATTCTGATAACATTTCTAACGAGAAATGTACATTTTATTTTCATAATCTTCATTCAGTGAATGTATATGATGTTTAGTTTGTCTGTTATTATTTATTATTATTCTTGCTATGGTGGTTGCTATGGACACTGCTGAATCACTGTATTTTATCTGAGCTGTTATGTCATTTGTGTTATTTTACGTAACTGTTTGATAGTGTTCTTTCAATAAAAAAGTAGATTTTAGACTGCCCCATGGATGAATTGAATTTGATAACTCAACAATACAATAGGTTAATGATATGACCAGAAATAGTGATGTTCCTGGCACCAGATCAGTTTCCCTTGCGGTTAACATAGACTTTTCAAAGTATGTTAACGTAGAAATCACTCTGAGATCAGTTCTAATTGCAGGAAAGTTAGCCGTTAATCTACTGCAATTGCTAACCCACTGGTAAGCATTGAGGAGGCAATTAAATATATGCATGATGTGGTTGAACAAATATTTTGAATCCATAAAACAAACACACTCCTTAAACACAGTTTGAAGTGCTGCATAACTCCCGACTACATTGAGCACCAACTCCAAATCCAATTTCTAGAATACTAGCGAAAATATCTGAAATAAATCAACATTTTTGCTTTTTCTTAGCATGGGTCATCTAAGATGCAGTGTAATTACCAGTTTGGTTGTCCTAGATATTTGATGTATTCAGTATATATATATATATATATACCCTATATTTATAACCCTACTTTACAAACTGGAAGAGCTGCAATTGTGGTGCTGATTTGTATCAGTTCTAGGCAACTGTAGTTTTATTTATATATTTTTTACCTTGGAAGTTGTAAATACTAAATTGAGAGTTCACTACAAGGGGGTGGTAAATATGTTTGTGTAATCAGATTTTAAATATCTACTTGTTAAATGGATGAATATTAATTTGAACTTTATTTTACCCATATTGGACAGTGCCCCCAGCTGTTGACTTTACTCACATGATAGTTGAGATTAAGAGCTCTCTATAACAGTTGGTCCTATGTCTGCAGCTCTTTTTGTTGCTGAATTATAAGCCTTTAAACATTTACCAAGGTCAAGGTTCAAAGGTCAGTATTTCAAAACAGAAGCAATGTAGAATCTTCATACTTACATATGTTACTCCCCAGGTCAAAACCTTTACAATGACCTATTTGGTTTAGCTCTATGACAAATTTTAAATTTTCTCATTTCATGTACACATGAATCCCAGGCCTAGTTTCAGAGAGCACTTTGAAGGTTCAATATGTAAAATGAAGCTTTTTGTTTGTTTGTTTTTTTAGTGGAAACAGTGATCAAAATGAGTCAACTTCAGAGATTACAATAATGCTGACAATCTAGGGCATTACTACAGGCTCGGAGGAAGGCCTGCAATGCTTGGGTTAGTGTTTTCATTCCCAGGTCATCAAATACGGACTCATGCATAGGCTACTATACAAACCTGGAAATGTTTTGTATCTTTATGATTCTTGGTTTTGGCATTTTATGTCAGCATGACTTAGCACATTCAATAAGAATCGGAATATGTTTTATTAGCCAATGCAAGAATACTAAGAATGTGCCTTGGTGTTTGCTCCCAAAAAACAAAACAAAAAAACCCAAAAAAAACAGAAGAAGTAAGGTAAAACAAGTAATAATAATGAAATGATGGGATATAAAACTTGAAATGAAATATTGACTGTACAAAGTAAATATGGACCGTGCTGTGGACAAAGAAAATGAAGTGTATGAAATATATGAAGGTGACAGAAGCAAAAATTAAATGTGACGTGTATAAATAATTAAATTGTGTAATAGTAGAGGTTGAATGCAATGCACAATCTAAAGTCCAGTGTGATGAAATATATGAAAGTGACAAATGCAGGGATTAAATGAGGGATATGAAATGTAACGTCCAGTTTGATAACCCTGTTTTCATCCCGTTTATATGGCCATGGCACAAGATTTGATGCACACACACACACACACACACACACACACAGATACACTGGAGTGCTTTATTGGATGACGTGTCTCAGTATTAATTGAGGAAGAATATGTTTTAAGAAAGATGATTTCATATTAAATATCCTCAGCCACATATTCTTGGAAATATAAAATTAAATGAGCAACTTCGCTTTTTACAATCACAGGCTATAAAATGCCTTTTATTGATAGAGATAGTGGTATTTGGATTGGGGTTTCGGCACACTGGTGGCAATTTAAAATGGAATGAAGCCCACTGATGATAGACAGCCCAAAACAGTAGTCAAATGTGTCAAATCCACCCAAAACACAATGCTCAATATGCACAAAAAGTTATCAAGGAAACTTTTGTGTTTTTGTGTTGAGAAATGTTAAATATATCATTAAAAGAAAACCTCAACACAATGACAGTGAGGAAAATACTTCCAAGCGGGACCTCTGGTCAGTCAAACACAAAGCATCAAATTCTGGATTTCAAATTCAGTTCATCCCTGGCGCTCTCTAAAATCTACTTTTTTTATTTGATGAACATCATCAGTCAACAATTACAAAAAATAACAAATAACATAACAGCTCATATAACTACATAACACAAAGACAATGATTCAAACAACATACAACTACATGGTTTCAGCGAAAGCAGCATCCATAGCAACCACCATAGCAATGATAGAAAACCTGCAAAAATCCTCATAGTAACATCAAATACATTCACTGAACAAAGATTATAAAAATAAATGCACATTTCATGCGAGAAATGTTATCAAAACACATTTTAATGCTGAAACTATTTTTAAAATATTGCATTTTCCACTGAGAAAGGAATGGCAGCCATATTTTTGTTTGTTTCAGATTTGTTATTGTGAAACAAATACATTTTGTGCTGTGGTTTAACATAGCTATTACACATTTTGATGTGAGACTGGGTTGTCATAGCAAACCTTTTAATAGATATTCAGTCTGGACCAAAGTTGGGGACCAACCCACAGACCAACATTGTCATCCCTAGAGCCACGCCACTAGCATGGCTAAAAACCAAAACAATTTCAAAATGCATGCAATATTTTTTTTTTTTTTTTTCACAAAAAGTGTCCCATGTATAGTACCACTCATGTGTCAAATGAAGGCATACCTGTGGTTTTAGTTCTACATATGGAAGAGTAGAGGCTGTGCCGCACGTCTGTGAAAAAAGGAACTGATAACTGAGCAGAAACTACCTGATTGGGTTAAAAAGAATTTACTTTATCAACCCCTTTCAATGGGAGAAAAAGGCTGAATTTAATCTAATGTATTTGCGAGAATATACTGTAAATATGTGTTATTTGTAGGCTTGTTAGTCTATGTGCATTTACAGATGTATTAATGTGTGGTTTGTGCATGTGAGTGCATTTATGTAAGGTTTTGTGGATATTTTTTAGTTGGTGTACATAAAAAACACTTCTGTGAAGTGTTTGTTCATTTTTTTATTGAGATTTTCTTTTTTTTTTATTCAGAGGTGTTCATTCATAAGAGGCAGAGCTATTATATTAGATTCCATTACATGTATTGTTGTTATTATGTCCAGCCCGTTTGTATGCACAAATGCTCAGCGTGCATATGTATTTTTGAAAATGTGTTCATATGGTTGCATAAATGCAAAAGCTGTTTTGGCCTGTCAACCTACACCTTTCCCTCTCCCTGTCATCTCTTCAGGCGTGCAGGCACTGGAGCGTGAAGGCGAGCACTGCTTCCCTCCTCATTGACAATGCCAGACGTCTCCTCTGGTGTCCTGCAGGCACAGTGGCAGCCGACAGACGCCAAAGAGAGGGGACAGAGAAAGACATCGAACTTATAACAACAACAGCAGCAACAAATTCGAGAAGCAGGGAACACATTGGCCCATCGGAATCACTCTATCACTGACTTTAACAATGTTAAGGAGAGGGGTTTGTGTGTTTCTGTCTGCATGAGAGAGAAAGAAAGAGACAAAAAAAATCAGTGACAAGAGTAAATGGAAGGCAAGGATGGGGGAGTTTAGAGTTGGTGCCAGTACCCACAGAGGGATAAGGATTCCAGTATTTCTGCCCTCTTTTTTTATCATACTACTTCCCCTTAAGAGAGCTGAAATGACTAATAGAATTAGGCATGAATCTCAGGCTGATCTATTTGGTGTGATGAACCAGAAAAGAGAATCACAGCTACAGTATGCACTTTGATAAGGAATCCAAAAGGAATAATGAAGTGACAAAAATCACCCCGCTTGCATGTAGGATACCAACAAGTCTTCCAAATTAAATGGCCACATAGGTCATTTGACCATGCTCTATCAGCAGTAATTGGCAGGACGACATAATTTGTCAAATTATGTTTTATGGTGTGACAATGCTGTGTTTAAGGTCTGGTTAGATTTAGGGACAAAACCCACTTGGTTAGAGTTAGGGAAAGATCATGGTTTGAGTTAAAATGATCACTTGAAACGTGGTGTGGGTTAAGTTACTACATACTAGGGATGTGCAGAGAGCCCAGTATATGTATTTGTATCTATATTTGTTGAGGGAGCAAAATTTTTTGTATTTGTATTTGTATTCGAATAAAAGTGGAAAGAGGCTTAAAAATCCTGTTTTTGTTTTATTTGTTTTTGTTTTTATTATGCTTTTAATTTTAGAAAATTAAAGTGTTACAATAAGTGTTCATGAACAAAACTACTTTACGAAGGAGGTCCCCCAACCAAGTCTGGAACTGGGGTCTCCCAGATCATAGACGATTGCACTGACTACTGAGCTAAAACTTTAGTCATCACCTCATTGCAGGCAGACCTCTATCTATTTGTACATATATAACACAGAGACATGACAGCATGTAACATGTAGGGAGGAACAAAGGCGATTCTTGCTTTGCACTTTTCATTTATTGCCTATTTTTTACAACCTAACTTTGTGGAAAGAAGAAGGGGAACAACAGGTTATGGAGAGTCCCTGGGGAGCACTTCGTGTGTGTCACTAGCTCAGCTTTATCTCTAGGGAACACCCTCAACTCTGGGAGTGATGTCCAAATTAGGAAATGTGCATCATGTAGCAGGTGGATGTGACTCCCCTTGTTGAGACCTGCTGATAGACGTAACAGCGGAGCAGGGGAGAGAGACTGAGATAGCAATATAACCGACCTGCGCACAGGTATTTGACATGTTTTTTTTTTTTCTTCCTGAAAACAAATATTTTTAAAATATTTGTATGAAACAAATATTCATAAAAAAACACTATTGGTGGTAATGTATTTGTATTTTGCCACACCCTTACTACGTTCTTCCTTAGTTAGAGAACCCTTGTCATCATGGCAACAGTAAACACCACAGCAAACTACGTTTTTCAAAACTGTCACCACTTGTGGTTGGAGACGAGAGGCAAACAATGGTCTCCTGCAGTTAGGTCTACTAAGTCCACTGTTTGCAAATTAGGATCTAACCATCCACCCAACCCACCACCTCCAAATAAGAGAATTTGTCACCTTATATAGACGTTATCTGAACTGCGTCACTTCATAATTACTACGCCCGCTAGATGGCTTCTGTCACTCAAACACAGCTATAGGTTGTTTTTGGCAACTGACATTACGGCCTATTGTGTCATGTTCCTTGGGAGGACAGGCTCTGGGATACTTAGCATGTATGAAGAAGGGCAGGTTCCATTTAACATGGCAGTAATAGCTTCTAATACACAGTAAAAAAAAATGTATCGTCTTTTTTATGATCCTGTAATTCATAGTTGATATTTCTATAAAATATACATTAAAACACATGACATTTGTGGTAGCTCTAAGACTAGGTCTGTGCAGAGGAAAGATTGCAAAGTAGTAGATAGTATATTTCAATGTACTTTTGAGAGGCACATTAAGATGGAGAGCCCCTGCTCTTGAAGCTGAGTCAGGATATGGTCTGACCCTGTCTTGACATCAAAAGCCCCCATGGTTATCAGCTGAATTGATAGATTTGGACAACGGCAGTCTAATGTGCCACAGACAGCTGAATTGATTTTAACTTGTGGAAAGCATACAGTATATGCACAGGAGGAATGCTGCCTTTTAAAAGAGCATGAAGAAGAGGACAGTCAAATATCATTATGTATCCTTCATTTTTACTTACACCCTCCTCTGTCTTCTTCCCTCATTTCCTTCCTTTGTGTCTTTGCTATATGCCATAGAATTTAGAGATATTGCCACTTTCCTGTCCACCAACAGCAGCCAAAGGCAAATCAGATGAAATCATTATTTGGAAAGCGTATGCTTTTACTCTACTCCTCCTAGCCGACATTATCTCAAGTACGCATGAGCCAGACGAAGATAGTAGCAAGGAAGGATTACATTTATTTCCCCACTGCCAGATATCCAAGAGATATTTCCCAGTAGTTCTACTCCACATCCCACTCTCTTCTCTCAGCTCTTGGAGGGATCAGACTAACATGCCAAAACAATGTTTCTGCACCGCCTTTGTTTTCTCACTTCATGCTCTCACGACTTGTTCCAAGAACTGAGAGCTTAGCACTGTGGAGGAGCTGGGGAGTGTACCTGGCGTAGGACTTTAATCACTACAAAACAGATTCAGCTGAGTCCATTTGTTTGAATCTGATTCAATCACCCCAGCAATCTCACACCTGACAAGGAAAGAGTCTTGCCATCCACCCATGCTATTGGCAAATGAAATAGAGTATAACATGTTGCACCAAAATGATTAAAGGTACAGTCAGTCATTCTGGAGAAAGATTGTTGATATTTGAACTACAAACCCAAAAAAACACACCCCTCTCTACGTGCTCCTTCAGAAGCTCCACCCTCCAAAGTCATGGATGTGCATTGCCAAGGCAACGTCCAAAAGAGAAATATGGCAGAATTCAGAGCGCTGTGTCAGCTGTAGAGTCACTTCTGTTCCTCTCACACTTTATCACGAGTGGGAAAAAAATTTGTCTCATCTGAGCACAACAGTCCATCCACACTCTCTGCCTCTCTGAGGCCTCCCCACTACTCTCTTGACCTGCGTTCAGCGTCTCTGTCCACAGAAGCAGCCGTCTGTCAGCTGCAGCTCCTGGGGAGCAGAGAGGACAGCGGATAGACAAACTGCCTTCACCAGGCTGACTGACAGCAGAAATTTACTGAACCAAAATAGTTTGCATGTCGACTCCAGGGTAAGAAATCGACAATGTTTGTATTTATCAATGCGTTGAAACGATGAAAACACATATACAGTAGGATACTTGTGTGATTTAAACAGCTGCCTGCTCAAATAACGGACTTGGAGTGTAAAAAAGACAGGGAGTCTCCTGTGCACGAGCATGAATGCTTCCTGCTGCTGATTGGCCAGAGTAGTGTTGTGTGGTTCACTCTGAGCCACTGTGTTTACATGCCAATTTACAGAGCCAGTGCTTTTTTTTTCAGTGCACACAGAACAGACAGCTAGTGGACCATGAGGAGATCTCACTGAATTTGACCTAAAGTGTATTGGCTGACTTTACCTTTAAATGTTTAAAAAAAAAAAAAAATTCAGAATGAAAGTTTAACTCCCTAAACTGCAAAACATATTAAACCTGGATCGAATCTAAAGCAAATTAAATTCAATCTAGGTTTTATATTGCACTATGCATTTATCTGAAAATGCAATCAAAAAAATTGAGATTTATTCTTAAACCCTAATTTAGGATTAATCCTCAACTGTCACCTTGATATGGTTTGATTTGTGAAGATGCCATCTTGTGTTAGGTTCAACTGATAGGACTTGTAAAAATTTCATGAGTTTCATTTTAAATATTTTAATATAATCTAGCCACTAGGTAGCTTAACACACATATTGGGTCATTTTTTTTCAATGTATTATGGTGACAAACATGTTAATTAGGTATTTAACAAATAATCTTATACTCATACTGGAGTTAACTGTAGATTTTGATTTTGATGAAAATGAAGGTTATGATATGATGACGCTAGTTCTATGAGCACAGGTGGAGCCCTCTACTGGACTCTATGAGTAATTCTCACCTCCAATCACATGCACACAATCCCCTACTGAAATTTGCATGTATGTATCCGGCCAATCAAGACACACCTACTGATCACGTGTCTCATACTATATAAGCAGTGTCTCACTGCCACTCACTATACAAAACCACTCCAGTGGACGGTGTAGGAGCAGCAGGGTCCATCGGTAGAGGGCTCCACCTGTTCTTATAGAACTAGGGTTTCAAAATTATAACTTTTGTTCTATCTTACACAGGCTCTGCCCTATACTGGACTCTATGGGTACAGTAGATGGAGCCCAATGAATGTTTGCCCCACCTTGACTTGTCATCAGACTGCCTCACTGAGCCCAACTGGCTATAGGTTAGTTACTGTGGCCATCCTACTACTTTATAATCTCAGCCACTAAAGCGTAGCAGCAGTAAGGGCCTAACCCAGCTCAGTAACCATGTACATGAGCTGGGTGAAAAACATGGCCTAACCTTGCAGGGGTCTTAGGTCAACACCAAAGACCCTGCACACCCCATTCCCCGAGTCATCTTGGATCATGGGAGAATGCCCACATATAAGAGAATTCCTGGGGGGGTCAGGTGTACCACAGCTGACACCTACCACCCTTCTCACAAGTCCTGAATTGCTTTAGAAGAGAGGATAGTGACCAGCAGTGAGATGCTGCTTAAATAGTTTGCGTGACACACGTAATCGGAAGGCGCGTCCTGATGGGCCAGCTACGTACATGCAAACATCAGGGGGAGATTGTGTGCGTGTGATTGGAGGAGAGTATTACCCATAGAGTCCAGTAGAGGGCAGAGCCTGCGTGTGATAGAACATGCAACACAGTTACAAAGCTGAATAATCTTATATCATCCCGAAACCTGATTAATATATTCCTTGGTGGCAAAGTGTAATAAAAATGAAAATCCATCATGTAATCTCCATTCTGTGTGTGTTCTAAACCTCTCATCACATGTGGTGCAGTCATGCTACATGAGTTGTGACTAGACCATGAATGTTAGAAAATGATGGTTGTTGTGTTTAAACTCAAGATTAAAATTCAAATGCTGAAGTTTTTTGGTGAGATCGTTTTAACTGACAAAAACAAACCACTTCTGCTGATATGTTGCTCTAACTCTACTTGAGCGAGAGCCAGCACACTGAGCACCTGTGGCTAAACATTTACATATATCAGATTTCAGTATCCATCAGCCCTTACCTTCTGTTGTATAGACATTTGTAATATTTATGGCCACATATCAGATGTATGGAAACAGTCCAACAAAAATGATCTCCATCATTTGACAGAAGAGATGCAATTATACAGTGCAGTAGTGAGGCTGTAGAGCTATTGATGAGTAATTGCCTCCACAAAAAAGGATGATTTCAAAGCTTTTGTGTGCTAAAATATATGAAGGTTATGACTAATTTGAATGTTTAAACAAAGACAAATCTAATATCTAGATCAGGTGCTACTGAGCATTGTGTCAAATAGTTTTTTAATGCAATGTTGCTATTGTCAAGACTGACAAAGGCCTTATTTTATTTCAAATCAGTTTCACTGACATCCAAAAAGTACATACAGTAAGAAAGGTTAATCCATACAATTATAGAAGCATGTTTGTTGTTTTAACATATAGGTTCCACTTTATAAATTAGAATATCCAAATATTTGCTTTAATCTGTTATTTCAATGTTTTCGTATAATGTCTACAAATGATCTTCTTTACTTTCTCCTGATGAATTAAATGAAGTATTTCAACATTATTTGAAATAAATTATTTTTGAATAGGGATATGATTTATTTTTAAAAGGGGCTGAAGTTGTTTACATTAGTCAAGTGTTGATATACAGTGTACTGGTATATATCTTACAAACAATTTCGATCCATGCCTAAATGACGTAACCACGTTGGCACACCTGGTGTATATTAGCTGGTATAACTGGTGTAATCATAATTGTTGGTATACAGTGCCTATAAAATACATTTAAAGTATTCATATTTTATTGTCTTACTGTACAACATTGAATCAAAGTAGATGTAATGTAGCTTTTTTCACAATGACCAACAGAAAAGGGACTTTTAATGTCAAAGTGAAAACAGATCTCTACAAAGTAAGCCAAGTTATTGCAAATAAAGCCTTTTTCAGGTCCAACCATAAATTCTTGACTGGATTGAGGTCAGGACTCTGACTTGGCCGCTCCAGGACATTAACATAGCTTTGGCTTTAGATTCAGGCTTATTGTCTTGCTGGCAAAAAAAAATCTCCAAAGTTGCAGGTTTTTTGAGCACTGCACCAGGTTTCCCTCCCAAATTTTCCTACATTCTGCAGCATTAATTTTGCTTTCTACCCTCACAAGCCCTCCAGGGCCTGCTGCAGAGAAGCATACTCCCAGCATGATGCCGCCACCGTCATGCTTCATGGTGGGGATGGTATGTCTATGATGATGTGCAGTGTTGTGATGATGATGTTTGGCTTATACCAAATATGCTGTTCAGTGTGATAGCCAGAAAGCTCAGTTTGGTATCATCAGACTATAGAAGCTTCCTCCAGTTGGATTCAGTCTTCCTTGTGCCCTCTGGCAAAATGTAGCCAAGATCTCATGTGAGTTTTCTTTAAGAGTGGCATTCTCTTTGCATCTCTCCCATAAAGTTGCAACTGGTGAATAACCCAGCCAACTGTATATGCACAGTCTCAAATCTCAGCCTGTGAAGCTTGTAATTCCATCAGAGTTGTCATAGGTCTCTTGGTGGTCTCCCTCAATAGTCTTATTCAGTACGACCTGCTCCAGGGAGATTTACAGATGTTCCATACTCTCTCTGTCTCTTTATAATTGATTTACATGTACTCAAAGGAATGTTCAGTGACTTGGAAATCTCTAGTATTCATCCTCTGACTTCTGCTTTTCAATCACCTTTTTGCAGAATTATAACTTTGTCTTCATGTGTAGGTTTTTCCATGACTTACAAGAAGTTAGACCTTCCAGATACACATGCATTTATACTACAATGGATTGAAACCCCGTGAGTGTCATTAAAGGGTCCGCTGATCAGTGTCAAAAAGCCACATTAAATCCCCTTTGATGCAATGTTTTAAGACTATAAAACATGAAACTTCCTAGGGGTGTGAATACTTTTCATAGCCATTGCAATTCCACGTACCAGCCTTCTTCGAGTGCCTTGTACTGTCCCACTTCAAAACCATTATGGACCCACTCCTGGACCCCCATCAGTTCACATACAGAGACAACAGGTATGTGGGCAACGCAGTAAACATGGCTCTCCAATTCATCTTCCAGCACCTGGACTCTGCAGGAACCTATGCCAGGATCCTGTTTGTGGATTTCAGCTCCACCTTTAACACCATCATCCCAGGACAAGCTCTCCCAGTTTCATGTGCCTGACTCGACCTGCATCTGGATTACCGACTTCCTGTCTGACAGGAAGCAACGTGTGAAGCTGGGAAACACATCTCTGAATCCCAGACTATCAGCACTGGTTCCCATCAAGGCTGCATCATTTCCCCATTTCCCTTCACCCTGTACACCAACAGCTGTACCTCTAGTCATTAGTCCATCAAGCTCCTAAATTTTGCAGATGACACCACCCTCATTGGGCTCATCTCTTGTTGAGATGAGACTGCCTACGGGGGGAAATTGACCATTTGGTCACTTGGTGTGGACAAAACAACTTAGAGCTAAACACTCCAAAGACAGTGGAGATGGTTGTGGATTTCAAAAGAAACACAGCCCCATCCACCCCCATCACCCTGTTTGACTCTCCAGTTGACACTGTGGAGTCCTTCCGCTTCCTGGGAATCATCATCAGCCAGGACCTCAAGTGAAGCAGAACATCAGCGGCCTCACCAAGAAGGCTCAACAGAGGATGTACTTCCTGTGGCAGCTGAAGAAATTCAACCTGCCAAAGTCAATGATGTTGCTCCTCTACATGAATCCATCCTTACCTCCTCCATCACCATCTGGTATGCTGCTGCAACTGCCAAGGACAAGAGCAGACTGCAGTGTATCATTTGCTGTGTCGAAAAGGTGATCAGCTGCAATCTGCCATCCTTCCTGGACCTGCATGCCTCCAGGACATTGAGGTGAGCAGGAAAGATCATGGCTGAACCCTCCCACCCTAGACATACATTTTTTGAAACGCTCCCCTCTGGCAAGAGGCTGAGGTCTGTCAAGACCAAAACCTCATGTCACAAGAACAGTTTCTTCCCACCTGCAGCTGGCCTCATCAACAAGGCCCAGGCACCCCCATTGACATGGACTCTATCCCCCCCATGGACATTACACATTATATTAATGTAACACACCACAACCGCACAATTTTACATCTGTGATCTTTGAACTTACATGGCATGTTACATCAACACTGTTTGTATTATTATTATCATTTATAATTCACACTGCATATACTGTTTACTCCTGGTCAATATTTTGTACATTCATCTCATTCTCTTTTATTTAATATTTAAAATTTAAATTTGTACACTTATAATATGTTTTACATATTTTTTTCTTTTTTTTCTATTGTAAATTCTTTCTTTTTTATATTACTTAGGATTACTTAATTTTGTTTATATTTTTTGACTGTTACACACAACAGCAACACTAAGCCAAATTCCTTGTAGGTGCAAACCTACTTGGCAATAAACCTGGTTCTGATTCTGATTCCGAAAACCTGTACCTCCTTTTGATGATGGTTTTAAGGTAAAACTGAAAGTTTGACACAGCAAACATGTCCCTGTGATTGTCTAATATAAATAAGAGCAGAGTTACTTGAGACAAATGTTATACATTCAGTTCTACCTCATCCATGTCTTCCAAGTCTTAGATTTGTTCATTGAAAACATTTGATCATTGTCTTTGAAAGATGTATCACACCTATGCTTTAAAATATTTTAAATGACTCTTTAGGAAATTACACTGGGCATTATATCCAGGGTTAATTCACTTCCAGCCATTGCAGCTTTGTCCTTAAAGTGACCTTCATCTCTTCAGCGAGTGTGTGTGTGTGTTTGTGTGTTGGCCTGGGCACAAGTCTCTGAGTGTGTACCTTTGTGTGTTTGTCTTTCTATGAATGAATGTTTAGCTTTTTTTGTTGTATTTTCGGGGGGTATCTATGCTGAGTTTTGCTCACAGAATTGCTCCCTGGGTGATTAATATTAATATTGACATTGGTGATAAAAGGATTGTTTTTCCAAGTAATTTCCATCTGCCCTTCAGCAGGCGAGACAGCAAGCAGCCAACACGCTGGCTAATCCCCCCATCTCTCTGCTGAGTCCTGCTTGTTCAGGTGATGGCATTATTTAGGCCAGCTGACATGGCTTAAACAGTCTGCTTCCAAATAGTCTACAATAACCAGGTCATTCCAAGGTGAGCAGGTTGGTCATGGGTGGTGTAAAAGGCCTCTGAGGGGAGGATACCACTGACCTCTGTGGCCCCATGCTGTTACTGTTTGCTATAGAGCAGCGGCGGTGTGCTCTTGTTTCTAGTCAATTCAGCTGTGCAGTCAATTCAAGTAATTTATTCATACAGTACTTCATCAAGAATGACTTCACAGACAATACATGCTTCCTAGATCGAATTAATCAATAATCAGTCACAAAATTGTGAAGCGAAGAAAGACACAGTGTTTGAGAGATATAACAAGTCTACCTGCACTTGTAAAAGGTGAAAAAATAAATTGGCAGAAACCTTGATATGAATCTGTCATCTCATCAAGTTGGTTGAGTGTGCAGTAGGTCAGTGTGTTGTCCTGTTTTTTAAGCCTAATTGTGAATTTTGTCAAATAAGGACATTCTAATTCAGCTGACTTTATGTTCTTAGGTTTCTTGTTCTTGGGAGACGGTTAAATTAGAATATTTTAGTTAAGACTATGGTAAATTATGTTTAAAGCTGCGTTAAGTAAATTTTAGCCACTATGGGGCACAAAAAGTCAAAAGCAAGCAGACAGATGGACAATGGACAGACAATGGACCCTGACACATTATTGTGCTGTAAGTGCCAATTTACACATCCAGCAGACACAGGGAAACATTATCATCCCATTGGGGTCATATTCATAACCACATGATGAATGTAACTCTTCTTCTAGCACTGTTTTGTCCTTCACCAACTTTGGAGACAAATATCTGGCTCTTTAGCTGCTAGATATTCCACTTTATTTATCTGCTCGTTGCTAGCTATGTTTGTCTGCTGTTGGGTGCTGGACAAGTAGTTTACCCCTGGTTGTTTGTTGACAACAGCTGCCTGCTGCTGCTGGAAAAAATGGTTGATGAGAGCAGTGAAACTGAACCAGACAGTAAATATGCCATGAAACTGACAAAATTATCTAAAAGAGGCTGAAAAGTGCCATAGAACTACATGTAGTCACTTTATTCAATGTAAATTTTAAAAAGGGATGAATGCAAGAGAGTCAGATTCATTTTTTAGTCAAGACATCTGTTATCTTTAAATGCTATTTTACACAGTCATTTATTTTATTTTATTTTTTATTTCTTTGCAAATAAGAATGGTTTTGTCAAGACATCAGGTTCAGTAGTCATTGGGATAAAACAGCATAATGCACAATAGGCTGGACAATGAAACTGAGATAAGAAAACAGATGAGACACTGAACAAAAAGAGAGAGAGAAAAAACATGATGCAGCAGTGAGATGGGACTTTCAGGTCAATTCTGCACCTGCATCCATTGCCAGGTACAAACATTGTATTGGACTGGTATCTGAGAGGGAGGAAAGACAAACACTCGCCACACACACATGCACAGCAATGCTGACCTACACACAGGGCCACAGCAAACACAGAGTAAATGTGCAGAAGCACCAAACTGGATGCTGTCTTTCACTGGGTTCCCAACTGCTTGATGTTATTTTATCTCACTTTTTTTCCCACTCTTTCCCTGTCCACAATACCCTCACCTTAATTCTGGTTATTTCTGGAAGAGGAGCTATTTCTATTGTTGATTTCAGCCCTCCAGTTCCCATTTCTTGAATGTTTCACCATGGTTATGTGGGCGTTGGGGCCTTCGATACGCTCTGCTGACTGCTCAGATTATTGCTATCCATCATTGGTTTATATTCTCATTTAGAAAAGGAGGGTGCTTCCATTATTGCATTTTAATTTCCTGCAGAGGTTACAGAGGGCCAGAAGCAACTTTAGTTTTGCTTTCCCTACTCCCTCACACTCACCACTGCGAGCTTCCACTTCATAGCATAATGCTAATATTCACATGGCTCTGGCTAAAAGTCCTCCACACAACGTGTGGCTGCTCCTTGTGAGCTCTACTCACATTTTTTCTTTTCATTGCTCTGCAAAGTCAATACCACAAAAAGCCTTACCACAGAGGCTGACAATGAGTAGTGGCCAATGCTACATACACGGAGATGTGCTATTAAGATTTTCACATGTTGTTATGAAAAGGGTGGTTTCTCTGAACATCAACTGTCTTGAGTCTTTGATCAAAGCTCAAAGGAGGAGGCAAAAAGACAAAAACAAAGACAAATGAAAATATCTACTTTTAATGACAAAAAAATATGTTGGTTTCTTACCTAATTTTGCTGTACTTGGCTATATTGCATGCCATTTGCCTTTTCACATATTCAAAACAGTTCTCTGTGATATGGATGTGAGTGCCCTTTTGATCATTAGTGATGTCATCAGTGAATTGTTTGACATTCAGCTGCTGTACAATAAAATCTAGGCTAAATACCACATATGTGCCTTGCAGTAATCCAGATAAACACTTAACTCAAAAAAAAAAAGGATAATGTTGATCTGTGTAGACCTGATACTGAGCAATAAGATCATACACCTGTCATGGTGTATTCCAGAGGTGGCTGTATGTGTGTCAACACAATGAATTGGATGCCATGAGGCCGGTATCCTCTCAGATAAACCATGTATCCTCAGGAATTCTGCCTTAGCTGTGGAGTCATCTTGTGTTAAGTCACCCTAACTGCAGCTACGGGGCTAACGTGTTGGATAAACGATGTTGCTGGCTGGCCGGGAGGCAGAGCGGGGTTGTGACATTGTCTGGAGAGGCCCCGTGGCCATGTCAACACATTCACTGCAGGCGCTGTTTCTGCTGTGGACTCTGAAAACAGCTGGCTTTCAGGTGCTTCAATTCCTCTTCACTTTCTCTGTCCTCTCATTAAGCAGCCTCTGGGGACAAGCTTCTGGGCAGCTCTTCTCTGGCCCACAATGATAATGTTGATCCTCTAGGCTTTCAGCCAAACCCAGGGAACTTTCTATACTTAGAAAGACCATCATAAGCATATCTGCAATAACATTTTCCATGCAGAAATGAAAAATAAGTCTGGGCAAAGATTTTAGGGGTTATTCAAGCTTAGTGGAGTAGTTAGCATCTGCTGTCTGATCTGTCTTAGGGCAATATCATATCAGAATAATGAGGACAGATATACTCCAGCTTTGGAGCTCTGCAAAGCAATCTTTGAATATCTTTGCCTTAACATGGAATTCATTCAGTGAGTAGTCGAGGACAATTCCATATCTACAGTGCACATCTCCATATCATATGTCAAAGAAGAATTACTCATGTACAGTAGGACTGTTATATAATGACTAACTACTTGAAGTAAATCCACTTGAATAGTATTGTGGGGCCTAAATGAAGTTTTTAGAGATTAGTTTCAAAATTTGGCATTTGGTGGAAAGTGACAGCAACCACGGTAGAGAGAGCAGATAAGCTTTAGCAGAAAAAAGCTAAAACAGCTCAAACATAGACAAGAATGTGTTAGAGATTAGGGAATGAAAGATTATGGAGTAACCCTTTAATCAAAGAATATTCTATACATCTTATTAAAAATAGCTTTTTTGTGGTTCTTGGTAAAAGGTCATAAACCATATTTTACTGATCAGGAATGGGACAAAACTTTTTATGAACCTTTGTTGTGTCTTTTGTGTCATTTAGGAATGTCAACCTGGTGGCTCTTTTAAATATACGCTGAGGAGAAAACAACAATACCAAGAAGGCTTTGCCCATAGCAGCGCTGCCAAATAGACTAAATAGACTATACAGTATAAACTCAATAACAAAAGGGCCTGGAAAATCAACAGTCATGCAAACATTATTATAGGGTTACTGTTTCATCTTGCTGTTTTAAAAAAATATTTTGATGTTGAATTTAATAAAAATAAAATGGTGTGCATTTTATTTATTTTTGGCCCCTCTGAAGTTGTAGTTTTGTCATCATTTTTCTCAAAAAAGGGATATGTAAAAATGCCTCGAATAGACTGGAGTGAGTGTATTGCATATTGTATTTTAAATCACCAGTGTATCTGATTAAATTATCTTTCTAAACATAACATTAAATGTGTCTCCATGCAGGCAGGATATAACAGAACTGTTCGCTAATGTTGCTTTGTAAAATACCCCCAGAGGTTGCTATCCCAGACTGCTATCTGTCAATCTGATCTGACAGAGATGAACATCTGGCCAGATAACCTCTCATTGAACGAAGATTGAAAATAGCAGGGATGGACAAACACAGTGGATCACTGTGGCTGCTCCCCTCCTGGGCTCTCACAGCAAATGCATACCAAAATCCATTGTTTTGATAGGAGAATGGGCTGCACTGTCCTAAACTGTTAACAGAGTGAGAGCAATGTGCACTGTTTTGATTTGCATCCAAAATTTAACTCAATTCAACTAAATACATGGACTGCATCCAAAGGCTCTCTGACAAACTGGAAGTGGAATTTTATTGGTTCCACATTAGACTTAAGAATGGAGATTAAAATAGTGTTTCTGAATATAATGGAAGCATACACTAAGTACGAGAGGATGTGCGCATCAGATTAGGTACACACATATTCTATATTGTTTGTTTATATATTTCAGATACAGATTCAAATCTCCAGCTGAGATAGCTTAATGACTATGCTGTTCATGATACTAAGACATGAAAGCCTTGAGGGCATTATTTATGTTACTGGTGGAGTACTTAAGCTCTGACTTCCTCATATAATATATTTTTGCTTAATTTTACATCATGTATCTGCACTTTGCTGTGTCTGCTGTGAAAGTCTGGATAAGCTTTATGTATTCTGAATTCTTCATAGAACTTTTCCAGGGGCCATATATCAAGTACACTGTAGAATATGGTGTTATATTGGTGCTTCGTCCCTCAGCACATGATGGTACACTTTGAGCAATGAAGAATATTTTTGCAAGCACATAAAATATATTTTGTAGAGAAACTGGCTCATGCTAAGAATAATTCAAAAATAAATAAAAACATATATTTTTTAAATAAATATCTTTGCGTGTTTGCTATTATGCACATAAGTGCTCAATGATAATCTCTTTCACTCAGTTCTACTCATCTCCCACTGTGTGATCTCAAACTCTTGGATACTCTTTCACAGTGCCTGTCTTTCTTTCTCATCATCTCTGCTGTGTGTGCTCAGGTGGGCCTGTCTGCTCACTCAACTTGAACAAGTTTTACAGTGTGCCACAATTTTAGCCAGATGGAAAGTTGGAATAGATCATCTAATTGGCTGTTTTGTCTCCAATCAAATTGCCAGTAGGATTATCAGTTAATAGGGAATGATGGATAATTTAATGAATCATAACAAAACTCTCTGGTCAGTCCGTCGTCATAAAGAAAATATTTTAAGTTGTTGCATATACAAAACTGCTTAAAGATAAACACCAGAAGATGATGTCTTATACCCTGACACTGAGAGCTACAAGGTCATGAACTGATGCAAAGAGCTTCAAGTTATCTGCTGGCTGCAAATAGTCACTCCATACAGTTTTGGTTAAATAACTATGAACCTTTATTAAATTCTGTTTGTAAGTTAGTCTGCATTTTAGATTTGGTTAGCTTGCATCCTAGCACACAAAGAGCAAACACAGCAGATATGTTGAGAAACACTATGAGCGAGTGTGATTATAATTGTATAGTTATGTGCATAATGGCAAACACACCAAATATATTTATTGAGCACAGAAAAAAAAATTGTTTGGTCAAATTAAATTCTTAGAATGATAACACAAAATATAATTCATGTGTTTGTAAAAAAAAAAAAAAAATCTAATTTAAGCACAAATATAAGTCACAACATTAGGTTTATTCAGGAGATAGATGTTACAAGATTTAGAAGACGTGCAGGTTGGGAGGTACTGTCAAGACAATGAAACTCAACAACTACCACTGAGGGTCTCTTTAGTCAAAGGGTTGGAGTGCAGCTGCACCAGTAGAGCTGCTCAGCGTCCAACAGTAAAGACTGTATCAGTGCAGGGCAGTGAATGTGCGCAACTGTATGAATGTTAAGCAAGGCATTGTTGAAAGCGAGCCTGCGTGCTCAGCAAACCCTCTCTGAATAAATAAAGCTTAAAATAGAGAGAGGAAGACATGTGACGAAGGTCATGAGACAGATTCCATGATCTTGCAAGTTCACATTATGCACCTACGCCTGCTGAGACACCAAGTCAGCCCATTAAATAGAATTTAATATAAAGAAAGAAACAGTATTTCAGGGGCATAAGCCAAGGCTTTGGCAGGAAGGAACCGCATTTCACAGAGTGCTGTGCAACTTTGTCAGGTAAATGTGACTGTTAGGGACAAGCGAAGATTGATGGAATCTTTTTTCCCCTTGGCTCAGCAGTCTTTGATTTCCACAGCACAAGGGAGGAAGAAGGGGAGAGGGAAGGGAGGAGGAATGATAGATAGGAATTCATGTCATTTATATCCCTAGGTCAGTCTATCACAAAACTGACTGAGGGAGAGAGAGAGAGAGATGGTGAGAAAGAAAGATGGTGAGACGTGGATACAGTCTTGAAATTTAGAAAATTTCTGTGTTTATAACAACCTCCTCTGAGATTTTTTTTTGCAGTAACTAGCATATGGGTTCAGATATTCTGATGAGCATGAGTGCAGTGATTCATGCTGTCTCAATTAGCATCTGGGTGCCTTTGTCTGATTGAATGAAACAACTCGTTTCCAGTCCTTGAAGCATAACTGTGTAGTGCTTTTCAATTTCCACCTATTGCTGCCTTGCCATCTAACATTTACTGGGAGGCAATGCATGACGATGATTTGGTTTACAGCAGAAGTGCTTCTCCTTATAATTGCTTCTGCAGAGACATTGATTGATAAAAGCCTTCAGGGTCCACAGGCCAGTTTGAATGACGTGCTTTACAAAAAACAGGGAAATGGTGGCCATTGGAGAACATCAGTGCTTATTGCATTACATTAGATTTTTTTTTTTTCTTGGCTTTCACTATGGGCCTTTTACTGGTGGCACTGCCATAGTGTCAGTTTCTTTGCTGGCCTTTTGTCTACTATACATTAAGCAGGAGTCATGACATCCCATTACTGTCACTCCTTCCTTTGTCACACAGAGTATTCCACAGCCTGCTATTTTCTCACATTAACCATAAAAAAACACATCAAACATCAATCAAAAAAATATAAATGCAATCTGTGGAAGATAAAGATTCGTGTTTATCATTCATCAAGCATGTTTTTTTTTTTTTGAAATGTAACTGTTGCCATGTGTGATTTAACAATTTCCTTTCAAGAGCACAGTTTATCATCAAAGATACCACTTTCATCATCATCAAATGTAAGGATTTTTCTACCTGTAATTATTGTGGTACATCCTTATTCTACTAAGGTGATGTGTTCAAAAATGTATATCATTTCTACAGGGTTGATACAGCTTTTTCTTTTTTTCTTCCTGTGGCAAAGAAGCAAATACCATTTACACAAATTTTATGCCTAAAATTTGTGCAGGAATCTTAAAAGTGAGACCAAATATTCTTGTTTTCTTAGAACTATTTTAAAAAGGTACAAAACAAAAAAACAACAATAATACTTTTCCTCTGCATTAATCACAATTTATTAAGTATTAATCATGCTATGAACATTGTGTGGTGAGAAAGTATTTTTAATTTTATTGTTATTTTTATTCATTTGTTTTCCTGCTATTGCAACCCAACCCAGTCTCAGGAGTACAGAAGCTGTATTTTGTTTTTTTCTAATTTGTTATTCATTTATAACTTTAACTGCTACATTATTCAACATTTAATCATGAGATTTTATCCTTGTTTTTATTCTTTATTTTAATTTTATCAGTAGCCTACAGTCAGTGGTCTGGTGGGCGACCGGATGTCCCGCCGCCCAGAAGTAGGTTGGTCTTTTCAGTCCTAACCCTAAACGTCAGCCTGGATAGTAACATATGACTGTATGAAGATTCTACATGGCTCCTGCTTTGAAATACTGAGCTTTGAACCTTGACCTTGGTGCATGTTTGAAGGCTTATAATACAGCAACAAAGGGGCTTCAGACATGGGACCAACTGTTATAGAGAGCTCTTGACCTCAGCTATCATATGAGTATAGTCAACAACTGGGGATGCTGTCAAATATGGGTAAAATATGGTTAAAATTAATTTTCACCCATTTAACAACTAGATATTTTAAATACACAAATATGTTTACCATCTACTTAAACTCCTCAGTGTACTCTTAGTTCAGTATTATTCCCTAGAGCCGCGCCATGCAGCCTGATACAAATCTTCGAGTTTGCAAAGTAGGGTTGTAAATAGGGTTGTGAAAAGATATATCTACTGAATATATCAAATATCTAGTACAGCCAAATTAGTTATTTAGCTGCATCTAGGTAATTTGTGTTGAGAGAAAGTAAAGATGTTGGTTTATTTCAGATATTTTAGCCAAAAACAGGAGTCGAATGTGCAAACCGCCGACAATACAATAGACCCACACGGTGACCATTTTCCTCCAATATCATACTTAGGGTGGGAACCATACAGCTCCTCAGTTCTGTTCAGACCATCCGGACTGCTTATAATGCAACTCACTGACACACTGTTAGCGTAGCCTGTTAGTACCTGCTACCACCAATTGAAAAATACATAAAACAGCTCGCAAACTCATGAAATCTGTATCTACAGATCTGAGTGAAAGTTAATGAAGATATGGAACAAAACCAGCTGATGCATCATCACAGAGAGACTGGAAATAAAGCTGCTAATGTTAGCTAGCCCAATTTACTCAACACTCAACAGTTCATAAAATGTTATAAAAACATAAACATTTTATTTTAATCCCACTGCTTTGGTTGTTAAATAGTCACATTCACTCAGTCTGTCAGTCAAACTGTCAGGTTTTATCATGTTTTATGTGAGCAGCACACTTTCGGAAAAGGACAGCAATATTAAATCTCAACGTTTTTGAATGGAGTTCTGCACACAACAAGTCAGCAGGTCCTCCAGTCTGCCCATTAGACTGATGTGGACCATTGACTGTACTGATGAAATTAAAATAAAGAAATTTTTAAAAATTATTGACTGTTGAGTAATGTAGAGGTTATAGTTAAAAATTAATAACAAATGAGAGAAAAACAATACAGCTTCTGTGTTCCCAAGTCCCAACTGACAAAAAAAAAACATGGTAAAGGCATGAAACATATACATCCAACTGAAATACATTAGTTTGAAAGTCATGTTGAGTGTCACGAAAAAAAAAAAAGGAAAATTTGTGTCCATGTACACAAATCTATAGATTAACTGCTGTGAGACTGGGTTGGCTATTAATGCTGTGCCCTAAATTTGGCAACCACTCTACGTCTCTTCTTCCCCTCGATCTCTTCACCCCAAGACTCCCCTCCGCCTCCCCCTCCAGTTCTCTCTGTTTTTCAGCTCTCTCAATTTTAAGATTTCCCCTCAAAATGACTTTCCCCATTCTAACCCTTGAAGCTCCCTTACTCAAAATCAAGTTGAGAGGGGTATCACTCAATTGCAGTTTTTTGTCTCCCCTGTAGCCTTATCCTCACACTCTCATGTTTTTAGCTCTCTCTCTCCCCCTTTGTGCCCCTCTCCCTTGCTGTGTATAAACCTGCCTGACTTTCTCTGTTCAGTGACATGCCTTTCAATCCGTGATGGATTTTCTTTGCCTTCTGTCCTTTTGCCTCCTCTCTCCTCCCACACACACAGAGATTTTGTGTCCTAAAACCTGCAATTGTACATCGTACTGTAGCCAGAAATTTCCTCCACACTGTTACCCATCCATCCCATTTACTGTGCAAACACAGGAAATGTGTGCCGCCCATCCAATTAATCGTCCATTTCCTCTGTGGTTTGTTCACACAGATTTGCAGTTCAAAATGAGAACACTCATAGGTTCATATTTAAACAGGCAAACAATTACCAAATTACGACACAACATTACAGCAGCATGTTAAATGACCTGTTATTTGTGTCTGTGCAGCCAAATCCTATAGTTCCAAAGCCTGGCTAATTCTGTGTAAGCCCATCAATTGGATCCTACTGAGGAGAAAAACCCATGAGCTATTTCTGCACGTGCTCATCCACAAGACACATTACTCATCCAAGTGTTCATCCATAGACTGTAGACATCAAGCATTCCCCATAACAGTTTGTTCATATGCAAATGTGCCTCTTCTAATCCTCTATTATTCTGTATTTGCATGCTGTTCTGAAAATGCCTCAACCCCCCCACCTGCCTTTCATCATACAAAACAAAGGTGTTTACACGATTCAGTGCAGCAACTGCTGCAAGATATTTGAGGCACTGCAGAGATGCAAATGAGACACCAGTAAAATTCTGTAGCCACTAATCCATTTTCTATGCATATTCACACTGTGCCATCTCTTTCATAAATTGGAATAAAATGTCAAGACATGATAAGAACTTGGCAAACTCATGTGACTGCCTTAACCAGGACAAATGACTATGAGAAAAACATCAAGCCCTTACATTAGCAAGTCCGACATCAATGATAGGACCTGACATGAAGCATGCACATAATTTATATCTAGACTTACATTATTAGCCTTCACTCACCAATATTTTTACAGGTCTGGGAGTTGCAGTCTTGGATTAATTGCAAGTTACTTACAGACAGCCTTTTCATATCTGTCTTATGTGAACCTTTCTGCATATTAAAGATACCCTGTTGAGTGACAAAGCCCTCTAATGGCTGTAATAATTATGACTCTCGTCCATCAAGAACAAAGGAGACAGTATTATGTCACTGTTACAGAGCCACAACAAAATAACAGACCGCTGTTCATTTCCTGTTTCCTACAGACAGGTGTCTTTTAATCATGACCTCTGTTGTTCCCTAACTGCACCCAAGTGTATATTATAGAAACCATGAAGAGGAAGGTCCACTAACTTTAACTCAAACCATGATCTTTACTGAAACTAACCAAATCATTTTTTGTGCCTAAAACTAACCAAATCTTGACCATAATCAGAACACAATTTTGTTTTTGGATCAATTATGTATTTTGTCACTGAATTTAGACAATTAAGTTTTTTTGCAGTAATAACATAACTGTATTTACAAGAACACTTCACAGAGCACCTTTAAATTATGACTATTTTAGCAACTACATGTAGAAATATTATGTGATTGTTTTATGTGATAGCATATTTAAAATAATTTTGAGGTTCTCTTTGTAGTATGCATTGCTTTTTGCCACGTTGCCTTTGTCACTACAGCTGGTGAGTGTCACTGTACTGACATTTCATTATGTACAAAGAACTGTAAGCAAACATTTTGAAAATTCAAACGGGGTCAAGCTACCTTTTACTGGTTTGTGTTCTAAAAATTATAGTTGCTTTGCTTAACATCAATTAAGCAGACTTTTAGCGCTTCTCATTTTTCACTTTTACACAGACATGATTATTCAACAGTGATTTCTCTTCTTTCTTTGTTGTTTTGTCTTACAATTGCTGTACAATGAGACATGTTTTGACCCTTTCTTGTTAAGTTATTTATGTTATAATTAATATTATCTATCAACTCCTTTCAACTTTAATATCACCAACTGTGGAACTCAAAACTCTTGACTGGGTAAAAAATAATCACAATGAAAAAGTTTTATGGCAGCCTGCTGGTTAGGGAGTCTGTTTCGTACTTGGATAGCCATGGACAATTTTTCCATTTATATCAGTATCCGTGGTACTGAGGTAGTATGTCACCTGCACTACAAGTCCCACAAACAGTTGGCTGTACACTCTGTCTTTCATCTCTGGTGGAATTTGTGCATGTATGTAAGTCTCTGAGGGTCGTGCCAACAAACACTCTCCTAATTAGCATAATATGGTGATTGATTGGCATAAATGACTTCCCAGTTCTGCTGGTGACACATTTAGATTTGATGATGCATTAAATGGCCCTCAACAACTTGTGTATTTATTGTGCAAGTAGAACGTTCAGCCTGAGTGCTGCCAGTTTAAAAGCTCTGTTAATACTGAACTGTCTTCTCTACTAACACTGAAATAATAACTGCAACGGTAAGACATTTGTTTCATTTGGTTTTATCCAAACCGACAGAAAACTGTTGCAATGTTTATATTCTTCCCATGTCCTCCTCAGCAGGTGTTGTCTTATGTTCAGAGCTTCCTGTCAGACAGCTTAAAGGAGAACACTTGACGAAAAAAAAAAAATCACTCCGCCGATTTGTCATCCTTCTTGTTCCACTCATCTGACTGGATTGAGGAAGGGAAAGGGTAGCAAGGGGGATATCTTTGGAATATCTGTTTAACATCCTAATTGGAAATGACAAACACAGTGGCGCATTCAGCCCTGCAGGGGAGATCAAAGAGTTGGAGCTCCGTGAGACACAGCAGTATGGATCAGAACCAAACCGATCCCCTCTCGCCTCGGCTAATTAACACCTGGCTCCTACTAATTAACTAAATCTACCGGCATTCCAGACACAGACCAAAAAAAGAAAAGAGATAACCAACACTGTATTAGATTTACAACCCGGTGTTGGACCTCAGTTATATCCCCAGAGTCCTACCTGTCTGTAGGAGCAAATGTAGGAACAGGTGTTCTAATCCCTCTGCTGTACCACGCAGAGTGGCAAATAAAACTGAAGTTAGGTGTTTGGGATTTTCAGCCAAGTGTTTTGTAGTGCCTGTTAAGTGGTCCCATTGGTTTTTTACTCTGCACATGATGTGACAGTTTAGTGGAATATAATTTCTCCAGTCTCAATATCTCCCCATTTGAACAATAACTTCATAAAAAAAAGAAAAAAAAAAAGTTTACATTTTCCAGTTTCAGCCTTGACAAGTTTGAGTTAAGCAA
Organism: Thunnus albacares; assembly: GCF_914725855.1. Lineage (NCBI taxonomy): Eukaryota > Metazoa > Chordata > Actinopteri > Scombriformes > Scombridae > Thunnus > Thunnus albacares. The sequence continues at coordinate 22,293,685 of NC_058123.1, forward strand.
ATGTGAAATTGTCAAAGTTTTACATAAAAAAGTGATTCACCCTCAACAACGGGTTTGTGGTTATTGTTACTTTAATTGAGTTTCTCTTCATATATTGAATTCAAAGGATTTTAGTTGGTATTGAGTTTGCATTGATAGACCAACGCAGCTTGACAAAAAGCTTCAAGGACATACAGTAGACAGAATGAAGACTGGCAAAAAAACATCTTAGTTTGGCTGCCTTGGCAACGAGAAAACAGTCATTATATTAGATGGTTTATCCTAGCAGGGTTCTCTGTGCTGGTGCTGATAAATTCTGAGGTTGATCACCTCTCAGACATTATTTTTTATTAGAACAAACAGGCAGCTGTGCTTCAGGAATTAGAGCAGGTTGTCCACCAATCAGAGGATCAGTGGTTCAATCCCTGAAGGCTGTGCCATCGGTGTGTGAGTGTGTTTGAATGAACATTAGAACTCCTGATGAGCAAGTTGGCACATTGCATGGCAGCCTCTGCCATCAGTGTATGAATGTGTGTGTGAATGGGTGAATGTTGGCATGTAGTGTAAAGCCATTTGAGTGATTGGAAGACTAGAAAGGCTCTATCTAAATACAAACCATTTGGAGCTTATAAACTGGTATTCAACATACAGAGAAGGGAACTGCATTAAAAACTACTACATCAAATCTAATGACCTACACTTTACCCTACTTAAACTCAGGTATAAAAAAAAAATAAGCCGGTGATTTTCTGTCAAGCTTTCAGTGGTTCCTTCCAAGGAAGAAATAGATGTCATCTCGCAACAAAAACATCATAATAAACCCAGCAACCACAAATTCATTTTGTCAGTCTTAACTTGGCACTATTTGCCAGTCATCTCTTCTCACCATTCCCCCTTTCCTCACAAGTGCTGTTAAAAGTTAGAGCTGATGTTTACCCAAGTGATGGAAATTGACTTAGCTTTCATTTGGCATGTCTATAGAGGGAGACACTGTTAAAAGTCTATTGTAACACTGACGCTTCAGGTAATGAGCGAAAGGACAGTCATTCTGTTGGCTGATTACAGACAGTAATTAAGACACTGATCCTGTAATTAAGCGGCGGCAGGTATCTTGTGCTCAGAATACATCATCTTTTTCTTCCCAGCAGTCCATTTCCCCCCTTTTTTCATTTCTCATGTGGGAGGAACTTATACCAATATTGAAAAGAGGCACTTAGCACAGGTTATCAACTTTGAAAACAACTCTCTTTCCCCTGTGTCATGGCAAGATTATGAATTTTGGCTGAGTCACTTTTTCAGTCAGTGGCTTTCATCTGTCCCTCCATCCCCGGTCAATCTGTTGAGCTGTTTGTTTGTCTGCCTCAGTTTTGTCAGCCTCATTCTCCCACTAATCCTCCTCTTTATCCCTTTCTCTTTTCTTCTTCCTCTCTTTCTGTCTCCTCTGCAGTGTCCAAGATAACCTGGCCTGGCTTCAGGGGCTACTTGCAAAGGCTCCTCTGCAAGTGCAGCTCTGTATTTTAGTGCAGGGCTAATTTTCACCCTGTCAAATATTTCAAATAATTTTCCAGCCACCACTGCAGGGCCAGAACTTCATGCATCATATTTCAGCTCAGTTGGAGCATAAAATATGATGTGGTTGGACAAAATGTCACTCTCAACATGGTTCTCTTTGGCAGATGAACTGTAGCTCTCTGACTTTTAGAAAGAAGGAAGAAAAAAAAACAAACTTATAGATAGTTGACAGATAGTTAGAGCTTTGGCTTAAGTGACAGCTAATCATGTATTATATATACAGTACAATATGTTCTTTTTTTTTTTTTTTTTTTTTTACATGATATTGCTTATTATTATGTCCAATGATTGTTCTTAAGATGTATTTATTTATCTAATTATATTTTTTCATTGTCAGTGAGGAAATATTAATGCTAGTAGAATAATTTAACTATACATGACACCATTATGCAAAATTATCAGGGACTAACTAAAGGGTACATGACATGCTTTTTGTGATTTTTTGATCATTTTATACTATTATAATGTTCAATGTTTATGTTAAACATAATCAAAGTTCCAAAACTTGAGGTGAATGTATGTAAAAATGCTCCTTGAAAGTCAAAAGCTCAGGCTTTGAACTGATGTCAGATTGTTCGCACATGCCCACAAATGGCCATCCGTTCCATAGTCTTTGTTGCTACAGTTGTTGCTAACGTTCCATGTGTTGTTTGCGTTGTCCACTCTCATATATCGGATTTCAGCTCAAACATGTACTGATATATTTGAGAAGCTGACATTTTGAGTAAAGAATGAGAAAAATAAGTGAAATCCTACTACTACTGTTTGTTTACATAGCAGAAGTCTGCTGTGGGGCAACTTCTGGAAGTGGGCTCATCGGGAGTAGGGTCTTAAAGCAACAGGAGCTAAAACAGCCTGTTTCAGACAGAGGTTGAACTGACGGACTGTATAAAGGGTCAGTATAAGTGAAATAAGGAGTTTTTTAAAACTGTAAGTCATGCAAAGATATTCCAGTAGAGTCACAGAATATAAATATAGACCAGGAAACGTGCATGATACGTCCCTTTTAAAACATGTAACACAGAGACAGAGCAAGCAAGCAACACATGCATCTAAAAAAAGTAAGATTGTAGTTGAAGACATGCAAGTATGGTGATAAAAATCAATAAATAAATGAATTAATACAGGGTGAATAAATAAACAACCATATAAAAACAAGTGTTAATAAAATTTTAATAGGTGATACTGGATTAAAGTCAAACTTTGGTATACAGAGGGAAGTTCTTTAAACCTCATATCAGCGGTTGTTGAACTAATCAGGTCATTTTTCTTCTCTTTTTTAAAAATTATTATAATAAGCTTGTTCTATTGTTCGCATGCATTTGATGGAATAAAGCAAAAGCTTGACATGTGGCCAGCATAGTGAAGTAATACCATTGCATTATTAATTAGTGTATAACTTCAAACAAGCTAATAAATCAGAAACAGCAGGGTATTGTATAATAATAAAAATCAAGAGAATTACAGAACAGTGGGTTACACCACCAGCAGAGCATTCAATATAGGGGTCTTTTGTATTGCAGCTGTGGCACCCAGGAGAGAGTATTATGGATTTGGATCTATTGTGCTGCTGGGTTCAAGTGTTGCTCATTGAACGGGGTTATTGCCTCAGTAAATGTAGCGATACACGAATAGTTCAGAAAACCCATCTACAAAGAACGAGGTGTAGTGTCTGCTTTCTCTATGAGCTCTGTTCACCGTGCAGTTACAGTAATTGGAAAATCTGATACATTTGCAATCTGTACAGCTCACAACAGCCACAACAAAAGCTTATTAAGCCTATTACTCTGGGGAGTGTGATATATTAAGACATTATTTGCCTTGACTTCTGAAAACCTGCGTGCAAAACTTGCATGCATTTTTAAATACATCAGAGATCCAGAGCTCTTTGCAAGTCAGGCTGTCCAAAAAAGAGCCTCACTCTATTTGATAACGGTGTTCAGTTTGAGCTTTGCAACTGCTTAAATGGTGAAGTGATGAGAGCTGAATTCTACTTGTTACTCTCTGGAGGCATGATTCAGTTCTTTAGAAGTTAGCAGCCTTGATGCAAACAAGAGCTTTACCAAAAATAACATGCCACAAACTTTCAAAGACAAAGTTTGTCTGTGTGTTTTTCAATTGAAGTTACAATCTATTTCCTGCATTGAGCTCATACATTTTTAGAGAACCATGTTTTTTGATGGCTAGAAAGAAGAGAGAAGAGCACTCTGGAGCTTTGTTGGCATAGACAGATTGAGGACGATAGGGGATTTGAATTCTTTTGTGCCCTTGAAGATGACCACAAATGAGTTAGAGACTGCTGTCTGGAGCCTGAAAGGAAAGATCAGATGCACTCTATTGCTTTAGCTTAGACATTTTTTCAAATTTAATTTTGAACCACATGTCGATGAAAATGTTTCCCCACAATGGATGCTGAGTATGTAGAATTTACACATCAATGAAATCTGATCTATTTCAGTTGCCGCTAAGGCCTAAATACTAGAGAGAGAGAAAAAAAGCAGAACCCAACCGCTTTAAAGGGCCCAGTGACACACTTTCAATCATCTGTCAAAGGGAAAGATGAAATATGTTAATGACACATCTAAATACACCACTTCCTTCCTATCTAGAGACATAACTGAATACAATCCTTGTACAGAGCTGAGTTTCTGTATCCAGCCAGTTTCTATGGCGTGAGTGAATGTGACATCTCTGTCTGAGCTCTGCAAGAGTCAAGAGGTCAGGTTCTATGGAACTTCCTCATGGTCTTCTTTGACAATTTCCTCCCATCCGGCCATTAGACCCCCGCCAGCACAGCCCCTGCCCTGCAGAGACCAATGTGCCTTGCCTATTATGCTGATAAATTAGTGGCATGTTACACCTCTGCATTGCGCTATTTGGCTGGTGGCTGAGAGCAAGATGGTTGTCATTACCCTGTCTAAATGACACTTTGTAAGCCTAATTTCTCTTAACACAGGAAAAAAAATAAAAACAAGTGAGGAAGGAAATGAAAAAGCGCCAAGTAAATTAGATTAACCCAAAGGATTGCATGCATCAGAGCAGGACTTTGGATTTGACTATATGTACAGAGGAAAATGAGTCTATAAAGATTTGAGCATTGTACATGTTCATTATCAGAACCGTTAACAATGTTGGAGCTTAATGTTTGAGCTTAATTATTATTCAAGACTGCTGCACTATTTGTGAGATTTCTTCACTCATCTTTAAACTTGGCTTTTACCCAACACATCTATCTTTATTGCCCCTTTGAGAAAAATAAAGTTGTGCAACAGTGTCTGTGATAGAAATGAAACATACAGTAAATAGAGCATAAATAACTATTTCGTGTTTTTAATGGGGTATTTTGCTGTTATTCAATATTCAGTATTTATCACATTATGCTTCTGAATTGCTCACATAGGGCTACAGCACACATTATTCCAACAGATATTATTCCTTCAGGAATGAAAAAAAACTGTCAACAGATAAACATGCTGGGTTCTAGTAGAAGCAAAAATGCACCCACAATGCTATTTTTGTCAGTCACAACACCATTGTTTGGTACTTACATATTTGTTAATTTTGTGGCTGCAAATGAATGTGTGTGGGAGGGCAGAGTGGCAAAGTTCAGGTTGTGTATGCAGATCAGTGGAGTTTTGGTAACCATTTTGGCAAGAAACTGCAAACACAATCTAATGGAGCAGAGTTTATGGCTTACGCTAAGCCCTGGTTTAGGGTAATAGGTGATTCCTATAGTAGCGCGTGGAGGATGTATAAAGAAGATTCTTCATTCGAAATCGCTGTACCCATAAGTAAGGTCCAACTACTGTCTCTAATTTATAGTACAGGGCTATACTGTTCTAAAGTACAAGTATCAGCACAAGTCTTATGAAGATAAATTGATTATGTTGTATGTGGATAATTTAGTCCATCTGATTGTTCCTCCTAAACCCCTTTGTGCTGGGTTCAGGCTGGTTTTGTTGGCTGTCGGGCTTGGGCCTGAATGAATCTGGGTACGTTGGGCTAGTGTCAAAGTTTAAGGCCTGTGATTAATGGCTAAATGCTCCTTTAAATGGAACAGCATACCCAAGAACGTGTTTCCTACAATGCCAGAAGATGTTAGATGGTAGATGTGTTGCCATGCTTTTAGCATATCAATTGCCAGGATTACATTTAAACTTTGCTGCCATTACTTCTCAGTCATCAGATGATTGGAACCCATGATAATCACTGATAACCACTTTTATCACTTTTGCTTTGACTCAGAGTTTGCTGATCAAACACCATAATGTGTGCTTAACCATATGTGTTACATGGAATAATTTCATTCTCATTAACACAAAATTCCTCAGAGACCTATTAGAACTCATAATATCACTTTGCAATCATGTGTATCTCTGCGAAGTTCAAGAAAAAGCAAACTCACACATGCGGTTGCACAAGAGGCACTTACTGCCAAGGATAAATCTGAAATTTTAATACAAACACAAGGCAGTTTTCATATTAAATTCCCACTGTTGAGACCCAACTGAACTCTGAATTGTATCTTTAAAATATTCAACCCTCTCTTGGGGCTTCAGAAAATTTAGTTTGATATCAAGGTCATACATTTATCAAAAGCCACATCTAATTCTATCAAGTTGGGATTATGTCGGCTCCTCTCCTTTCCTTTACTCTTCTCTCCGGTGCCTTTAACCTTTCTTGTTTTATTATCTGTAGTCTAAGTCAAGTACCCTAAAGACAACTTTTAACAAACAGATTGATTCCAAAGTGCTTTATAGGAGACAAGAGATAAACAACACACACACACACACACACACACACACACACACACACACACACACACACACACACATCCAATAGGCTCATGTTCTGGGCACTCAACCAATTCAAATGACTCTGACCGCTCTTGCCATTTGTACTCTCATTTCTTTGTCTTCTTCTCAGCTATGCTGCCTGTCCTCTTCCTTGACCTCTAACCAGCACAGCCTGTCTGAACATACTGAACTCTGAAAGATTAAACAGATATGTAATTTGGACACTAAGTGTTAAACTTTTTTCACAGTGAATTAAATTACATGCTCATAGTATCAACTGGAGAAAGCAGCTCCATCAACTCGGATGATTAAAGGGAAATTCTGGTATTTTTCAACCTGGACCCCATTTTCCCATCAATTAGGGTCAAGTGACTAATGGGGACAAAAAGTTTTGGAATCAGTCCAGTTGAGCAAGAGCGCTTCAGCCAGCAGCTGCAAAACAGGCTACAATGTAATCCCTGGGGGAAATTGTGCCCGTCAAAGTCCATCCACTAAAAGTGGTTGTTATTGCTGCCGGCAGGCTCAGATTGTTATTATGAGTATCGGACAATGAAAGTAAACACAGGAACTAGCCGCATGTAGCAGAATTATGTCTAACATTTTAGTTTCTTTACAGTCCAACAACAGTGAAAGTCAGCGTCATACCTGTAAACAAACAGGCGTGTGTGGATGAATATGTGGGTGGTTCAGTTAGCCAGCAAGCTGCCCCAGATATAGATCCCTATGCAGTTAGCCATAATGCTTCTACAGGCGGCTCGTTTCTGTGTTTACTTTCGTTATCAGACACTTGTAATAACAATCTGAGTCCGTCTGTGTCAAGAATAAGCAGTTTTAGTGGACGTACTTTGACAGGCACAATTGCCCCCAGTGATTACACTGCAGTCTGTTTTGTGGCTGCCGGCTGAAGCGATCTCGCTCAATACTGGACCAATTCCAAAACTTTTTGTCCCCATTAGTCACTTAGACCTAAAATGATGGGAAAATAGGGTCCAGGTTGAAAAATACCAGAATTTCCCTTTAAGTCAGAGTAACTTGAAATTGTAGCCTATTACTGAAAACTGAGGTTAAATGATTAAAGTGTTGAACACCAAGTTGATGAATGAAGAGTTAAGGCTTGTTATAGTTTTTTCAGTTGTCTGTCTCACTTACTGAACAGATACACTACTATTTTAATCCGTACAGCTGTCTACAAGATCATATTCATTTTATGCACATAACTACAATGATTGTGAATTGGGTTCTTAGCACTGCCAAAACGCGGATGATCTACACTCAGTGCTAACTAATGCATCCAGTGTAGACACTGACCGAGGACTGAAGCTGCTGATGCTCACGCTGTTTGCGCCACGTAGCTTGGCTAGACATTGTGTTAATCCCTCTACACTTTCTGTGATGTACCTTTAATATTCTGAACTCAGTATTAACAGTTTTATGTTTGACGTTATTTCAGATGTTACTGACATTTACATGATTATACATATTGCATATTGTATTGGGAATAATGTTTTTTTTTTTTGTCTCAATACGTTGTGCTGCAGTAGAAGATTGATTCCAATAATTCACTAGATTAAGGACACTTGACTTAAAGGCCACATGGAATAATAAATCTATATACAGTGGTTATATACAATATATATATATATATATATATATATATATATATATATATATATATATATATATATATATATATATATATATATAAAGTTTTAGGCACTAAAAGTAAAGTGAGAATGCTTACAAAAATATTGCTATAAATTGTTTTAATTTATGTGTGTGTGTGTTTGTGTGTGTGTGTGTGTGTATGTGTGTGTGTGAGTGTGTGTGTGTGTGTGTGTGTATTCATTCTAGGAACTTGTAGTAGTGTAGGAGAGTTGTGTTTATTTTTGATATAAATTGATACTGTTTTCTGCACCATGCACCTTTTTTCCTTGAGCACAGTGTTTGATTGCATTTTTCTACACAAGAAAAAAAAACTACTTGGGTTAAGTTTAAGATTAAGTTAACACTGTTTTAATTTTAGTAATGATTTGTCTGAATTCAGCAAATACATACACCAATCCCTTACCTGCATCTCAGTGCTCCTTTATTTCACTTCTTGTCCTCTTCAGATGTTGTGTCTTCTTCATGTAATTAATTTGTGATAGAAACAGATAAGCACAAACTCTTAGGCACATATTATGTGTTGGGGGACAAAAGTAATTAAAATTATTAAGACAATGGCACCAGCACACACATCCTATATGTGTAGACATGAAGAACATCTTAGTACAGTTCAAGCCAAATGTACCCATCCATCACACCAGCCTCCAGTACCCACTGGCCTTATATCTGAATGATAAAATCTGAGTTAAACCTTGTTTTCACTGTGAAGTTTTCACAAATTCAAAATTCCTTGCTGTTTTGGAGCTTCAGCGAAATCACTTACTACCATATTCTTGTTTCTAGCCATTCATCTACCATATAGGGGCCTCACTGTTCTCTGATCTGCTCCACTTTGCTTTGTTACACTGTAATGAAGCCCATTCCTCAGTTTCAGTACTAAAGGTCCTACCCAGTGGAGGGTTTTAGTGCAGCCCTCCCATAGTAAATTTTCAAATGATGCATGAGTTGTGTGTGTTCTGCCTTGGGAGCCTCTACATCAGGAAGAGGCACCAATTTAGACAAAAGTGGTTACAGTCAGGTAAGAGAAGTCCAGTTCTGAAGAGTGATTGCACACCATGAGAGACTGAAACCTCCAAGGAAGGGAGCTAAAGATGGTTTATAGTGAACAAAGCAAGACAGACTGAAACCCCAGAGACATTTAAACCTCAGGCAAAATGTCCAACTGGTTCAACTGTGCAAGTGAAATGAAGTAGTTCCACTTTGCAACCACCTTGCAAACACAGAAAATGAACATATTTTTAGTAAAACCACATTATAGTCACCAAAGTTGTTTTTTAAGCTACTAACATGTCACTTAATGACACCAAATTCACATACTGGCACCTTTTGTCTTCTCAGCGTTCTCATTAGATTCCTGGTTGTGTTTTGGTTATAATTTGTTTTATGTATAGCAAAGGTTAAAGGACATTATTTATGCAGCAATGATGAAACCAAAAGGGTGTTTTGATTCAACAATTGATATAACCACCTCAACTGCTTTAAGGGTTTTACTTTGAAGCAGCTGCAGAGAGAATATACTTACCTACACAAGTTTCAGTCTAGTTGTGGGCATCTGATGCTTTTTTTGCTGGCAGATGAGTTTGAAAAATTGCAATAGAGGAATACATTTTAGCTCAGAGAAAGCATTGCCAAGGACAGCTGATCAGAAAACTGGATCCTATTATCAGCCTAAAACAAAACTCCACATGGTGAGTTTGGATTTTAGGGCAGAAAACAAAAAGAAAAAGCATAAAGAAAGGAAGATGGAACCATAAGTTGATTACATTGGTGAGGGCCTGAGATTTTTAATGCAATTTGGACAAACCTCAATCCTCCGAAACATGTTCAAGGTAAGAAACACATTCTGATGTTCATCCTGTCATACAGAAACTATTTAGGCTACAGTGAAGGTTTAGATTACAGTTCCACAGCATTCCAAGGCTGTTTTCTCACTTTTCAAGCACAGAGCACTATTTGCACATCGGTTAACCATGCTCATTTCATGGCATTTCTTGAAGCCAGGCTATCAAGCTCGCTGCTGAACTCAAGACCATGAACTCTCACCTGCACACCCTCTGCAAGCTTCATGGGTAAACAGTGTACAATACTGACACCAGCTTTGAAGGAGCCTTCTGAGCATTTGCATCCTCAACGCTCTTCCCTCTCATTAAGTGATGCTAGTATAGGGGGAAGGCTGCTGATTAAGCTTTAGTTCACCACCCCCCCTAAGGGGGGCTGCATCGGGTCTCTGCTTTCACTCTATTACTTTCTGCTACTCCAGCTTTTTGGTGGAAATAAACATAAGGTTAAAGCTCTAAGATTCTGTCCTGGAAATGTTAGTGACCTTGAATATGCTTCTTCAAATGAGGCCCAGCAGACAGGCTTTGCTCTGCTCTGTCACAGGGGGCGGACTCTCCCTCTACTGAATCCTTTAACAGTGGGCTGTTGTAGTGGAAAACCCCCCTACTTAAAGCTTCCCTGCTGGCATCTAACAGCAGCCGTTAGCTGTCAGCTCTCCAAAATGAAAACCTAAATCAACAAAAGCTGCGATGCTATCTTAAGGTGCTTGAGTTATTTGGATTGTTAATACAAAATCCCCTTACTGTAAAACTACAGATAGCAAGTCTGAACATGGATAGATAATTACAACTTTTTTTTTTTTTTTTTACATTTTAAACAAAGATGTTCTTTTTGATTATACTTAGAACCATAGACTGTAAAAAACAATGGACTTAGCCACCATGACATAATCCATTGGTTTGTGAACCCCCGTTTGAAGCAAGACCCCAATTTGACATAGTGGCCAAACTGTGTAATTACAATAGACTTACATTGTGAAAGAGATGTCTGTAAATCAGCAGATAATTTTTTTGAGCATCACAACTCCCATAAAATGACTCGTCTCACTATCAGAATTTGATCAGTTCGGTCCGATCACATTTCGAAAAGTCTAGAGGAGCTGCATGATTGAATTGTTTTATCCCCATTCAAGTTAACTGGAGGGCCAAACCAGTAGTAACCGGCTTGACTGGTGAAAGTCACTAGTGTACTTGCTCTATGGGCTCAACAGATGCAGAAGCAATGTGGAAGAAGTTGAACTTTTTTGGCTTCATGTGCCACTGAGCAAATTTCATAGGAATTAACGGGGCCCTGCCTCCGACGCTGTATCCAGTTCTCTTAATACATCCATGGTTTGAAGCCTGAGTTTGTATTTTGACCGTTGCCATCTTGGATTTTTAAAGCTTGAAGTGACCGTATTTTGACAAGAGAGTGGAGCTGACCTTAACGCTAGCAGCTAACTGCTAGCTGCTAGCTTTGTTAGTATGGCGTATTTACAGTCTAAGGTTAACTGTGATAATGCTAATACAAATGCTAATTTTTGCTAGCGAAAAACAGGCTTAAAACCATTAAAATAAAATGCACTTACTAGAAAAAAAACTGAACATCCTATTCCTTAGATGGTTGTTTAGTACAACCAATTACTGAATAAGACTTTTCAGCTGACCAAAATGTTACAATTTTCATGGACTGAAAACACACTGAAGTAGCAACGGCTATGGCTACGGCTACACCAATACTCTGTGGTTATGTTACCTAACCAACATTGTTGTTGTGGTAGCACCTGCCACTTAAAACAGCCACACCTTTAGTTATGCATAACTTTAAGCCTTAATAAAATTAATAAGTAAAACTGGTGAGATATATAAAAATTCATCCCCCATACAGTTGTCATAAAAGGGGAAATTAGCTATTGAGACCAAAACCATTTTTTGTACCAGGCCATAAACATGTTTATTCCTGCTGAAAAGTTGGACATTTTAACATGGGAGTCTATGGGGCTTGTTTTTGGAGCTGGCCTCAAGTGGCCATTTGAGGAACTGCAGCTTTTGGAACTTCCAGGTTGGCTTCATTTTTCAGCCCCTGCTTGTTCAGAATGTTCTCATTTAAGAAAACTTCTGCTCAGCTAGAACACAACTCCCTTCACAAATACAGCATGTAACTTAATTTTAGATAATTTCTGTTTTTGGAGCTGTTAGTAACATTTGAAATAAGTATTTTGTCATTGATTTATGTTTGCCATCGCACCAATATTTATTTTCCCTGCCTGACTTAATATTTTCCACTCAGTATAAAATGTACAGTACATCCATAAACAAAATTGAATTTTTCAGTAATGTCCCAAACATTGAATTCTTAAAACATCTAAAAGAAATGGCATTTATATTAGGAAACATCAAAAGAAATACTGCATGAAAGCACAAAACCAAAAAAGGGCAAAAAGAGCAAAATGAAAGCTCTATTTTTAAATGATGACTGCTCATTTCAGGTCAAGGGGAAGACACGGCATAGTGTGTAAAAGGAAAGTGCTAAAGGGAACAGAAAAAGGGCTCTCTTTGGCCTTCTATAGAGGGCAACAGTTGTGGAAGAAATTTACTTAGGCTGGATCCGCACTGTAGCAGGATGCAGTTGAAAGCCAGTGTAGGTTGTCTGAGGACAAGACATTTTACATCCCAGAGGAGCTCCATTACTGACAGTGGATGTAGGGTTAACACCGCCATAGAAATCTTCGCCTGGTTTAAAAGAGTGAGAAAGCGAGAGAGAACAGTTGCAAAACACTGAGAAACAACCTCATAGTGTCTCAAACCCATGAATTTTCTATTTCCTTCCAGTAGAGAGTTTTCAGCCCCACACCACCATCACGCTGCTTTAAAGGTCACTGAGAATCAGACACTGCATACTTACCAAGCCACCTGACCTGGCCAATCAACAACCAGCCAAGGGCTTTTTCACACAGACTGAGATGAGGTGGGCCGTGTGCAATCAGCTGAAAGAGGCTGACCCCTCAGCCATGTCAGACCTTTTTTTTTAACCTTTCAGATAAGGTGTGTCTTTGCAGAGAAAAAGCTGGTACACTTCTAAAGCATAGTAATTTGGTGTATTTTGATATGTTGCTGTTCACAGCATTTCAGTATTCTACAGTATCTTGTAATGCTAAGGAAATACTTTGGTTATGTCTTTGTTATTGTAAAATAATGATGATAATGTTTGTAAGGGATTTATTGTGTCAAAGTATGTGCCTTAACTATTGTAGACAGCTGAAGGACATCTGTACAATGAATCTTGTTAGAGACACCTGGTAGTAGAATTGACTGTGTCCAATTTGTTAAGAGGTCATCAAGAGTTTAGCAGTGTTCATTGGTTAGGCTATGTGCTTTATCATTTTACGACATTGTTACTTTATTACTTTATTACCCTCTCTCTGTCAAATTCCTACGAGGACATACTGTATTTAAGCTGAGATTGTTTGGTTGTTCGGGAGAACGGCTGTGTGGCCTTCTCCATGCTGGCAAGCACAAGTAAAGAGAAAAAGATTCATCACTCTGTGTTTTAATTCTTCAGAGAACTTCAATGCTTAAGAAATTCTCCTACATGTTTCTTTTTCACGAATGTCAGTATGCTCAAGAACTAAAATTAGTGGTCTCCATGTCATTGGCAGTATGGTTGGTTACCTGGCTGCGTTTTTAAATGTTTGACGAATAAATACTGGATAATTGCTTGACGTTTGTGTTGACGTTACTCCAGAGGCTGTGTGATCATTGGAGGGGAAAAGTAAAAGATAGCAAGACCTCATGTCCTGAAAACCGCTGTGAGCCGGACTGTGAGCAGGCCTGTCATGTTCCTCTAAGGCAGTGATGGCACGATGTGTGCATCTGAAGTGACAGCAGGCTGAAGCAAACAGATCTCCCATCTCTGTGACACTGACGGTACCCCTTCACTGAGGGTATTTGGTTCACTCAGAGCAAGTCAGCTGCATTTATCAAGTTACTCTGGAGTGTTGGTATGCCAGCCATGTCTCACAAAAGTTTGTAAAATAAACACAAACTTTGAAATGTAGGTTACATGACCACTGTCTTTGAATTTTCTTAAGGGGAAATCCAACCTGGATCATATTTTCTCATCATTTTGGGTCGGAGTGACTAATGGGGCCAAAAGTTTTGGAATTGGTCCGGCATTCAGCGAGAGTGCTTCAGCCAGCAGCCGCAAAACAGGCTACAGAGTAATCCTTGGGGGCAATTGTGCCTGTCAAAGTACGTCCACTAAAAGTGGTTGTTTTTGCCACTGACGGGCTCAGATTTTTATTATAAGTGTCTGACAATGAAAGTAAACACTGAAAGTAAACACAGGAACTAGTCGCCTGTAAGAGCAACATCGACTGTGTTTTGTGCCATCAACCACTACTCTGTTTGGAACAGGGACCTATTTCCCAAAAGCGTCCTAAGTATCTCAAAGAGTAACTCAAGAAAAGGCTGAAAAGCACTGTTTGATTGCCCTCTATGGTTGTCAAAGTGTCAAACTCTGTTGCACCTCTGCCCACCTGATGTTGGGTGTGGTTGGCTGTGGTGATAAGTGTGCTCCGTTGCAACAGTGATACACTGTTGGGTGTAGCTCTACATCACTGTAGCAAGGTGAGAGGTTAAACTATTGGACGTCAGAAAAACAAGATTTTCATCAAGTATTAGGTTACTATTTAAGATGCATTTGGGGGACTCATGTTTGATTTCTGGGTCAATTCTGGATTAATTCAGCAACCATGATGCAGTGTTTTGTTCCTGATTACAGCAATAAAGTGTTCTGAATTGATATGTGTCTCTGGCTGACATCATCTCTATAGCATTCATTCAACAGGCTGTAATATTTAGAGCCATAGCAAACTGATGACTGTGTATGACCCAGATGGGGTGCACATCTGCAGCCACAAAAAAAAAGAAAAAAGGTGTACTGCCACTCCACTGTGCACTGAGCATTTGACTCATTTTGCATCATGTGCTGTAGATATAAGCAATATGAGGATTATTAGAATGATCACATCTCGTTTCTTTCTCTTGTCTGTTAAGATTTATTTTATACATCCAGGTAGTAACTTTTTTCAAAAGATTTTAATCAGAATCCACAGGACTTTATCGAAATGTTGAAGATGTTCTGTTCAACATGGTTTAACTATGTTGTGGTGTGTGAAGAGACGTTTCCTTAAAACATCCTGTGAAACAAAATGTGTTCTCTAACTTAAATGTGTGCAATATCATCCTCAATTTTTTTTTTTTTTTTTTTTTTTTTTGTTATTCTTATGTACACCCCTTATTATACTTAACAGCATAGGTACTTCAGCTCAGATGATGTTTTAGTGTGTAGACCATTGATGAGCCTGAAGCGATGTCTCAGCATGTTGGTAGGTTTCAAAAACACCAATATATTGTATGAAACTTCTCAGAAACTCCAGCCACAGGGGATGACAGTGTCCTCACACATTGTGCGGAAATTGTCACAATGTGATCACAGATCACAATGTGTCTCACATTGTGGTCTGTGTTTCTTTTTTTGATGATGCTCTTTGTGGATCGTGTTGCTATTTTGAGGAAACCCCAGTCAGGCTAACCACAGGCTGTCAACGCCTGCTGAGTGTGATTTTGTTCCCTCTCTTTGGACTGTGTGATTGCAGTCCTGCAGGTGGTGAAAGGTCCAGATTACATTCATTACTATGAATTTGTTGAGATGTTTGGATGAGTGTTGAACTGTCTTTAACTTGTCAGTTATAGTTCAGCCCAGCACAAATTGCTTTTATATTTCTTTGGATATCTTACTATGGCTGAAATGAATCTTCACAAACACAACTGTGGCACAATTTACCAAGGAAATCCTTAAATTGCAGCATGGAATTGAGAAGACAGTGTGGAAGCTTGCAGGCTAAATCACATCTGCCTCAACTATAAGACATCTAAAACAGAGACTCATCACAAACAGCTAGAACTGTGTCTTCTGGAAAAACAACACTGCTTTATAAAGTTTATTTTACCATCAGTGTTTTCAGCATAAATCATCATCAGTTAGAAACAAAAGCTAGCATTGTAAAGTATCTGTAGAAACAAACATCAAACAGCAGTGTTTTGGTTGGTTTTGCTTTTTTTCTACTTTCTTTCTTTACTTACTTTCTCTTTTTCTACTTGCAACCTTCTAATAAGTGAAAACATTTCAAGAATCATCACCACTGCCTCACTCCTCACAGGGAAACTATCACATCTCTTCCACACCTCATGTTATAAATTTAACTTTCATTATTAAAGATTCATGAAAAATCAAATGGTAGGAATGATCAGTCATTTATCATTGTTGCTTGGCTACTTGTATCTGGTTGTCTCATCTATGTGATCCTTGTAATAAAGAAACGTGTGTCGCTTTTCCGGCATGATTCCATGAATTGTGGAAATCAACTGACTTTGTCGTGGTTGGTTGCGTGGATTGCCTGCCATTTATTTGATTCTCCTACTGCCAAAGAAATGAGAAAGCTATTGATAAAAATCTGAGAAGCTCCCATGGCCCCTTGTTTTTTTGTTCAATGCACATTATCTGTTCATATCCAAACAATACATTTGCATTCTTTTACAATCCTAGTTCCTAATATGGGACAAACTCCAAAAACACTGGCGTACATTTCCAATGACTTGATAATATCTTATGATGCAACGTCTTTCAAACTTTAAACTTTAAAACATTTCTTTCAAAAGTTTCGAATGCAGGGTTTCAATTAACATTAATTTTGCAGTCTCCAAGTCCGACCTGAGATAATCCTGGTGGTGATAATCAGGGGTGATTCTCTCTTTCAAGAAGCACAGATGATTAGAAAGCACTCTCCGACCCAAGAAGACATTGTACAGCTCTTTTCACAGGCTTGGTAGTACTGCCCATAGCACTAATCTCAATGTGTAAAATTGTTTGATCTCCCCTTTAATTGCAAATTGCAACATGTTTAGGTAAACAAGACATCACGACTCCCATCTTTAGATGTTTATTTCTGATATCATCATCAAAATTTTTACAAAACATTTTCTGACAATAATATACTCAAAGAAGAGCCATATTTTTGCGCTTGGACCAGGTCTCCACAAAAATGCTTTAGGTCTGAATACAGTAAAAAGAACAAAAATCCAAATAAGAAAAACAAATCAACAACAAACCAACTACCAAAGGAAACAATGCAGCGCATATTTACACCCTACAGAAATCAATGCTCTCTGCAGGAAATGAGTGAGAAGGAGACAGCGGGGATCCTGTGGTTTATACAGAAAGCATTTAAGAGGCAGCAAAAAAATAGGGAAAGTGCTTTGAGCCTGCAAGGAAACAAAGACTAATTCTGATATTGCTTTCTGTCAGTTTCTCTCTGCTCTCTCACCGCACTCTCAAGCCAACTGCAGGAGTAAAATGCAGCCCATTTAAATAAAAACCTTCCTTTTTTCGGTGCTCACATTAAATCCAATTAGGGGCGTAAACGGGCTTTGTCAGACGAATGAAAAAGTGTGTTTCCCTGACAGAGGTTAATGATCATGCCTTCCCTTTCTGTGTCCCCTCTGACATGAGCAATGGCAGAAAAACAGAGTCAGGACAATGTGGATCAGAGGTTAAAGACTTCCTGCTAATGTGAAACAGCATGGAACAATAACAATCAATGGGGACCGGGCTGGCCTGAACATCAGTAACGGTGACGTTGGCTCAGAGGAGGTAGAGGAGTAGGTGCTGCCATAAGTACACACACACACACACACACACACACACATATCAGATCATGGTCACTTTTGGGGACATTACATAGACTTACATTAATTTCCTGGAGCCTTACCCTAACCCTAATCATAACCACTACTTGCCTAACCCTAAGCTTTACCCTAACCTTAATCACTGACCCAAAAATCAGCTTTTTCCCAATTGGGGACATTGCCTTTGTCCCCAGTTGGAAAGCTGTCCCCAATTAACTGGTCATAAGTCTGAAATTTGTCCCCAAAAATAGCCTATGACAGACCACGCACACACAACACACACAGGCCCATTTGGGTACATGCAGGGTACAGCTAACTTGTCACTAGCAATGCTTCCAACCTCTCTTAATGCCTTTTAGCATGACAAAGTTATTCATTCTTACCACTTTGCAATCTGCACACGCTAATGACACACTAACAAAAATAGAAACTCAAATTGGGAATCTAGAAGTGGCAGATGGGGAGCATTGGCTTGTTTTTTTTTTTTTTGTTTTTTTTCTGCTTCACCCCCTATCTGTGTGTATACATGATGCTGATTCTCTAGAGTTATGACTGTGTGCTGTATGGGTATGCCCCAGCGCTGCCTACGGGTAAGACACAGATGTATGGCAGAGGAAGAAATGCTGAAAATCCATGTCTGGCTTGGAATTAATTTTTCAAATGTATTTATCAGGTAATGGATTAGAACCTACTGAACCGTCACAGATGGCCTTGGGTGAACTGGAATGGATAGGAGCGTCAAATTCTGCAGTACTATTTATCAGGGCATGTGTGCTGCCTGTATTTGTAGTTTTTTTTCTTTCTTTCTTTTTGTGTGTGTGTGTATGCATTTATGTGTGATTATTTCTGTTGTTTAAGACTGACAAGTTAAAGTGGATTCTTGGTAATATAGTGAAATTATCATTTGAATTCAAATGAGGTGTTTAAAAATGTTTGAGTGTGCCTGTGTATGTAAGCATGCATATAATACATACAGTTTAGAAGATGCAAGTGGATTTACGTATACCTTTTGTTTAGTGTGTGTGTGTGTGCCATACAGTATGTAACTCTACAGAATATTATATGTGTGTCTGAGCTTGACTGAAGCTGTTTGTGTCGTTTCTTAAAGTTGAAATAAATCTGCCTGGGACATTCAGAAACAATCACAAAAGTTTTCATTGTAACAGAATAAAATGTCCTTCCACTTACCCATTTTGTCTGTCTATATCCTTCCTATTGTACACTATCTCTGGCTCCCCCTCTCGTCTCCTCTGCTGTCCCTCTCTCCTTAGAGATTTGCATTTAGCTGTTCCTCTGAGCATAAACACTGAAATATGAAAGTTTTCACTGCAATTCTTCAGACCTTTATTCACCCCACCAGAAGCAAAAAAAGAAAAGAGGAAGAAAAAAAAAGTTCCCAGTAGGGACTTGAGCCCAAACTACAAGAGTGAAAGTGGGGGAGAGGGAGGGGGGGGGAGCTCGAGGGGGGGGGGGGGGGGGGGGGTACAAAATCATAAACAAACAAAGCAGAGGAGAAAATAAAGCCTGTTGGCATTGCGGGGCTAGCGCAGACGGTCCTGGAGTTCAGCTCAAACATGCATCATTAGCATGCAGCGCCTGTGCTTCCAGCTCTCTGATGGCAAAAAAAAAATGGACAAAAGACGAAATAATTGCAGGCAGCAGGATTCGAACATTCCGTTGAACATATCTGATTTTATCAGGGAGGTAGTCATGATTACTAATAAGTCAATCGCTTATTAGTAGTTGATTTAATTGTGAACATACAAAGATTTTATTAGCCTTTTCTAATTACACATGAAGGGCAAAGTAGCTTTGATCGCTGTGTTTAGACTGAATTGTTCCATTATCACTGTTCTGAAAACTGGAGTAATTACTACATATGGGGTACTGGGCTTTAGCGGGAGACTATTAAAGGGAGAGCCTGTCCCTGGAGTGAGTGCCCAACACAAGCCTCTTTCTTTGCTCGACAGCCTATATAGTGCCAGGGAATTCTACTTTAGGTGTGACAGGAGCAGAGATGGGTCAGCAAACAAGTTGCTTTAAAAATAGTGAAGTTATCCATGACACGTGCTTCTGGTTCTAGGGCACTCCAGACAGGAAATATCTCCTGCACTGTTTGTCTCTGGTTCAGCGCTCCTCCCTAACTGGGCATAGTTTCCCAAAATATCAGCATGCGGACAGAAATAGAACATCATTAAACAGGTTCACCCGAGTCACCAAGAGGCAGACATGAAATTCAGGCCAAGGAGTTAGCAGGGGTGATATAGAGCAAGGCAAGACAATACATGGATAGAATTGAGAGAGCTCCCATTATAAAGACATTGGCACAGCTGCTATTACAAAGTAAACTCCACCAGCACTATAAGCAACCGTACTGAGCGAATCAACTGCTTTTTATGCAATGTCCTGTACACGAAGGGGATGCACCCTTCTTAGTCATGAAACCATGAAGACTTCTGGGTCGCTTGTTATTTTGGGGCTGGTTTTTGGTCAAACATTTAACAAAATAATGGCACATCAAAAAGAACATCCTTCATAAGTTAAACTCTTGGTATAAAGAATAGCACACTTCTTCTCCCCGAGTAGACCTTGAAATGGCAGATAGTGTTGAAATTCTCAAACAAGAGGAGTGGATTGGGATATGACTCACAATGCATCATATAGCCACGTCCTGCAAGATGAGCTCTAAAACATGTTTGAAGTCAGAAAAGAAAATATGGATCTCTATGAGGTTTGACACTTGAAGTACATCACAATAACAGGGCTCCCAATGTTCCCTTCTTCATGTGTTTCTGTGAAATGATTGGATTTGAGAAATAATCTCAGTAACATAATTTGTGTTTAATGGTAGAATAGTGACGGGAGCAGATAGAAAAATATTTATCATTGAAACAACAGGAGCGGTACAGTAGGAACCTCTTCACCGAGTCATCTTGGTAACAGATTCCCACTGGGAAGTGAATAAGGCTCCTCTTCTGTTCACACGCAGTTTGTGTTTCAGAAGAAGTCAAGTTCATACTTTTTTTTTTTCATCTTTAAAGATTCACTATTTACACGATAAATAAGTTCTATTTGATTTTGTCCTTTGATTAGTCTTATAGAATTTCTTGACATCATCTTTGAACACCTCAAAAAACTGTCTCTTTTGTTCCAAGCCAAAAAGAAAAAAAGAAATAACAAAAGAAAACAAAAATAATTCCCTATGTTTTCTCTTATCTTAAGGATACAACCACTTTCGTGGGAAATTTTGGCCCCTCGCAATTTCAGTTGCTCTGTGGGAGGATCAAGCACACTTTCCATATCTCCAAGGAGTATGACCACTGACATGTAGAAAACGACCCCAGTGCACTGCTTGGATTTAAGCCGGAGATGATATTTGACAGGCCACCACAGCCTTATCTGAAGTTCTCATCAGCTCCATGAGTCAGTGAGTTGCAGTGCTCGACACCGTGGCCAAAAGGTTACCGAGTGCAATAAGTCCTGCACTGCAGGCACACTTTCTGGAAAAAAAGGAGATGTCAGGCAATATTCCCAGTACAGTCCATGGGTTCATACGCAGGTCAAACAGAAGTCAACGTGCTGGTTCAACATGCCCCCACTAGGCACTGTTGTCCTCTGTGGTGGAGGGGTGATGGGAGCACATGGACAGAGCTTTGCCAACCCAGCAACATGGTGCTCTCCAAATTGTCCAGTGTGATGAAAGTCAAACATTGACTCTGCAATGTTTCAAATGACTGGGGCAGTGAGAGAGGTTTGACTGTCAGTAAAGTGGACCTTTTTTAAGAATATGTACAATACTTTGCAATCAAATGTACTTATTTTACCACATAAATTCCCCATGATTACCTCTTTAAAGCATAGTGAGTCATTCAGCTGGGATATAATCATATACAAAGACCTGTTATTCTGCTAAAGGGCCCTGTATGTTCAAGAAATATATGGATCATGCCATAAAATCTCCTCTCTAAAAGTGTTTGTTGTTGTTCATCACATCACTACAACCGTGTATAACAATTGAACAGATGTTGGGAGGATGAGGTAAGATCCATCATTATGATGAATGCCTCTTTAAAATTTCAGTTTCACTACTTCACTTTTATGTAACGCTTGATTACTTTGCTAATCTGTAAAGACAACACCAGTCCATCCAAGACTACCGAGAGATTTGGTTTTAATTGTGAATGTGAATTATCAGAGTTTAGTGGACCAACTGGCATTTTAAGAATGCCCTCAGGGGAAGTAGCTTATGTGCGTTTAAAGAAAAATATAAGTGAACTCTTTGGTTTGACATGCACATTAATGGAATCCAGCATGAGATCCCACACCCAAAGAAACAGTAAAACAAGAGAAAGAGAATATTTATGTAATTACTTGTCTTACGAAAATGAATCATCTTTATGAAATAATATGGATTTGCCTATGTTAACGACTACTGAGAAGAAATTTTAATAATAATCATAGTAAGAAGCCTCCTGCTCGCTACATGATCCAGCTCCATTTTTTTTATCATTCATGTCACTCTCTGTTTCTCACTTTTTGTGATTGAGAACTTCTGTTTATTGCACTTCCTCTTTCACTCCTGAATCAGCGCAAGTGGACAGCTGTTATGCTGTGAACAGGTGCCCTGGGATGTTGTCATGGAATATGGCACAAAAACAGATTTGGAAACAAGATCATACTTTTTGTCATAATTATAATAATTATCTCCCATGAGTCAGTAGTAAGGGGATTATGAGGTGCTTTGGAAAAAGAAATCAAAATGATCAGTAAGAATGTCTCAGCCTCCACTGTATATTGGTAAGATTGTGTGTTTCAGATGCTAAATCCTTCCAGGCAGAATTAGAAAATTTTGTCATCTTGTTTCACGTTCTCATGTTCTGAAAACAAGGCCCCACCGAATAACCAGCTCGCCTGCCCCTTCATTTCAAAGTCACGGTATATCAGAGGTCCTTGCCCCACTTTTAACAACCGGGCTCAGCTCGCTAGCGTCCAAATTTGAGTGTGCCGGTACGCTCAGTGGGTGGAAAAGGACCACTACTGGGGCCTTCAGTCGGTGGTCTGAGGGGTGGTGGAGGAGAGCGAGGCCCTGGCACAGGGGCACCCATGTTGGCGGCAGAGGGCACGGCAGGCAGCGCCACTGTCTGTATAGTGCCCCTATCACACGGCCCCAGATCCTCCAGGCCTTCCAGGCCCTGTGGGGGTCCCTCATAGCCCATGTTGAGCCTCAAGGGTTGATGAGCCTGGCAGTAGTCCACGATAGGCTGCTCATAGCGGTAGAAGGTCAGCGCACCCATCTGGTGGGGGACCTGTTTAGACGAACAGTCAAAGTAGAGGAAAAGACAGAGAGGGAATGAAAGAAAATGTGATGGAGAGCATAAAGGATGATTAGAGGTGACAGGCAGGATTGTACATGAGTGAAGGAAATACAGGGAGGAGCAAAGAGAATAAAAGAGAAAAAAGACAGAGAAAAAAGAAATTAGGCATACATATTTGTAGCAAACTATATCCTTTAGATATACCAAAAACAGATTTGTGTGTACACACCAAAAAAGTTGGCTGTTTCCTGCTGCTAGATGATGCTGATCAGCCCAATATACTGTACACTAAACAAGGTCCTCTTATAGTGAGCAAAGCCCAGAAAATTGGTGATTGATGACTAAAATTATTACGTACCAGAGCAAAGTTACATACAAGTCAGCAGTTCTACGGGCATGGGCAGTTTTGAAATCCGATTTTCATCCCAATTTTAGTTGATTGTTTTTTTTTAGTCAACCTGATATTTATGAAATTAACATATAAAGGATATGTTCAAGCCAATCACAAAAAAAGAGAAACAAATGAACTCTTGCTTTATCTGGCCACAAAGATAGTTTTGGTTTTATGGGCCCAACTTTTAGGATATTCACTATTGAGAATTTTGTCTCCCAGCCCAATTGAATTAAGGTGAGAAAAATGTAATTTCTGTCACTCAAATATATTTGAAAAAAATACATTTAAAAAGCTCAATTTCAACATGTCTTTTCATTACTCAGGATAAACCTAAAAATAAACTTCTTTAGTGGACTGATAGAATGTAGTTCCAGCTGTTGTTTTTTTGGTGATCTTGGTGTACTGATCTTTTAAAATAAACAATGACTAATTACTGGATTTAAAAAAACAAACACAGATAGCAGTCCCTAGATATTCTGCAGCAACAACTGTCACAGATGGCTTCTTTTCAAATAGATATTACATACTTTCAAATGATGTTTTATTTTTCCAATGCAGTTAATTTGTTATACAATATTTCATTGCGCCTGTGTGACTCCAAGGCTACAGCGGTTAGTTTGGCAACTCATTTCTGGCCCTCTATAATCATCCTCACATGGTGACCACCTGAGCCTCCAGCGACCCAAAACCCATTTGCTGCAAAGACCCTTCAAAAAATGTGTGCCGGGAAGCATCTGCGACAACTGCTTTTTTTTTTTTTTTTTTTTTTTTTTTACCAGCCATCTTCACAAGAAAAAACAACATTATAGGTCTACAATTTTTCAAGTGATCATTTAAACCCAAACCATGATCTTTCTCTACCCTAACCAAGTGGTTTTTGTGCCTAAATTTAACCAAACCTTACCCACAGCGTTGTCATGCCATAAAACATATTTTTTTAACAGTGATTTGTAGCGGTTTTGGAAAGCAGCATATTATGGTCACATGGGTCGTTCTGGAGTACATTACCACAGCCGCTAGATAAACATAACTATAGTATCTTTTTTTGTAGGCTAAATTTTAGACATATACTGTTGTTTAATTATGAGGATGTGTTGTTTTGGTTTTTTTTACAGATATGAGAAGCATCTCATGTAGAAGTCAGAGTATTCTTCCTGCTCATGACTTGTATTGTAATGCTCTGACTGTCAGAAGAATAAGAATATGTGCATTTGCATGTTTGGATGGGCTTGTATGTATGAATGTCACACAAGCTATGCTAAGGATGAGAAAACCACAGATGCTTTAGTGCTCAACCTTTAGTACAAGAGCTGGAGCAAATAAGCCTGTGCTCTCTCTCCAGTGCCATGTCACTTGTGTCACAGCCAGGAGCGCTCGTCACATCTGGCTATGTGTCTAGTCTCACGCTCCCCTCCCAAACCTAAACACAATGCCAAACAAACAGATGAGACTGTTGTGACACTCCATCTCTTTAACTTTAAATCACACACTTCTTCACCCTTAAAAAAAGAGAGGCCAATTAAGAGATTTTTAACAGGCCATGAAAACAGCAGGGAAAGATTGCAGCTGACCTGGATTTAACACTGCTGCCTTGCAGAGCGACAGATCATCAGATCTGTACACAGACGCAACAAGAAGCAGACAACAACAGCAGGAGCCACAGATATGACACCAACACGGAAGACATGAATAATACAACCCCTGACTCTGAGGAGGTGTTGGAAGCAAGTGTCACAACTGCACCTTCTTTCATGCACATCCTGAACATTTGATTTTTATCTCCGCCAGGTGTAAGACTGGAGGGCATCATGCGTTTGGTCATGTGTATGTGTGTGTGAGTGTGTGTGTGTGTGTCCGTGCATCTGTCCACAGCTAATCTTGCGTTGCATTAGGGTACTTTTGCCTTACCAAATCCAATCCCTTTGCGATTCCTTGCGCATGTTGGTTGTATACATTGTGGTGAGCAGAGCAGAATGAAAGACAGGAAGCATTAGTCAGCAATCTGACCCTTATTGACATACAACACAGGGAACAGGAACTCAAAAACACAGTAGCAAAAAATGAGGGCCGTCACTGCATTATGAATAGGTGCATAAACAGAAAAGAAACAGTGCCAATACGTCAGGGACAGGGAGATAAGGTAATTAGTGATGGCCCTCATTTCCAATCATGTTTTAACCATGAGTGAGGTGGCTGTTAGTTTCATGACTGCAGCTGCATCTTGCTACTGTGTTTTTAGTTCCTGTGCCATTTGCCAATACAGGGTTGACATTGCTGAAAGCTGCTCCCCTTGTTCCAACAAAAAACCTTATTTTAACAAAAAAGTAATTAGCCCCAACACTGGTTACAGCATTGCAAAAGGCATTTCCAGTAAAAACAAGGCTTACCTAGTCTGTTGCATATTTGCACATGTTGGCCTTTGTCGTGGCGCGAAAACTGACATCTATAGAAAAGTTTGGCCTCATCTTGAACCGAAACATCTGCTGATTAATTCCATACCCGTAATGTTATGATCAACTAAAGTTAGGAACGACATGACATGAATTAATCCCTGTTTCTGTTATCTTTGCCACCATCTTGACTGTACAGACCTCGTGCACTCTATTGAGTGCACTCTTCTAGTTAAACTTGTTACCAGTGATGGTAACCAGAACTTGGGAACAGGATCTTAAGCTGTGCTTGAAAAAATAAAATCAATCTTATATATAAATTACAAAAACAGCTATTATTCAACTCATCTCTAGTGGTTTATAGACATGCAGATAGTTTTGGTATTAAGTGCCAAGATTTTTAGATATCTATCTCTTAGGTAGGAGCGCTCTCTCCTGTACGACAAATGCAAATTGCATTTCATTTGTGCTGTTCCAAAGCACTGAAAAATGACATTTAAAAAGCTCAAAAGCAAGTCATCCTACCAAAAGCAAAAGTCTGATTACCCTTAGGAAATTGTTAGTGGCAGGATTTCCAGAAACAGGAATCTCAAAACCTTGGCACATGAAATCAAAACTAGCTGCATGGTTAGACACCACAGGTGAGAAAATGTGTTCTGAAAGAGGAAGGGAAAAGAAACTTTATCAAACAGGAAAAAAAACGCCACACTATTAGTGATCCCAAATTAAATCTAAATCATGCTCTGGAGAAGCAAAGTAAGGAGAAGACAAGTCAAGAAACACAGAAGATTTGAAAATAAACATAAAGAGTCATTGGTAAAGATCCATATCATCATTATCTTGTAGATTAACATATCATATACAGTAATCTGGATTCTGATTAGAGAAATTTAAAGCAGGATTTTCAAAATAGGATGGACTGTGTCAATGAAATGCAGATGTATGCCGGCTGAGTGTGTGTGTAGTTTGTGTGTGTGTGTGTGTGTGAGAGTGTGTGTATGTGTGTTTGAGCAAGGACAGATTTCAAAGTCAAATAGAAACAGTCTGGGCTAACACAGCTTGGCAGTTCAGGAATTACCCTGAACCACCGGGCTAAGATAAAGCCTCTCTGGAAGCATTAACACCAGTTCTGTTTTAGATAAAAATAGTGTCATTTGTAGCCTTGAGCTTTACTGTAACACGCTTCTATGATGCAGTGCAGCATTATAATTCAGCAGTCACACAAAGTTGTAACCATGTAGAGCATGTTTGTCTGGTATACTGCTAGTATAGGCTTGTATTTTTAGAAAAAAAATCTCCTTTCAATCCTCCCACCCAGCCTTTCTTTCAATCATGCACCTCCAGAACCACTACCTTTCTTCTCTACATACCTCCTTCCTCCTCAAATGGACTCCATTAAGCGTGGCTGACTCATTACATTATAGGCACTCAGTGGATTACTCCCCTCATTCCCCTTTCAGTTTAAACCCTTCACCAACCCTGCCGCCACCACCACCACCACCACCACCATCACCACCGCTGCCACCTCATCTCCCGTCACACACCCCAGTCCACCTCAGGTCTGCTCACAGCTCCCTGCCCAGGTCCAATGAATTAATTAACCGATATTAACTCCTAACCGTTTCAGTGGATTCTATCAAATTGTCAGGGCATAAATCTGGCCTCATGCAGAGTGCGTGTGCAAGTGTGTGTGCACGTATCTGTGCATATATGCCTGTCTGTGAATGCATAGAAAAAGAAGGGAAAGGGACATAATGGGATAGAAAAAGAGAAAAATACAAGATAAAGAAAAATAAGAGTTTTTTAAAAAGTCAGTTTGACGTGTGTGAGTGTATTTCTGCCTATATTTTTTCAGTGCAACTCTAAAAAGAACACAAACTGCTGAAAGACCCATAAATCTCAGACAACCTGACTTAGCTCTTTATGTCAGTTTCAGAGAACAAAAGGTGCTATTGATATTCACCGGCCATCCACGTAGTCGCAAGGTACAGCTAGCTCATTAGGAATGCTATCAGCCTCTCTTTGTGCCTTTCAGCATTAGGAAATTATTAATTCATCACACTGAATAGTCTGTTGACAGTGGAGCCAGCCAAATATGGAAATGGATAACATCTGGTCAGACTAACAAAAATACAAAATAGACACTTCAATTTACTTTCCAAATGTCCTAAAATACGTGGTTTGGATGGGGAATGAGTGATGTTAAGTCTTTGATTTATCAAACACTGTGGAAAAGTTCCTGCTCTTTTTCACAAAGTGAAATCACAGTGCAAATTCATCTTACAGTTTGTGATCTGTCCATCACTATCACTTAAATTCTCCTCCAGGCTCTTTTGACCCGATATCCACCAATGAAATACACTTCCTGCCAGCTACTGTGTCTAATGTGTCTACCATATTTTTAGGAAAGTTATACCTTGACCTCTGTATGACAAATCACATCTAAATTTTAATATTTCAGGTGTGAAAATGCAACTTTTAATTAACTATTAACTGATCATTCATTTGTTGAATTATTATGTTTAGGCTAAACTGAATGCAGCAATGGTTACTGCATATTTAAGAGCTGAAAAATTGGTAGAGGCATGTCACGCGTAGGAATCATCCTGATTGCAGCATCCTATGCATCAGAACTGATTTTAAAATTTTGGCGATCAACATTAATATCAGTTTAATTATATTTTTGTACTGATTTGCCTAATATGAGAACAACCTGACACCCTCAATACTTAACCTCCTGTCATTTTTAAGTTCTAGTCTGAGGACGCTCCTCCATTCAGACATGCTGCATGCTGTCTCACTCACTAAAATATGTACGTTTCAGGCTTGTTTAGCACTGAGCACATAATTTACATACTCAGCTCTGAAAGGGTGCCCAATGACGCTGCCACTATCAGGAAAAGAGAGTAGGTCTAACATAGTGTTTACTGGTGCCTTGTTTTGCAATATTTAACATTACTGAAACAGTCCCAAATGCATGTTGGAAGACATCTAATCCTGGTCCTAGAGTCTGGCTCTCTACACGTGATGAGTGGGATGAGCTGTGGTTACCTCAAGACGGAGCATGTAGTACAGTACAGAGGCAATTTGTAGCATGTCACTACGCTTCTGGTGGCAAGAGAGCACCAGGATGTTTGAAAAGCAAAGTAACAAGTCCAGCTTTTATGAATTATGTATTTCAGTTTAAGACAGAAAAAGGTACTCTGCTCCCTCTGAGAGGGAGACACTAAGAATCTGAAGATCAAGAAGGGTTTGGATACATGAAAGCTTTTTCATTCTTTTTGTCCATTACTGGATACATGTAGGTTATGTGAGGGGTGGCTGTCATCACATTAAAAGTGCATCGAAAGGTCACTGACAAACAAGGTCAAAGTTGAAGCTGATGAAACTTCACAGCGCAATCCAAGCGGAGACGCAATGCCCAAGGTACTGCCGCGAGGTTTGGGATCTCCATAAAAAAATAATGGCTCACACACAAAGTTTTTCTGTTGCTGTCCATGTTTATCACTTGTGTATATTGTATACTGTAAACTGCAGCTCCTACCTGTCAGAATCCATTTGCATAAAGGAAAAACTCCCTCAACTCCCCGTGCTTCACTGCTGGATGCATTTTTACCCCTTTGGATCTCTGCCACCTATATCTGTGTGTGCTCCAACTGACAATGACTGGCATCCTGCCTCTAACTGGATCTTTATCTCTGTATGCCTGAACACACTGTAGGGTGACCTTAGGCCCCAAAGCTTTGAAACAAACTGCCAGGGAGATTGAGCTGGCCAGACCAGTGCTGTCTCTTAAATCTTTCGTTAAACTTGCTTTTGTGGGACTTTTGCTGCTTTTGTGTTCATTGTTGTTATTTCTGCATGTTTGATTAGTGTGTGTATGTGTGATATTCTGTTGTTAGTGTAATTTTAACAGGTGCTGTATGAATAGAGTTGTTATTATGCAGTATGTGTTAGCATTTTTTGTTTGTTTGTTTAGCGACATCTCTGATCAGAGAATTGCAAATCATTTCCTTTCTCCATCTGTGGATATTTTAGTTTCTGTGTTACTTCCTTGCGTCGGCTCTAATTTGTTAGGGGAGTCATCAATGACTGTTAAAAAAAAAAAAAATCCTCAAATCCCATAAATTCATTTTTACAGTATTCCAGTGTCCCTCAGAAGTTGTGTTTTCTTTTTGCATTCACGCTTTTATGAGCAGCTAAGGAGGCAGTAACAGTGCCACAGGCAGACAATGCTAATGCCTCCCTGGGTTTTAGGAGCATTACAGTTCAAAAGTCTGCCGCTTTCCAAGCCAAACACTTTGATCCTCTCAAGTCACCGTATTGTGGCACAAAGAAGCATAACAAAGTGAAGAGGAGATGCAAGAGACTCCCACTAAAATGTTGCTGAGGATTTTACTTTTCTTATATTCTCATTAATGTTGTTTTTTGTAAATGTCTGCAAGCCTGTGAATTATGTTGGGAATTGTTGGTTATTGTATCATACTGAGCTGGAAGTTGGTTTTTTTTTTTTTGTTTCCCTCAGTGGATATTACACAATATTCCTAAAAAATATATATGACAGATACATTTTTTTCCCCCATACATTTTTAATATTATTGCTGTATTTGGCTGTATATATACTGTATGTTTATATAATATATTGTGTCATTCTGGGCTATTACTGAAATAAACCATGACCAAGTTACTGAAAATAACTATTTCGTTACTCTTTGACTTGTCCGTATACTTCTTGTCCTCTTTGTAGAAGTATAGAGATACTGTATATTACCATCATTCATTTTGATCCACCTATATTTAAAGCAGACTGTATATTTGAGGTAAAGGTTCAATGTTCATGCTGTTGAAACTGTTTCATTATAGGCCTAACCTTGTCCCACAGTGCTGTGTTGTTGTACAAAGCACTCACTGCCACTGAGAATAAATCTCAGCTTCCGGAGAGCTCTGGGATTTGTGATTGCCAGACTTCCGCCACCCACTACAGCATCATTCTCTCAGTCATTATTATCCTGTCTTCATTTATGATTAGTATTGCTTAATGAAAGAGTTTATAACTGTAATAACACTGGTAATACATTTCCCATTTAATAACTTGGAAATTAACTTTGTGATTAGGAAGTGATGGTGTACATTGTTAATATAATAAAAGTTGGAACACTGTGTCAGTGCAGTTACCATGGTTTCCTATTCTAAAGTCACTGCCTTGACTTCAGTCCAGTTTGAATTTAATTTAGTTGGTTTCATTCTCCAAAACTATACAAAGAGGAAACAGCTGCAGCTGCACAGATGAAATATTTTTGTAGGTCTGTTGTTTACCGTTAGCCTTAAGAGTAAGTTGACTTATGTAGCAATCATCATCATCATCATCATCATCATCATACAAGATGACAAGGCTATGTTCCATTATGTTGCTTAAATTCATACACTAATCTATACATATAAAATGTTACAAATATTACAAGTTTCTGTTGGATTGGACAAAACATTTTCAACATTATTACTGTTTTTATTATAGTTATTATCATAAGTGGTGGTAGTAGAGAATAAGTCATTTTGCAAATAGGACAATATAGCAAATGGCAAACTCAATTGACAATTCCAACATTCAGACATATTAACTACAAAACAGAATACATGAAAACATTAGAATGTGAAATAAAAGAATAAAGTATGTTACACCTGTACCTACAGTATGTCAGCTCTCTACAGTTTCTTCAGTAAATTATAGAACAGTTCTAAACATTTACAGTATATATTCCAGCTTAAAAGTTAACATCATACAGTATATGCAAGATGTGCAAATATGTACATACTATGTATATGGGGGGCCGTGTACTGTATGCATAGACATCTCTCGCTTGTCAAAAGTTTATGTTTTGAAGCATGTGAACATGTGAAATTATGTACCTATAAAAATGACTTCAAAAACCTCCATTAATTGAAACAACTAAACCATAATTACTTGTCCTCAGCAAACTTTGATTCTGTGTGTGCAAGCACAAGATGGTGTGTGCGCGTGTGTGACTGTGTGTCTCCGTGTGGGTGAGTTTTGTGATGCCACTCTAGCTCTGCGGGGGAAGTCAGCACAGCTGTTATTGGGCGGGCATCAATGACACGGAGCCCACCAGTCAGGTTTTCAGCAGAGCAATGTGCATGGACGTGTCTGAGGGTGTGTGAAGCTAAACACCATCAGTTTGTTTTCAGACAGCACATCCCAAGAGGAAGTCTTCCCAGCTGCATGTGTAATTGTGTGTGTGTGTGTGTGTGTGTATGTGTCTTTTTGTGTGTCAGCAGAATAGACTTATGTGTGTGTAATAGCTCACATCTGTCTATGTGTTGACATCTGCAGTACTTAACATAATCGAAGCCGGCATAAAATAATATATGTGCTTGCAAATAAGCATTTGCTGACTATAACATCCACTTTAAAGACACAATGAAGTAAAAATAGCTTTTACAAGTGTATATATAAGTGTTTATACTCCCTGGCTTCCACTATATGTTTGTATATGTCAAATATATGTAAACAAGACTAGACAAGTAGACGAGTCTACAGCCATGCTAGTGGGCTAGTGAGGCTGTGCTTTGAGCTAAATGCTAACACTAGCATGGCAACGTGCTCACAATGTCAATGCTAACATGCTGATGTTTGGCAGGTTTAATGACCAAATAAAAAGAGCTGATGCTTATGGGAATGTTATTAGTTTTGCAGATATTTGGTCATGCATGAGAGTATAGGACGATTTTTTTATGGCAATGGATGGCAAGTTAAAGGAGTTAGTTAAAGGATCTTTTTTGTTTTTACAGATCACCCTAAGGGGACCATCAATGTCTGCACCAAATTTCTTGACAATCTATCCAATAGTTAAGACATTTTACTTAAAACCACAAAAATCAACCTCATGGTGGTGTTACAGGAAAAGTCAGAAATCACCAAAGTCATTACGATTCATTATATGGAAACCATGAATGTCTGCACAAAAAGTGGTACCAATTTATTTTTAAGGATTCATCCTCTTGAGTATCTGTACCAAACTTCATGGCAATCCATCTAATAGTTGTCATGACATTTCATACAAACGTAAAAATGACCAACTGACAAACCAACAGACCCACATTGCTATCCATAGTGCCATGCTGCAAGTGAGGCTAAAAAAAAAAAAGGAAAAAAGACAATTTTGAGTGGTAGTAATAGCTGAGTTACGCAATGGGATGAGAGTGTATTTTTTTACAGTCAACATGGCAAAAATTCTTTACTATTTACATTTCTAAAAACTGTTTCGATCTAAGTGGCTGGGACTGACTCATCCTTCTTCCTCCTCCACATCATGATACAGCAACACAGGTGATGCAAGTGTGGGTGGAGGCAAAAAGTCATGTACAGTTGAACAGAGGAATTATGTGGTTCTCCAGAGACTCTGTGCTCACTAAATAACGCCTACTTTCAAGTGATCAAATCAAATCCTAGAATGATTCAATCATATTTTTTCCTGAAATGATTCCCTGCCCTCATATTACATTTCACCTGGAAATATAGCAATTCACAGAAGCTAAATATGCTCTAACTGCCTTTTTACTGTCTTTAAGACTAGAATTCATGATTAAAGAGGCCTCCCAGGACTGTACTAGTCACAGAGTCATAAAGGGTGAGTTAACATCAGAGCCAGAATGTACAACCTTGACATTCCCTCGCAGAGCTGTGTGGAAAAATGTGCCCACATGTCCACATTTTAAACTAATTGATTCTCTAAACAAGCCGTTAGCCTCCCACTAATTCCTTAATGACTGGAGGTCCCTTTATGTGCAGTGACTCTTGATTACAGGTCTGTGACACAACACACACAGACACAATAACAAATACATACACAACTCCACTCACAAAGCTGGTTTACAGGAAGGAAAAACTGAGAGAGAGAAAACTGGGGAAAGACAGAGAAGGAGAGAGCGGGATCGAGGCCCCCTTCACGCACCAATGAGTGCCCATCGTCGGCTCATCACAACCTCCTCCCACTCTACGGTACGTACAGTAAAGGAGCTTCTGCAGACCACAGCAAATGGGCCGTGAAATGTTACTCAATGCTCAACACGTTTCTCAGCCCGGTTTGCTTTCACACACAGGCACACACACACACACACACACACACACACACACACACACACACACACACACACACACACACACACACACACGTACATCCAGCATAACACACATTTACCACAACTAATGAAGGCGGGGGCTGAGAATCTGCAGAACAATGGAAATGAGACAGAAAGCTTGCAGTGTACAGTATGAGTTCACAATTGTTACTTGTTTGTTTCGGAGGCTCACATTGTCTCACGTCAGCATGAATTAGGGCTGCAACTAACAATTATTATCATTGTTAATTATATTTTCGATTAAACAATTATTCATTTACTCTATAAAATGTCAAAAAACTGAAGAAAAATGGCCTTTGAGATTTCTTACAACCCAAGGTGACAACTTTATACAGCTTGTTTTGTCCAACTAACAGTCCAAAACCCAAACATATTCAATTTACAGTGACATAAAGCAGCAAACCTCAGCACAGTCTCACATTTGAGAAGCTGCAACCAGAAAACCTTTGGAATTTTTCCTTGTCAGATGGATTAATTGATTCTAATAATTGTGGTTAATTTTCTGTCCATTGACCTATCGACTAAATGATTACTCAGCAATTCATTTTAGCAACAGTACAGATTAGACATGACAATCAGTATCAGAATCAAGATTCAACATCATAATGACTAAATGATTATTCAAATTACCATTTTTTTTATTAGTTGCTAATACCCAAAGGGTTCATGGTGATACCACAATAAATCTGATCACTGACATTAAATCTGGGTTATGTAATACAACTTAACCCTAAAGCAGGCCTGTGTGCAGCTAAACAATATGTGGCTTTATATTTTTATGTTATCTATATACATGCAAATGATCAAAGTCAGGGCACACTGATGTTATTTCATGGCTTAACAAACAAATTTCAATTGCCTCCAGCTCTGCTTATATAGTAAATCTCCTGCCCCCATTGCCGAGTGCCCAAATGCATATTAAGGAGTCAGAATGACGGGTTGTGTCAAAGGAGAACAATTTGTAGTTTCATTTCTGCTGTCCCATAATGAATTCAAAGTTCCCAAATCTCTTGGCTGGCGATATCTTGCATTATGTGCTGCTTCCAGTCGTGGCGGCACTGGCAGTGTGTCTGAGTAATGAGCATGACCCAACATAAACGCTGTGTGGCCAACTTGGCTCAACACTGGGAGCGTCAGTCGCACTTTAATCAGGGATATTGGGGAGGAGTGTGCCTGGGAAGGCAGGCTGAGGCTTTTAAAGACCTGACTAATAAGACATGTCAAAGGGAGCTGGGCAGCAGCCAGAACTGATATGCAGACCTTCTTCTCCCTATCTGCTTCTCATCCCGCCTCACCACGCACTGCCTCAACAGCATTCGGACACAGATGGCCTTGTAACAAAACTAGATATTCACTGATGCAAACAAACAATGCAAAGCATCTCAAAGCAGCGCGTGGCCTTCATAGTTAATCATTTTCTTGCTTTCTCTCTTGGCCCTCCTCAGATTTTTGTCTTTTGTGTTTACCTTGTCTGATTGTTTTAAAAGTAGCGATAAGGTCAGAAAGGTTTGGTTTTTTTTCCTCCTAACTTTTTAAGTAATTCATCACAGTTTCAGCTTCTCAAATCAACACAATCTGTTTCTGAATGAAATGTGCGAAATGCTTTAATTTTTGCTTGACAAAAGGCTACTTCTCACTCATTCCTCAATTGCATTAGTGAGAAGGATTGCAGGAGTGAGGCAGCAACTTTGACTGAGTGGTAGGTAGCTTATTTGATTGGAGAGAAAATTTGAGAGCAAAGGGGGAAAGAGAGATCATTTATTTATAATGATGACTTGTATGCAGCTGATAGATGCCTTTCTGGATGGAGAAAAGGTGAGCTCATCCTACACTGACAGATGCTGGGTAGGATTACAATTCCTGGCTAGTACAATAATCTTTGTCAGTCAGCTTTAGAAAAACACATATTTACAAGTCATTAATATCATATATCTGAATTGAAAAAACTTACAAAATTGATTTCTGTAATCTATAAAGCTTTAAAAAAACAAAAACAAAACACACACACATTGAACATTCAATAATGAGTGAAAGTACACATTTGGTGTATTTTTACCAATTTCTTTTACTTGAACATGTGCACCAATGTGCATGAAAATCCTTTTGAGGCAGAATCACAGCCACTAATTTAAATTAAAGCGATAACAACAACTTATTTGGCAGTAATTATGATAGATTGTGGAGTGTTGAATTAATGAGGAGGCGTATGTTTTCATCTCAAAAGGTAATTAGCCATAGGGCTTAAGTAATCGCGGGAAAATCCAGGTCGTTACAGGCGGTCCCTGAGGGGACAGTTTTGCATATACTCGTAGCAGAGCAAATCCCTCAAGAGAGAACCTTTTCACTGAGAAACCTTGACCAGACAGTTCCTTTGAGGCTAGAACATATCTAGTCTGAATTTCAATAAGAGGCAGTGCAAACAGAACTAAACTCCATGGAGCTAAGAAATGTAGGCATCTGGAATCCAGAGACTTGGTGGCAAATAACCTCTTTGATCACTTTTCCATTGTTTGGCAAGAAATGGAGCCTGGTTCCTGTTTCACCCCTCTCCATTTACTTTGATACATGAAATGTAATTCCCAAGTTGAGACATTAAAGTCATCTGTGTCTGTCTGTCTATCTATCTATCTATCTATCTATCTATCTATCTATCTATCTATCTATCTATCTATCTATCTATCTATAGGCTTTATCAACAAGTTTTATTTCAATTCAATGTACTGCATTATTTGATCAGCTAAATAATATTAAGTAATTGTCACTGTATCCCACCAAACATTTGCCAACATACTTAACAGCTTTACTTCCCACGCTTTCAGTCTTAAGCTCCAACTTGACCTAGTTGATCATACTTTGTAGTATTGCTACCTTGAACTTCTTGGTTGCATATTGTAATTATGTGACTCTACACTGTAATTCTATCACTGCTACTTCTGCCTACTCTCTGTAGACCTGCTGCATGTATTTCTTTCCTGGAAGAAAGATCTCCTCTGTGTTGCTCTTCTTGAAGTTTCTTTTGTAAAGTTTTTCCTTATCTGAATCAAAAACTTATATTACCAAACAGGACTAATCTGACTTGATTTATGTATAGGCCTGTTGCACCATGATACATTATAGTCAACTACTGTTAAGTTAAGGAAAACCAAGCTTTTTGTTATGAAGTCAGACTGCCAATTGAATGAGAACAAAAACCAATAAGTTTCCTTTGTTAGTTTACCGTGTTCTTCTACTCGTAATGCACACCGAAAACAGAGCAAAACATGTCCCTGTAAGCAGCGACAAGAAAACACTGAATGACAGGACTGATGGCACCATAGTAAACCTTGTGAGATGCCTGTTTAGCAAATGGTAATTAAAACCCCCTGAATCCTCAAATCCCTGATAAATATTTCATCAGGTGGCTCTTGGTGATTGCTATTGTAATGAAGCAACAATATTCAAATTGCCTTTAGTGAAATTACTGCAGCACCCCTATCGGCAGCTCCCCTACCCCTCATGATCCACCCACATACTCCCCCCTTCACATACACACAGAATTATGGCAGTATCCATGAACACAAACCTGCATACACACATGTACTGTACAGACAAGTGTATGCGTACAAACACACACACACACACACACACACACACACACACACACACACACACACACACACACACACACACACACAAGCACAGTGAGTAATGGCACTTGTCTTGCTTGTACACAAACAGATACACACATTTGCAGAAACTACTGTCTCCTGTTACAAAAGCAAACAGTTTTTTTTTTTAACTTCTTTCCAGAAATACCTAAATTTGAGTGGATTAATATATAAGTGCAACAACAAGCGAGAAACAATTTATAATGTTTTGGAAAGTTCTACACAATAATATGAACAGCACTGGACTAACAATATGCTTCTATTAAAAAAACAGAAACAAATGTAATGCAAATGAATGCAAAAAGTACATACAGTGTAGGTGTTTTTAAAAGACTGAAGCTAATAGTGAATAATACTCACTATGAGGATTCACACCAAGTTTACGTGACAAAATGTATGTGTTCATCATTAATTTTTTGCCTTTTACCCAATGCTGGGACAAGAGCCTACTTCTTCATGACTCTGAAAAGGCATGTATGGAAAATGGAGGGATAGATGTCACACCATGTGCTACATGAAAAAAGGGTTGACAGAGAAAAAAGAAAGTTAAAGAAAGATCTTCTATAGAGACTCACAGTCTGAGTGATCACCCCCTTAGACCTACATCACTTTCTAATAACCATAAAATGACTCTTGTACCACCTGAGTTTTAGGCAGGGGCACTGCAAGATTTCAGAACTCTTCTGTTAACAGATAAGGTTATACAACCAGAATAGGCTGGTCTAGCGGGGATCCAAACCTAAAATAATAACATAGAAATACCCTAGTCTGGTGCACTTTGACCAGCAGTCTGTCCAAACCTATAGTAATATATTTCCATGTACTGTCAGGCTCACTGTCACTGTCTCTCCCCTCACTCCTATGACACAGAGTTGTTCTATTACCTCTTCTCATTTCTCTCTTTCCCTCACCTGCCTCTGTCACCTTGTCCTCTCTCCTGTCAAGTTCAGGTTATACAAATGAACCAGAGACAGTGACATCTATGACTATGTTAAGATTTAAAGGCTAAAATATATGGTCATCATGGTCATCACCCTCATCTGTCTCTTCAAATGAAAACTGATTAAAGCCAATCCAATTGTAAGATATTAAATTTGTCTTAATTCTCAATTTATTTCAGGATTCAAATAGCTTCTCATGTCATTTCCATGTGCCATTAAACGGTAAATCAAGATGATATGGCTTGGGTGAAAAGCCTGATCTATCCTTTTATCTATCTTTTATTTTCTCCCTGCTTATTTTTAATTTTTTATTTTTAACTGCCAAATAAATGCATTCATTTAAAACAAGACTAAGAGTCTACAGTGGCTCTGTGAAGCTGTACTTACTGTAGCAGTAGGTACCTCTTCTCAGGTTTTGGCAATTTTTTTATTTTCTGTATTAGCCACTTGGTTGTCACTTGAGTTTGAGTTTTTGATGTATTTCTATTTTGTACAACTCCACTATAAAAAAGTATTAGACAAACAAAAATTTGACCTGATGATGGTTCTAAATGAGAAATTAAGTGATTACCATAGTAGTTACAATTTATTCTGAGGGGAACATGAATCTATGTGCCAAATATCATGGCAATCTATCCAATAGTTATTGAGACATTTCAAACCACAAACGTAATCCTGATGGTGGCACTAGAGGAAAAGTCAGGGGATCAACCAACATCATTAGGATTCATCTTCTCGGGACCATCAATATACTGCATGTACCAAATTCAATGAAAATAGTAGAGATATTCCACTTCACCAGAGTGGTGAACCAACTGCCCGACCAACAAACTGAACCACAGACATTGCCATTCTTAAACGGACATGCTATCGATCAATGTTATATGCTATATGATTGCAGTCATGGTTAAGAGAAGCTAACATTTCCTGACCTTTGGGAAACGGGAAACAAACAGCGGTCTCCCATGTTAAAGTAATTTATGAGACATTTTGTTGTCTCTTCCATCCCCCTGACCTCCTCCCCCTGTGGCTCTGTAACAATGTCACACAACTTCCTCCATTTCTCCCAGTAGAGGGCTTTGAGGGGAGGTAGGGGGCTTTGAATGTAATATGTCGTTTTGGGGGAATTAGCTGAAACTAGTAATCATGTCATTTTTCTTGGGAGGACAGTCTCACAAAATCAAACTGCCTGTAGCTGCTTCACTGTGCAAACTTTCCAGTGCTGAGAAATGAAGTTAGCTTAGCTTAATGTAGTTAGGCTGTAACAATGCTAGTAGTTGGTCTTAATCCATAGTTGAATAATTACATTTACAGTTTTCATTACATTTAAAACTATTATTTTGTTTGACATTACCATTCTGTTTGAAGGTTTCAAGTTGAGTGGTAATATAAAGAGCTGTGGTAAGCTTATTGAAGTGAACCTCAAACCTCCAACACAAATGCCAAAAGCAACACATTTTCTCAAGCTTTTAAGTTACACAGTCTCAAGTTGACACTAATATAAACGTTTCAACTAGAAGTAAATCATTCATCACCATTTTAATTTTCTCAGTGCACAGAAAATTGCAAAGATATACAGTACTTGACAAACCAGTCCTTCAGTGACTAGCTAACTGATGAGCAGAGTGGAGACGCAACAAACATGTTGATAAGAAACATCAGATATAATAGTGACTCAAGTAAACAGACTTTGGTAGATGTCAAGTCTTTAGAAAGAACTTTTGCACTTTGAAACAATAAAGAGTTGAGCTGTAGCTTGTAGGCATTTTACTGCAATGCTCCCAGCCAAGTGTCAGTTCAAACTAGCACTCCAGAGTCCATCTGGCTGATAGTGGCAGTCAGCTTGCCAACACACAACTGACTGATTTTTGCTGTCTTTGCATATTTGACAATCAATCGCTCATTCAGCGAAACTGAGCAAATATCCTGCCTTTCGACTTTTAAAGTCCCCCTCCACTCAATTTTTTTTCTTTCTCCTTCATTTGGATGTTTGAGCTTCAATGTGCAGAATGATGTATGCGCAGAGTTTGATAGTATTCATCTGATGAGAGTGGAAAGTTTCTCTGTGTTCACCTTAAATCTGAGTTTAAGGTGTGCAGCTATAAGCACAATTTGTGACATCACAACTAGTTTGGAGCTAATTGTGGTCCATTATGCCATTTCCACAGTGTGTTGTGGAAACTTGAAACCACCAGTCCATGTGTATGGAGAGGATCTTTAAATTCCTTAAATAGAGTAACATACTGTATATTCATATAATGTGCCTTGCTTTTTTCTAGTACATTTTCAGGCATTACATTTCCTCCTCTGACCTAGACTCATAACATTTTACTTTAGTTCTACTGAAAATTACTTTTCAGTGAATGGCAGAAGTCCCTTCTAAACACACAGACAAACCAAACATACACAGGCAAGCTTGATTTGTATCTTGGCATGTGCTTCAACAGATTTTAAAGCTGACAGATGTAAAATAAATGGCCTGCTCTGCTCTGACTACCAAATCAAACACCCCCCCACATTCTTGTGCAGTACAAATCTGTGGAAACAGCCCTCATAATGGACCGTGGATGGTGAGAGGTGACAGAAATTTGGAACTTTGTAATAAACGCCCTAGGGATCTCTTGTGTCCTTAGTAGAGTCAGTTATCTTTTTGCAATGCCATCACAAATTCTCATGTTTATGGATATTAGAGAAATGCAGAAATTCATTAATACAACCAGAGCTGTCTTAGGGCATGATTATACTCTACTAGAATACTAATACCTAGCTTTATACTTTGTTGAGACCCTGTCAGACTTTTAGCAGAGTGTAATTTAGAGCTGTGGCGGTACTGATTTTTTACTTATTGCACAAATTAGCGAAGCCATTCAAACTGTTGTGGTAACTGCCATAAAAAAAACATTAATTTAAACCTCAGATGTCATAAAATAATTGTTTCCAAAATAAACTTTCTGAATGCATTTTTTTTCCTGCAGTAGTCTATTCTTTATGGCCTCAATAGTCTACATGTCTGTCTTTACTCCAGTGTTGTCATTAAGAGGCCAACCCGCAGCAGGAATATTGGTCGGCATTCAGCAAGCACATATTCATTATTGAAACACAGACAACATAGGCTACCGAACACTGTTTATTGACAGTAACATGCTTACAAGAACAAAGAACATATTGTTCATGAAACTAAATGTGCAAATAACAAAAGAAACAGTTGATTGGCCATTACACATTTATTAAGGCTTTGCACTGCAAAGTTAAGAAATAAATTAAAATCCTAAAGCGTACATTTGTTGCAGCAATTTCTTGAATAATGGCCACTTGTTTAATAAAAGACAATAACGACATGATGCAAGGTCTAATAAATTAAATTAAAAATCCAATTCTGCTTTAATTTTCTCACTTTTAGCAGCTATATACATGGAATAAACATTCAAATGCCTCAAACACAGCTTTTAAATGGATGTAAGGCCACTTCTTTGCATTGCAAAGTTAAGAAATAAATAAAAATTCTAAAGCACACATCTGTTGCAGTAACTGCTTGGATTTAAAAAAGAAACAAAACAAAACAAAAACAAAACAATAATTAAATAATAAAAAGGCTTATTGCATTTATTTCAGATCACATAACTATTACAAGCAAAAATTGGAACATAAACAATAGGCCTAAAGTGAACGGGAAAAAAAAAACCCAGCGGTCAAGTGGTGATCAGACTGACCCCGTGGTGGGCGTGATGTGATTGCGTTACTGTGGTAACCACAGCAGCTCTAGTGTAATTCGGACGCCCTCAATAGAACAGTTCATTAACTCTCACAGTGAAAAAAAAACAAAAAAACATCCAGGTGTATTTGTCCTTCCATGTTGTTGCAGCAGTAGGGGTTGATTTGAGGGTAATTTGGTTTTAGTTAAACATCTGTTCTTGTTTCTGTCCTAGTTCCAATTCTAGTGCCACTTAACACACAATAATACTCTTTGTCTGATGAAAATGCTGGATTATGATTAACACTATTTATATCTCCTTTTTTTTCAGTTTTTACTTCCTTTATTTACAGGCGCATAGCATATTAGGCTACTAAGAAATGCAATCAATTGACAAGTTTTCCACAGTTGAATTTTTTCTATAGGTTTTCAATATACAGTGTCAGTGTTACATGCATAAAGCCATGTTAATGGGAATTTCTGAAAAAAAAATGATGGTGTAAAACACAAAAAACAAATTATCTTGCATTTTGTGACTCCTATTGCCTTCATTTTTTTTATTATTTCCATTTGTTTAATCTGTTTTGGGTTTCTACATTCCCATCATGCTTGGATGTTGTAAACAAACAGTGTAAAATTGCTATAGAGTTAGTTTGCTTCGGGCAGTGTTTGAGCCACTTTTTGAAATCAATTTATAGATTTTTGTTTTTGTTTACCTTCGTTCACATCTTGGTGAATCTGTACCATGGAAAGTCAGAATGTAATGAAGGTTCCTGTTTGCACTGTAATCATAAATAAACAGACCACAAAAATAATTTGATTACTTTTGATAATGAAAAAAGCTGAATATTATGAGGCAAGATCTGAAGTTACAGGGAGCGTCTTTTCTGTAAGATTTGAAAGTCAATTTCATGCGTTTTGTCCTCATCAAATACATTAAGCACTAGAAAGAGTACATTCTGCTGATTCCAGCAGTATGTGTATGATATTTGCACGTATGTTCCACTTGAGCTGTAGTTTGCCAACACTGATTAAACATTAATCTACATAAAATACAGATTAAAGTAAAACACAGATAGTAAGTAGTTACAAATTGAT
This sequence comes from Thunnus albacares, assembly GCF_914725855.1. Lineage (NCBI taxonomy): Eukaryota > Metazoa > Chordata > Actinopteri > Scombriformes > Scombridae > Thunnus > Thunnus albacares. Next base: position 22,336,896 of record NC_058123.1, read on the forward strand.
TAAGGTCCATCCTGTGATGTGAAAGCTCCAAAGGGAAATCTGCTACAAGAAATATCATCAGCCGGACAGCATATGTCAGATTAATGCCTGCGAGTAGACATATCTCTGTATTTGAATCAGCTTCTCATCAAATGCCAGATACTGGCTGTATTTGATGTGTAGCACACCGATGTACATGACATGCTAGTCTAGTGATGATGTTACAAGAGTCTCATCACATCTAAAAGCCTCAAAATGCAGCACTTTGTGTAGGCGGAGAAAAAAAAATGGAAACAAAAGATTGAGGACACTTTCTTCAGCCTCACTGATGTGTAACATGGAGCCATTCCTTCATTTCCTGTGTGTCAGTGTAGACATGAAAGCAGGCTGTTGGCACTAGCCTTTTTACTGAAGTTCTCCCAGGGTAATTGCAGTTTCTTCCTTACTTTTAAAGCCATGTCAGTCTGCCCGGGCTAAATGACAGCCTAGTGGTAACCGAATTACAGGGAGGAGAGGGAGCCAAGAATCACCTTCCTCTGACTTGCTTGCTAAGTGGTCTGATTGCGTGGTCATGTCCTGGGCATTAAGATGACCGTTTCCATGGTGATTCCTCCAGACACATATCAAAAAGGTTCTCACAAGTTTCTGATGCAAAGTCAATTCAATCGATGCTCGGTATATGGATTTCATGCCATCAAAGGAACAATGGATTATTTCTGCACCTTCGGAAAACACCTAAGTGTCACAAATTTCACCTGAATATAAAATACCAACTACCACTTACTGTTTTTTTCTCCTTTTAATTTATTTACTGCAATGGCAGAGAAGCTGGAAACCGCACAAAATAAATGACAAAAGCAATATGTTCATGTTGAGTGTTTCAGAAACATATGCAAAATTGTTAAGAGGGTTTTCACTGCCATCTTACTGAGATTATTTGTCTCATTTGTGGCTGTGAAATGCTGTTTGAAATCACAGAATGTGGCACCCTGGAGTAGTTGTCATTATTACACTGTTTATGCATAGTAAGTTGCTTAAATGTTCATATTTTTCTGCGGCATGCTTCTCCAGCAAGGGTATGCTGAATTTAATATGAGACATCAGGTCTTCATATTAGCAGAATGATTTGGCTTTGTGTTTCACTAAGAGAGGCAGTTCAGATGAGAACTTCTACAATCAGCGGCAGACTGTTAAAAGAACAGGCTTTAAAACAAATTGAGTTGTCTGATCTTGATAAGACTTTGTTCCTTATGGCTTTTTACTAAATATGAAGGATGGGGATAATCATAAACTACAGCAATAAGCAGTAGCTGTCATTAAAATGCAAAAAGTAAAAAGTATACAGCTATCTATTGGTTTTAGGGCTTTTTTTTATAATCTTGTGAAGCTCCAAAGGAAAATGATAAATGCATTACACAGAAAATTCAACCTTGCCATGTGATAAAATATCAAGCATTCTGAGTTTCCACCAAAAAAAAAAAAAAGAAAAAGAAAGAATAATTCCTTGTCAAAGAATTTCAAAAAACTGAATTGAGTAACTCCTTCTAATGTTACTGCAGGTTTTTCTTGTCAGGAAAGATTCTCCATGATATCAGCAGTGGACCACATGACTGCCCAGTATCAAATACTTAAAGAAAGAACAACACCAGTCAAATATATTGGCATCTATAGTCTAACTCAACAGATGTTTGACTCTTGATAAATCCACCATTGGTTCCAGCAGGTTTTGGCTTGCTTTGCCACCTTCTGCTCTGTATGTTAAAAAATCCAAAGTCCCCCTTCAATCTGAAACAGCAACCAAGTTTGCAGGCCTGCTTGATAGTTTTCTACATTTCATTCTGTCACTGTTGTATTCATAGTTAAAACAACAGGTTCTGCCTGGTTATTATTAAGTGCTGGTAAAACTTAACCAAAGTGGTGATAATGGCCTAGCTAAGCAAGACTAACTGTAATTATAATGAACTATAATTAAATAAAGTGCTTTTTAGAACTAAGTTACAAAGTGCTTTACAGAATCACAATCACAAATACCACAAAAACTAAAACCAAGTATCTAAATAAAAGACTAAAACAGAGTTGATGAAAGCCTAATTTCATGGTAATCCATCCAACAGTTGCTGAGACAATTTGTTCAAAACCACAAATGTCAACTTGTTGATGGCACTAGAGGAAAAGTGAGGGAATCACCAAAGTCATAAAGATTCATTGCTTGGGAACCATGAAAGCATGTATACAATTTTAAGACAATCCATCTAGTAGATGTTGAGATGTTTATCTTTTTATCAGGATGCCCGTTGGTGCTCTAGGAAAGGTCAGGATCAACAAAGTAATTAGGCACCAAATTTCACAGCAATCTATCCTTTTTGTTGTAAAGAAATGCCAGTAAAAAACCAAAAATGTCAGCCTGCTGGTGGTGCTGTAGGTGTGCAAAATCTCATGGCAATCCATCCTTTAGATGTAGAGATATTTCAGTCTAGACCAAAATGGTGGAGCAACATCTCTAGAGCCATGGCTAAAAGCAATGAGCATACTGATTCAATTAGTGTAGGAAGAAGGAAGAAGCATTCTACCATAGAACTAATTTCTGACAATAACAATATAATACCATCACTTAATATAATTACCTACTGATGTGTTATTTTAGTTGTATAAACAGTAGCGATATCTAAAGCTCAGATAAATGACATTGCACAGTAAGACATAATGACGTGTCTTGATTCTGAAATGCATCAGCACTGCCTGAATGAAAGGTGAATATACCAACTAGCACATACAGTATTGATAGTATATTTAAAAATTGTGCTCAGGGTCTACTAATGACAGGGGTCTGCATGGTTCTAACATTAAATTGGAGTGCAGCATTTCAAGCCAATAACCTGCATTAAAATTCATTCCTGAAGTGGAGGGGAGGGCATCCCTCTGTTGATTGGAGCCTAATGGAGGATCTGACTGTTATCATGTTCACGTCCCTGTGTGTCAGAGTTCATTTTTAATCATTGGAAGTTTAAACTGGAAGGTTACACAGAGATAATTTCTTCCAAGGAAGATTGAAGATGAAATTGTAACAGCAACAATCATATATAATTGATGTTAACCTTGTGTTATTTTTTTGTTTGGTAAACTGATAAATAACTAAATACTTGCTAATGTAAATGGCTTCCATGCTCAATAAAATATGTAAAAACTAGACTACACAATAAAAAATGTGTCACTTAACATTTCAGTATAACTATTTCCAATGTGATGCAGGGAGTTCCTTATTAAAAACAGTCAATGCACTCTGATTTCCTGCTGCATTTTGTTCCCACTATTTGAAAGACAGCTACCATGACATATCACTGAGCTTAGATGTGTCTTCATGAAATCCTGAACTACATTTAAGTGTCACACTGTCATGCCACCCCTTGGTGCCTGATGTGCCAACATGTCAACAGTCACATTCGTCCGCCCTCCAGATTTTACTTCCCTGTCATTTCCATAGCCTGTATTTATACAAAGCAAACACTGAGAGCCAAACTCCATTGTTATACCTTAGAAGGTTATTGGTATTTTATTATGCAGCTCATATATAACAAGACTGTAGAAAATTGAGCAAATTTATATTAGAAAAGCAAGAAAATTGCAGATTAGACAAGCATGCCAAAACCAACAAAATTTAAATTCAAACAAAAGTGGATCATTTTTAATGGCTCTATTCTATTCTATTCTATTCTTAGTCATTTTCTTAATTTAACTTGTATTATCTACTTAAGTGATGGCTAAAAAAAAGCTCTATCTAGCTGCATGTAAACATAGGTCAAATTATCTACAGGGAAATGGGAGCATCATGTACAGTATATGCTCTAATAATATCAGAATATTTACTAAAAATATACACAAGGAGTCCTTAAAATCCATTCTAATGTCAACAGAACGGTACCCAGGTTTTAAGATACAGTAAACCTCACTTGCTTTTACGCTTCATTTAGCATGTAAAGGCATCTGGAAATATGAATAAAAATGAGGACAAACAGATTTGTGAAGGAGGAAGAGATTGATATGCGGAGTAATACATATAAATGAGTATGGAGATGGTGAGGAGAAAAAAGAGTGAAGGAGAGAATAAAGATAAATTGGGAGAGGTAAAAAGAGGGAAAGCAGGGGGAAACACGGAGAGAAGGAGAAAGGAGAGAGAACGAGAGGACACATGAGAATACAGTCATGCGCCTACTGAGCCATAGCGCTCATGGCTGGGCTGTGGCACTCATTATTGATGTAGTAGAAAATTTGCGCCGACAGGAAACGAAGCTGCCAGCTGTCCCCCCCATTATGACATTATCTCAGAAGGATGGCCGACAGTGGTAGTGTATCCTATCACCCGAACTGCCCCCTGGCGTGTCCAGAGGAGAGCTTGGCCTCATAGTGGACAAGCACACTTACACATTTACACACACACACACAGAGACACACACACATGGAGGCTACAAAAAGAAAAATCAAACAGACATATGTACACCCACAGATGCACAAACTGTTAATGGAGGCACACATCACACACACCCTGGATAAAAAAATACAACGTCTCAATATGGTCTGCATGTCACAGCCAAACAAACAATACACTTTGAATCAGAACAAATTGCACTGTAATGTGGGATGTGACATGGAGTCAAGTGTAATTCCAAATGAAATCATTATTGAAATAGTGAGCTGAAGAAAGCAGAACTGGACATGTGGCGCACAGCAAATTTGCTTTGTCTAATGTGCTTAGTCTATAATGTTCCTCCAGTGTTCAATGGATATCGACTGTGAATTCCATGATTTCAGCATTGTGCAAATACAGAAGAGAACAGGGGAAAGTGAGAGAATAAGCCTGGGCATAGGACCCGATAATGTGGGTTTTGTTCTCCCAAATGAGAAACCACGTACACTATATGGTTTCTTTAAGGGTTTTTTCTTTCTTTTTTTTTTTTTTTGGTTTGAGCTAGGCCCCTAAGTTCCAATTAAGGAAAATCTTAATGCTACAGCATACTATGGCATTTTAGACAATAGGATGCTTCCACATTTGTGGGAACAGTTTGGGGAAGGCTGTTTCCTGTTCCAGCATGACAATGCCCCTGTGCATAAAGTGAGTTTGGTGTGGAAGAACTTTACTGGCTTAGAGCCCTGACCTCAATCACATTTAACACTGTTGGGATGAATTGGAACGCAAACTGCAAGAATGATTGTCCACACAATTTGTCTGGCTTGGCACATTGTGTGTTGGCTTTTTATATCTTTTGACCACGATCTTCCCCTAACCTTAACCAAGTAGTTTTAATGACCAAAACTTAACCATGGAGAACGCACATCAGAAAATGTTCATATTTTTGCTTTTGCTAACGGTCACAAGGGTTGTTTTGTAAGACGCCAACAAACAACCTATTTTGTCATTTGGGTGTGAGGACTTGTTGGAGAAAGCAGAAGTGGACATGGAGTGCGCAGCAAATTTACCACATCTGATGTTCTCAGTCGATAATGTACCTTCAGTGTTCAAAGGGTAATGACAGTGCATTCCATGGTTGCAGCATTGTGGAAATATGAAAGAGAAAAGTACAAAGTGAGAGAGAATAAGCCTGTCGTCTGGGCAAGCACTATAAACCATATTAAGGCATCCAAACAACCTCTGGCTTACCGTACATATGCTGCCATAATGTACAACAGATAGCAAAAGCTCATAACCAATTTCACAGGGGCAGTCTCAGAAGGTGAAAAGGAGTTATAAAAAGTGGGCTCACATACATTTGAATATGATACATTGAATATATTGGCTGAGGGAGGAATGATATGCACATACTAACACCAGCTTGGATGGAGGGACAGCATACCATTTGTACGTCCCGCTGCTGCCTTATGTTTTATGCACATAGTAATGCACTTCCTCGTGCCGAGACAGTGCAGGTGATGTGTCTGTTTATGGGCTGGTCTCATTAAAACAGAAAGAGAATGGACTTTTCTGGTGGTGCCTTGGCAGCTTCTGTTACATTCCTGTACACCTTTATAGCTCTTGCTGACACCCTGCCGAGGAGGAGCCACCCCAAAATGCGCCGCGACAGACAGAAATAGATTTGAACTCTGCCCGGCAACTAGCCGGCACTGCAGATCCCTGCACCAAGTGTGTGCCATGCTAGCGGGCAGACTCCCCCAGGGGCGAGGAGACTCCACCAAGCAGGACAGACGGAAGAGGATGGATGTGAATAAGACCTCCTCCGCACCAGCTTTTCACGTGAACTCTGAAAGTGTCAAAAAGATGAATGACTTTTCTGGAGTTTTCTTCACTTTCTTGTGCAATAAGGCCAAGAAGACTCACACTCAGTTGAATTTAAATCATGAGGGGGAAAAAAAAGACATGTTTTCAGTGTTTTCCCAACCCAGTCTCATATCAAAATGTCTAAAAAGTGAAAAGTATTGGTTTCACAATAACAGCTCTAAAATTGTGAGATGCTTACATTTTTTTTCGGCCTATTATTTGTTGGCCTGTGTCCACGTCAAGTTTCTGCCTGCTAAAAAACAAAAGAAAAAACAAAAAAAGGCTGATATTCCTTTTATTCTCAGTGTAAAATGCAATATTTTAAGATAGTTGTGGCATTAAAATGTGTTTTGATGACATTTCGAGCGAGAAATGTGCATTTTATTTTCATAATCTTTGTTCAGTGAACGTACATGATTACTTTGTTGGTTATTACTGCATTACTGATTTTTGCAGGCTTTCTATCATTGCTATGGAGTTTGCTATAGTTGCTGCTATTGCTGAAACCACATAGTTGCATGTTGTTTGAATCATTGTCTTTGCGTTGTGTAGTTATCTGAGTTGTTGTGTTATTTGTGTTATTTTATGTAACTGTTTGCTGATGTTCTTTCAGTAAAAAATGTCGATTTTGGAGCACCCAAGGGATGAATGGAATTTGAAATCCAGAATCTGAGGCTTTGTGATCGGCTGACCGGAGGACCTGCTGCCCGGTTTGAAAACTCAACAATATGATAGGTTAATGTTAAGACCATCCGTTTTAATTATTTCTCATTTGATTCTGAGGTTTTTTTGTCAGATTTTGGTGGCAGAAGGCTAAGGAGGTGAATTGTGTTGCAGGCAGAATTGATGCATTTGACTACTGTTCTGTCGTTGTTGGGCTTCATTCGATTTCAAATTGCCAAATTAATATATTGCATTTTCCATTGACAATAAAAGGAATGTCAGCCATTCTGTTTGTTTTCACAGACGTTCGAAGAAACCTGATAGTCATGTAATGTGGACATTGGCCAACAGAAAAGAATAGGCCAAAAAAAAGAAGGCATCTCACAATTTTAGAGCTGTTATTGTGAAACTGATACATTTTGTGCTGTGGCCCAGTGTAGCTATTAAACATTTTGATGTGAGACTTGGTTGGTTATCTTGTAAAGAAATTAGGCACAACAGTTCATTCATTCTTTTTGTAGCTTTGATTGGCACTGACTCACCACCTAGTTACCACCTAGGGAGATGAGGAATTTTTTCTCATTAAAATTTCTCGCTACATCTACATAGTCATGTAGTGACTCGTCGAAATATTTTCAGTGCACCACCCACTGAGACTTGAGAGGTATACTCTTAAGTGCAAAATCTCGTCATCACTGAACAAGTGAAAGTAGTCGCTGACCTCTGTAGTGTGAACCCCTCTGGTACAATACAAGGCTGTCAGCCTGGCTTATACCACAGGAAACACAAAGGAACACACTAAAATATCAGCGCACAAACACACATGTCCCATTCATAAAAAAGTGTGCAGGCTGTTAGAGAAAAATTAAAAATAACTTTGGGAATTCTTTAAACTTTCACCAGCTTCGTTTTTTCATACTTCTGAACGAAATGCCAGAGAATCTCCAAAGTCCATCTTTTACATCATGTTTCACTTTCATCGATGAGCCTGCTGGTAATTAGGCTGCTTAGATTAATTAATTGCCTCAATATAGTTGTCTGATGTTATTTTATTTTGTGATATACATATTTAAAAATGCTGTAAAGGCCCAAATCTGGAATTCGAAACAATCAAGAAATTCAAGAAAGTTTAGCCACAGTCTGGTGAGATCTGTTGTCTTCTTTTTTTTAATTAATTGCTATCACTATGTAGTACAATCAACAGACCAGAACAGTCCCACTATTAGCATTGATGCACTTTTGGCAGAGCATCCACCTGAGTGTTCATATTGAACAGCTTAAAATCTCTCTCTCACTGCATCAGCAGGGTCTTAGTACAGCCTCACAGAGCTACTAGCATGTCATTGACTCCTTATCCAGTGTCAGTTTGCTCTAGAAGATTAATAATAGATTTTTTTTCTCCTCTGCATGACGTTTCTGTCAATGTTATGTTAATTCATGATTACAAAAATATGCACCTGTTTATTATTGCAGACATGCTTTCAAACATCTCATGATTTTTTAAACATATCGTTTCTTATGTGCAAACTAGCAAACTTATGAACATTTCATGAGTAACAGTTCAGCTCACTACAAATCTCTAAGCTGTTCTTGTCCTCTTTTATCCTGTGAATTACATGTGCAGGATTCTTGGTCCTCTCTTCACTTCTTTTCAAGGGTATTAACTGCTTTGTTTGGCATGAAATGATACATCAATATGTTACATGTGCACTGAATCCCAAGCACTTTTCTCTTGTGTAACTGTGTTTTTGGAGTGCAGACATGTATAAAGGAGTTAGGAGCTACAGTATCAGTCAAAGGTTTGGACACACTTCCTCATTCAAGTGAATCAGAAAGTGTGTCCGAGCTTTTGACTGGTAGTCTACATCAACTGGATATGTGTTTTACTGGCATTCATGTTAACATTTTCCAGTTTTTCAGGATCACATCGGGTAAGATGATGGCTCCATATTCTAGGAAAAAACTAAGAGCAACAAAAATAGACAATTACAGCTAATTTTATGTGCTGCAGTTTGCCAAAAGAGTTTCTTGTTACTTTGCTTGCTCGGGGTAAATGCCACAATATATGTACTGCAGATGCGTGTAATTGAAAAAATAGGTGTGTGGAGGGTCGCATGTTTGCTCAGCAAATAGGTAATGCAATGTGCTCTTTCAGCCTCTTGCATGAGTATTTACAGCTTGCTTCTAATGGGATCTTGCCTCAAAAAAGGAGCCAACTGATCGACGGGGCTTTGAGCTCTCTTGTAAAAAGCAAACATTTCTCACTTTTTTACCATTCTGCTGTCGGGGGAGTTTCACATGGACTGTTTTTGACTCCCTTTCACCCCCACGTTGCACAAGAGTGCATTCTGGAGGTCCAATGAATAAAAATGCCATGTCAACTAGGAGAGAAGAAAGAAAATCTCCACTCTGAGCTGTCAGTGATTTTCCCTTCTTGCCTTTACCATGGAAAGCTAGTAAAAAGTTCACCTTCCTCACATAAATTGGCTGGGAGATTTATTTCTCCCCTGACATTCTCTCTGGAGATGCCACCAGGAACCTGGGCCTCTGCTCTTTGGAGGGAGATGACAGGGCTATTGTTAGGGGCGGCAGTAGTGGAAAGCTATTCTATTGCCTCGTCCCCTCTGTCCCTTTTCTATATCTCTCTATCTCTCCCTCATTCTCTTTCTTTCTCATTATGAAGCCTGTCAAAAAGTGATGACAACCACTTAAAAGGCAAAGGCCAAGGCTCACATCTGTCTATTTCACCTTATTAATTTCAATATCATTCCACTTTATCATATTCAAAATCCTGTGAGACAACCCGGCCAAATCATTGGTGTCAGGTAAGAATGTGCATTATGACAGATGGAAAGTGTGATGGTCCCTTGGGTTTAAAAATACTCCGAATAGTAATTCTCTCGCTCTAGCTATCCCGACCCCCCTTTTTATTCTAATCTCTGAGAAAAGTGATATATAGATCAAATACAAGAGGAAAACCCGAGAATATTTAACTATCGCTATATTATGGCTATAGTTTAGGAATGCAGAGAGATAAGTGCCAGCATTCATGGACTATAAGCTGCTCATATGATCCTATTGTATTCAGGAATATCTGACTGGGTCAAATTGTGACTGCTGCTCCTTCTGGGCAGCAGAGGCCTCGGGGAAGGCGGAGTGGGTGTCAAGGCAACTGGGACTCGTGCAGAGACGTCATCGGGGCCAGATTAGCGGAGTATGACAGGGCAGACCCCTAATCCATCATCTGAGAGATTACAGGAACATGACACAGCGCACCACCAAATCCCTTTAATCATCCAAATGTTCCATTCTCAGCCAATGGTGCTGTTGAAAGAACAATAAGGGCTCAGGGGAGAGGAGCTGTCGCAGAATATTTTCTCCCCAGGCCTTGTTGGCTTGCCTCATGACACTCACAAGCAGTTTAGGTTTCAGTAATATGGAAGAGCTACTCTGGATGGGGCCAAGTCAATTAGGCCAGACCAGTGTTTTTATAAGAGGGGATGTTAAAGAGACAGGGTATATAGAAATGAGCAGACAATGCTTGTCTTTGATGTCCCGTGGGTTCCGACAAATCCCTCTGTGGTGTAGTTGTGAGAAAGGGCAATTAGTCTGATGAAGCGGGTGTGTCATCTGAGTCAATCTTATTACACCCAAAGAAAACAGACTGTCTCAATCATTTTCCTTCAAAAAAAAAAAAAAAAAAGGTTTGTATGTACTTGTGGGTAGGGAAATGTACACCATACTGTATGATGTAAAATTAAACAAATTAGAAAATTAGAGACAAAGAGGGGCAGCTATGGCTCAGGAGGTTGAGCGGGTCGTCCACAAATAGGAAGATCAGGGGTTCGATCCCCGGCTCCTCCAGTCCGCATGTCGAAGTGTCCTTGGGCAAGATACTGAACCCCAGATTGCTCCCGATGGCTGCGCCAACAGTGTGTGAGTGTGTGTGTGAATGTGCATTAGATTAGATGCTGATGAGCAAGTTGGCACCTTGCATGGCCGCCTCTGCCATCAGTGTAAGAATGTGTGTGTGAATGGGTGAATGTTGATGTGTTGGAAAGCGCTTTGAGTGGTCAGAAGACTAAAAAGGCGTTATATAAATGCAGTCCATCCAAAGCAAGTTTTCAACATAACATATTGTAGATTGTTTGTCGGTGTCTTCCTGCCACCTCTATAGTAAAGGTATTGATGAGTTTAGGAAACTAAAGTTTAACTTGTTCAAGATAAAAATCATTTCATGGTTAAAATAAACTGTTGAAACAAGACATGGTCACTGCTAAATGAAGTAGGTTACACAACTTACAATGTAATACTAAGTCCTTTGTGAGAGAAAGGGAAATGTTTATCTGCACAATCACAAGAGGTTTCTGGTTATAAATCATGTTTTGAGCATTTGAATTTTGAATTGAGTTTGAATTCATGTATTTGATAAGGACGATGCAATTTAAGATAGTTCCATTACAGAGCATGAAACTGATGTGCTGCATAGAGAGTTTATAGCTATTGCTAATTTTCAACTCTTGTCCCTAGTTGGGCTTTACATGTACATTGTAATTAAAATATACAGCTTTCATTATCATAAAACCATAGTACACTACAGTGTAGTGTGCTGTGGTGCACTATGGAAGTACAATAAAATACACATACTAAAAAAAAAAAAAACCCAATACAATACAATTAGCTGAAAATGGGTACAGCTCTGGGTTGCTTTTAGCCAGCACTCAACCTTTGTTTTAAAATATTTTATACCTGGAATTAATTTGATTTCAGTCAGTAATGAGTTCCAAAATTGACAGCCCTTTACGGAGAAGGCTGATTGACTAAATTTATATCTACAAAGTGATATTTTACAACTGCCATTCACCATGCTCCTAGTTACTCTGTTACTGTCTTGTCTTTTGATATATCAGGGAAGAGGCTCTGGGGCTAAACTGCTGATGCATTTGAAAACTAATTTCAACCAATGCTGTTGATTTTCTGATGAAGATATTCTCATTTAAAACATTTCCAGAGGGGAAGCTGGGAAACCCAGTGTTCCTTCACCAACTCCCTGACCTGAGGAGATTCTCCTCTAAGAAAGTGACAAATTGACTTTTTTTTTTAAATCTCTAAATTAACTGGGTCCCAGTACCCTTGCTGAAGGGAGTGTGGATCAGCACTGGACCATGACCATATATCCACTGGCCTTGTCCATATATCCAGCCTGTCTGGAAGGACGTTTAATTGCAAAGATGTTGAGTTTGAACTAGTTTAACATCACTTTCCCTTCTCTGTGTTTTGGATTTTTATGTAAAATCTGAGAATACCTTTAAAGATCTTTATAGCTGCAAGCTAAAAACTATCACTAAATAGTGGCTCCAGAGAAACCGTCCAACAATTAGCTTTTTCATAGACATTATCTCTGCTCAATGGAAAAGATGACTTATACCCTCTCAGAATGCAAATGGTAATAAATACTGGATGAAATGGGATTCCTCCACGGAAACATTATAAAAGTTATAATATTTTTTTTCATTATTTCATCTCATTTCATTGTTATTTTATTCATGTTCTGGTACTATGAACTATTTAGAAGTGAATGTACCTAACTCTATGTGAAATAAACTGAACCTGTGTATGTGTCAAGCCTGTTCTAGGTCTCCTGCTAGTTCTCTGTATACGTTGAAAAGAATATAAATATATATTAGCATGTAACCTGTATCTATACAGCTCTGTCAGGGACTAGACTGCTGTCATTTCTGTAGGATCTCACTTGATGTATATTTTATGATTGCACATGCACTCTGCTCTTTATTCTTCTCTTTCTCTATTGTAAGAATTCCATACCTCTAGGAGATATATGCATATACCAACATTTTTTTCAAATGCAACCTGAATATAGTCATAAGCTTGTTTTTGTTCAACTGCACCTCGCTTTTGAATGTTATTTTTCTAATACGTTGAATATAAGGTAACCCAGGTAGATATATATAGCTTTTTATAATTTTCAGCCAAAAAGTGCCTCAGTTTTATTGCTCTTTTAGTACCATTTATGAATAATAACAAACCTCATGCACAATCTTTCATATTTCAAGCTTAACTCTAATTCTACACCCACAATCCACTCAACTCTGTTAGCAATGATATGAATCATGCATTTGTGAAGAACTGTACTGAACATGTCAGATGTCAAATTAACAGCTAATGTTTGAATAACAATACTCGTGATGGAAATTTGGACTTTTTTTCAGTCCGTTCCTTGACTTGGAAACATATTCTAACATGAAACTAATTAATCATACTTCATTATGTATTTATTTAAATAATAAAATAATTATGATTGCTGATACTGGACACACACATGACATTACACAGTTGGTATGACATTCTAATGTACTGAAATTAAACAACCTTGAGAGTTCAATTCAGCGCTCAATAAAGCAATCAAGTGAGACTGTGACCCTCACTTTCAACTGCACACACACACACACACACACATTCAAGGCAACAAATAACAATAACACACACACAAAAAGAGACCATAAATGAGTCACCTCCTATTGTTCACTCAAACAAGCCTGAATCTGCTAGAATAACAGACTTGTTCATGAATGGCTTTAAACCTATGTTGCAGGAAAATAGCGTGTTGACCTTTACTGCATCTTTTGAGTGATGGAAGAAAATTCTGAAGGAAGATTCATGAAAAGGAGAAAGAAATACAGTATTACATATTGTGTGAATGACTGTATAGTTCAAAGACATCAGTGTGTTGTATTAACCCCCTACTGTTTTTGTTCATTACAGAGAAGCAGAATATATGCATACTTTTATGAAAATAGATATAATGGCTGTACCGTGAAACTGTTTAACTAATTACCAATTTTCAACCTGAATCAGACTGGCACTTTTTAATTTTATTTTATTGGTTTTAATAGGCTTTGTGCAACCATAACAGTAGCCAGAGGTAATTTTGGTCTGTACCAGTGACACATGTCAACCTTAGAAAGAAATGTTTCTCAGAGCTGTAAACCCACTGCTTTGAAAATATTCACATTCAACTCCTTTGCTGATTCACTTCTTGTGTTGGGCTAAATATGCTGCTTAGAAAATCATGTTGACAGTAAAATTACTTCAAACACATTCTAAAATATCATTAGCCCTGCATTATTATTTAACCAAGATGTTAAAATAAAAATTAAAAACAGAAATGAAGCATTTATATTCCTGGAAAATACGTGATTAGCTGACCTTCTCCTACTCATAAAGTATGCTGGTGTCATGCAGACAACTGTGGAATCAAAATATTATCTTAAGCTACTTTATATAACTTTTCATTCTTTATTTTATTGTGAGATACAATTAAATCACCCACTCATAATCTGTAAGTGATTATCATGCTCTGCAAAACTGTCCCCACCAGTTTTACCCATGACAATGTCTTTTAGTCATATCCTAAAAAAGTGTTCCTCTACTCTTGCTCATCTATAGAAATATGTTTGAGGCTGTGAGGCCAGAAGCACACTGTAAGAGTCAGTTTCTGTCTTCAAACACAGCAACTGTTTTGGTGTCCAGCAGCGAGTCAAACTGCCTTGATGTGTTTGCTTCAAACTGTCAGCTAAAACCAACATACTGTAGCTGCTTCCAGGAGCTGTAGTGCAAACAGAGAGAGAGAAAGAGAAATATATATATATAGTATTACAATAATTTATATATATATATATATATATATATATATATATATATATATATATATATATATATATATATAGATAGATAGATAGATAGATAGATACAGTATTACAATAATTTATTTCCCAGCCTAGGAAGATGATACTCAAAGCTGTGTAATAAAAGAAGAAAAAATGACACATCCATATTATGATGTGTTATTGTTTTGTTCTTTTATAATTTTTGAGTCATATAGCACAGGGTGTAATTGGTTTATACTCTGTGGCAGCAAGTAAGATCAGCTTGCTGAGGTTATGTTCGATTTTAACTTGTATGACAGGTCATGAAATTTGCAAAAATATATTGTTGAGACTGCAGTGAATAACTGTACCTTGGTACTGAAACTTCATCTTTCACCTGCCGCAGCAGTGTCAAATATAATGTGTTAAAGGATAAACTTATTATCATAGATTTGGCTATCCAATTTATCAGTTATGATAACACTGTACAAGTAATTGCTGGGATCTGGGAACATGATGTCTGTCACAGCGTGAAAGGAACAACTGCCAAAACTACTAAAACACTACAAAGTCGTACTAGACTGGATTTATCTTTTAAATCCTGATTCTAACTATTTTGGGCTAATGTTGAAGCATATTTTTATCTTTGATATATGGCAGCATACTGTGATTTGTGGGTGCAATATATATATATATATATTATTTTTACTTTTTTTACAGTTATTTCTTGTTTCCATTTGGAGGCAAAAAAATTTACAATTTTTTGGGCAGGGAGTGCATAGATCAGAACACAGCAGAACTCAAATGAGATAAAGATGTAGCTTGATCTTAAAGCACAAAAGCTGCTACAGTGCATAAAAAAACAAAGAAGAGGTAGTGAAGCACCCTGACCTGTTGACAGAGCCATGCATGGCACGGCCATGATAGCAGCTGGGTCTGTCTGCCTTGTTTGGGGCAGCTGGGGCGGCATCGGATGAGATTCAAGCCAAAGCACATCCCATCACTAGTCATCACCATTCCCCTCTCCTCTCCCCTACTGTGTTTGTGCAAGACAATGTGGTTATGTAGGCACATGTAAGAGCGTGGGTGTGTGAGAGAGACAGAGTGGAGAGAGAGAAAGAGACAGAAGGAGGGAGAAAGTGAAAATAAGCGAGAGAGACAGAGAGAAAGATAAGGAAAGCTACAGAACTGTATGCCTTCAGATTTCTGAGACATGTTTCACGCCTTATAGGCAACGTGCTGCACATGCTTCATATGACAAACAGCCAGGAAGAGCTACTGTAAGACAGGAAGGACACATGAGCACATACATATGGTTGTATTTATATATATATATATATATATGTTAATATCAGTGTGTATATTATTGTCCTGACGGTGGGTTAACTAATGGAGAATGGCGTGTGTGGGCCCTGCAGTGCCATGTGACAGGGGACAATCTGCACACCTGTGCTCTCATCTGCTCCGCCGTGGGAGGACTGATATTAAGTCATTACTGCAGGCGCTGCCAGAACACTCGGATTGCGCACACGGCTGCCAGGGTGAGTGTGCTGCCCCTGGATCATGCAAGCAGGCTTTTTCATCAGCCCTGCCTTCACCACAATAAAGAAAACAAAACTGCTGTCGCGAGCACTTACGAAACACACAAGCCCTTTTAGTAGTAGAATAGTCAAAGAAAAGCATAGGACGTCATATTATTTATTTTTAACAGTAGGGGACCAGGAAATGAGAAGCGACAGCAAAAAAAAGTTGTAGCATTCAAAAGTAAGACGAATTTTCGAAAACACACCCAAACACCACCTTATTACAATCACTTGATTTTGATTAACTGACTCACCTTAGGAGCGGATACAATCAGGATCTAACATGATTTCAAGGTTGCAAAGAGTACTCAAAAAAGTGGAATCATTATTTGGTGCGCTGTAAGAACACCACATGCCATCCAACATGGCAGTAAACGCAATACCACCCACTTGGTGCCAAAAAAGAAGGGAAAAAAAAATCCTGCTCTCAAGCAATGTGTTGTATGTTAACTGCACAAAACAGTACACTGGAGGGCACACTCCTCCTCTGCAAAAAACAGTGTAACGCCTGGGACACACTGCCTACCTCTACCTGAGCAGCACGTGTCTGTCGCTGAACTGTTGTGTGTGGTGTCCACACAGACACTGCAGCGCTGCTACTGCCAGCCCTATCTTTCTACATAGAGTTTGACTTTGATAATAGCCATCAATAATAGAATGTTTCATATCATTTCATTATAAATTTCATTTATATTTAGTTTAGACAGAAAAAGGTTAAGAAGTGTGTGCTCAATTTTGAAAAATAAATAATAATATGTAAGGTGAAAGTAGCTCACTTTCTGACAGGCATGGTGGGGTCTAGTTGGGGATACTTCTGTTTCAGCCACATACACTCTTCAAACAGGACAGGTTTTTTATTGATTATATTGATTATTCCGCCAGTTAAACCCTCACTGTCACTGCAAGAAAATCCCTCCAGATGACACCAAGTTCCCCAAACGAGCAAAACACACTCTGACAAACAAACCTCCGAAGTAAACTGACAACAAATAAGGAAAATAACAACATCGAATCTCCGTCTGGAAGCAGGTAAAGCAACAGGCAGAAGTCCCGGTCTGAGCTAATACCACAGAAAGCGCGCAGGAGTCAAGAAAAGCAGCTCTGTGTGTTACCGACTCTCTGCGCTGCAGTTCACCGCCAGTGGGGCTACGTGTCTTCTCTTACAGACAAAACTTCTCACTATGAGCTATGAAAAAGGCAAACATTTGTCACTAAAGCACGATTGAAAGAGGTAACTCAACCACTTCAGGGATTTTGTTGAAAATGCTTCACACCAGAAAAAAAAAAAAATACTGTGGAATATTCAAATGTTTTTGAAAGGAGCAAATGAGCCAGAGGAGTATCAATTTTTTTTTACATGCCTATACACACCCACATAGTGATGAAATGCATCTGCTATTGCCCCCATCCTCCCTTCAGAGAGATGTACCTGGAGTTTACAATAATTGTGTTTCCTGTTTCCAAGAATCAACCTCCGGCCATTCTGTTGGTTTATTCATGAGATGGATGGGGGGTCGGGGGGAGGGATGAAAGAGAGAACATGAGACATGAGATGTAGGAAGAATTCTTAACTAGATAGGATGAAAAAGTAAACACAATCTCCTGCAATTTGACTATCAATCAGGCCAGCATGTCTCTGGGAGAGGGGGCCTAATTACGGCCCAAATGAACATTGACTGTTTTCTAATGGAATTATTCAGACAGCCTGTGTTTGTGTATGCCAGTCCCTCATTTACTATTCCCATTCATTAGAGCTGCACATTACACTTTGGTGGTCTTTGGCAAAAGATATTTTTTCGCCAAGTTCAGATCATCCTCAAAGAGAATTTGCTTCCCCTCCTCATCATCTCATGCTACCCATGCTGAACCCCGTCGCCGCCATTGATTTTGCCCCTTCCTCTGTGTGGTTTTGCAGGAGTGACAACCATTTTTAGAAGCCTGATGAGTTAGGCAGAGGATTATGTCTCTGTGGTCGACCAGTAACCATGCGTAAAAAAATAGGAAACATTTGTAGATGAGTGGGTTTTTTGTGATGCTGCATGTAACGAGCTGGGGTAACTGAGGGCGATGTGAGACAGTGGGACATGCTGGACCTACAGAGAAGGATTTAGGTGAGGGAAATGGAGTTGAAAATTGACGCTGAGCAAGAGTCAGGCACATGTTGGTGGGGGAGAGTGAAGCTGCAACAGGAACCGCGCTGTTCAAACGTTAACGAGCTAAGGGATGAGAGTAGGAGTTGCAATCTGTGGACTTCTGCCACCATCACTGTAAATTGTTCTGAGAGCCAAACCAGAAAGAGAGAAAGAGACGTGGAGAGAGAGTGCATGTTGTGCATGTGTGCACAAATGACAAAGAGAGGAGGAAGAGGGAGAGATTGAAATATAATATCCCAGGCCTCATTTATGCTCCCGGACTCCTCGGGCCATTGCTGCAGACTGAGTACATCCATTGTGCTTACAGTAACTTCACTCTGCGCAATGACCTCCATTTGAGTTATTTGAGGAGCAGTGGTATAGTTCAAGGTGGCTCTAGGCCATGCTCCAGTAAGTCTTTTGGGAGCGATGCTCTTCTAGTTGCAGCTCACGGTCTTGGATGGTGCATTTTGGCTGGAGAGACATCGCACAAATGCAACACAGCATCCTCGTTTGGAGTCGACGGGGCTTTGTGAAGCTTGATGAAAGTCATCATTAAAGTTGCATAATGCCTCTTGACTGCCAACGACAATAACTTATGACATCTGTCTCAGTATTTCATGTTGGCTGTCACAAGCAGTTAAGAGCCGGTTCTTGCTGTAATCACTGAGAAGATGGATTACTGGGGATTTTGGAAGCCACTCCTACATTGTTTGCTGTCATATGGCAGGAAGATTTAAATGTTATGAATAGATAGGTAATACTGTCAGCTTAGTACGATGCTAATTATGGCAGGGTGTGCTAATGCTTGTTTGAACAGGCTATTTTCATAGATTTTCATTTGATGCATACACTATTTTTGATATCTGAACATACTTTTGATTTGCTCCTGTTGCTTTCGAATGAAATAGAGGGGTATGCACCATTGATTAAACATATAAAACAATATAGGAGGTTTCACCACTTAATGATGCAGAAATATAAATGGACCCAGACTGAATGGCAACACTGCAATGCTAGAAGGGAACTGTTATTAACGTGACACCTTAAATTGATCTGTCCCCTCAGTTTAGTCTCAAGTTAAGAAAAAAGAGTTAGATAGAGTCAGGGATGAAAGGCTTGATCGGGGAGGGAAAACATATGCAGAAAGGACTTTGCTATGGGGAAAGGTAAATCTATTTACAGCTGCAATGTCTTGGGAAATAGGAGGGGAAGAGAGTGGGAAAAAAAAGGGCTTCGGGAAAGATTTCACCAATGTACAAGGCAAACAAACAAAACAAAGAACACAAAATGGAGCAAGAAGCAGAGCTTCAAAGCCTGCAGGTTGATTTTCAAAAAGAATTCCATTAGCATATTGCCGACTGAAGGACATCTCTTGAAACAGTAAAGCCATTGGACCACATGATAAAGCCAATTTTAGCAGTATCAACGGTAGTAATACAATTACCTATACTCTAATGATAATGGTGATTAAACAGAGGCCAGAGAATCATATACTGTAGCTATCAGTGAGAATATGCTGGGCTTAAAAATATGGTTAACAGAATTTGTATGCAGATAAAGCACATGAGGGGCACTTAGTTAAATCATTAACACTAGATGAAGAAAAGGCCCATAGCTCATCGACTGAAATACAAATCATTCAGCTTCCCCTAGAAATAATTAAGAACTGTCACATCCATGAAGACAAATGGTATATAGTGATGCTGTTGGGGTTATGGCCTGAGACAGCAGCGTCTCTGTGTTTTCTCTCAGAATCTGCAGCTTTTCAGCTCCCTTGCTCTCCATGTCTGGGTTTTACAGGCCCTTACGTCTCATTTTAGCACCTGTCAGATGTGTCAGTGCAAGTGTTGTGGATATAGTAGAGTTGTCTTCTTCTGTTGGTTACACATCCTCTTAACCCACATGGCTTGGTAAATTAGGGGGGGGTGCGTATGGCTGTATGCAATTGCACTATGTGGCACCGATAAGAACCGGAACAATTGCAACTTCTAGCATTTTCAATCTTGGAATCAAATAGTGTCTGCTCTCCTGTGAAGTACCTATGCGAGAAGTGACTCTCCAAGCATTTTGGCAGATGTCTTATTCAGAATCTATCAGCGAGTAATATCCCAGAGCAACTACTGTATATCTGATAACTGGCGGTGCACAACCCCTCACATCCTCCTCCATTTCCTGAGAGGAAGCCTTCAGAGGGAGCATTGCAGTGCTGATAAAACTCACACAGCCCTTTATTTGCCAGGTAAAAGATTGCCAGGGCAAAGAAGCATTGCATAAGCTGATGGCTTCTCCTGTACTGTAGCGGATGTGGGATTTTTTTGTGCACCTGAAAGCAGGCTGGACACTGTTTTTACAAGCCGGGGTGAAAATAATGGGATCGGATCCATCCCGCTGCCACATTTTCATGGGCGGCGACTCACTCTTTTACACACCTGACAGTGCCACAGACAAGTGTAAAATGCGGAGATGCACGCTGAAAAACTAGATATGGGGACATTTTTTGTGTGTCATGCTTTTAGGTTCACAAGGCGGTGAGAACATTAACAGATTTAATATGCATCCACTTGACTTGTCATTGCTGCCTGCTGCTGTTAACCATTCTTTGAGAGAGAGAAAGGACTTTTGCAGAATGGATGGTAGCTGTCCGAGTGCACAGTGCACAGGAACCAATTTTAGCTGAAAACCCACACAAGGCAAGGAGTTTTCTTTTTCTATGTGCTACATTTCCCTTTGACATCTTAAAAGCCATTAGTTCAGCAATGCACACCAATGCTTTACACAATAGGACTTGGAATGCTGCCTTTTAGACATTATACGGGAACAAATGACAGAGAACTTGCATAGAGAGACGTGCAGAAAGACTATAAAACAGAAATACAGTCTTTCAGAGTGGAGTGATTCATGCTGGGTGGTGGTAGAGAGAAAAGAGCACAGAAAGTTGATTTAAGAAAGAATCTTAAGAAACACAGAAGCCTTGGACATTTGTCCTAGCCAGCCAAATCCATTACGTTTTAATAAAAAGACCATTGCAAGGGCAATAAACTTAATGGAGTCTGTAAACCTTGACATGGCTTACTTTGTAAATATCCTTTTGTCATTTGTTACATTGTATAGACAAGGAGAGATAAACAGATGCTGATAATTTGTTAGGATTGGATATCTACTAAATTGCATTTAAAGGGTTTTCCATGCCTATCTAACTCAAAGGCTTTGTATTACTGGCCACTGCCTTTGTTGAAACTTCCGGCATGTGATGTTGATGGAACAAAAAAGGCAGAACCTAACTGCGTGGGCAGTGCAACACCCAGACAGTCAACAGTGCGCACATGCACATGAGTTATCTTGTAATTCATCTTCAAAAAAGGCAGCGTTTGCAAGCATGTTTTGATTTAATAACCATATAATTACCTTTGCGAGATCAACATGAAGTATACTGTGAACTTTCTATGCCGTCACTCAGAGATTAACATTAGCAGAGCGGAGCAGCAAACTCCAGCAGTAGCAAACAAGACCAGCTGACAAAGACACACTGCAGCACTTAAACAACTTAAACTAACTCTGAAGTGAAGAAAATAACTCGGTGCTCAGTCTTTTACCTCAAAAACCCTGCACCTGCTCAGCGTCTTGGACAGTGATGGCTTTCCCTGGAGCTAACAGTGTAGCAGAGAGGCTGCTCTCCACTGCTGGAGACATGAAGTTAATACTAATACAGCGAAGCACTACTCCTACCCCTCAGTTTGTTATTCTCATACAGGCAGCAGACTGTAAGATGCTTTCAAATTAATTCATTCATTAATTAATGCAGTTAACTTTTTAAAATAAAAAGGCTGCGGACCATTTATCTTATCGGCCAGTTATGTTTCATATTGTATTTCAGTGGACTAAGGACACCAGTGAATGGTTTGGCACACAGTATACTGGAATACACATTTAACACCCCCTTTCCTATTCATCCAATGGAGAATCGGTTTTGAATTGAGAATCAGTTCTGAATTGATTTGGCACCCTGGAATCGTGATAGTATCAAATCGGGAGAAAAGCATATTGTTCCAGGCTTACAAAATAAACACCGTCATTTGTCACAATCTTTATTTTTCATGTTTTTGTTCCATCTTAGTATAAAATTTAAATCCTACAGACACTTTCTTCTGTCAAATCATGATTTTTTTCACTTAAGCACACAACACTCTAAAGGTGCATACATAAACTGTGCGTGCCACACCATGCACATTCTCCAGCCTTTGCCACCTTTGTCTCAAAAAAATCCAGGGAAAACCCTGATTTATTATAAAAATCAGCATGTATGCCAGTGAAGTTTGACCATCAGCTGCATTATCTCACCATATCCACCATTAAGGTCAGTCAGATGTCATGGGTTCCTTGTATGACCTAATTAGGAACCACATTATCAGTCTCCCTGAAGTATCCTGCACCATGCTTAAAATTCACTTCCCTTTTGGGGTTCTTTTCTTCCTGCTCTTAGACTTTCAAATGAATAATTTTCAGTTATCTTTCCCCCTTTCCACTCTCTCCCTCTCCCTGACTCTTTTTTGTCTGTATGTAAATGGATGCCCCAGATAGGGAAGCATTTGTTATTCCATTAACTGATATCAGGTAAGTCAACACAACACAAAACAAGGCAAGAAGCTTCAATGTTAGGATTTAATTTGGCAAACAGTTATGAAATCCCCATTTTTGATGTCAAAAGTATTAATAAGTTTTCACGTCCAGAACAAAAACAACACAAGAACCAAGACTGTGGATCATTTTCAATTCTGAAAATTTAACCTTTTTTTTTTTTTTTTTTGAAATGCCCATTGATCAACAGAAAAACTGTAAATGACCCTAGTAAGCCCAGAAGGTAATTTTTTATCCCTGAACAGATGTTAACACTTTGACAGCTTGAAAATAAATAAAAATAAACTAAATTAAACTGAATGGTTACAAACTAAACATATTTAAAGGACCAGTGTGTACAATTTTGTGGCATCTAGCAGTGAGGTTGCTGATTGCAACCAACTGAATACCCCTAATCTCACCCTCCCCCTCCAAGTGCATAGGAGAACCTACGGTGACTGCGAAACTCATGAAAAACGCGTAAGGCCCTCCATAGAGCCAGTGTTTGGTTTGTCTGTTCTGGTCTACTACACAACATGGCGGTGCACCATGGCAGGCTCCTCTATGTAGATCTAAAGGGCTCATTCTAAGGTAACAAAAACACAACGATTCTTATTTTCTTGGGATTACACACTAATTAAAATATACTTAATAATAAACAGTGTGCAAAAGACAACACAGAACAGAATACATGCAGAAATAGCAGAGAATAGACAAGAGGAAGAAGATACTCTGTGATTGTTGGGTATGGAATGTATCTGAATTCAGGGCATGCATAACTCAGCATTCAGCAACGTTCACCACCATTGACCAGGCAGCATCGTTTGATCAGCACTTAATGACACTTAACGCAATCGCTTCAAGACAGCCGTGCTTATTAAGAGCGGAACAGATGTTTTACCAAAGCGATCTTGCAGTTTTAATTAGCCATTGATACTAAATGCATTAGCACCAGCAAGCAGTGCAGTTTGAAATATAGCCACGTGCCACAGGAGCTGAACCCAATGGAGAATGTGAGGACGAGGCGAGGGATTGAGGGGTGGGGATGAGTGAAGGAAAACCATCAATGGAGGTTGTTAGGAGAGCAAAAATTGTGGGGTGCTGTCACAAACAGTGATTTGACCATATACTCGTTCTGTCATCCAGGGGTTGAGCTGCACTTAAGAAGATTCATAGCTGAATACACAGCGCTGAAACATCTGGTGGTTTATCTATGGAGTGGGCTCCATGCTGTGGCTATGGAGAACATCTCTAGGAAGGAAACAATCACCATTCCTTTCCCCATATGACGCTCCTTAACAGCACAATATTGCGTAGGCCATTATTCATTCAAACAGGTGCACTCGTGAGCCCAGTTCAAAACTCAAGAGTACAGATGGCTGCGAGTTGGAAGAATAAAATACAAGTATCATTAACTGCAGGATTGGAAACCTATAGCTCAACGAAAAACAATTTCAGAAGCCTATGACACCACGAGGTGCAGTGCACTCAAAACTATCAATTTACAGAGGAGAATTATTGAACGGTCTTATGCTCGACACCGAGACTTTATTCTAACCACAACGAATTCTGAAGGGATTTTCCAATAGATGTCTGCTGAGGCTATAATACTAGTCCATCTACAGCAGAACACTCCAGCTCCCCTGAAAGCAATTCTCAATGCCATACACAATTCCATTCTCTGACTGATCCCCTTTTCACTTGTACAGGAGTGTGTGAATCATACACACACATACACACACAAACAAAGGGGGCACAGGGCTGATTGCCTTTTGTCCACCCCTGAAAGGCTGGCCACCTGGCTCCTGCTCACCTTCAGTAGGGTTCATTATGGTGGCTGTGCACCCATCCAGCTGCTGCTTAACACTGAAGACATGGATCTGTCTTTTCTGCCTCCACCACTGACTCTCCCATGCAGTTAAAGCCCTAAACTCTTCACCTTGTATTGGCCTGTCACCACAAAGGCCACTAAAGGTGTTGTTTCAGAGCATAAACCAGCTTTCCTCTTGTCTCTGTTTTTGCCCCCAAGGGCACATCTTCAAGTAACATTACAACAATAGCCATTCCTCCTCCTCTAAAGATTTCGAGCTCGGTGTCTGTAAATTATATACGGCTGATGTAAACCGTTTTCTCCTTTCACGGTGACAGAAATGAATCCCCTGTTAGAGATTACTGTGGCATGTAACAGCCCTTGAGCGGCCTAGTTTAGAGGGTTTAACAAGGTTAAATGAGTGTGCTGGGATGGTTAGGAAACGGGGGGATGGGGGTTGATGGTGGGGAGCAAGAGAGAAGGGCGTGTGGGCTGAGTTTTCATGTCTGAATTTATAAAAGCATGATGATGCGTCATGAGCCTTTATAAACTCATAAACACCCCCGCTCGCACCACAGGCAGTAAAGGCAGAACGACAGGGGAACGACAGTAAATGCAGCACAAACAGACTCAGGGCTGGTGGCTGTCTCCATGTAAAAGCAGACATAATAGAAAGCTTTTAATAGAAAATGTCCCCACTTACACTTTAATCTACCCAAGCATCGTATTAACCAGACCTGGTAATGACTCAGAGGGAGTAATGCACATGGTGAAATCACAGTATGCACTGGACAAAGGCTGCAAAGCTCCTGTGGGTTCACTCAGTGGTTGATGCTCTGCTCATCGTCACTTAGTATCTTTTTTTTACAAGGATTATATGACTTAGACTTGACTGACAGCAGAGAATTTGAGAGATTTGAATTTGCATTTTCTCATGTGGTGTAAATAGACAAAATACCTCAGCTCTCCTGCACAGTCTCATGCTCATTTGTTGCACACACACACACACACACACACACACACACACACAAACACACACACACACACACACACACAAACACACACACATACACAAAGAGAGACTTTCTGTCTTTCTCACAGTTACTTTAAACAAACCCCTGGAACACCCTAAAATATTAAGGCTGTTTTCACAGTCCTCTCTAACAAAACCACACTTGTTCACACACTGAGCCCAACTTCCCTGCAGGAGGATGAAAAGGATAAAGGATGAAATAAATTAGCATCCCCTTGTACTCACATTGTCACTTGTCCTAAAAACAAGTCTTATTTAAGCTGAAGTCCCAAAGGTCTAAAAAAGTATAAATTCCATAAAATGTGGTAAATGTGTAAAATATACAGGAATATAATTGGGCAGGTTTTGCCATTGTCAGGAATGGCTTATGAGAATAAAACAAAACAATACAAAGATTATTGATCCACAAACAAGTGTCTTTTCACTCATTTCCATTGCCTGAACCACTGGGGTGAATGTAATTCTAAGCTCAAACAAAAGCCAGCATAATAGCAGGTAAAAACATTACTGGAGTCTATGTATGTGCATGTTTGTGTGTTTTTTTCTCAACCAGAGTGAAGCTAAATGGAGACTGTGACTTTGTGTGTGTGTGTGTATGTGTGTGTGTGTGTGTGTGTGTGTGTGTGTGTGTATGTGTGTTTGATGGGGACTGTGATTGTATTTTCCTTTCTCCTGTCCCCTGAGGAGGTGACATGGTTGGTATTGTAATCCCACTCTCATTTCCTACGTTGCAGCGGCGACTGCAGACTTGTCACTCAGGAGGAGCAGAGAATAGGCCTGTCAATCAGTCAAGGACCCATTACCAGAGCAGCGCCTGAAAAGGTTGCGTTTGCCCCGCTCCTTGTTAGCATAACTAAATTTTAACAGTTTGGCCAGTCGCACACACTATGATTAGCGGGATGGGATACTGCGAGGAAATAATTGGGAGCAAAACGATGGTAGAACAGAGAGCCTGATGGAAAAAATGTGTAAAAAGGGTAACATTAGATTGCATTGTCATTGTTGAAAGACAATAATGCAGAAAGTGGAATGTTAAATTGCAGAGAAGTTTCAGGAGTAAAAATGAAATGTTAAAACCATGTGTCTAAATACCACGCAGTTAACAAGTTGACTGGAGGAGACAGTGTTATTACCTTATGCAAAAATAATGGGAAAATGCAAATGCACAAAGAATCACAGTGCAAAGTAAAAGACAATGATGGACTGTCTGCAGCACACAGATACACAGCACAAAGACAAATAGTGCCAGACGGGAGTGAAAAGCCAACAAATGGATGGAAAGCCAGAGCAAGGTTGCTTTGAGAAGGAGAAGCGGTAAGAAAGAAAATCTAAGTAATACAGGGTGACGTGTGTTGGGTGCGGTGCGTGACAGGTAGAGTGGGAGGTGGCAAGGTGCCTCTGCCCCGCTGTGTGCCTTAAACAGAGCAGAGCTCTAACCAGAATACCATCCATCACGCAGTCAGTCGCAAGTGTGACATGACAGGCGAAACCGTTCCCTGTCAAGGCAGAAAAATACAAAAAAGAGAGCACTGGGTGGGGGTAAGCTAAAACAAAAAAATAATAGAATATGAGAGAAGAGAAACTGGAAACTTGAAAGGAGACGAGATGCTAAGAACAGGCAGGATAGAGGAAATTATTTTAGACTGGATGGAAATGTGTTTATGCTGATATATTGTGTATAATATTGGCATAGCTGGTGAGATAAATCCATATTCTCTAGTATGAATGTGAAAAATTACTTAATAATTTCAATGTCCAACGCAACTTCTGTCTAGAACCTGGATATTCCAACAAGTCAGCATACATAACAAAATCCACTACTAATTTTTTTTGGATAAACTCTGCATCTCATTTGAGATTTTTAGCCTCCTCAGCTCACTGTTTGAGCTGTTGGGTTCATTTACATTTACATTTACAGTATGGTTCACTCTGCACTCAACTTGTGAACAGTGAACTAGTTAGTTCTAGTATACCCACTGTCAACTACCTGCCCAGTACCACAATAATAATAATACTAAAGCTGTAGTTGCTCCGAGTGGATATTGTGGAAAAAAGAAATTAAATAAGTTGTCAGTCAGTGTAAGCATGTTCTTTTTAATAAATGTATCTGCAGAAGTCAAACTAGTAGTATATAAACACAATTTAGCATCAGTTGTAAAATTAGCTCTGAGTTCTGTCTGAAAGAAAGTGTCACACTGTGTCTTTGACTTCTGGAATTCAACCAAAGCATATTTGACCAACCTTTTCATTTCTTCCAACAAAGGGCAGACTCTGTAGCATCTATTCTCACATGCACCACTTAAATACACAAAAATAGCCAAAATCCATTTCATGGTGGGTGTTTGGAATCCCTGACATAAGCCAGTGTGGAGATTGTGGACCCTGGAGAGAGAGATCACTCAGCCTTGTACTGTATGATGCATGAGATGGTTATATTTTACATTTCATCTTGTGTAATTATTTTCAAGGCCAATGGGTTTCTTTAATCTTTCTTACGCAAAAGAAAACAAGACTCACTTTTTCACACTGCCAGACCGCATGTTGGAACAAAGCATGCCAGTGAAAAGTGTTTATTGTTCAAAAGCCCTCAACAATTATGATTTCAGCACTAAGAGCGAGACAAATGTTTTTTTTTTTTTTTCTTTTTTGATGAGTACTGGACTGAATGAGGCCACATGTGTTAGAAAGTCCCAGTTTGTTTGTGCTGTAAAGTACAAACAAGCTGCTGTTGGGCTGGGAAAAATAAACAAAAAAAAAGGAATGAAGTGTATCTCCCAGGATCTTGTGGGAGTGTGTGTGTGTGTGTGTGTGTGTGTGTGTGTGGGTGTGTGGGGGGGATAGTACAAACTAGCCCTCTTGAGTAGAAGCCTCAGGAGCCATTAGGCTGAGGAACTGCAAAACACTTAACCCTTTCATCAGCCGGACCTCATTCATTGCCTCTGTCCATTTTTGTATTCAGCTCCATCCCTACTTCTCTCTCTCTCTCTCTCACTCTCTCTCTCTCTCTCCACATCATCTCTCTCTTGAGGGTTAGTCTCTCCTCTTTTTATCCTTTGTGTGCTCTTTTCTGCTCCCTCTCTTTCATTTCTCCTCCTTGTTCTGGTGTCACTCGATCTCCATCTTTCTATCTCCCCTTCTCTGCTGTTTCTGGCGCACAGAGCAAAGGGCTCCACAGGGGACCAGTTATCGATTGAACTGAGTCAGCTATGTCCACTTTAATTCATTAAACCCACGCTGTCAATGCCCATTGGGCAATTCCAATAATGTAAAGGTATGAGCCCGAGCCTATACATGTGCGGGTTATGCATAGGTGTATGTGTAAGGACCATATGGAAGCAATAATTGCATGCGTGTAAAAAAGAAATAGGCATGGACACTCCTGCCCTCCTTTTCTCTTGGTGGGAAAATAAAAATGAATAAATCACTTGGTAGAAGAGAAATCCAATAATATTTTCTTCTAACTAAAGGGGATACCAATAATTGAATTGAAGTACTGTAATGCATATGGTAATTCACAATGTTTCATGCATGTCCCTGCTTGCATGCATGCATGACAATTCACACACCTAGTTGCGCGCTTCAGATGAAAACAAATTATTCTTTCATGTTAGATAAGTTCCACAAAACATCTAGAAAAAGTCATACAGTCATACAGATATCGGTAAATTATAACAGACTCGATATTTCGGGTGAAATGGAAACTAACAAAAACTACGAAGAAGAAAAGTAGGAGTAGAAACAATAACATAAGGAGTGCAGCAAAGCTAATCAGGGTGGATTTATCTTCAATCAGGACATTGCTCTGTTTCATCTCTTCCTTGCTTAAAAGGGCGAGTGGTATCACAACCACTCTCATCCCTCTCACAAGCTGCTCTCCCTGCTGCGTGAAAAGGAATCTCAAGAAAATAGAAACGGAGCTGCGTGCATGCAATCACATTACACACTTGTCAGCTTAAAAGGTCAACATATTAGTTTGGTCCCAACTACATTTGCAAGTCGCCCCAGTCAAGTCATCATAAGAGCTCGACACTCATGTTTTCACTCTTGATAAAAAAAAAAAAAAAAAAAAAAAAAAAAAAAAGATATAAGAAATGTTCTGCATTCTCTATATGTAGCTGATGACATTTAATATATTCCCTGCTTTTGATCAAAGTCTCAGAGGAAACAAGGAGCTATAACTGGACCGGAGCGTCCGTGCAGAGATGCATTACATAAATTTTGACAATCCACAACACAGAATGTTGCCAGGAGTAAGAGCTGAGAGTGTGACAGCAGCAATCCAATGAGTGTATCACAGCAAGCCGGCATCTCCACCGCTTCCACATTTCAGATCGATAGCAGAATTCGGCACAGTAGGTGTGAACATTATGTATGACTCTCCTGTCATCTGCATTGGTCAATATGAGGCAGCATCCATCTATCTGCATCACTCTGGTATGTCTCCTTTGCCTGTTGTACCACCTCTGGATATGACACATCATGCTACAATCAGCGGCTGATAGGCAACAAACCCCAACATAAGCCCTGTGCAGTGTTTCAGCGCCGCTACAATCTTGCTGTTCCCTCCCACTCCTCATTGTCAGTAGGCTCTGTGCTTGACATGTGAGAATGTGAAAGCTCCCTTGTATTCACTCAGCCCACCCTTGCTGCTCTTGTATGGACAGTAATGGCATTACAATTTGGGCAAGGTTTCCCTGGTGGCTATCTCTGCCAGCCACTTAATTTACCATTTATAGATTTACTTTTGAAGTAATTCAATATCTAGAACATATTCACCAGCCTGCCTTTATATCTTTATAATATGTAGACATGAAGGTTCTTTATATACCCGGCATCGCTCTGTGTACACTAGCTGCATACACGCCTACTCATGATTTGTGCCTCTACCTCCCTCTGTATACTTTGTGCGCATGAGGACGAAGATGTGTGAATGTGTGTGTTCGGCTTCCCCTGGGGGATGAAGCAGTGGTATTCACCAACCCTTATTAAAATGCCAGTCTGGCCTAACAGAGTTAGGGAAGGCACAGGCGGCTGTCCTTGATTTTTCTCATCACCTTCCAACCCCAACTCACACACACACACACACACACACACACACACATTCACATGCACCCAACCTTCACACTTACACGCACACTCTGCCCCCCCCACGCTCGCTTCACAGTGGGCCAAGACCCGATGAACTCTGTTGTTTTCTCTGTCCGTCTATCT
Organism: Thunnus albacares; assembly: GCF_914725855.1. NCBI lineage: Eukaryota > Metazoa > Chordata > Actinopteri > Scombriformes > Scombridae > Thunnus > Thunnus albacares. The sequence goes on from NC_058123.1 coordinate 22,367,859, forward strand.
CTATCTCTCTCTTGCTCTCTTTGTCATTGTCTCCCCTTCAGCACACAACAAGAAGGTGAAAAGCTTGCAGGAGGGAATTAATGGCTCTGCTTAGATACATTATACATGTGATAGTCTACTGGGACTCTGGACTAGATACTTAATTCATATTTAAACTATTACATTTAATATAAATCCATCAGGGTGTTGTTATCTAGAGTGCTTACACTTATTTGTCAAAAAAAGTGGCTTATTTTACATCTTATTTAAATAATTTCAAGTGTCACTTGCACTAAAATGTACAATTTAGAACCAAATCTGTTGAAATTAAATTTTAATTTTACATAACTCCTCTGGAGCTTTAGCTATTGCAAAGCATCACAACAATTTATACCAATTATAATAGAGTAGAGTAATGACATATTTAAACATTGTCTGTTTACTCTATGTAGATTTTAATCCTGATGGGGAAGGTAAAACATGGATTTATTGCCAGCTACAAACAATCAAAATGCATTTATGTTCTTATCCAGTTATAGCGTGGCTATCTTGGCAACATATATAGATCTGTCTAACAGTCTGAACTTTCTGTAGATAGTGGTGTAAAAACATATCTCGCTTTGCTATTTAAAAATTGATTTCTATCACTTTCACTAATGAATGTAGTTTTTGTAAAAAAAAAAGATTGTATCAGAGAGATTGTAAGACTTCTTAGCACAGAGATGTCAGTATTTAATTAAAGTCTGTGTCAATATAATGGGTATCTCCAATGGGATTCAATTCTATTGTCCCGTATTGCCCTTAAAACCAGGTGGAACCAAAAGTAATTCAGGCTAGGATTTCTGGTATATAAAGAAATGAACCACATTCAAAAGTGTGATTCCTGCTTGGTATGAGACCAAAAAGCAAACCTGAAAGGACAAACACATCAGAAGAGGCAATACTGAGTGATGGTCCATGGACAAGCATTACCCAGAATCTCTTCCTATACATACAGTAACTTTTTCACATCAGTGTTTTGTACCAATAAAATTCAAATTTTACCAAACCTATTTACAATTATCACAATTAAAATGATTGTTCATTCTAATTATAGTTTTGAGCAGACATCTGTGAGTTTAACTACACAGGACTACTATCAGCATCATTCCCAGTCTGTCTCATGATTCATGTTTTTCTTATGGGAAAAGGTTTTCACAGTCTGGTATTTCGTTTCCCCCGTGGACCCTGTGACTATTTGCTTGCAGACTATCTCTGTGAGGAGGTCAGAGTTACTGACCCGTTGTTTGTTCTGCACATGAATGCTCAACAGCAGCTTACCATTTTTCTTTATCATCATGTCCGCAACTAAAACGTTCTATTGAATTGTCCCTTGTAATCTAAAATGCATAAATAACCTCTCTTGCATCTTATTTTTGTTTTGTGTATGCACATACCACCAGTACAGTATAAATAGATCTGTACAGCACATTCATTGTTTCTGCAATGCATATTTATAGGCACAACCATACAAAATAGTACTAGTACAGTTTACTGTACATTGAATGAAAATCCTTCAACAAAGGGGAAGCCTCCACCAGCTCTTTCACTCTTGTTCTGTATTCACTTCTGACACTCTATCTCTATTTGTCATTCACTTATACAGAGGAAGACAAGTACCTCTAAAGCACCACATCCTCTGACAGAGAGCTCACCTTCAGAGCCTAATGAACACGTTGAAATTCAATGAATTTTAATTTGCCGTTATATTAGGACAAGGGATAAAAGCGGGGGAATTTATTAGGAAGGAAATTGAAAAGAAAGGGCCACACTTCTTGAGTTCCTGCACATTTTCCATGAAAAGAATAAGAAAGAAAGAAAAAAAAGAAAACAATTAGCTTTGAAGCTATAATCTCCATCTTAATGGATGGAGAGGTACTTAAAGGGGAGTCTTAGCTTATCTTCTTACTCAGTTCTTCTCATGCCCTCTAATAAGTCTCAGTTTGCTAGAGAGTAGGGTTCACACAAAACAAAGAAAAAATAGTAAAACAACAGAAAAGTAGGCAACAAGGTGTTGGCATTTTGTTTTCTCCCCTGCAGGTTATTATTCTCGAAAGGATGTTTTCAGGGGAAAAAATAAGGTCATGGAATGAATCTATAAGGCAAGGTTGGACAGGCAAGCATTTGCTTCCTTTCTTATATTTCCTATAAGAAATATATCTTCAATATGATTTGTGTGTCTGTGACTTTTTCTGTATCTGTCCTCTGTGTCCTTTTTCTCACATTCTGGTATTTAAAGCTAATAAGGCTAATGTTAGTATCTTAGAAAACTGGTAAAAAGTCATTTGTGCATAGTTTAAATTAACAACTGGTCAAGTAATTCTTCCCTGTTACTCTGCCCACCAGGCACACTACTCCTCCAACATAGATGGAATCAAACCAGGGCTGGGTATAAGAATTTTTTTTGAAACTACCCCACTTTACCTCTACATGGTAGCCCTTCTCTACAGTATCACTCCACGGAATCGCTGGCATGTGGCACAACTGATTTTTACACTGCAGCGGATACCAAGCCTCATCTGCAGAAAGGCTGAGCTGCAGGTAGCAGTCTGTCGGTAGCTATAAAGTATGGCTTTGTCATTGGAGGTGTCAGCATGAATTGTCACCTGTGAGCCAGATCCATCATGTGGAACTATCAGCCAGAGTCAGTGTCTCATCTCCCTCTGCAGCCAACTTCCTGTGCTGCCTTACTGCTTCTCTGAGGATGAAGAGGAAAACTAGTGTAGGTGTAATGTACACATCTTAGGCATTACGCTTGCATAGGTTAAGCTCCATTAGTCATGTTTTTTGTGAAATGAAATGTAATGTGAGAAGAGTCGCTTACAGTGAGACACCTAACACAGCAGCTCTACTTGTTTTGGTTTTACGGCACATTTTATGCATGGTTCAGCCTCAGTGCTTTCATCAGCCCTGTTTTCAGAAAACAAGCTCTGATAAACCCGCTGCATGCTACCTGTCCAGCGCTAGCAATTAGCCGGTGAATAAAGTTCAACATTTAGCAGCTGAAAAGCCTTTTTTTCCCTCAGGAGTTGGTGAAAGACCAAAATTGAGCTGAAATCAGAGTGAATATTAGACTTACTCATCCGGTGAAAATGAACATGACTTGTCTGAAGGATCTATAAATAGGTATGTTTGCTAACACGTGTGTCTGTAAGCTTGTTGTCAAGTATGTCTGTCCACTAGTGGCCAAAAATCAATCAACACTGCTTAAAATATAGCTGCAGAGCAATAGTGAAGTATATTGTGGTTGTCTGGTCATCTGGCTAATTTACCTACATACTGCATCTATTATGCATCCACAGCCAAATATTACTGTTAAAGAGCAGTAGAAATGATTATTTTTCACGTCTTTACCTCTCAAATCAATGGAAGTTCTCTGCAGCTATGTCGTCAAAGTTAAAACTTCTAGAATAGCTAAAAGCATTTATACTCTGGGACTTCAGCAGGTGCACTTATTTTGCTGAAAGAGCAATAAATTAAAACATGAGTGGAATGTGTTCTGACAGCTACACCTGCACGGTTTCTTTACACTCTTCATACTCTGTCATTTACATAAAGGGTGAATGGGTTGTTTTACTGAAAGTGTGCAGTAAACATGGAGACTGTGATAATACTTGTACAGTCTATTATTAATGTTTTGTTTTGTTTTTTTTTTTTGTTTCTGTTGTTTTTGTTTTTTCTGCACTTGTTGGAAACTAGCAGTGATACCTATATTTACAACAGCAACCAGTACCTGAAATAGCTCTCTGGGTGTGTGGGCTGTTTTATAATATTCCTAAAGCTGCCATTTTATTGGAGCAGATGCTGTATATTGTAACTTGATACTATACCATGCACACCGGGGGACTGCAGTGGGGGATGGAGGTGGGGGATGAAGTCTCTCAGTATAGCAACTGCAACAAGGCATCAAACTGAACCTATGAAACTATGAAAAGTAAAAATACATAATGCACCAGGAGCTCCTGTACAAGTTAATCATTGGTTGTAATTTGTTAAATGTCAAAACGAAGATATTGGTGAAGATATACTGGTCATGGAGGGAGTAATTGGGAAAGGTGGTAAAAAGATTTACTGGAAGAGGCAGGTCTCTTTAATTAAAAAAAGGTTCATATTTTTTTTTTTTTAAGTTGAAAGTAGAACAGTATAAATTACATGACACTATTTCATCACATGCATATTCAAGGCTGACATGTCACATCCCACTGAAGAAATTAATTGCAAATAACTGATAACAACTTATAATAGGCTATTGAGGAATTAATCATAATACTCAGAACAATTAGGCCTAATGGCCCCTCGTGCCTTTAAAAACAATTATTTCTCAAAGCTGTCATTTTTTCTGCAGCAGCAAAAAAAAAAAAAAAAAAAAAAAAATTCTGCACTGTTTCTGTGGCAACTCGATTTCAAAGCATCTGCGCTGAATGCCAGACATCACTGGATAAATGAAGGTTATGTAAGTCTGATGCCCGGAAATGATTGTAAATTGAAGACTGGTGGGCAGAAAACTGTAACGTTTAAAGCAGGAGGAATAGCATAACTGTCCAATGACACAAAGTAAAGAGGACACATACCATTGTATAAACACACACACACACATAAAGAAAAATATACTGTTCTAACTAACTTCGCAGCTGTATTTGATTTATCTCAGTGGGGGTTGTGCCTGGATGACATCAAACTCCACCTATATCTCATCCTCCTCCACCCTCCCCATCCCTCCTGTGGTAGGAGTGAGCAAGTCCTCCCACACATCACATAACCACCCCCCACCTCCACCACCACCATCCTGTTTGCTCCTCACCCACTGGTAAACATTTCATCACTCCTCAAGGAGAGCTATAAAACACAGTCACTGCTCAGTGGATGATTCACCAGGAATCCACCAGCACTATACTTTTGTGTTTAAAGTGAGAGTTTGAATAGAAGAGGCACACATTTAAGGACAAAAATATTCTACGTGAGCCTTTAATTTTAAAAGTAAGACAGGGTGTTCCCTGGAGCAAAAAAAAAGAGTCGAGACAAAGAAGGAAAGTGAGTAAGGGAAATGTTATGTGGTTTTCTTGTTGCCTAGATACAGAGAAAGTGGCGGTCTATTCATCTTATCGTTTGGTATCTAATACTTAAATTGAAATGTACATGCATTTCATGGCACAATCTTTTCGAACAAACGTGATTCTTGCCTGCTTTAGCTATGTGATTATCTCCATGCATCTCCAAAATATTAGGAACACTTTTCAATATAATGCACTCCAGTACACCACCACCACCCACTACCACCTCTCTAATAAACATAAAGTAGATCACCTTTCTTACAATGTCAACAAAAACTGAAAATGTATAAGCTTTGTAAATATAGAATTAACGGCAGAGCTGTTGTATTAGATTGCACAGGTGTTCCTAATGAAGTGGCCTGTGAGTGTATTTCTGTAGCATATTCTTGAGATGTTCATTGTTCATCAAAATGGAGTGTAAGATGCTCATGCGGATTAACATAACTTCCCCAAACAAACAATCCAATCTTCCCCCAAGTCTCTCAATGAGTGAGAGTCTGCTTTCACGCCGCTCTCACTCGTGTGTGAAGTGCTGATTTCTTGCTGCTGAGCCCAGAGGAGAAAGGAGCTCATTACAAACTCTGAAAGATTTACGAGCTATTACAGAACGACTCCAACTGTTCATTTACTTAGATGTGCTTTTATTTGTTTACTTCTGTATTAAAGCACGGATTAAGTGATTAAAACTAAACATAATGAAGGTTGTTGCTCCTCTCGGTGGGGGAAGAGGACTGCTGTGTACCTCTGTACCTCGGCTTGTAAGGAAGTGGGATGTGAAGCCAGTGCGACAGCTTTATGGCAGGAGTAAAGCTTTACTGAGAAAGGGAAATCATGTGCTAAGCCGTTAAATTAGCATCTAAAGTGGCTGGTCTTGATTTCTTGCTGTCAGACGGAAATGTCAACAATGATGAGGCACGTGGAAATTCTCTGGAACTGACTTCTTACCTTGCCTATTTTGAACACTATAGCGTTTATTTGAATACTGGTTAAGCTGATCACAGGCATCTGGTTTGTGAGCTGGGATGGAATTACATTGTAATTTGCAGGTACAAAATTTGAGTTTTCATAAACTGCTTTTTGAGTGTCCATGGGGATGTCCATTTTCATTTACTGTAATTGTTTCTCAGCCATGTGTAAAGAAACCAACTTCTAATTGGTCTTGTGGGACACCTGATCAAGGACTTGGTCTGATTGGATACATATGCTTTTATAAAGAAGGTTCAGATCATTGAGGATAGATTTAGTTGAGAAGAAAATGGGAAAAGCTTATATAATTACTAACCTCTGCAGTATCCCTTGCAACAGAGGGAACAAAGAACTTTCCATTCCATTCAACTTGTCAAAATTAGATAAAGTGCCATCTGTCTAATAACATCAAGATGATGCAAGACCATTACAGAAAATTCAATCAAAATACCATAAACGTGCAGTAAAAAAATTTTAAAACCAAAATATACTTCTTAAGCTCAACATAAAGCAGTTTGGTGTTGTTTTGTTTTGGAGCATTTCACTCAACTAACTGCCAATGGGAACAAAAAGCCTAAAAGTAATAATAAAGGTCAGGGGTGACTTGTAAACAGTCCAGATGTGATAGTGGGACTAAACTGTGTACTTGGAGGGGTTAGGAGGTGTTGAAACGAGGAACACATTTAAACTGGAAGATGAAAAATGGCCTCTAAGTGAGAAGAATGTTAGAGAAAATGGGGTGGTGAAGTGAAAAAATAAAAGGATAATTCTTTTTTATTAGAAGTTGGTTCTGAGCCTCAAGGTAGTTTTATTGGACGAGAACTGAGCACTCGGATGATCCAATATGTTGGAAACAAGCAGATAGTTTAGTGAGATTATCCAAACCACTTTATATGTTGGTAGGAATTCCTAATTTCATAGGAAGACTATGTGCACAAAACTAAGGTAAATAAGTCGGAACTAGTCAGTCTGTAAACTCTGACAGATAGTTGTCATCATCCATGTCAGTGTATGATGTGTTTCTTGCCAAGTCTCACTCCTGTTAGCAAATAACTTGGTAAGTAAAATGCTATTATTACCAGTAATAATTGTAATTGTAATTGTAATAAACCAACAGTGCCCTTAACAAATTGTGTGATGAGGAGTAAACAAAATCAGATTGGAAAAAAGAAAGATGGAGAGCGAAGAAGATATGTGGAGGGAGATGGAGGGAAAGGGAAGGAGCAGGAAGGGAGGAAGGGTAGAGAGAAATGTTATAACTCAGAGCCGCTCTCTGGGGTAAGGTCTCTAAATTACAGTGAGATGTGGACAGCTTGTCAATGCCGAGGCCTGAGCCAGAGTTGTGGAGAAACACCACACACACTCTTTTTGTAAGCCCACTGCTTTCATACTGTACGTCACAGCATCTATCTATCTATCTATCTATCTATCTATCTATCTATCTATCTATCTATCTATCTATCTATCTATCTATCTATCTATCTATCTATCTACCTATCTATCAATCTATCTATCTATATATCTATATATATATATATCTATATATCTAGCTAGCTAGCTAGCTAGCTAGCATCTATCACTTATTTTCTTTCTTTGCCGATTCCAGATTGAAACCTACATGTGTTACCACCACAGCATGGCTCTCCATACATTAGTGTACACACCCACACACATCTACTGAAGCAGAAAATTGAATGGCCCATCCAAATTCCATGCTGGCCACTTCCCCTCTTTGCAAAGACGCATTTCTGTGCATTAGCAAAGCACCTCCCGCTTCTCAGCTTGGTAGGTGGTTACAATGATGCATGGCTTGCATAAAAGTTGACTAGGACATTTTTATGGTTCATCAAGCCTTCACCTTAACGATTAATCTCCCACAGCCATAGTTAAATCAAATGTATTAATTTGTCTTAAAAGATCCCATAGCTTGAGTGTACAGAAACATTACAATGACTGTGTCTTCTTGCAAAATCAATTTCAAATGCAACGCTTGGTGTATGGGTTCAATGAATGCCATTTCCCCCATTGAGGCAGCTTACATTAAATCAATAGGATGACCTCAGTGCAGACATTGTGTATCTACTGCAAATTAAAATGGATATTAGCTTTGGATCAGATATTGTTTATCAGCATTACTCAAGAAGATGTTTAAAATGTATTGAAATGGTGTGGTTGCTATCATCCCATGGCTCAGAAAGTTTGCTTTGTAGTTGCTGCTTAAAGAATAGAAATGAGTTAGACAAGCAGGGTCAGAAAATAAATTACTTCTTTTAGTAAGGTTAGGTCAATGAATGAGGTACATTACTAAACAAATTCTCCTGCTGTAACTGGGAAGTGAGTGGAGTGGACAGAGGCAATAGAGAATGTGTAACACATGTTCTTTGGTTCTGATATTGCTTTCTTAATGATATGATTGATGCAAAAGTGCGCTTTTATGCACAGTGTATTTGGTGGATAAAGTAGTAATCCAATTTATATCATGTAAAATAAAACACACATAACTTTACACATTTTTCCATCCAAGACCAGCTAATGTTTTTTTGATGTGTCTTTGTATGATGTCTTGCATTGTAGTAGCCAACTACAGAAGACTTTGCAGTAACTGTCTCTTTTGTCTTGTTGGGTTCTCTGAGGCTTCCAGTGCATGCTTCTGTTCTACGTGCAATATCCATTATTTACTAATCATGGTCTTGTTAAGAAAGTCTTCCGGTCCAACGTAGTGGGCTGGAGCAAATAATTGGAACACATAATTTAATACATGACTGATTCTGCTGCTGTGTTCAAAAAGACCATCAGGCCCTGCTATTTTGCTGCAGGTATACATCTCTATTCATTCAATAATTCAACCACTGAAATGCTTTATTTAGTAGACCCCCTCAGCTCCATCTAATTCTAATTTCTGCCTTTGGAGCATGGAGACAGTATTTATAACGGCAAAGAAAACTCCCCACAACCAGGGTGGTGGTGGTGGTGGTGGTGGTTGTGACTCACAGCACCCACATCCACATGTTTATGGAAAAGACAAAGTGAGAATTGACTAGCCGAGTTCATGCATCTCTGCCAAAATATTCCGGCAGGATTCATCATTTCCAGCCTATCTGCTGAGAAAAATGGTGGTGGGCTGCGGGCCTGCCGTTTCTTCCACAGCCAACCATCAACCAGCTGGAAGACAGTCAATTAGTCTGGCACCCCCCCTCTCAACAGGCTGCTAGTTCCTCGAGTGTCAATCAATGTAGATAGCTGTCACTCACAGAGAGAGTCAATGAGGAAAAAAAAATCCCGAAGAATCATATAATACCCCCTCTGTGGCTCAAGGCAGTGTGAATGATTGGAGATGTTGAATCGTCTGGTCTGAGGCCTCCTGGCTCCCTGCCTTACCCAGCCACCGCCATTCTGTGCCTGCCCCACTCCCTGCTGTCTGCTCCCATGCTCATTTACAGTCAGCTTGTGTTGTTTTTATGTGATCCATTTTCTCCAGCCCTGCTACAGGCCTCTGTGCTTCTGTCTGCCTGGTGTCCAGCTCCTCTGAGAGGAGGAGCTGGAGACGGATACCTGCTGAGTCGAGCAAAGCTGCTCTATCACCAGCCTGATGCACCATAAAGGACCGCAAAGGACGCCCAGAACCTATAGCATTCTCTCAGGGATCAGACTCTGTTGTTTTTGACTTACAAGGACGGACAGGATTGAAAAATTCACAGTGTGAAGAGTTGGAAACAGTGTTGCTTTGCAATGCTTTTCTTTGAAGGAGTTTTGAGCTTTAGGAAAAAGAATGTGGCAGATGAGAAGTGTTTGATCCTGAGCACAAGGTGTAAACTAGGTTTAGTCATGTTGGACACTGACGGAAAAAAAGTTATGAAGCTGACTTTTAAATATACTAAAAATGAGAAATACCCTTGCCTTCTGGATGCAAATAGGCATTATGTAACTTTCTTCAGCTAATAGGCTTTATGCATGGAAAACTGAATGGAAATCCCTTTTGTTTTCCAAGAGCTCTGCTTCAGAGTTATAAAGTACGTTGTTGAACCTTCCCACCTCAGTTCTGCCCAGTTTAACCACTGTCTTCTATTTCTGGTGACCAAATAGCTCTAAAAGCAGCAACACTCTTAAGTGACTTTCTTAATAATACATACAGTAAGCTGTCTAGGGAAGCTAAACTGTTACTCATTCACTTTTGCCACCTACAATTTCCCTGACAAAGAAAGTGTGTTGTGAGTAATACATTCCCAAATGATTTAGTATATGTTTAATGAATGCATTTTTAATTTAGCCTGTGTAATGTACAAAAACTGCAACATTAGGTATCTTCTTTTTGTAGCTTCTTTACTGCTTTGCATTTATACATTCCTATATTTAGTGCCCTGCAGTGTTATGACTTCAGTGTACACAATGGTCTGTGGACTACATTGACATTTTCACATTTATATTTACCTAATATCTGCATGTGCTGTAGACTTATATATAGAAAGATGCACATACACACATACACAATAAGTACGATATAAGATGATCTGAAAGTAGACACAAGAAAGAAAAAACACAATAAATGTGGGTAGAGTCTGCCGGCAGATCTTGAAAAGGTGGGGAACTGGCTCCCAATCCATGAAATGAAAAAAAAAAAGGAGAATGTGTCAAACAAAAGCTGAAATAGAACACACCAGTATGCAAGATGGTAGTGTCCATGCTCTTGCTTCAACTTTTCACTGTCCTGAGCGGTCCTCACTGTCCCAGACTTAGTACAATGTGTCCTATTAATAATACATAGCTTTACTCAGTATGTGACAGGCAGAGGTCTGGTGTGCACAGTATAAGTTGCATCCCAATTTGTGTGAGTCATGTTCTCATTGAGGTCACATGTCCAAGGTGTACACAAAGTGTCAGTAATAGACTAATGATTGAAAGATGGAAAGATTACCAGGTAGACAGATATTAGATAGAAAAAAAAGTGTAATAGAGGGCACTTTTAACACATAACCACCCTGAAGTTGTGGTGTAAATAAAATAAAACGCATATTAGTATGCCAATACTCCTTTAGATCCAACTATAAATCTGTTCCCCTCTCCTCCCTCAACAACTCTTTTTTAAAAGAAATAAAACCCAACTTTCCTGCCCATACTTTCATGAGGACATTTTTCAGAAAAAATATGCAGGGATTTGTTCAGCTTAGCCATGATGGAACGTGGCAGGGAATCTAAACAAGCTTAGAGAGGGAGATGGAGACAGAAGGAGAGGAGGAGAAGGGAGGGATGTGGGACGAAAGCGGGAGCAGTAACCTCACGCAAACTCCTCGAGGCATCTGAACACCCATTCCCAAGGAGAGGGGCTTAGTGCCTCCTGTGCAGTTACACAGACTACACCTGGTGAATAAGATCTCCACTGAGACCATGAGTGAGCTGAGTGGCGTATTGAGACTCTCCTTGCACAGCAGATGATAGGGGAAGAGTGCAAGGAGGAGGCTTGAGAAGGAGGGTCATTAAAAATATGCAAAATTCTAACAGAGCTAAGAAGGAAAGATGGTGTAAAAGAGATTACTGTACATAAACATAAAAATGAATAACCACTAATCAACATAGTAGATTAGATTTAGTGATTAATCCTATTAATAAAACTATTTAAATTGATACAAAAATGTCCTAAAATATGTGACCTGGATAGGCATTTGTGAGTGAGGACTTTCTGTGTACCCTGTAGAAGTGCTTATCCCACGCAAATGCCACTCAAAACCCACATTTTGATTGAGAATTAGTATAACAGCATAATTTGAATTTGGTTAGAAGCTCAAGGATCACCTTAAAAATGTAGTCAAGATTATGCAGGTTAGTAAATGATCCCGGCAATGTGCAATCTGCCTGCAGCAACCGTGTTGTTAGAATTTTCTCTGGCAGGTGAAGAGGGGAGACGTTCCGTACACAAGCACAATTTACCAGGGGGCTCGTTAGACGCACATCAGGTTTGAGCCTGTCATAACTGAGCAGTGTACACCTCTGTGGCGCTAGGGGCCCGGGGCCTACGCTGTTCACCTCACACCTTGCTAATGGCCATCTGTGGTCATTATAGCCCACCGGTGAGTCATACCCACGCTCCTGAATGCAGCCTCTACTCCTCCCGGGGCTGGCGCTGTGGGTTTCTCTACAACGCTACAACCGTCACCGCCACTGCTGCTGTTGTTGTTGCTCACTGCGGCTGTTGTTATTGATGTTTATTCTCTCATTCTACCCCCTCAAACACACCATACTGACCCACCAGTACGCCTGCAGTCATGCAAGGCGTTGTTTATCTGCCAGCAAGATGGGTGAGATACACACACACACACACACACGTACACATGCCAAATATGGACTCTCTAATGGAGGATCCTCTCACGCTGTTTCTCCTTGCAGAGTATATCCTTTTCATTCTGGTTCAATCCCCCGCTCTTACTCCACATCTCTTCTATTCAGCTCCTTCAATCTCTCTCTGTCTCTCTGCCCTCTTACTAGTATATCAGCCGGTGTCTGGGCCCAGCTGCGGATTAGATCACTGTGGGTAAACTCATAGTGGTGTTCCATCAGGCCTGAGAATGGTGGGCCGTTTCATCAAAAAACTCATTCCTCATGTGAGAACTAATGCACTGTAGGCGAAGTCCTGGCTGTGCCAGGGCCAGGATATGTGGATTCAGCTACTGCTGCCCCCAGATAAAACCCCAGCAGCAAAATAAAAAGCACAACCCATAAAGGGATGTGGGGGGAAATTTATCGGCCTGCAGCCTGGTCCAGTTGAGACTTTATCTGTTTGTGTGCAGGGGCGGACAGCTACATTTCCACAATGTGTGTCTGCATGCCCCACTGTGTGAGCACGCATTTATATGAGTGTTTTTCAGTGTGTGTTGTGTGCATGGATGATAGTGTCCAATCATGTCTCAACATCAGTGCGTGTAGGTGCATTTTTTTCTTCATCAAAGTTTAGGTTTTTATCGGCTGTTGCGCACTAGTTGATGGAGTTACGAAAGAGTGGCATGTATTTCTCTTCCTCCCCACTAGTGGGCAGCTCCCAGCAGGATTTCCACAAACCATAAAATTCAGCTGCCTCCCTGCGGCTTCAGTAATTACACCACCCATCAGGACAAAGAATGTTGAGGCATACCAATGAGTGGAGGGAGTGAGGATGACAAAGCTGCCATAACCACATGAACTCTCATTTATATGTGTGTGGACAAAGCCTTGTCATGGGCAAGGAGCCCAATCTAAAGAATGAAACCATTCATGGCAAATATAACAGATATTCCATATAAATAAAATTACACACTATTCAGCTGTGGGAGGTGGGCAAGGCAAAAGACCCCTGCATGGAGAAAACTGCATGTCAAATTAAATTTGACAGACAGGACTACTTTTTTTTAATCTCATTTACTCTGCACAGATTTCTCATTCCACCTCCCAAATTGACAATTTTGGCATGTGGCCAATTTTTGGCAGTTAAAGATGCAGGGAGACATTGCATGCAGGGTGACTGTGAGGATATATTCTGTCACTCATATATTCTATTTCAGGGGGGAGGAGCAGAAGAAGCCAAAGGAGAATGATGAGGCAGCAATCATACAGAACAGCCATCTGGCTCTGCCAACTTCAAGCACCAAGGCCTTTTGGGAGAGTGAAAGACTAGGCTGAAGTCCTCTTAGACAGACCATTATCTGGACCAGATTCCCTAACCTTCAGGGCAGCACAGTGATAGCTCCATCCCGAGGGGAGATAGAAAGATAGAAAGCAGAGCCAGATCCTAACCAAGTACAGGCTCAGTGAATACAAATTGGCAAACGAAAAAAAGATAGAAGACAAAAAATCATGGCAACCAAAAGAGAAAAAAAGGGATATGTGGTCATTGTTCGACAGGTAAGGTTGAAACAGAGATGTACTTCCTCCTACAATGTAAAACATTCAATGGAACATTTACTCTAACAGGTTCAACTCTAATTATAGATTTCAGAGAGCTTAATCACCTCTCAAGGTTAAAAATACTAGGAGAAGGAGACAGGGCACATCTTGCTGCCCAATATGTATGAACATGTCACTGAGGGACAGTGAATGACCTAGACAAACAAATACACCAACACACACATATATACATGCATAGGATATACTGTTCATATATAATTAATATATATATATCAATCTAGGTATAATTAACATATATGAATCTTGATGGTGCATTAATGTTCATAATAATGTAATTTTGTACTGTCCAAATATTTGACAAATTGTATTTTGATGCTTTGGCAACACTGTTCTCGAAAATGTCATGCCAATAAAGCCCATTGAATAAAAAAAAACAAAACCCAAAAAACAAAAAAAAACTGAGGAATAAAAAACTCAGAGGGAAATGAGAAATCTGCATCCCTCCTTGGCAGAGGCTGTATGGAGAACAAGCCCTGTGTTTTCATTGATAAATGGCTGCGGAGAGAGTGAGTGGGCATTGTGCCTCACTCTATCATCCAAACAACAGTATCTCTCTCAAGGAGTCCTTCCGCTTCCAAACCACCCCTACTGGCTTTGGCTTTGGACAGATCTGCCAAGCCTTCTCGCCCATAGCCGCCAAACACAGAATTATCCATTGCTTGCTTGCTCTCTCGCTCATTTCCCTCCCTACTTCCCCTTTCCTATTTCTCTCCTTCAGTGGAATAAAGCCACTGACAGGCAGATGGGCAGATGGGGATCGACAGTGTTCCCCGGGCCGAAAGCTAATTGGGAGAGACTGGGAAAGGATTCAGCGCTGCTGAATAGTCCTGACATGATGGGAAAATCAATGCACACTTCCAGTGTATTTGCATCATGCTGAACTGAGAGACCACAGCCTAATGTTGTCTCTGCTGGGAGTCATTAAGAGTTTTGTTTCAACTCTGACCCCTCGTTCTGACAGCCCAGCTGGTCATGTGGGAGTATGAAAGGTGCTATACCCATGCATTTCTCATGACAGCCAAGTGTCTGCACAAGTAAAGGCTGCTTAAACATTCCATCCAGCTTGTATTTCAGGTCAAATGTGATCCAACCATCATATATAGCTAGAACCCAGAACCTATACTTGGTAGTGTAAAAGGTTTTATACTCTTGTAGGAAAATGTGGATAATATAGTCAGAATAGTGCTCAACGGAATGCAAAACGGGTCATTTTATTTATTTTTTGGGGGTTTTTTTTGTTTTTTTTTCCAATGAGTTCATTTCATATTAATGGTTGACTCAGCTGATAGAGTATCTGATGAACTGCACATGAGTATACAAAGGGACAAGTCCCTTGATTGGCATCAATCACCCATGTAATCAATAAAATGTACATAGTTTCAGTTAAGAATCAGTGTAGGTAATAATGGTATTAAAAGAAACAGAACAGTGTGGACATCTGAAACCCATTTAATCAATGAAGTGACATTCTTTCAAATAGAAATCAATGCATGTATTGATTAAAAGAAAATCTTATCAACAAAGTGGCAACAACAAAAAAAACAAAAAAACCCAAAAGAAAAAAACAAAAAAAAAAACTGATTGATTTTGGGTATGAGTAATGTTTTGGCCTAATTTCAGCCTGGACTTGATTGCTTTAGTAAAACTCTAAAAACTTAAGTTTCTTGGCAAAGACCTCCAGAGAGTTCTGCCTTTAATTGAAAAACACAGTTGCACCAATAGAAGTTCTGCAATGTCTGGACCGTCTTGGTGGCCTAATGGTTAAGGCCCATACCATATAACAGTAACGTTATCAATGGCTTGATTCCCGGCCGCTGCATGCCACACCCCCATCCCCTGTCTCATCATACTGACCCTCTAATAAGGCAAGAATGCCAAGAGAATAACCTTTATTAAAAAAAGAAGTTCTGCAATGCCTGACAAGAGAGTTTCCTTTTCTTTGTGTGTTTTACAGACCAGTATTTTATCTTGACATATGGCACAAGTGCTTAGCTTCACTTCTCCATTTGTCCTGTTTTATCCATTTTGTTTTGTACAATGACTACACTCCAAGCTGGGTTAGAGTGAAACGCCAAGCTGAAACGTCTCGGAGGATGGAGAACTTCAAGATGCCATTCATCACTGGATTCATACCATTAAATTCACCATTATTTGATTGCCTCGCTGACATTTAAAAATGTTATTTACTATTGAAAATAAATAAATGTGATACCCAAGAAATTATTCTGAAACCAAAATGCAATATGTTGATATAACACATAATAATCTGCTTCACTGAAGGTGAAATGGACCTTGATTATGACTGTTGCCCAAAGTAAATACATCTTGAAAACAGCTCACGGTGTGTCTGTCAATACCTTGGGAAGTGACTCAGTGCCAGGAGGGAATAGGAGGAGTCAGAATCTGTGCTCCAGAAAAAAAGCCCACCTGCAGCTCCCAAAATGAGAGATGGTGGAACATAACGTAAACGTTCTGCCTTGAAATCAGTGAGCCTACAGGGGGACTGTCTCTCCCTGCATGGAACAGATTGGCCTCATCATTTTCCAACTGCGTGACAATGGAAAAATGGCCTCTGATTTTGCTGGAACTCCTTTCTTCTTTCTACATCAGGTCTGATTGTGCGCAAGCCAACAGTGCCTCAACAATACAAACCACAAAACACTTTGTATGGTGTTTTATGGAAGATCTTATCTGAATCAGTGCCATCACTTCCTAATTCCTCCAAACAGAAAAGCCTCAGACAAACGCTGAGTCCACTTTAAGTGTTGGTTCACCCAATTACAAGGGAAAATGTATTTTCTTACTTACCTCTCGGGGTGTCTCGACATGCAGCTAGTTCTTATATAGTTTTATCTGCAGAGGTTTTGAAATATCTGCCTCTGAGATTTCTGCTTCCATCCAAACACAATGGAGGTGAATATAATTCTGTCTGTGTTTCTCACAACACTAAAAATGTACATTGTAATTATTGTACATTATTGTGTCTTTCCATTAATAATGTCCAGGTTGCTGTGGATAATCCACAGACATCCAAATGCTTTCTACTGAGGAAATAGTCCCTGTGGAAACGTAGACACTGATTCTGATGTTTTTGCATTTTTTAAATGTATTTTCTAAATTCTTTGAGCACCACAGAGGAAGTCAAGTCACCTCCATTTTATTTGGTTGGTTGGATATAAATCTCAGCGACTGATATTTCAAAATCTGGGCAAATAAAGCCAACACTATCTGCATGGCAAGATACCACTAAAGGTAAATGAGAAGACTTGTTGTTTACATTTTGGGTAAACTGACCTTTACACATACACACTCCCTGTAGTGACAAGTGTGAGGTTTTGGGTGGTTCCCTTTTTTTCTGCAACACTTATTAAACCACTCTGATGAATTGAATCACTGCTGTGTGTCAGTATGCAGCACTGCCTTATCCTGAAACACAGCGCTGATACAGTTCAGCCTGGGGATTTCATGGATAGAGCAGGAAACATTCTAAACCCTATGGGTTGTTGTTATCTTTATAGGCAGCAAAGTGATCTTAACCTGTGCACTCTTTGTTTTGTTGGACAAAGTGGACCCTCCAGTGGCTCTTTGTCCAGATTTTACCAAATCACACTTGGCAAAAGACTTGATTGTTTTGACTTTAGCAAAGATGTTAAACACAGATGTAAGACATTAGTGGCACCAAAGCTCAACAGACTATAAATTTACTCTCACTGCCAGTGTTTGATGTAGAACAAGCTTAGTGACAATCAAAAGACACAGCTTGATATGAGCAGAATTAAACAGCAGCGTGAAGAAAGCATCTGAGGAGCAAGGGGACAACACAACGTTGTTCTCACAGCGTGGACAGAATAAGTATTCCTCTCATTTGTGTTCTGTGTAGGACAGCACGTCCCTGCTTAAAGACCTTATCCCATGCGCCAGCTCAACACAAATTAAGAAGGGGGGGGGGAAATGTCCTAGTTGTCATGGAAACATTGCCTGTCCTGGTGACATTGCCCTCATTGTGACAGGCGTTTCTTTTACAACGACAGGTGAAATGAAAAACAGCCAATTCTCATTCTCTACCAGTCAGCCATTATATATGAACCCTGCTTCGCCCCCCCCCCCCTCTATCTCATATCCATTTCCCATCTTTTTCTTTGCTACTCCCATCTCAGGAAGACAAACCTCCATGTCTATCTCCTGTTCTCTCAAAGAAACCCCTGACACAAACTCTGAGAAGTTGTTTATAGTGTACAGACGGCTTCCTCCTGGGGTTCTGGTGTCCCAGAAAGCCTTGCAAATGCAGTGGGAGATTAGCTTTCTGAGATTTTTTTTTTTTTTTTCTCACCCAAATACTGAAAAAATACATGCAAATGTGTGAATGCTGCTGATCATTTGCTATGAAGTTATGCATTTGACACTTCCATATGGACTTATTTTCTATAGGGAATACTTTAAGGAGAAATACTGGAGCGCCCTGGAGGCACATGGAGAACAGCCCTCAGACTGACAAGTGAAGATCATAACAGATATGATGGTTTTTATATTAACTGCTTATTTTCATATGCACTGAATGATTCTTTTTTTTATCACACAATGCATGTGTTTCATATGTAATGCCTCAGTGTGTGTATGTTTATATTAAGTAAACAAAAAGCAAAGGAATAAGAAGTTAGAAAGTCTATGTGACAAATTAAAATTGCATATCATTTCACACCCAAATGCTTCAGATATGTTTTGAGGAATTCTAACTTGGTAGTAAGCACAGAGAGAAACAAATCCTGGATTTGCATGCAGGAACACAGATTCCCCTCAAGTAAAAGAGGAGCAGCTGTCTTTTCTTGACTAGATTCAGCTGTTGCACATTTGAAACTCAATTTGAAAGGGACTGTGACAGGTGGAAATAAATGCACAACACGTTGCGGTTGCGACTGTTCTCAGGAATCTAGACAAACTGTACGTCAAAATTGTGCGTGTTCTCCTCTGCTGAAAATCTGTCGAGTAGGATCAATAACCATAACCTTAATTAGCAGCAGATGCCTTGTAGGTTTTTTTTTCTTTTCTTCCTTTTCCCCGTGGAGTATTTTTATAAAACTTATGTTGTGTCAGTCATGAAGTACTTACATGATTAGCTCTATCTGAAACAATTCTTGCTGCTACAGAAGGCAGGTTTTCATTTCTTACTGATAACGTAACTCAGATTTCACTTTGTTCCTAATTACACCTGGTATTATCATGCGTTTAAGTACAGGTGTGAATGCACCAAAGAAACATTGAGGTTGCACTGTGATCCGATTACTCAGACCACATTCGGAGGTGTCCACTCGTTTTTTCTCGTTCCCATAACCCATTTCCGTCTTCAAATTGGCAATTGGAATAGAAATTAAACCAGAAAATAACTTGTTTTTCATTTGTCTGTCTAAAAAAGCTAAACGCTTAATGTTGTTTCCCCTGGAGAGTTTCGTTTCCTCTGTCCTGTCAAGTTGAGGTTGTTAGTTTTGCTGCGCTGCTCGAATGAGCTCAGGATTTATCAGGAGGACAACTGCTTTACTCCAAACAATTTCACTGTATGAACCTGGACTATGTGTGTGTAACAGCAGACCTTTTGGATGTGTAGAAGAAGACAGAGTATTAATTAACATTAGATCCTGACCAATCCTGTTGGTGTGTCGGGAGATTTACATAATCAATGAAGTTAGGTTGCTGTGCCTTGTGCGTAAATGCGCACATCTCTCAATGAAGAGATGCAGGTGCAGGGAGATCACTGCATATAACTTATGTATATATATATATATATATATATATATATATATATGCTAGAGGGGGCAGAAATATTGGTTTATCCTGTTATCAAACAAGTTGAATACAGCTTTGGACAAAGGGTACACAGATCCCCGGTTCTCCCATCAGTTAAAAACAACAAATTTGGTCTTTGCAAATGGAAATGATGTACGTGTGAATTTGTACATAGAGTGGGAAGTGAGATCCAATCACAAGTGGTCACTCAAGACGCATGTGGAGACGCATATCAATGCCAGGTGTGAACAGGCGTACTTAGAGCTGTCCACTTGTGATTGGATCATCCAAGACGCATGTTAATGCCAGCTGTAAAAAGGGCCTGTGACGTCTTGTATCTACTGTAGCGGCAAGGGTGAATCACTAAAAATACTAGTGCTAACAGTAATAAAGGACTGGCAGTGTGGTAATTGTAGAGTACAGATTATGTGTGTGATATGTGTGCCACTGCTTGGTCAAGATCCTGGAGGGAAGTGTGGGCTTGGATGGTGTAACAGGCATTATACAGATCATGCCTGAAGTGGATCAGTTCATTCAGGAAAGCCCAGTGGTAGTCACGGCAAGGGAAGTGTTTACTGCTCAAGTGTCTACTTGTGGGTATTAACCAAACCCTGTACAAAAAGTAGGCCATGCAAATGATGCTGAGCAGGCCCTGGGAAAGAGAGAGCTATAGAAATAAAGAAACAGAGAGAACCAAAAACCCACATAGAAGAAATGGGCCACACTGAACAGGCCAACAATTTTTTCGCACCGAAAAATATTCTGATATTCTCAAAGAGAAGATGCAAAGCCAGTGAATCACTGTGTCCAAGACACAAGCAATGTGGGAGAAGGAAACAGTAAACTGGAGCAGACTAAAAAGATTTATGCTCAGTGCTCAGGGACTGTGATGGTTAAGTCTGCAGACTGCAGTGTAGCGGTGAGTCACTACAGACACTAGCTAGAGTGCAGAACCTTGAAAGCTTCCAGATCTCAGACCCACACAGCATTGGAGTAACCTGGGATTACACACAGGGGTAAGGAGTTAGAGAAAAACTCACCAAGCTGTTACACAGAAACCACATAAAGCTAACAACTCTGGCTTCTGTTTTGGCCAAATACTTTCTTAAAGGGATCACTCTATCCAAGGGTTTCCTGAAGATGAGCTGTCTGATATGCTTTAACTTACAGAAAGCTAAAGTACACTGCTGGAAAATGTTCCTGTCTCAATAGTAAACCTTTCAGTTTCCACCTGGAAAACTAAAGAAAAAAAAAAGCATCTGAAATAACCTGAAGGATTTTTATCTCATCTGAAACCATGTTCACTGCGAAATGCCATCAAAGCCTCATCTAATATGGTGAAGGCAATTGCGACTTAGGTTTGACATTTGAAGCATTATTACAGGGGAGCATAAAGGAAAAGGGATTTTTAGCTTCTTTTAGTGTAAAAGACAACTTCACCTCGACCCTCTCCCGTGTCCCTATATTTCAAGTTGCGTCCTCCCCTCATGGAAATAAGAGGTCAGAAATGATAAACAAATAAATAAATATATGTATGGAGGGTGATGATGAAAGAGAGAGAAAGAAAAAAAAAACTGGCAAGTGTTCTGTGGAAATACAGCAGGGATGCAAGATGACCTTGATACACAAATAGCCCATCTTTACAGGCAAAAAAAAGGAAAAAGATGAAAAATTATCCCTTAAGATATGTATTACAATGGTCCATTGGCAGTAAGGGAGTCTGTTTTCAGTTATGTATCGGGTATATAAAAAAAAAATATGATGGGAAATATGATTGAGTAGTCATATTTCCATCACTTTTGTATATACCTGATGGAGGAAAGGCTGGCTGGGAGCTGCCTCTTAAGATTCATGTGCACTATTAAATCACATCAAACTTTACTCCATTAACATTTTCCTAATACGCCATCTGTTGAATTAGATGATTAGGTAATTCCGCTTGTTCTTAATATTCTTTAATGATAATTGTAATGATATCATCGAAACGATTGAGTTAAGTAAAACTGATAGCACGATAAGTATTTCACCAGTGGTTGGGTATTAATGTGCTTAAAATGTACCTTGGCAATGCTTGAAGATTCAAAATCAAATTTTGGCTAATTTCTTTGAAAACAGTTGCCTGTACACATCCAACAGACAGTGACATTGGTGATAACCCTAGGTTCAGTGGATTCAATGGTAAAAAAATATTGATTAAAGCAGCTTTAAAAATGTTTGACTTTAAAATTACCAGCATTTTCACAGCAAATAAACAAGGTACATTCATTTGAAACATCTTCAAGCTAACACTAATCAGTAATAAATTGGGTACATTTTGCTTACAACACTTTGAGCAGCTAATCTTTTCGTTTGAAGTGGATTATATTACCTATCCCGCAAGAAAGACAAGCAAACCCTGATGAGTTAATCATGTGGCTCATTATAAAGCCAGTGTGGTGCATGAGAATGTCAACAGTTAGTCTTGATCAGTATTCACAGTGCAGTCATTTTGAATGGTCATGGCCACTGGTGGAATAACTGCCTCATTATTCTAGGCACAGAGTGAGTGGGCTGGGCCTCAGTGTCGCACAGCGTCATTAAAGTCAACATCTTTGAGCATAGCAGGCTTGGCCCTGGTTACAGCTACTGCCACGGCCTGTTATCCAGCCATGCTGGAGGGATGCATCCAGTATTTTCATGTGCCAGTATTTGCAGATTACTGCCGTGATCTGCAAGCAGGAGGTGCAGTCCTGGAGGCATCGCGCCATCCAGTCGAATAGTGACCACCTGCATTGTGAGACACACCATATATCTCTAAAGATAATGTGATGCAGGCAATCTCTGCTGCCTACAGCTGGGCTTTTGTCTGGTCCTCTAGTGGCAACACAGGCAACAGCACAGACAACCATAGCTTTGACTAAGCTGCCCTCTGCAGCAGCATGTGCTTGTTTATCACCTCAGAACATATTGTCACCATTCAGTCAAGCCTGGAAAGATGGCAAAACAGAGTCAGAGCAGGACATAAAGGGAGGAAAAAGACAGAGAAATATAGATGGAGAGAAAAAAAAGAGAGCATATGAGAAAGATGGGAAGAGCAGAGGAGGGAAAGGGAGCATCAGAAGATTGGCGAGTGCGTCATGGACGGGAGAGAGACTAATTAAGGAAGGCTGGATTAATTAGGCTTCCAGTCTGCCTGCCTCTCATACTCCCACTGAGCTTCATGCCAGTACAGGCCCCAAACCAACTCCCAAAAGCATGCCCATCTATTGTTCTACAGATTTCCCATTCATTCATTGGAATGTGTGTTTTCACTATCAATGCAGGCCACCATGGGGTTTAGGGCTATGCTGTAAATTGGTAAATTACAGTAAACACATAAAAAGGACGTAACCTTGCACTGAAAGAATGTGCTTGCTTTTGCGCAGAAATTTACAGTAGGCCACATGTGGTTAATGATGCTTAAATTTGCAACAAGGTGAACTATTCTCTGCTTGAGGGACAGGCCTTTACGTTGTTATTTCAGGTTGTATAGTCCACTGCAAAAAAATCTTTTCAAGTAATTTCTATCTGTAATTGAGTCCTATAAAAAGTTATTTTCTTGATCCATGTGAAGCAATCTGCCAGTGCAGTTAAAATACTTGTTTCCAAAATGATGGTAAAATTTTCTAAAAATTAGTTTCTGCTTTTTGACAAGAAAAGAATGAGGCAGGTCACTGTACTAAAACTGGGAAAAACACATTTTAGAAAATATTTGATTTGGATTAGAAACGGGTTGAAATATTTTTACTGCACTGTCAGAGTTTTCACTTTTTACAAGAAGAATAACAACAACAAAACAAATCAATTACATACTAACACTTTGAGGTTTTTGTAGTGGATGAACTTCGACTGAGTCAGTATTTGGTATTTATTTCATATCTTGATACAGCACAAAAGGGAAAAGGCTATGGTCTTTACATAGCCTTGTCAAGTTACACCATCACCTCTGTTTCTGTTCCCTCTCACATATTTATTACCCTGTTGTTGTCCATCATGATGAAGACACTAAAGTAGGTGAAGAGGGTTCTTAGTGTTGGACAGATACAATAAAGCTTCACCACCATATTCAAGGCAGCCCTTTCAGTGGCTCTTTGCTTCTTCTGCGTGATCAAAATGGAGTGAAAAGGCTCAGCAGATGATGAAAGATCAGTGTCCTCATTTCAATTTCAACAAAAACAGTCGAAGAGGCAAGTGCCCCCCTTTAGCCAGTGTTCAAATTATGGTAGGAGCTCAGCTGCCTCTTAGGCCAGAGACCCGCTGAAATCAATATTAGAATTATAAGTGGGGTGGGGCTGTGATAATTAATGAGCTATTAATTATATTAACACTCATGTAATGCTGAACATTAAGAGATGCACCTAAAATTCAGCTCTAGTCATTGTCCACAACAAGGAACAAATTTCGCTATTCCAAACTGGTCTATATTTCAAGTGATTTAAATTTCTCTAGTGAACCTGTATGCTTCTTTCCTACTATATTATTTAAAAGATTTTGAATAGAGAGGGAGCACAGAAATTGCCTCTATAGTTTTTGGTTTTACAAATAAGTCGAAAACAATTTCCCCAAAAAGCCCCCAACCCCCAATCCAGAATATAATTCACACCAGCCTTTAGCTCTCCTTCACCTAATATCCTTGGCCCCCGTCTAAGGTGGAATATGATGGGATGAATATTTATCGTGGGTCTTGGCTCTGATGGGCCACATCAGGTTGGTTAGGGAAAACCAAAATGGGAAAAAGCTGGTGTCGCCATTTCTGGCCTGATTGACGCTCCAGCTTGCAGCAAGTAATTCATTCTGAGAGGGAGGCACAAGTGCCCCTGCTCCTTCTCCCAGCACAAGTTTATGATAATCCTAATAAATTATGATGCGCTGCACAGACATTAAAAACTCTGATTGGCACTAAATCAAACAGGCTGTGCCTCTCAGGTCAGAGAGCTGTGAGAGTGACTCTGTGTGCTCTTCCCTGCACTATCAATTTCACTCTGTCCTCAAATCCTACATCACTCCAGGTCCACCTACCCATTTCTCTCTCTCCTCTCTCTCCTTTTGTCTACCTCTATCTTTGTCTCAACATGTAATTTTCCATTGCTTTTCTGTGCCCTTTCTGTACCACACCTTCCTTTGCAGCTCACTTGATAAATTTCGGTGACAGCGTAAACTGTCCCCCTACCAAAAAAAAAGTCTGAGAAATGAAGTAAGGTCCCCGATACCCTGGGAGTGTGTGTTACTGTACTTTTCTTGTATTTGTCATGATTCCCTGCACTGCTCTGTATGTATTTTTATCATTTTTGCAGGTGATTTAATTCACAGTTGAATGGATAACCAGATTGACACCCACCACTTTAATCTTACTTGAGCACTCATGCACACTGCGCAGATTATTCTACCTTCATCAACTATAGTGGTCATAGGTTCAACACATCAATTTGTTAACCCAAATTTGGTTAGCCTGATGTTGATTACTGCCCTGTACTGGCCCTTATTATGAGGAAATCGAAAAAAAACCCTACCCGCCTTGATTAAAAAGAGTGAGGGGGGGGGGGGGGGGGGGTCTGCTTAACTGTTAATTTGTGGGCATTTTAGAAAAATATTGGAATACAGAATTTCATTATCACAGGTCAAGTACACAACTACTTCAGTAATGGTCCTCTGCTCTGAAAATAGCACCCTGATAAAGGTTGGAATCTTTCTTTAGGAACGTAAGGGCTCGGTAATGTCACAGTAGAGGAGCTACATTGTTAAATCTGACACGTATTTGCCACATAAGCGAAAAATTCAATAGATCAGAGCAGGGTTGAAGGAGAATGACTGAAGTAGATAAAATTTTCTGTTTGCATTGATTGTAATGCACTTTGGAATATGACCCATTTTAAATGTCCACATTACAAAGAGAATATCCTCCCATTTAGTAAGAGCACCCAATAAATCAAATTCTCTGATGAATGTTTTAATGCTGAGGGTAGTGACCCCATCCATTCACAGACAGACTACTTGTTAATGGTTATAATCAGTGGCAAAATAGCTGCAAGGATCGTATCTCAAAGGCTGCGTATCAGGTACGATGAATGAACGAACAAAATGTCACACTGCAAATGAAAAAGGCAGTCCCTCGATGGTTTCACCTACTGGATCCACTTTGCACATTAGATGAAGGAGAGACAGGTCAAAGAACAGTTGGCACATGCAAAATGCAAAATTTGGGCTGCTAGATTATTTTCATTATTGATTTATGTGAACAGTCAAAAACCAAATATATTCAATTCACATTAATATTAAACAGAGCAGCAAATATTCACATTTGAGAAGTTGAAACAGTTAAAGGAAAGCTGGAATTGTTCAACATCAAAAAATCATGGGAGATGCTTGTGAATGATTATTGGAGGTTTTTTTTTTTTTTTTTTTTATCGAATTCATGAACAATGAGCAATCCAAGAACATCAATGAAAAGTACAAATAGGACTTCTAACTGCCCTCTGAGAGCCTGTACATTACTCCCAGTCTCACTGTATGAGTCAGCACAAGGAGGAGACAACATGCAGCTCAATATCGATCTTTATATTTAAGTGTTTTACTTATTTATTTTTGTATGTGTACTAAACTGACTAAACCTCACAGATGGTGCATGATTCTGTAGTAACTACTGCATGTAAGACATGACACACTTAAAGGTCTTCTTTAGCATGATTACAAATACAATTAGGGAAAAGTACTGCAACATTAACAAATATCTAATGTCCCTCAGGGGCCCCAAGTTCGTTGTGGCAATTAGTTTGTGGTTATTTGATTAATTGTACATTTATTTGGTAATATAAGCCACTTAAGCACAATTTAAACTAAATGAATAATGGTCTCCTGAATTTGTATCTAATTTGTATCGAAGGATTTTGGAACATAAAGTAACAGATGTCGTGATTTATAATAGACACAAGGCTCAGGTGGGTTTTGCACTCCTCCTCATTTCATCTTTTTATGATCATCATAATCTGTGATCTTTTTCACGTTTCAAGATGCGTTCGATGAATACAGAGAGGGGTCGTGGTCCCTAAGTAGCCCCACAAGCTCCATGGCACAATCAATCCCTAACGTATCCATTGTCAGTTTTGTCAATACAGAGCTTTTATTGCCTTGCTAATCCAATCTCTAAGAGAGACCATTATATTGTACAGTGAAAGATGGCCTCCAAACATATGACATTTGTTACGTGGAGTGTGTTACATTGTAGAGCAGATATGGCTCGAGCATTTGTGTTGGAGAGCAATAACAGCCACTTGTTCACCCCTTCTCTTTCCCTTCTTACAAAATGTCTTGGGATGTCATTTTGTTTATGCTGGAATGCCATGCATGAAAAAAGTCAACCACAGGTTGGGACTTATTGATAGAGCATGTGTTTATGTTATTTGCAGCTTGGACATGTGAGGCTGGAATACTAAAGGGAAGCTGTGGGAGAACAGAAGTCATCAATCATAAGAAGTGTACATTTCCCTGCAGTGGTAGACAACCAACTAGCATCAGGCTGATACAGTGAGGCCACAGAGAGGGATGCTAGAGCTTGACAGAGACAGGTAATTAACTGAAAATAATATGTGCTTGACACAGCAGAGAAAAGGGCTTAAAAAGGAATACGAGACACAACGAAATGAATCCTCCGAGAATAGCTTAACTGGGGAGATGAAGGTTACTTTGTGTGCCGGCATGAGTGGATGCAGCACATGCAGCCAGCCTGCTCCGACACCTACACGCTGGAGAAGGATCAAACTTGAAAGGCATGGGAAATTTCATTAGATTTACAACATCAATATATTTCACTCACCCACACCCCTTCATGTGAGTTCTTTCTATATACAGCATAAAAGCCTGGCAGCACATCACAGCAGCAACGGAAATTTGATGTCTGATTGCTTTTGCCACATGCGGTACAACTCTTGCTGGAATGGTGTAACTTGTTGAAGTGTTAGGAAAGGCTTCCTCGCACAGTGTACATGGCCCCTGATTTGAATAATGTATGAAACATGATTTGGGTGAATGGAATCTGAAACTGAGGGAAGCAAAACCATGTGTTTAATCTGAAGGTCTTTAAACAAAACCTCACATTACAAACACTATAACTGAACTATGTCATAAATTCACCCATGAAGCTGTAATATTCTGACTAAAAACTGGTTCATACTTCATTGTTTTCAATAGATTGAAAGTGTCCGGCCGTAGTTTGAAATTCCCATTCAGCAGGCCAATAAACACATATATATATATATATATATATATATATATATATATATGTATATGTATATGTATATATATGTATATATGTATATGTGTGTGTATATATATATATATATATATATATATATATATAATTACCTAACAGTCAGAATCCCAGAGACAGAGATATTCAATCTACATTGACATGCACTGTGGTGATTTTTTTTAAAAAAATTTTTATCAACCCTATTCAATTAATCATCTAATCATTTTCAAAATGACAGTATCTCTAATGTGTCCATTACTGAAAAGGAATAATGCATTTATCTGGCCATGTAGTGCAGATTTTGTCATATTAACTAAAGCAGCTTCAGTATTATTTACACTGACCCACTGTGTTGGTCTTATTTTTTTGTCCAAGTTGCATAATTAACCAAACAAGTTTGACACAGTTTTGATCAAACGTGCCCTCTTACTCTGAGGACACAGACCATCCTCGGTGGATAGCAGTTTTGATCTGACCACTGAGGAAAACATGCCAATCTGCTGGGTCTTGCCTCAGACTTATTACCTTACTTCAAAAAAAGCTTTGAGTCTCCACTGATCAGAGGATGGACAGCTGTCTGTGGACAAAAGCCTGTGTGTCTTTGTGGACGGACGCCTGCCAATCTAGCTGTCGAGCCTAGATGACTGCCTGATTTCTCTGGCTTTCCTACTGCTTCTCCCATCCGCCTGTCGACTGCTCCATCCTGTTGAACGTGCCTCTCTGCCAGGTTCACTAGCCTACCAGTCTTACTACTCTTCAATCCTGAGTGCCAGCCTATCTTTTCTGCCTGTTGAGTTTGCTGAACAGGATGACCTAAATGTTGTCAGTACCAGTACACCCACAAACATGTCCTCAGCTATAGGAGGAGGGGGCACTGCTGGACTGGCTGATTAGACCACTGCTCAGGTTCACGTTGGGCAGAGGTTCACTTGCATTCCAAACACTTACATTATAATTCTATCCTGAGAATATTTTCTCCATCTCCTATTCGCTTCAACTGAAGCCTGGACGACTAATGAATTCAAGTCTGAGTTTTCTGCTTCACTGTGATCTCCTGGCAGGCCCCTGCGGGTCAGACTTATAGAAACACTGACGGATATGGATAAGTCTTTATTCTAGCAATGTTCCATCATCTTGTTTTATATGATACAACAGCAGAGTACAAATTGTACACTGTTTGTGATTGCTCTGCTCAATATTTACTTATTACCTACGTACATGGTGGCTACTGGTGACCTGTACTGTAGGTATGGTAGGTATTGTCAATATACAGGCAATATAAAGATATTTTCACATTGTAACAGGTGCAAGAAACTGAAGGGGGATGTTAATCAAGCACACTGTGTGCAGGTGTTATTACTTGAAAACACCTGTATGAAGGGGTACAAGGCAGGGGTGATCAGGGTGTCAAGATCCCTGCAAGGCACCGAGATGATTATTGGGTTAGGAAGTCAGAAAAAAATAAGTTCTGCTACTACAAAATCATGTGTTTATTTTTATTTTTTGTGTTTTTTTTTTCTTCATTTGCTTCTTTCTAGTGGAATACTTAATCATTTGATAGATAGATATGAAAGCACTCTTGCAAGAGACATAAATATAAGTGGATCAGCTACTTTTTACTTCACTTTGGTGAGATGTGCCCCAGGCACCTATTCAGACATCTTAATACTCTGTCCATCCACAGAGAACTGCAAAGACAAGGTATCTGCCTTTCTCTTTTTGGAGAGTATTTCTCTTAATTACAGTAGTTAGTTAACTAGGACAAGCCACAGAATAAGATAACAACACTTCCTAGAAGTAATGAAATTGAGAGTTTATTCCCTTGACAAATGCGGCCTTTAATTCTAAGAAAGTTTTTTGACATTAGGCCCTATGAAACCTATTAAATAGAAATATAAAATTGACTTTGGAAAGCTAAAATATTTTCATCTGACAGCAGCGTTATGCAAGGATGACAGACTAATTATACTTGACTCATTGTCAATTCATTAAATAGCACATCATTTCCTGGTAAGAGTGAACAAGTCTGTGCATCTTCAGCAGAAGTGCTTCATTCAACAGCAAGTGTTCCTAAGGTTTAAAAAAAAAAGTGATTAAAGTGCCTATCATAGGTTGGTCACCTTTTTACCTCTGCATTTTAAAGCACTCTAGACCTTAACAGATGTACTGCTGCAGGTATTTAGCGGTTTACTTAGATGCAGGTCCATGATGACTCATCTCCATCTTTGCTCATACTCCCTAATTTACAAGTATTTGAATTTTGTGACTAATGGGCAAGGTGATAGCGAGGGTGTTCAGCATCACTGAAAATTATCATTTATAGTAGTTAATGAGAAAAAATAGTGTATATAAATATTGTGTGTAATAGTGTATCAATAGGCTGAATACTACAAATAACACCAACAATCGACTATATGAAAAAAAAGATTAAAATTGTTTTGTTAATGCCAGTTATTTGTTTTTAAAAAAATATGTTTAAACCACCAAAAAATGTGACAAAGCTACACATTTAACATTCTGCAAAAATGCTTCCATGTACAAAATCTCCTTCTAATCAAGTATTTTTGTGTCTGTAATTGAGAGCTAAAAATCATATTTCCCAAACTTGCCTTTTTTCTTCTTGTTTTAAGATACAGACAGAAATATATAGAAAATCCTTTAAGCTTTAAAGAAGATCATTCCTACTGGGGAAAAACATGCTGAAGCTCTTCACCGCACTGGCAGATTGTTTTCGTTTAAAGAATAATGGAGATTTTGATTGAGAAAAAAAAAAAAAAAAGATTTTGACTGTGTCCTTGCTGCACCTCTGCTGCACTATCTCTCTAGTAGGGAGAGTTTTATATTACAGTACATGCAGCATCGGATGTTTCTGTGTAGAATAGCTGTAGAATAGATGTTAGTTTAGCAGAAACATTTTTTAATTGCTGCTGCTGCTGTAAGTAAATACTGTGTCAAAAATGACAAGACGGCAGAACACCGATCACTCTAGGGCAAGCAAGTCGCAACTCTAACATGATGTTACTCTTTTGTTTTGCTCTGTGTCAGTAACCTTTTTTTAATGAATCTAATTTGTAAAAGCAGGCATGTTATGTTTCCTTGTCCATTTATATACAGTTACAATATCTCATTCTAGATTTCTCATCCATATGGAGGACTGGATAGAAACTGTGTAGAGCAGCAGTAATTGTATCAGTAAGTAGTGAAGCAAGTAAAAGGTAGTAAAACAGGCTAGAGACCTCTGTGAAACAAATGATGTGCAGCTTTGAAATATTGCTTTGAAAGTAAACAGACCTGTATGGGGGAAAAATAATAATAACTGCTGAGAGAGTAGGTACAAAGTAAGTACATCAGATGCAAATTGTAAGAGATTTTTAAATGAGTATTTCCGACTAGAAGAAAAGATCAGGAAGCTTAGCATTAATGATGCATTTGGGTTGCATTGTGAAAACTAGGAGGAAAAGAAAAGTGTCTTGCCTCTTTTCCAGGTAATGTAATTGCTATATTGGTGATCTAACACCCTCATTAAGCATGGATCAAACAGCAGTGCAGAAAGCAGCGGCATGGAACCAGAGTGTGAAACAGACAGGATTAGCGGATGAGAGAGATGTTCTCTGACGCGCAGTGCATGTTTGAAGTCTCCCACATGGCTAATTGTCGACTGAAGACACTAGCATCGAGAAGTTCAGCCTCCCTACTGAATTACAGATAGCTTACTTGCCCTTGGCTAGCCTCCCAGTGTTTGTGTTGATTTTTTCTGAGCAATTAACAATCTGACACCATGACCTTGGACTGTGGAGAGAGGGAGAGAGACACAGGGAGGGAGAGAGAGAGAGAGAGAAAGGAGGCGGCGGGGTGGGGGGGGGGGGGACTTCATATCTCGAGAAGTAGCTATCAGCCTGTAATAAAGTAATCCAACAAACCCAACCACATGTTTTCTCAATTGATAAATCTATACTGTTGGCAAATCTGCGAAAATAGACTTAAACAGGCCAGGATTTCCACAGAAGAAAGTGCATTTAATTGTTAAACTTGACCTCCATACTGTGGATATAAATACAGCAAGCAGATAAAGCAGAGGTGCATGCCTCATTTTAAGACCATCCTTTCCAGAAAATCAACACCATTGTGCAGAAGTGATATTTCGATGTACAGAAGACAAAAGTAGCATGACGTTATGATGCTACAAAAAGTCTTAAGGATGATGTTTGGGAGTTCAGTTGGGCACACAAAACATGTGACTCCAGCATTAAACCTAATCATACCAATATTTAACAATAGTTTCTTTTGATGATTCCCAAACCTTAACCAAGTAGCTTTTAGTCATTAGTTGTTTGGTTATATTGCTACAACTAGCAAATATTTTCATCATGGATTTATCTTTTTAATATTAATCATTGAGTCTATAAATGTAAGGTAATGGTGAAAAATGCATATCACAATGTCACAAATCCCAAGTTGATCATCTTTAAATTGCTTGTTTAGTCTGACCAACAGTTCTAAACACAGAGATTCTAAATTTACATTTACATTATAAAACAGAGAAGAGCAGCAAATCTACATATTAGACAAGGTGGAACTGCTTTTCAGAAATACTTTTTGTCTGGGCTGGAGCATTTGTTCTTGATAAATGGCTCAAAAGATGAATCTATTGTAGAAATTCTTCTGTCGATCAACTAAGTGATTAATCTATTTTAACTAGACAATAAATCTGCTTTAACAGATAACACTGTATGTAAGACATTTTCAAGTGAAATTCCTGAAAGAGTGAAATCAACTCAGCAAGCTTTGCAACGAACATTTTAAGATTTACAGCATTAAAGCCAGCAGACAGGTGCAAAGAATTTGATTAATTTCTCTCTACACTGTGGTGAGTTATTATAGTGACAGCAATAACAACAACCTCAGCAAGGTGCTGTGTAAGACCTATTCAGAAACTTTATGAAAGGGCAGTACATTCAAGGGAAGTAGGTGCAACATACTGTACAGTAATTGTCTAGTTTTTAGCATCAGATGAGTCAGGGTGCCTTAAAAATAGAAACAGCATTACTTATTTCAAAGGAAGCCATATGCAGTGTGACATTATAGTAAGCGGATGATTGTAGTTTGGAAAAGGTCAGCAGCAGTATCAGAAGAAGGGATGAGGAGGTAAAGTCAAGAGGGCATATAGCAGTCCTACTGGCAGAAGTAAGTTTCAGGACTTTAAGAAAAGGAGGACATTACGTTAGTTTGATAAGGTAAGATGGTGGTGAATGAATTAATGAGAGCACTACTTGGTAGTTGGCAGAGCAGGCCTGGTGCATCATCAAAATCCTAATCAAAATATAAGATTTGAGACACTCTGTGTCAGCTGCAAAAGGCGATGTATGCTTAGTTCAACTGGGTTCAGCCAGCCAAAGGGCAGGATGCAACAATGGAGCAGATCTGGATGGAAGATGAAAGAGGTCAAAGGGATATGATAGGCTTGATAGACATGATAGACACAGATGGAAATTGTATAAAGTGAAAGGACATGACAGGGAGAGGAGGAAGAAAGGAAGTTGAAAAAACACAAATATTACCATGTAGTGTGGCCAGGTTACAAGATGGGTTAAAAAAAATGGCAAACGATGCCAAATGATGCTCTGAGACATGAAAAGGTGTGGGTGGCACAAACAGGGCAAGTTCACTGCCCACATCAGTATAGATAGAAAAGAAGATATCAAAGGAAGATAGAAACCAAATGATAGAAATAATCCTCTCTATGGAAAGGTTGAAGTGACGTAGGAAAATGAGGGGTGCACCATCTTCAGGCAATTCACTAAAAGGCTGCCAAACTCACATCCATGTCAAGTGGACCTGGGGGCTGATAAAGCAATCATGTGAAGAGGGCCAAGGTGAGTTATATTGATGGAACCGAATCCAAATGAGAGAAACGGTAAGAGTGACACCGGAGGAATAAGCAATTCCCACTCAGGAGAGATGAACAGATCTGAGCTGCTATGGCCTCGAGCCTGAGGAGAGGCACTGTGGTTGCGAGGTGGGGGAGAGTGCAGCAGGTGCTGCCGTGTTCTGCCGAGTGATTTATGTCTATGCGAGAGCAACAAAATGTAGAAACAAGATCGGAGCACATTCTGAGATGAACTCAGGACTTTGTGGACTGCTGACTGATAGTTCCTGTCTCCCCTCTGCAATGTTTTAAGATGAGACAGAGGTACAGATAAGCCTGGAGAGAATGCATTTTCAAGGATATCTCAAGAAACAAAATGGAGGAGAGTGCAGGGATGAAAAAAAGAAGCTTGTGGAAGTGGAGCTCCTAATGTGACAAAAAGTAACAGAGTGCTATGCCTTCACTCAGTTT
Organism: Thunnus albacares; assembly: GCF_914725855.1. Taxonomy (NCBI): domain Eukaryota; kingdom Metazoa; phylum Chordata; class Actinopteri; order Scombriformes; family Scombridae; genus Thunnus; species Thunnus albacares. Next base: position 22,402,201 of record NC_058123.1, read on the forward strand.
CCTCCATATGTTTACATAAACGATTTCCATGCAATATGGCTTCATAATATGACTATAACTATGCAGATTGTTCTGTAAGAAACCTGAGGCCAAGAAGTAATAATGTTGACAAAAACAATCCCCTACATGTATACTGAGGTAATTAGAAAATTACAGAAAGAAGGGGAAAGAGGGATGGAGTACACCTTTAAAAAAGAACAGAAAATCAGCCTATGGAAACTATAACCACATAATAGTATAACCACACCTGGGAGCATATACTGCTACATCTGCTACTGTGCTTCTCACATATGCTCTTTTTCTAGTTTACATATGAATTCCAACTGGATTAAATCTCCATCTTCAATCTAAATATATCATAAATCAATACACTTTTCTTAATATACTAAGTCAATACATTAACTTGAGGATTTCCTATATTTTTCTGTTACATTTAACAGAAAAGGGTTAGGATGTTGACCAGTAGGCTCAAGTAAAGTTACAAAAGACCTAATGCAGTAACATATTGTTAATTTGTTCAGCTAATAGCCTGATTAGCATCACCTGTGTAAGGCAGGAGTGTGTCATCTCTCTTAACCTATTAACTTATTGAAGTAGGTGGAAAATATCAGAAATGGTGAACCTGTTGAAGATCACATGATCAAACTGCTGTTCACTATAATGAATATAATATAATTTAAAAAAAATGTATATTGGAACCTATACAATGTTGCTACCATGTTTGTTTGTTTTTTTGTGTAATGTTGGCCTTTGTTTCATGAATGGTTCACTTCACTCTCTCCTTTACCATTCTCCTTTATTCATTTTGTTCTTAATCTATTCCTGTTTCACTCTAAATTATAAAAGAATAAAAACTCATTACTTTTCTTCTTATTCCTAATTCTTTGTCAACATTTCCTTCTTATGCTTGCTTGTTAATGAATCACAAATATTTCCAGTGCCCTTTATTTTTTCAAGTTTTTACGCTCCACTGGCTCTGTAATGTTGATTTGGCTCTTGCCTCTCTCAGTATGGGTTAATTCCTGCTGTAGTTGGCTTACAGGATGAAAGAGTCAGCTAAATTGCCAAGTTCAATCAAGTCAAGATAAAAAGGCTAATGATAGATGCAGTGACTTCAATAGTAAACAGCAAGCCCACTTCTAGGTAACACTGATGGAGAGGCTGTGAGGTATTTTGTGTGGGGTCCCTTAAAGTAGAGAAGGGGTGGCACCTTTCATAGGTAACATATCTAAGGGCCTCCCTAGACTGTGAAATGTGAATCTGTTAATAGTCCAACTGGCATGGGGCATTGGAAACAAAATCCTGGGAATGACAATCGAAGCCATTTTATCCCTTGTAATGTGACATGCTGGAAGTTTTTTTTGCTTGTTTTGTTTTGTTTTGGGTTTTTTTGTTTGTTTTTTGCCTTCACCTAGTGACAGTATCACCTCCTCCCTAGCACTGTTAATTCCTCCTGATCCTCAGTGCAATAGCCTTTCATTGTTTGTCCTACATTATATTTCTGCTGACATTAACAATTCCACAGCAAACATAGTATCATATGGCATCTCAGTGCTCAGATGAAAATTATGAAGGTCCAGCACACAGCTGGGTGTGAGCCCTGAGACAAATTTGTGATTTTGGGCAATATAAATAGTATAAATAAATATAATATATAATATAAAAATTGACTACTGAAACTTTTTTTTTTCTTTTACAATGATCTGTAAGGGGTCAAGGGATCCATATTGAACCTCCCTTTAAAGTTTGTCTTTATTGTCATTATTGTTATGCCTGTTTCATATTGATATTATTCCCATGGGCAGCTGTCTCTGACTGTGTACTTTACAAATTAACTACCTCATCAATTATACGAATTATAGGGGGTGGCCACGGGGGAGGCCACAAGAACATGAACACCTGTATAGTCTAATGAATTCCAAAACACCTATGCAAAAAATATTACCTTTGTGAAGCTTATAACTCAAAAACTTTGTTAGGTGTGCATCAATATATCTCTACAATATTTTGAGGCATATTTGTGATGTTCTTGTGCTGGATTTATAAGAGTTATCATATCCAGCCTCAGTACATTCTGTGCACATGACTGGCACAAGATCATACTGTATTCCAAACATGTGTTTTGATCAAATGTCTTTGCACACATTTTGTTGGCATAGCATGTTGGGTTGAAGCCATAAAAGATGTGTCGAAAGAGGTCATGTGAAAAGAGCATCATTTAAATGGAGGTTGCTTGGCATGGCATATAATAACATACAGTCGCTGAAAATCTTTAACTGGAACATCTTCTGCTTTTCCACCCCGTCACACCCCGTCAACATCAGTTTCAATGGAGTATTACATTTAAAATTTCACAATAAACATAAAGCAGCACTGTAGGCTGAAAGGAGGCACTCAACGCCTATATGGTGGAGGGCAGGGGATAAAAAACAACAAAATGGCAGCTATGATTTGTGGTTCCTCTTTAAAATCAACCCAGTGTGAGCACCCTGCGAGTATTAAATATTACCAAGTGACCTGCCTCCAGGAAAGCTAGACGGTCAGTAAAAGAAATGGAAAAGAATGGGAGGGATCAAGCCCTCTCCTCCTTTTGCTGTTTAAACCTCTGCATTTATAGTCATTCCTCCAGAGAGAACTGACAGAAATTCATGCCACTGAAATGCTGAGAAAATCTAGGAATTAGACTGAGTATGAGTGGGCTGGTAGTGTGAAAATACACAGAGAGCTCAACCAAGATATGCTTTACGCCTGTAGGGTTACAGCTGCACAGAGTGGGCTACCTGATCATCCAGGTAGGCTTAAATGATCTATAGCCCCCTGTTACATTTTGGCCAGTTAAGCAGTGATAAGGAATACATTTCTACAGAACTCTTGCTTAGCTTTAGCTTGGAAAATTTGGAGAAACTCTGCAATAGAAAAAAAAGGTTTAACCAACAATGGCACACAATATGTCAGGTATACTAGAGTGTAGCTGCTGAAAGCAAGGGGAGAAAAGTGGTATTCCCACATTGCTGTACTCTGTAAATACTGTTTTGAAGAAATTCACTTGTCTGTGTACAAAAGATTTCAAAGGATTCCCACTCCTTTCGGGACTATCAAACACTACTTATTTCTGTGTGTGTGTGTGTGTGTGTGTGTGTGTGTGTGTGTGTGCATGTCACAAAATGTGTTTATTTTTTCTATCCTTGTGTGAATGAAAGTGTGGATGGGTTTGGGAAAGTATACATTTCTTTTTATGTGTGACTAATCAATTAGGCCAGTGAGTAAACAAGTGAGTAACTTGTAGCAAGTCAGTATGGAGGAAGGGAAGAGGAAGGGAGGGAAAAATTCAGGCATCAAGTACTGTTGGGGGACTAGAAGCATAAAGTATTTTACAACAACTATCTTGAGTCATAGCTATGTCAAGAAAAGTGTGAAGTCATCATCTCAGGGGATGCTCTATTCAGTGACAAGACTCTCTATTAGCATTCACATCTAGTGTCCAGGAGTGAATCTTCCCACCATTCAGCTATTCTCCCTACACAATACCGCTCATCAAAAACTGAATAGCAGTAGAGCAAGCACAAAGCCTGTGATATGCAAGCAAAAAAAGCATGAGTACCTAAACAAGCACAAATGTCTTATCACAAACAACATAGCTTAAGTTTAAGATTATGCAGAATAGGAAATGTAATCAGTCTCATTTATCTGTATTTCTGTACAATTCTGAGGCAAAACAAACATTTGCATCTCAGCAGAGATTAAGGTTTAAGCGAATATACAAAGACCCATCTGAAAACAAGAGATATCTTGTTATACACAAAGTGGTGCAAAAAACACCTCTGCTCCATTCAATGATAATCCTTGGGCACACAGTATTTTCTTAACCTGCTGTGTGAGGCTAAGTAATCAAGTAGCAGATTTATCATCTATCAAAGCAGTGTAAATAATTACCTCTGGTCGCCTTGCTGTGGACAGAGTTTTGTTTAGGAGGAGTGGCGGTGGTGTGGGTCATACCTCGCATTCTCTGGAGCCTGAGATGGTATAGGTGCAGGGTCCGGTCCCATTTACAAGCACATCCATGGCCTCAGAATTGGTGGGCTTGTAGTCCACATAGTACTCCTGCAGAGGAGAGCTCAGGGTGCGCTCCGTCTCTCTAGATTTCTTGCGGCGTTTGCGGGCTGCTGCCGAATGCTCCTGCAGCTGCTTGACACTGCTAGGATAGCGCTTCCAAGACACGTAGATTACCAACAGGATCATCGCAACAGATAGAAAAAGGGCAACACTTCCAGCCACAATCTTATGGAAGGACACGGGCTCCAAGTCCTGCTCTGGGGGAAGTGCCACAGGTGGGGTAACAGCTGATGAAGTGGGGCCTCTGACAGAGCCCTCTCCTCTCTTATCAGAACCAGTAGGTGAAGCCAGATGTTCAGTCTGCACAGGGGCACTGGATGGAGTTGGAGGAATACTCACAGAGAGTGTTGTTGCTTGGTTTGACTGACAAACACCAAAAGCTTCAACAGCATCCATCACTTTCTCACCCTGGGCTTTCTTTGGGGACGCACAGATCATGGCCGTCTCCTTTGCCCCTCTGAAGTTTCTCAACCAGGCCACCAGAGGACAGATGGCAGGGCCACAGTCCCATACATTCCCAGCTAAGCTAATCGTAGTCAAAGAGATCCAGGCATCCACCACCTCCTGGGAGACATTGGTCAGCTTGTTGGAGTCCAGATTCAGGGTCTGCAGGTTGGGCAGGCATTGGTAAACTACAGCATCTACTTCGGTCAGATCATTCCCAGACAGATCCAGTTTCTGGATGGAGGCCCAGGTCCAGGTCAGGCCCTGGCTCATTGAGCGAATGCGATTCCACTGCAGGTAAAGTGCCCGCAGATTGTAGAGGCGAGGAAAGTGAGAGAAATTGATCTTTGAGAACTGGTTATGCTCCAGATGCAGCTCAGTGAGCTTGACTAGGCCTGAAAAAGCATTCCGAGTGATACTGCGCAGGCGGTTGTAACCCAGATCCAAGAACTCAAGATTTCTGCAGTCTTGGAACAGACGGACTGGGATGGTTTTTAGAGAGTTTGAGCGTATGTGAAGGCTCAGAAGCTTCCGTAGGCCCTGGAACTGCCCAGGCTGCAAGGCTTGCAGTTTGTTGTACGACAGGTCCAGATTACGCAAATTAGGGACTGGGTGGAATGTGGTGTTGTGGAGTGATGTGATCTTGTTGGAGCTCAGGATTAGCTCTTTGAGCCTGCGAACGCCCTGGAAGGCCATTCCATCCACAGATGCAATGTAATTGTGGTCCAGGTAGAGCCAGATGAGGTGGTTGAGGCCAACAAACTGGCCTGCACGAAGACTGGCCAGGCTGTTGTACCGTAAAGACAGGCCTTCACATCCTCCTGAAAGGTTCTTGGGGACATCACGAAAGGCGCTTGACTCACAGTAGACAATTTTTCCATCACAGCGACAGCTCTTGGGGCATGGGCGCTCACTCAGAGATGGATTTGCCGCCAGCCACACCTGCATCAGGAGTTGGACCACTAGCCAGCGACGCCGCAGAGCAGAGCCTATAGGGAGGTGAAAAGGGAGAAAAGAGAAAAGAGAAAAGCTTTAAGCAGATGAGCTTATTACAAACTCCAAAAGCAAAGGCCATTTATAATTTTCATTTGGTAGACAAATGCATGCTACACATTGAATGGATTATTTTTTCCTAGTTTCCAGTACTGGGAAGTATGGTGTCCAACAATCTATATGCCTTAAAGATTTTTTTTTTCTTAAGATAAACATATTTATACACCTTAGACCTGACTTATTGCCCAAGAAAAGATGTGGCCTCGCAATCTTGGCAGTTTTGCTTACAACTCCTGAAGAGGTATCCTGACGCTAGCATGTATCTGTGCTTCTACATTTGAATGGTTTTCTTCTTATTATCAGGTAATAATGCTACAGCAGAAATTGTACACTTTTGTGTTTGTTAGCTCATATTCAGTATAGTGATTAATGTGTTTGCATCTGAATGGGAAGTACACTAACCTCTTTGTCATAAAACATAAAAAGCTCAGAAGCAAAGTCACCAAACAACATAACACTGAGCTGTGAAAGTAAAGGAAATTATAAACAACTGCTGTTATATCCTAAGGAGGGAAGATATTTCCACACTCATAATTGATGTGGAGATGACAGACCATTAAAAGCAAGACCTGTCTTCACGCCTTTCCTTTTTTTTCATCTTCAAAAATGGTTTGACTTTCACCCCCCTTTGAGAGATATCAGAGATCTCTCCTTTACCACTGCAGTAGTTTAGTAGTTGCTCCTTCTACCATCATTCAAATTCAGACTCATATCCCTCCATGCAATTTCCAGATTTCAGGTCTTTCCTATACCTTCCTTGTCCGCCCTTCACACCAGGTCCCTTCCCTTTACCTATATCCAAAGCTGTCAGATTCATCCATTAAGTGTCCAGATATATTATGCCCTTTCAGATCCATACTTTTTTACTCACTCCCTTAACTCAACTCACACAGCCATGATGTAAGGTGCACTTTTCATTTTCAGTCTCCAAGGTTGTCACATCCATTGCTAACCTCTCTTCCTCATACTGACCTATGTATACCATCCTTACAGCACGCCTAAACATATGTCCATATCACATTGTACAATTTGTGAGGAGAATTCACTTCACAATAATTCATCAGCCCTCATGCCCTCCAACCTGTCGGCATCTAGATATACCTGCAACACACAGTGAGACTTCTATGTAGGTTGTAGCAATGGAAGTGCAGCCAAATAAAGAGTGATGCTTCCTTCGTCTCATAGATGTAAAGACAAGTCCCATCTGTATCAGCCAAAGTACATCTTATGCGCTTAGTTTGTGCAGTGAGATTCAATTCTGGAAAACATCTAGAAAACAGCATGTGGATATAAATGATACCATTACTCCCCTAGGCTCCCGAATGTAATCAAGATTAAATATAGTCTAGTGTTAATAAAGGTAAAATTGAACAGGATTCTGCAACTGCACTGCTTAAGTTTCACATTAGTTTTGATAAATAGCTTAGAAGATATTTAATATTTACAGAACAGACATCATGATTCTCAAGTTTGAAAATCTGAATCCAGAGGACAAAATGACAGCCCAGTAAGTATTATGTGTGTTATGCCTTAGTAAGGAGAAAGAGACAATAATCTTTTGTGTAGCCTACTTTGTGGTGAATCTTATGGTCAGATATCTGGTGGGCAATCCATAGGGAAAGCAGCTTGTCTGACACCAATTTGTTCCACATGACAGTGACAGTAATATCACCGAGAGTGCAGCATGACTTGTTTAGAACTCTAAGTTAAAGTTCATGACTCGTAGCTCAACATTATTTAATCACTGCAATTTGGGAAACCCGAGTTGAAAGCATTTGAGACTTACATGTGAACTGTGAAATGTGAAATTTTCCCTCTATTGCTGCATTTTTGTCTTACCTTTAAAGCTCTGTGAGTACCTTTTATTAGTTCCTCAATTTTTAGAACTGATTGTGAACTTTTCTTGATTATTTCTAGTCCTGATGTAAACCCCCAAACTACATGGTCTTGGCTGCTTGGATTGATGCCATTTGCACTATATGTTTACAATGAATACACACTGACAAACAATGTTACAGCAAAGCAACTCAGTCACATCTTTATCTGTATTTGCATTCAGTCATTCCATGAGCCATCATTGCACCAATGGTAGAAGCAGATAAGTTATGAAAGGCAGTTTGTACAGAGCAAATTAACATTCAAGAGCTGATGGTTGTGTATACAGTCCCGGAGGCGTTTCAATTTAGACTCTAGCCATTTCATGTTTAACCAAACCAAAACAGTACAAGTTCAGCATGAATCATCGCTTCTGCATTCCACAAGTTCAAATAAAAAAAAAAATACTACAAATCCTATGGAATTACATAACTACCTGGATACCAAATGTTTCTGTTAAATGATGGAAATAGCAACATTGGAGAATGACAACATATTCATAATGCAAATTTCTTATTTTTCGGGGGGTTGATGCTCTGTTTCAAATACCTTTAGAAAATTGAAGAAAAGTGGTCATCACTCCTTGTTCTGAGGTGAGACAGAGTTGTTTCCATTAAAATCGTTCCCCTTTACAGAGCCACTAATGATCTGTCATTAAGATACATTGATTTCCCCTTGAGGAGGTGGTATGGGGGTATTCACTGCTTATGTGTGTTTCTCAAGACAATATCATCAAGTACAGACTTTATTGCCATTATCAAAGTGAGATATGATTAATATGTCAGGATATAAGTTGTCCATACTTTAACTAGCTTACAAAATGTACGATGTGTTGGCAGGTACTTTTGAATTTGCCAACTTGAATGAATGTGCTATGTAATGGATGCTGAACTTGAGCAAAAACATGGAATCTGCAGGCTTTAAAGATACTTGTGATGCAGTTTAAGCAATAAGCATTATTTCAATTTTCTATTTTCTCCATAATCTTTGCAGGATTTGTCAGAAATAATTCCCTGACATAGAGTGGCTGAGAGGCATCATACAGCATATGCTATCTAACATAGCTATTTCGCTCCTTGCCAAGCATCTGCTGATCCCATATGGGTATTGTATGTGTGTTTTTGCGTGTGTCTAAGAGTGTGATGGAGAGAGGCACACACTTACTGTTTGTTTTCAAAAGAATCTTTCATCATTCGTTACAGATGGAAGGAACCATGGAACTGTACAGATAATTTGTGCTGGCTATTGATTATACCAGCAGATACATCAATCATGTTCCTCCATCTTGGATCCCACAACTGTGATACTTTCATATAAATATTGCAGCAACAAAGATGGGGATCACAGGATGCAGTATTTCTGAGTGTACCCAATTTGTTCTTCTCGTGTTTGCGAATATAACTTTAACTAATTTGCCAAACTCTCCGTGTCTCAAAGGCTTACAATGAAAAACAGGTAGAGACAGCACAATACTGATATAGAACAATACCCATGTGTAATGTCCCATGTGCATTTAAAGTAATTTTAATAAATACTTTTGACTGGGGAACAAAATGTGTAGGCTGTTAAACTTGAATGCGTGTTTTCTAAATTTCATGTTTCACTCATATCCCAGGAGAGTGCAGAAATAACCCCCCTTTGCTTTTATTTCACATGCACATAATAGGCTTGCTTTATTAGAAGTGACTCTGCCATGTCTTTCAGTTTGAGCCTGCCTCACAAGACACCTCTCTCCCCTTACTGACACTGTATGTGGTTTAATGAGCGCTCTGTGCGCTAATGCTTCTGTAAGCCATCTCCTTCCCCACTACTCCTCTAATCTTATTCACAAAGGAGCACAAGTCACCCTCTAAGGTGTCACTCATGGGGTTTGTGTCTCTATTACCTCTTACCTGATGTACCTCTCACCATTACTGTTCTTCTGCCGTATCTACTTAGATGAACAATTTCTCCTTTGTTTCGTTCTCCAACCTATTTAAAATATGCTAGTAATGCACGTCCTTGAACCCTGTTGAAGACTATTTTTATGCATGTGGTCAAAACCATCTCTTAAACCCTTACACTTCCCTGGTTGTTTTCCATTTTCACTCCCCAACCGTCTGTCTTTCTTGCTTGCTTGCTTTCAGACACAGCTTTTAAGGCGAACATTTGTCTTACTTACATTTTAGTGTTCAGTATGGTAATATATAGATCTATGCTTCTCATTTTTCTTCGTCACCCTCTGTAGTTATCTGCCTGACTCTAATATGGATGGATAAGTCAAAGCTAAAGTTTGTCTAAAGGTGTGTGCGTAATGCTTAGTTATGTAGCAGACAGTCCTGCTGTCCTCAGCATGAGAAGATAGCTATTTCTGCCTCTCAACCTTAACACATAGAGAGAGTAAGTGCACTTTACTGCTGACCTAAAATAAAACCAAATGTAGCTTAATAACTTGGCAAATGGACTCGCTAACTGGTGCACTTTGAGTGCACACAAGTGGCTCATTGCTATTTGCTGCCTGTCATTGACAAAACTGCAAGCAGCTTCAGCCTTGACTGCACAAAGACGCTGGACAGCAGCCTAACACATAGGGAAGGACGTCCCCAGACCAGCCTAAGCCATCCTATTAGTCTCCAATTATCTTTGAGATGATAGCAAGGCCTGCCAAGTTAGACCCATTTCAGCAGTGGTTGGAAAACATTGTATTTGTAGCACTGATTAGGTAGAGTATAGAAAAGCACTGCATGTGTATCGTCATGAATACTGTGCACATACAAACACACACGCACACTCTCTCAAACACACACACACACACACACACACACATATATATATACATTTCCCCATTATTATATATATCCTCATTATTCAATTAGGGGAAGCGGAGTTATGGTTTTGCTACCCCACATCTTGTCTTTTTAAAAATACAGTAAACTTATCATCATACAGTCCCCACAATCAGGCGATTATATTCAAGCAGCCTATATTAATTTTCATTTTACTATTTTCAGCAACTGACAAAAGCAAGTAATAAAAAAATCACACATTTTTGGACAACCCTTTTGAGTTGGTTCAGTCAAACCTGTCGCTGATCGTTTGCCACAGCATGCTTTGACTGTCAATCACAGTCTGTCAATCCACACAGGAGTCTGACTGTTTACAAAGGTGAGAAAAATGCCATTTAACTTAACTGCAATCATGACTGAAAATAGAACATAGGAAAAGATTCCAGCCAAACTTTAAATTAGCTAAAAGTAGGACTGTGCTGTTGCCGATTTCAACGTTAACTAATTTTGCTGGCCGGCCCACCTAACGTTAGCTTGCTGATCAGATAAGATTCAGCTCTTTGCGAAGGAGCCAAATCAGAGTCAGCTTTTTTAAGTGTAACATGGCTATTAACAGGGCTGACAACTCTCATGCATTGACCGTGAGACTCACACAATTGACTTTTCACACGCTCTCATGCCATAAGTCCATTTTCTCACACGGTGAAAAACAAATTCATAATTGATAACATTGCAGCGTGAAAAGAGGACACTGACAGCGCACAGACAGAAAAGACAGAGCAGCACAGTGCAACCACAGCAAGTTACTTAGGGGAAAAGCGAGAAATATACACAGATGATCAAATCTATTATATTGTAATTTATTCCCATGTATGCTGCTCAGAAGACTAAACTCAGTCAGCAGCTCTTCTGGCAGCAGCACAGTGTCTCTCCCGCTCCTCTCACACCGTGTGTGCGCAAACAGGAGTGAGACTGACTTACTATGGTTACGGGGATGCTCTGTGTCTCTGTTGCTCTAAAACTTTCTTGCGATTCCCAATTATATACAGTTCTTGTTGCATTCTTGGTTTTCATAGCAGCCTCAATCTAACTAATCTTTGGTGCAGGTGGCTGTTTCTTGACTTAATCCAAGAGGTTAGGTGATGTAGAAATGCAGGAAATTTGTTTTAAATTACAATTTTTGGACACCCAGACCTGCCTGCCAATTATGTATCTTTCCAAGTTTGCTCCCCATTTTAAAACATAATCAGGTGCCTTGTACCCCTAGTCTGATTCCTGATTTCCCCTGGTGTCAACATTTCTAGACAGGTGGAGTGATGGAGAATAACCAATCAGCTGTCATCCATCACTCTGCTGCAGTGGACTAAGTCTCTGGCCCTATCAGAACTCTGAGCTCTTTGAGCTCACATACTTTTCATTGTGATTACTGTAACATTACAACTTATTGCTAAAGCTTCCAAATTTCTGAAACTGAAATTTTTGTGGATACAAACCTATTTTGAGAATATATGATAAATGTTCAGGTAAAGTAAACTTGACTAACTAGGAAATAGCTTTCCTCCTGTTCATAATTGCTTCTAAATTAAACATTGCTGATGGAAATTCTCTTCTAGATACTCAAACTGAGTTTTAATCTCATGACACTGTTCAGGTTGTGCTTCATTACTTCTACCATGTCATAACAGCTTAGATATCCAGCAAAAGACCAGCATTCCTGGTCAAGTTCACCCAATTAATCCATAGTGATGTGAATGTGTTGGTCAGTAAGCAACATAAACAGACGAAAGGATGCACTTAACACACAACACTAAAAACACCAATAGGATGCATTATATCTGTGTGGGCCCTGAAAGATATAGAAGTACAAATATTGAGTATTGCAGGGTAATACTCTAGCATCAATAGCACATTTTTGAAGCTTTGTATATCAGCTGTTCTGAGGGCCATCCCCTTAACCTATCAGACTGAACTACAGTGTGCTCACTTGTGGTCTCTCTAACTTCCTCTTCATTCCTCTCCCTCTTTCATGCTAAATTTTGATTTGTTGAATAATTGGAAAACATTTTGCTGATTTTCTTTGACTGGGTCCATTGTACAGAAATGCTGAATTAGATTATTTTAGTAGGCATGCCAAGTGTTACTATCAAATCTGCCCATTGTGTACTCTGCTTCTTGCTCAATGCATCCAGCTCTCTGCAACCCTGCACAGGATAAGAAGGTATTCTGTAGATAATGGATGCTGGATCCGAGGTGCTTCACAAGCTATTGATTTTCTACTTTAAAAATAAGCAAATGTAAATAACATATTCACAGACATCACCCTCAAAGGGCCCGTTGATCTGCTCCCTTCACCTGACATTTCAAGAATGCTGCCTGTTGGATGCTGTAGGGCCAGCAGAAGGTCATCTGTTGCCTATCACTGTGAACTTGCAGACTAGCCATGGGAGTATGGTCAGTATCAAACTGAATGTCATTTTTATCAACAAACTATTGCATCTATTTCATTTCTTATTTGACAGACAGCTAGTCATACTTTTTTTCACAGCAAAAACATTTTTTATACGTAGGGAAAATGTTTGAAATGTAATTTGAGTCTCTGCAACTACATCTCTGGATGTGGCTTTTTTTACTATCCCTACCCTACCATTCTCTTCCTGCAAAGTAGATCTCTAATGATATGGTCCATGAAACCTAAGTGCATTGCATGCTGTTAATGAAGAGCATCACAGTCAGCTACATTGGTGGATAACTGAGACTACAGCACCATGTAATCATCAAATAATTGTGGGCAACAGCATGAAGCTATATATGGTTGACAAAAGTTGAGATTCTGGGTGGGTATGTGAACCTGGAGACAAATATGTTTGCAGGCATGTGTGTGCACCTGCCTATATGAGCTACTGTCAAAATCACTGCACCACAAGTATGCAGGGTTTTCTGACATGCTATGCATTAAAATAAGAAACAGGCCCATAAGCCGGACTTCTATGGTTGCTTCACTGTACACATAAATTGTGTCTGAGCTCCTACAGCCTGTACAGTATGGCTTTGTGTGCTGTTGTAGCTTATATTGATGCGGTGCAGTAACCCACTGTGGGTCGATATATCATGCAGCCTCACAATTAATGGCACAGCACTACTAGTGAACTTGGCCATCTGTATGCTAGTTAAGAATGGCTGATGAGATTAGGCTAACTCAGACAATAACATCAGACCAAGAGAATGCAAAAAAAAAAAAAAAAAGACAACAAGCCCTAATTATAAATCGTGAAAAAATAGCAGCGGAATTTTTGTAGTATTTTGCTCACAGTTAGAAGTGTATTACCAAGAGAGGGACGGAGTGAAAGGAGAGCCAAGAAAGTGGTAGGGGGTGGATTATGAGTGTGTACGCACGCGTGAGGAAAACAGAACGGGGCAAAATGGTAAAATCTCTCTCCGTAAAACTGAGAATAGGATGGGGGTGACACGTGCACGTATCAGAAATCCAATTATGCATTACTAAACACACACACGCACACACACACATACGCACACAAACACACAACATTGATATATGGGCGCACAGTTTTACGCTGGATTGGAGAGTCTCTCATGATAGCAGGTGCAGAATACCTCGGCTATCTTGAATGAGAATCAATCTGCAAAGCAAAACCTGCACGACTCGTGCCTTCAAACCACGAGAGTTTTGGGGAGGTGTTAGCAGCGGGCTGAAACTGGACAATAGCCCTCGTGTGTACCGATTAAGGACAATCAATGATTATGCAGGGACACGCTTTATAAAGTTGACTGGCTTCCAACATTTACCGTGATTAGAATTCCAGTCCATGTCAATGAGCCAGCCACTCTAACTAGTCAAGAAAAAAAAGGGTTGTCCTCACTTATTTGCTTTGCTCATGATTTTGGACCAAACCCTTAAGCGCACAATCTTGAAAAATACAAAATAAGTATCCTTAGTATCTCATAAGCCATACTGCCAGGAAATGGAGGAAAAACCCATTGCAGCTCTGCGACTAACAGGCTACAGCACAGGCTTCAGCCACATTTCTCAAGCTTCCCGAACCACTTAACAAAAGACACCAAACCCTTAATATATATGACAACAGTGCATTTGAAAAGACGATCATTTTTGATGCAAACATCTGATTCAGACCAGATTCTGCTCGGAAGAGTCAAGACATGTTGTGGTGTATTGAGAAAAAGGAGGACAAGTGGAGTATGTTTTGCAATAACCTACGCTATAAAAAAGACGGTAACATAAACAGAACTTACCCATATCCGCGTATCTGTCAGCTCCAGCCTACAGGTTTTATTGGCTTCTAGTGCGCGACATCCGAGTCCGCATGACGCGCTCTCCACAGACAGGTACCGTCCTATTCCACTAGCCCGGTCTCTCCGCGCAGCCGCCGACTCCAAAGCGCACCTGCCCTTTACTCTCCCGGACCTGGATGTGCTATCCGGTTTAGTTCTGCATCTATAACCGTGCAACTGAACCGGGGCGAATAAGCTATCATTTACTTCCAACTCCAGATTAAAATGGAGAAAATCCGGTTTCAGAACTCCCTATCCATTTTTTCGTGGCAAAAGAATCGTTCTCTTTTTTTTCAAGTTACAGCCAGCAAGAGTACTGCAGTAGGCGCAGACAACAACGAAGCCACATCCAAGTAAATCATGGCAGTCTTACATGCGTATGGAGATTCTGCATAAATCCTGTCACACAACTTCACAAATGCGTTGACATGATGCAAAAAAGACAAGGCGTAATTTTCCAAAGGAGTCAAGCTGCCGTTATAAAGAATCCTCTCCGAAGTAAACCCCGGCGTCTCTATTCTAAAGGCTGCTCAGTCTGATCCGCGCATGGCGCACAGAGGAAAGTAACCGTGGGTTATCCACAAGTCTCTGTGAAACGCTGTCAACGAGTCTCGCAGAACAGTCAAATATCCAAAAATCCACCTTTTTGTCCAAATGTTCCTTTCATTCTCGTTGTTCCTCGGTTTGAAATACAGCATGACGCTGTCGTTAATCACGTCTGTATGTCAAAGCAACTTTGTCAGGCAGAATCGGAATGCCCTCTTCTGGTGAGACTGCGACCCACGAGCTCGTCCAAGGATGCATCGTGAGTTACATGTTACGGTGCCACGATTTTTTTTAAGGAAGGTTGTCACAGATGAAAAGGGCATGAATCCAACTGTCATCACAGTGAAACCTAAATCAAACATGCATTTTAATCGCGTCTGTCTTTGCTTGCGATGAAGCAAATTATGCCTTTTTTGAAGAATCGTTACCACAGTTCAACTAAATGAATGCAACATATGCATTTGTAGATGACAGGGAATTAATTAGTTATGGTTTCCTGAATATGAAATAGTATTTTCTGCAGTCTATGTGCGCGCGAGTCTGTGTGTGTGCGCTCTTCTGTCTTTGTGAGGATCATTTTGAGTGTTAGATCTTCAAAGTGAGGACATGTTTGGAAAGTGATGACATTTTGGACGATCTTTGGGGTTGTTTGAAGGTTAAGACTTGGTTTTTGGCTAAAGCTTAGAATTTAGTTGAGAGAAAGGTAAAGGTTGTACAGTTAGAAGCTAATGTACTAAAAGCCCATACACTGTTGCACAAACACACCGTATGTGTGTAACAATGAGGTCCATTGAAAAGGCAGCTGTAAGCACAGCCTGTGAACCAATACAAACTGCTGCAGGTCGCTCACCATGGTGCTGAAATGGTTCAATGTGAGTGGCTGCATACAGGAGGACTGATTCCTGGAACTGTCCAGGGACTGATTCCTGATTTCTGTGTAAACATGTGTGAGAAACGACTGAACTAGGAGTCATAAAAAGAATTCTACTTAACATTCTGCACAAACCCATACCGGTAATGCTATGGTACTTAATCGACAGCCCTCCCGCTCAGGAACCCTCCACCCCCACCCCAACCCCCAGCTGCCTTTTAAAGCTTGGGTGTATTTAAGGAAGAAATGGGCAGCTGAATTTTTAATGTGTATTGCATCTGCACCGGGGAAGCTATGTTACCCCTTTCTCTGTGTCACTTGAATGAAGTTGGCCTTATACTAACACACCAGAGATCCTATATAAATAACTTTATAATACATGAAAGTATTTTAACGAACAAATTTATGGATTGTTAATGAAACACCTTATGAGGTGCGGGTACATAACTTGGATATTTCCATTTTGTATACTTCTCTATACTCTACAGTTAAGAGGTAAATGTACTAAAATATGTATGTCCACTAAATATATCATACATGGCTTAACTCCAAGACAGTAAAAAAGAAAAGAAAAAAAAAAGTCAAACTCAGTCCCATCTGGTCCAACTACAAAATTAAAATGTCACTTATTGACATGATAATTTAATATTCTAAAGGCACCAAGCTTTACTTATACTTACATACTTATTTTGCTGCAAATACTTTTGTGCTTTTACTTCTGCAAAATGCCTGTAGAATGTAAAACTTTTCCTACCAATAAAGTAGTTTTTCATCATAGTACTTAAAATTTTACTCCCACCACTAATCATTTGTCATTTTCCACATTAGGTTCTTGAAGCCTCTGTGAAATTAAACAAAGTAAAGTGAAATTCTGGGTAGGCTGATGTATGTCTTTCATTGTGAAAGTAGGACTATTTCAATGAAATTCTCTCAGATAAGCTTTTTAATTTAGCACAGAGGTTTATTCCCTGCAGCACCTCTCACACGTGTGCTCAGCTAATCACTGGTATGACTGCCATCAAATACTGCTATTCACTCGATCTGATGGTATATCCTATTCAGGAATGCTGAGCAGCATTGTAGATTAGTCTTGGTAAGAGCGTCTGTCATGCAAATGTCAATGGCATCTGCACCATTGACAATTCCATCACATCTTTTTTTTTTTTTTTTTTTTTTTTTACAGTAATCCTGTCCTGATAAATTAGCAATTTGTCATGATACCAAGCCAATGAGTATTTAGTGTTCCACCCATTCATCAACTCAATGTTAGTTACCTTCACTCAGAGCACCACTTAAAATGGAGCCAGACACTCTCCGACACCATCTTCCTGCTGCTCTTAAAATTCACCATCTTGCGTCGTAGCTCAGTCTCAGTATCTGCTCCCATGCAATTTGGCTGATGACTTTACTTCTGGATTCGGTTCAACAAGCAGAGGCCATTCTGCTGACGGCGCTGAAACAATTAATACCCTGTGAAGTTATGGAGATACAGACAGTGCCAGCCCACAGGCTACAGCAGTAATTTCTCTTCTCGAGAAATATAACTGTATAGTTTACCCTCACCTTTTTACTCCACCGATGAATTGCCTCTGCTTGTTGGTTTAAGTGTCTGTCACTTGGTACTATTCAACATTTGCTGGAAAAAAAATGTTAGCAGCCTTGAACATGAAAAATCTCTTATGCTCTGCACAAGTAAAATTGTTTTTCTTTGTTTTGATAATATGCAGCCGGCTGTAGCTGGTCACTGTCATGAGTAATTGCGTCCTCCTGGAACAAAATGTAGTTTTAAAGGTAATATTTTCCAAAACACTCTTCCCTGGTTGGAACTGTGTTTGTTGCCCAGCAACATTCACATGTTGAGTAATTTTTCAGGTCACAAACGTTGAGGCCTTCGGTGATTTCAATAGTGCTGCTTTTTGAGCTCTCTCAGAGCCTATTAATAGATCAAGTGGAACTGTACATGCTTACAAAGACACCTGGTATTTGTTGTTTTTTTTTTTGTTTGTTTTTTTTAAAGATTAGCAATAAGTTCTAAACATACAGTATGATATGGAGATGCAGTATTCATACATTTAATAATGTGTGTACTGAGTGTTTGTGTGAGAATAACAGGAATAACCTGCATGTTAAATAATCTAATAAATGTCTGAATGCATGACTCAGTGATTCAAAAATAGAAGTGATTGTTATTGCCTAAAAGCTATTTATGAACTCATAAGTGAATCTGCTTGTGACCAAATAGAAACAGGTGCATTGGCCCATCTGTCCTTCATACTATCACTGACAAAGCACCACTTTAATATATGATAGCATTTTAAATGGTTAAAATGTTTGTTTTTTTCTTGGGATTTTGAGAGAATAATAGAGATACAAGTTAGAAAAAATGATACTGGAGATAAAATATGAAGACAGATAAACTGGCTGTGGATGCTTCAGTGACCTTACTGTACAGGTAAATGTTCGGCCATCCCTGGTGCATGTGTCCTGTCTAAGTGATTGTGACAACAGAAGATATTTTCAGGCTATCTCCAGGGTGAGAGACAGCTCCGTTCTGTCCTTCCCATGTTCACATTAGACTGGGACTTGTTCTCTCTAGTGTTCTTTTCTTTTTCCATTTCCTCTGATCTTAAGCCTGGCAGAATAATCTTAACCTGCCTCAAGGCAATTTTCAACCTGACACTGAGTTTCTCGAGTTCACCTATGAATGTGAATCATCGAGCAAATATCCAGGGAGAGCTTATACAGTGAACACTGAGCCATGTGAAAATAAAACTTTTCCTTGTTCCTCTTTTTTCTTAAAAAAACATGTTTTTGGTACAAAGACCGTTATGATGCCAAGGTTCCCACAGCAGATTTGGTAGTTGTAAATCTCTGTTTTGCAGGTCGCTTCCATTAACCTTTACCCCAAGCTGGGTTCCAATCTGGTGGGCTGCGTTCCACACACTGCAGCGAAGGTTGGGGCTGAGGCGTTTGGGCTTGGATGTACGTGATGCTAGACATATTTAAAGTGCTTGTAACATGTGAAACAAAGAGGACAAAACAGGTCTATTTGTCAGCCATAAAGGAGAGGAGTAGAATTCTATGCTATTAAAAGACTGCACCATTGCTTGTGCATGTTTTAGCTCAGTTACTTTAAATGTCATACTTTACATTCTGGTGCACAATTTTGTGAGCCATACTGCTGTGTTTTTGAAATATTCAGAATTCAGTCTGCCATTCTAGCTATTCATCTATCTATCTATATCCATCATCTATCTAACCATTGGTTTCCATTAATTTGTGTACAATATGAACATCTATTTGCAGACTCTTGAAACTTGCTTGGGTTTTTTTAATCCATCAAGGACAACATCCAGTCCACATTCAAGTTATTTTACTATGAAAAGGTCATCAAGTACAGGTTTTTCAAACCAGTGCGCTCAAACCGCTTTATCTTGCAAGGATACCGTAACAAAATGAATTGTTAATTCTAATACCATACAGAAATGAAAGAAAACCCTGAATAGTATGCACTCACAGACTTTGGCACACACTCCTGTTAAGTCTGTAAGGCCTCAGAGCTGTCCTCAAAGAGCTCAGAACTGTGATTTTTTAGCCCTTTCTGCACACCTCCCACAAGTCCACCCACAAGGCATAGTGTTGTGACATTAATACCGCAATGAAAGTTGAATTGAGGAAAAGAAAACATGCTAGAGTTGGCAAGATGACATTTTCCTGTTATTTATAAACCAAATATATTGATTTTCTCTAATTGTTTTATTTTACTTATCAACAGCAAACAATGAACACTCCAGTTAATTTAACTAATATGAGAGCAAAACTTTACTGTCCACAAGAATGTCTCTGTTCAGGTAAAATGATTCCAAAAAGTGCTGACCCATTCCTCCGAGTTTGGAGCTCTCAAATCCTCCTGCACACACTTACAGTGATGTCTCAGATGATTTCCAAACCTTCAGCACTGACCCTGTGACGGGGTCAGCGCTGAAGGTCTGAGGGGAGATGTTGGAACTGGGCCAGTATATCCAAAAATTGAAAACTGGTCTTTCTCTTTGGATTTATTTTGACAAACCAGCTTATAGGTGAATTACCAACATCTGCTGGACTGGAGTGTGGAGTAATATATAAAATAATAAAATAAAAATAAATGAATTCTCTGTTTTGCTTCCTTTAGTGCTGATGCTAGTTCCTTTTGTTCCTCATCATATAAACAAAATTTCAGTAGTGCACAGATACACAGATTCTTTTTTCATGTGTTTTACTGAGCCCTTTGTGTCCTGTTGTCAGATGGATAATGGTGGTTTCTTCCTCCTGATTGCTGTCCTGTATTCCTCCAACATGCTTTTGTATGTTGCACATATGTCTTCAATGATGTCCATGCATAATTGCTCTGCATTTGGAATATATCTTTTTATAAAAAGTCTCATCTTCAGCTTTACTTAATGGAACATGCAAACATACTGTAAACCCCTAATTTGCAGTATGTACAATATGTGGAAAATTTCATATCTGCATAATGATTTTCCAGACTTGATACTTGAGAGTACTGGCAAGCGATCAACGGCAATTATCACATTGTGTTGTTCTCCTCCACCCACTTAAAAGCTGTTATTATTGCCAATAACTCAGCTGTATATAGTGATAATTGATATGTTGCACTACTCTTCATGTAGGTATCAGCAGATTTATATTCATGGGTAGCATCATGAATAACCAGGAAGTTGTAGCTAGTAACTCCTGCCTCTGCATCCCCTATCCAACCAAGACTTCTGAAACTGTATAGTATAGCATACATTCAAAAACAGACCAAAAAATGTGTCAAGTATACATGATTTGTAATCAAGAAGCTAAAAGTTGCAAAATCATTGGTATTGTCCTTTGAAACAACAGTTCTTATCTTTACTCATTTTAATCTTTTTATAGATTTCAAAGCAGAAGCTTTGTAATTTTTCATATTTTTTAGTTGCAAATCCATCTGCATAAACAGGATAACACATTCCTGAACACAGAGAATAACTGTTAGCTGTATGTTACTGTGCCAGACATGGCAACACTGAAAATACAAAATTTTGCTGATTAGACACACTCTATCTTTGTAGTGTAAGTGTGCGCCTTTCTTCCTTCTGTGTTTCTCCCCAGATTTTGTTCCCCCAACTGCTCGATTCCATGCCTGCTTCATGTGTTTTGTCTTGGCAAAGATGTTAGAGATAAGAGGTGGGCATCTGTGTATAGCAGTGCCTTGCCATCTGTCAACTGCCCATGGGGTCTCTGTGGACATAAGCTCACATGGGTAGAACATGGGTAGGCAGATAGTCCCCAGATTAGTTCAGGGGATATTCAACAACGATTTTATTCAGGGGGGAAAAAAATGTAAAGCAATGACTAGAAAGTCATAAGAAAGCATAAAAGTACTTAAACCATCCATGTTGATTTTGTTTTCTTGATGAAATAGAAATGGTGAACTTCCAACGTGATCATCTTGATTTGAATTGACATGTTGGCACCATCAAATGGATAGAATACCAGGAAAAACAGTCCGACATTATGTATTTCATTGCCATTATTTCCCCTACACAGTGAACCTTTTACAACCACGCGGGGTCAAAAGTAAAGACACGAGTAATGTCTGCTAATGCTCTTGTGAGACGGAAGAATTTACATAATGTGAGATGATAAAGATCTATAAACCCAGCAGATCAATGAGGTCCAATTACAGGCCACTGGAGTTTCTTATCTGCTTCAGTTTAACTTTGTGCTGCCTGTGGTCCTCCACTTTCATTAAATCCCCAATGTGATTAGGCTGGCTGATTGGCACAAGTTGAAGATTATCACCGAACACAATCGCTGTTTGCCTGCTTACTTTTGTGTTCAAAGACACAAGAAAAGCATCCTCAAGGACACATTTTATGTAGTGTAGTGACAAAGGGTATTTTGTGGTGTTTCTGTGCTGGCAATATCATTTGGCAATCATCCTATTGTATCTCATTATTTTCTATAATTCTAGCTATGTTACTGACTCTTATTTGTGACCTTAAATGAACACATGCTATAACCATGAAAAACAGCGTAATTGTTATGTTTTTTTGGTTTCTCCCCATCTTGCAGTTTTCAGGGCCTTTGGGAGGGTTGTGAGCTGTGGGGCTGCGCTTTTGTTAAAGTGCATTCACCTGTGAGAGAGTCTGACTCTCTCATAGGTGAATGCACTTTAACTTCTGTTTTTGTAAACAGGCACACACACACAATTACACACCTCCACAGATTTCCTCAAAAGTCGCAAACACATTTTTTCATACCTCTCTTTCATCTACATTTGTTATTCCAAGGCTTATGTACTGTAGATTTATTTATTTGTTTGATGTTTCCCATTTCTGACTTTCATCTGAGCTGAAAGAATAGTATTTGACAGTTGAAGAAAAAAGGGGGGATTTTGTCCTTCCCACTAACTTTATTGTTGACTTGTGGAACACAGACTTAGTGTGCGCATCTCTTTCTAGTACTGAAGAGGAATGGGAAAGAGATTCCTGCACATCACATAGTGTTTATGGTGTCATGGTGACACACTGGAGGCTCATAGATTAGCAAGGTTTTGAAGAGCACTTCCATGTGACTCAGCATGTTTGGCCAATTACTCAGCATGCTACCCGCTCCCTATCCTTCGACACACCCACTTTGTGCCACATTCCAACAGTAGCCTAGTGGTAGCACGTCTGACTCTGTCCCCTCGTCCTGCTCTCTCCCCTCATTCCTCTATTTTTGGCATCAGACATTCTGGGCACGTAGGCCTCAGCACAATGTAAATTATTCAGCCTGGCTTGCCAGAGGCTGGGAGCGAATCATAAATCGCAGATGGTCTCAGGCTATTTCATACGGGTGACCGTGGTTAAACACCAATGCACAGAATCATTTTCAAACCCACACAAATATAAGGTTTCATTATTTGTACCTTGGTGGGAGAGTATTTGATTTGGACACGCAAGCTATGGCCTTTTTGTTGTATTCAAATGTGCACTGTGTGCTTGTAGCATGTGACATGTGCAGCACCTCCGATTTCTGGCTCAGCTTCAAAGAAGATTTCTGCAGAGGTTAATTAACCGTTGATGAATGCAGAATATCTCAGGTTTTCCAATGGCTTTGATAATGTCTTTCCTTCAAGCAAGAAAGCACCTTAACAAAGATGCTTATCAAAATTTCCTCACATGCTGTTCCTACACACTATCTATCTATCTATCTATCTATCTATTTATCTATCTATCTATCTATCTATCTATCTAGATGTAACTGACAGAAAACCCAAAGATAGAAGTGGTATTCGAAATCCTGAAGTAGACTCCCAACACTTGGAGTGATTATATAATGCTCTATACAAGCTTATCATAAGGTTAGCTCCAGTAGGCAAAACACAGACAGGATATATAAACAAAATCTGTATTAATATACACACTGAAATTTGTGGTCTAAACAAGTGTGAAAATTGTGTATCTCCTCTTAGATTTCTAGATATTATCCGCATGTTGACATTTAACTTGGATACTTTAAGGTAAGGGAGCTCAGTGTACTGACTGGATACCACTTCCTCTTTCAAATGCTGTTGTCTTTGACATTTCCTGACATTTTTCCTAAAGAATACATAAACCTCATCTTCAAAAGTGTGCTCTTTGCTGCTGTCTAATACCTGGCATCTCTGTGTTCTGGGAGATAGAGTATAACGAGGTACTTTAAGATGCGTTTCTTTAGGTGAGACAAACTTTTTTGTGTGTTTTCCCGCGTTCTTGACTTATAACCTGTCAGGTTGATGGTGTGGTGCAGCTCTTTTCCCCCTGGTTTGCTTGTTGACTTCTTTGACAGCATGAGGAGTGCCATGAAAAATGGGAGAAGGATGCTGGTCTGGTGTCGGGCACAGATGCCAGAGCAAGGAGGCACTCAGTAGGGCGGCATCCATGTTTAGTGAGGCAGTTTGCTGTTTAATTACACACTGTGGGAGTCACCTTCCTCAGACCTCTGAGTTCACACGGTAAGGCCAAGGGCACAACGTTCTGGCTTCTGCGACCTAGATTTAGAAGGCATGGGAATACACAACATAGAGGTGGGCACATACACATACACACACAGACAGACACACATGCATACACAGTTTAGAGGGCACTTAATTGGCATGCATTAATTCCCTGGAGGCTATTTTAACCTGTACCCATACCTAAATCTAACTTCTACTCTCAGAGGTTTTGCCACTACAGCCTTAAATGCTAGCTTAAGTTAGTGAACTTGTGTAGTGTAACTGACATTACTGAGCCAGTGTACAGTTAACTCAATGTTTAAGCATATCAGATAAAGGTTTCAATAAAAGAGAACAAGTAAAATGAAAAAAATAAAAATACACTGTACCTCGCCAGAAGATGTTTGTGATGTTCTGCTTTTACCATCATTTGATTCACCCATAATTGCATAAGATGACATCAGTAAAGCAACATATTGACATAAGTGAAATAATCGGATATTTGTAATTTTGTCACCCTGGACAGCTCTGACCTGTGCTATGGTTTTTCTACAGTCATAATTGCGGGTCATGTGAAGTCACCTGGCCCTAAAAACTTTAGGGCCAATAAAAGCATAAAATTTTAAAAGAGTCATATCGGTAAATTATTGTTATGCCAATCATGTGTGCAGGGAGTCAGCCAGGTCAGCCAGAGAAGGACTGTAATATGAATGTTATAAGGATCCAAATGTAGATGCCTGAAAATCATTTCTGGCGTATGCACCCGGTGAACAACTTTCACTGGAATGAATAGAGGACCATCTTGCACAAGATAATCCAGTTCTCTCAATATATCTATCCATTTTGACAGCGTCCACAGATCAATACGCAATCATGTACTTACAGTTGGTCTGTACCCAGATAGCAAAATTGCAGTGGCCTAGATCCGGCCCTCACCCGACACTTTCGGCACTTTCATCCGACCCACGTACCACATGGAATGATGGCACTTCAGTGGTCCGCTCCTGTTTCCCAGCTCTGGGCCATAAGAAAGCCATGTCAACCAAGAGAAAAACAGATAAACCAGAACTGGCTGACATCCAGAATACACATACCCGAGAGCACCGCATCTTTACCAAAAAGGGTTTGGAATACTTGGGCCATATTTGCTATTTTACATGTGGGTCATTTCAGGCTCACATCCACTTTGTCAAGGCCAGAAGAAGGCCAATGACCAATGAAACACAACCTGTGTATACAGCTAGGTAAGTGTAACCTAACCCCAGTCAGGTAAAAAGTGAAATCAATTTGGTGAGATCAGTTTTCTTAGAGAAGCTGTTCTCAATCAAAAGACTCAATTTCAAACTTTGTCCTTAATTGCGGCAGTAGACACTCAGATAACAGAATGATGCACGCTTTGCACAAATAATGAAAATATTTTCAAATTTCAGCTAATGAGTTTGTCAACTCAGCATTAGTGAAATGTTTCCCTTCACAATCAATGCCCTGCCTTGTCCTTGGCCTTTCATGGTTATATGTGGCTCATTTGTTATGAGGAGAGGCCATCTCCTTTGTAAGCACTGTTCACTTTTCACATTTTTCTTCACACAGCATCCACACTCGCTCCATCCCTGCTCGTGCTAATTTCCACTAATGATTAGTCAAGGATAAAGAAACGATGGGGCTTTTCACACGTTGCTAACAAGTCAAAGGCTCTCACCCCACAAAGATTAAAGGCAGGCTGTTTTGTGCACTGTGGAGCGAAGACCAATAAATCCTCATTGATGCTCTAGCAGGGTAATTATCACAGGACCCAGAGGCAGAGATCAAATCACTGTGTGCTATTGACAGTGTAGCTTGATACAAACAGGTATGTTAGATCGGGCCACCAGAGGAACCACTGTGAGGGTTTATCAGTTTGACTTATCAGCCCTTGATAGCTTTAAAATCTCATACCTCTGTCATCTGCCACTGTAGGGTTTTGGCAGATCTAGCATGGCAAATTGAAAACATATGATTTCTCAATAAGCAACAGAAAATTCAATGTGTACACGAATCTTAGAAAAACACCACAAAGACAGGGTTAGCTGATGATAAAAGACTGCCAAAAGAAACCAAAAGTGCCAGCCCCAACTGTGACAGAGCAGGCAAAAACAAATCCATAGATCTACAGGAATATGGACTGTTTCTGATGCAATAAACTTGCGTCTCTGAATAAACTGTTTCACATGCTGCCATTGGTTGAATAATATCTTCTATCATTTAAATTGTTTCCTCCCAAAACAGATGTCTTACTGTATACTCTGTATATTGCATCACCACTGCCACGCAGCATGCACAGAATAATCTCAGCTATTTTCCTTTAATGCTATAGATTATTTGTAAAAACATGGCTGAGAGGTTTTGAATGACAGCTTTCCACATAAATCCTAGCTTGATGGGGTTTGCCGCTGTGGAAGAAGAGGAAAACAAGATAATCTCTGAATGGCATGAAGTATTGAGGGGTAGAAGAGGCAAGGAAAGATAAACAGCCAGAGAAAAAGAGAAAGAGAGGCAGGGAGAAATAGACAGAGAGAGATTCAATTCTTCCCTCCTCTCATTCTCGGGGTGTGTGGCACGTCTGCTCTGTATGCGTTTCCGTGCCTCCAGAAGGACTGGTGTTTGTGTGCACACACTGATGATTTTGACAGCCAGGCTGTATCAGCAGAAACAAGGCCTATAAATTGCAATGGTTTCAGATGCCTTGTGCAAGTATTGACTGCTAATATCTTGGCTTGGCCTTTATGGAATAGCACAAGAACAAACCAGACACACAGAAATATCTGTTAGCTCTGAAAGACACTGTAATTCTACAGGAGAAAATATGTGTGAACACAGTCAAATGCAACAAAGACATATGCATACATACATTTTAATGCACATGAGCATGCTCACCTATACATCTATAAATAATGCTTTCTACAGTATATACAGTATATGTTCATACAAATATACTCTATGCCCTTGTGCTTGCACCTGCTGTATATGAATGAAAGTCTTTGTCTTTCCGAAAGTGACACTTTTTTCCTGCTCCTTTACTAAACATTCACCAATTCTGCACATTCACCAAGGCTACTCTGACTCTGCAAAACAGGAAAACTTTGGGGGCTGCTTAATTATATGCATTTTTGGTAGATTTCCGTAATGACTAATGCAGTGTTTTAAATGTACAATACACAGATTAATCATAATTAAAAGAGCAACACAACAGCTGTTTAAGTAAAAGTGAGTGTTAGCAATGAAGTTATTTTGGTCATGACAAACTGTACATCAACTGCTATGAAGAATATATACTCAAAGGGAACCAAGAAACAATAAACATGATGTCTGGCTGTGGGCCAGTCTGTAACAAATGTGTTTTGACCTGCCAATATACTGGTCTCCTCGGAGTAAAGAGTATTTTTTCTTTGAACCTGCTGGAACATGTTGGTGAGATTAATCATTTATCAAGTCACCAACATCTAAAGAGTTGTGCATTTGAAGTGAAACAACAATATGGACAAACCAGCAATAAGTGTGACTTTTTTCAATCCAGACATTGCTGGAACACATGGGTGCAATGTATCATCCCCAGTTGTTATTTATGAAACCTACAAACCCTAACCTTCTTAACCACTAACCCTAATGTTAACGTACAAGTACCCCACACTATAGACCCTAAACATGTATTAATGTCCACCAACATATGTTGATTTTTTTAGTCTTGATAGAGAGATGAGAGATTAAATACAGTAGACAACACACCGAACAACAGGTAGACGATCATTGTGTCACTAGGCAATCCTCAAAATTAAGCAAAAATATGAATTCTCATGCGTAACTTTACTGAAACAGAGACACACATCTATCCAAAACCGTAAATCTTACTGCAGCAAAAGGCAAAACAAAAATGACAATTTGGCTGAGTTGATGTAACTCTGCAAAGCCACTTTGTAAAAGCAAAGGTGAACTCTGGCTCTGCACTGAGACCTGGCCTAAGCTACAGCATATTGCAAAATGTTTCCATTTTCTGATATTTTCTTATCTTATCTCTTCGGCTAACACAAGTGATGTCGACAGTCCTGATTTCAGTGATAAAAATTAAATATGATTGAAATATTCTTAATGAGATTATGAGATCATCATCATTAAACACTGCACACTGTATGCCACTTACCTACTGACTTTCATTACCCACTGACCGAGATGGTAACCGATTTTGTCCAACTTAAATTCTGTGTACAACGAAGGCAATGAAGTAAAGTCTCAAACCTAGTAAGTAAAATGTATCTACCTGTAAATCCAGTAAGACCTAATCTTTGAGACCGAGTCAGGTTAAGAGGTTGTAGATCCGATCCATGTTGTGGGGATCACAGAATTCCTAGACATCCATTAATACTCATTAATGGGATTCTCACAGGCTTAAGGCTGAGGCTGATCTCTTCTAGCGGGTGTTGCTTTCTCTCTGCAGCCAGCTGGGCCGACCAATGACTGGATGATGAAGCAAGAATACTGCCAAGGTAGTTCATCAGAGGCTTGGCCAGGATCTGAAATGTGTTATTATTAGACAGAAATATATCCTGGAGTTCATTTCATCAAGTAAATTTCGGGTATTACCGCAGGGTGGTTTGATTTATTTTCAAACGTTTATTCTGCATAGGGACACACTGGCACAACAGGTTGATAAGATTTTGTAAACTCTTAGTGGCCCCCATCTATCTGTGTCTACAGTATATATGTATCTATCCAAATTCATAATGTGTTTGGTTTCTGAATATGGGATCTTAAAGCAGGGAAAATACAGTCACTGCCCTATTTGTGTGCACGCCATCCCAAAGCTGGTCATTAATTTTCATTAAGTGCTGTCAGTAAGGACCATTAACCAGGCTAGAGAATAATCACCTCCCCAGAGTGGTGACCCGTTTATGGCACAGGTAAGGGTTAACAGAAACAGCCCACCTTAGATGTACCAACACAACACTCACGACACATACCACAGTATGCATTCTGTAATGAACCATTTTATATCAATAACAGCAAAGTGGTAAAATACTTCCCTGAAAAGGATAAAAAGGGAAAAACAAATTCAGCCCATACTATTTTGAGCTCCTCTACATATGGCGAGGTTTAAAAGTTCAGAGGAGAATTTTCCTTATCAGACAACATAAAACGATAATAGACTTAAGTCCCACGTATTGAAGGTTATTATCTTTAGAGTTATGATTTTCAGTAACATTGTTTGCGTTGGATAAACATTTCACTACTTGAATACCCACTTTTTAGCATGCTGGCACATGTTAATGTCTATAGTCTGACCTTAATCTACTAGATAAGAGCATTATCGCCTGTATTTCACACTACAGCTGTGATCACTGGGATTACTGTGAGCATTATGTGAGTTTTTTTTTTATCAAATACATCTTTCAAGATTAAAATGTATGTGTTTGGTGATGGTTTACAGAGGGTGATGGTGTCATTTTTATCAGCATCATATTGTAAAATTGGCTTAATCTGCTGGAATACCAGACAACAGCAAGAGTGTTTTTCTGTCATCGATTTTCCCCTTTAATAAGTGATGGTAGGGTTCAGGCTTCAATGAGACCCTAAGAAATATGTGACAAAGTGTTTAGACCTGACATTCTCTGAGACACTGGTTTTAGAAACAACATATTGGCAGGATTTCATCTTATACTACCGGTGTGCCATGGTTTCCAGTGCCTTTAAACATCTGTTAGCATACCAGGCTAACATGGAAGCATTAAAATCAGTAAAGGTCATGACAAAGTACATCTGAAGCTGACAAACTGCAGCTGAAGCTGATAAAATACAAAATGACAAAGTCCAAATACTACTGAGGCTGATCAAGTACAACTGAGGCTGACAAATTATAGGTGAGGCTGAAGAAGTATAGCTGAATTATAGTAAAAGGCGACAATGGACAGCTTAGACTAAAGATGAAAGTTGAGTCAAGTGAAACAGTTTTGAGCTACGGTTGACAAGCTGAGTCTGAGATAACATAATTTAACCAAGGGTGTGCTTATATAATGGTCAACATTAAATGTTGTGCAGGCCTACATTATATACATGCAGTAGATTTGAGTTATAGAAATGTCACTTTTCCAAGGATTTTCCAAACAATGGGACTTTTAAAATTTAATTAATATTAGCTGCTGAGGTTTCTATTAACACGATAAAGCAACACAACGTTATTTAACAACTTTTAGAGATTTTTGAAACAAACCTGTGATACAAACCCGGCTGCTCTCTGTATGGAGTGGCTTTGATAACTGTGGAAATATTTATCTTCTGGGTCTGAAGCCCTGGTAATCTCCAGCTGAGGTAATAGAAAACTCAGAGGAGAGACCGTCTGGGAGCAGAAAAGGTCAGGTCTCAGTGAGAAAAAAGAGTGGCATTTCCCAGTCACAGTCTTGGAAAAACAGTTGAAGTGAATTGAAAACTTCAGCCTTTAAACATCTCAAGAGTGTTATTTGAACTCTATAAGACACTTGAAATGAGCATAACAATGTTGAGTAGTGCCTACTATATATTTCTGCACCTGACTTCACAGATACTGTGATTTCAAAAGGTAAACTGCACTGAAGAAAGATAGAGAAAAACATGATTTTATTATTGTTCTATATATACATATATATGTATATTGTTATTTTTATAATGAGGCCATAATACCCATTACAGGCTCTAAAAATAACTTTTTTTTAATAATATGTCTCAGAACATGCTACAGAGATATGGATTACAGGATTTCATGTTACATTCCTTTGTGCCTTACAAAATGCACCAACAAATCCTTGAGCTTTGACACAAATAACACATGTCTTCCTATTGCAGTATAGATTACCGGATAATAAAACCATCCACTAAAAATGTGTAAATCCCCTCCTCAGATTGCACTCTGGTATAAGGAGTTGCTTTTCAGCTGTTAGTGTGGTGCTGCATTGAAACCCTGGAGTGTATCAGTAATTATAGGCTTTTTAAAATCACTCCAAATCTGACAGCCTCCAGAGCAGCAAATTTAACAAGAGGAAAGAGTGGGAGAGCGAGACAGAGATAAATTCTTATAGTATTTATAGTGTTCATAAATACAACTCTATTTTTATTATAATATATTTTAAAAGTGTTTCATAAAATACTTTTCCAGATGGCGAACATTTTTATTGACTGTAAAGGCTCTTTGGACTTTAGAGATAAGTTAGGTTTTCACCAGAAACTTGAAGTCTCACACTAAGGAATCACTGAATACAAAGAACAGATTGCGGCTCGGAAGTGTAGGTTGAATTAACACTAGACTGTATTATTGTCCTTCATCAATGGGTACAGGAAATTAATACTTTGCACTCGCCCATTCTTCAATGCACATTAAGAGCCATTGACCATTTCTACACTAGGCCTGTACTGTGACAAGCCTCTTTATGAAGTTTTTATTAAAGCCAGAGAGAAAGCAAGGAAAGCTCAAGAAGCCAGTGGGAGCTAGCAGCAGATGTTTCACACCCAAGAGGGTAAACAGCATTTGTAGGGCATGAAATTGATTCAAAGCTTTTTGATGGGGAAAGAGAGGAGAGGAAGAGGAAAGAAACATTTAGGTAAGGCCAAACCAAGTGTAAGTTCATTTCAGGTTGATTGAAAATAGAAGAGAAAAACATATAGAAAACATTGGTGTCTTTATCTACATTCAAAAAGATTTTTCCTCGAAGATTCGGCTCACTGAGGTTAGCAAGTGCAGTGATGTAAGGTGATCCCAGCAGGCAGCTCAGTTCTGAGTCTAAAGACCTGAGGCAAGCTGTGTGATACACATATTGTGCAATTTTTTGTATAACGCCTTTGGTTTGGGGGGAGGTGACATCTTCTTAATGTACAGTGAGCTGTCAGGCCTGAGGCTGTGTACGAATGGGTGCTACATCCATTTCAATGCTCACTCCCTGGAATCTTATCCTTTAACAGAGGTAAAAACACAGGACCATTTAATAAGGTGAACATGGCTTTAAGTTTGTTTTTTTGATTTCAACATTCTATTGTGTTTTAAGATTTTGTATATTTTGCATACTTTTGTATACTTATGACATTTTGGTGGATGTGTAACATCCATTAGAGGTGAAATAAGACAGTTCTGAGGGGGGAGGGAATTAGTCTGACTGATCAGCTGTTGTATTTTGTCTTGTAACAATAGCAAAGAAAAAAAAAAGTTCAGTGGATATATATATATATATATATATATATACACACACAAATTCCTTATGATTTTAATAACCCCAAATCAGACTATATTATTGTTATTTGAATATTTTTACCACTTAAGTTTGACCTTTTTCAGACTTTTCAGTAGATTCAGTAACAGCATTGACTTCAGAGGCCTGGACCACCTCAGGCTGCACCACAAGCTCTCCCAGTCCAAACACTTAGTTCTCTCCTCAGCAGTCCCTGTGTAATCCCAGATCAAAGGTCTCAGAAAATCAGGATAGATTCTCTTGGGTAAGAGCCACATGAGTGATATGAAGCAACGTTTTTATCTTGCTCCCGCGGGTTAGCTCCTGCTAAGCTTGCAAATTGTTTTGTAACTTTTTTTCTTTGAATATTTTTTTCATTCCCAAACTTTTCAGGATATATACAAATCAAAATATAGTTATGCTAAATATTATTAACTCTAGTTCCTTGATCACAAACTAAGTATCAAGAAGACATAAGCAAAACCACGTTTACTCTGTGTTTAGATATTATCGGCAGTTTTAAATAACACTATTAGGTATGGATGAGAGATGTTTAATCAAAATGAGTTTAACACTGCCATTGCAATGTTTGGCAGAATGGATAATGCTCCAATCTCTGTTCGTTGGGAGCCTTCACAGATCAGATCCAGCCAACAGTCGATCCACCAACTGTCATGTCACTTTCATTTGGATTTGCTACTAGTTTCACTAGTTGTGGGTAAAAACAGTGTTTGTCGTCAGCTGAAAGTTGGAAATGTGTGAGTGGGTGGAGAGCGGCCGCTCAGCAGACAGCTTCATTTGGTTTCTCACCGGGTCCTTCTGGTGGCTCTGAGCAGATGTGTCTTGGAGTAGCTGTATTTCTTAACTCAGGAAAAGTAATGTGATGTCCCACGCAGGAAAGTCCTGAGCTTGCCAAACTCACAAACATACACCAAACGCACACACACGGCACCATCCTACCACCATAGCTTGTTGTGTTGTAAATCATTGCCCTTTCACTGGTCTATTAAGATATGGAAAGCTCCACATGGGATTTATACAGTCAATCTATTTTACTGGTCTTTGGTCTCTGTGCTGCCATCAGGTTTGTTCCTTAAGTGCCTTATCAGTTAAATGCAGCTGTGATGGACCATGTGCTCAGTTGCAAATGTAACTCCGACTTTAGTATGAATAAAAAGCTACAGTATATTTACTGCATAAACTATATGTCAGCGTACATATATATGATATACTGTATGTTGCCAACATTATATACAGTATATATTTCGGAGTAACTTACTGTATGAAAAAATACATTACATTTTTACAATTAAAAGTGGCACTCCAAACACAGTTATGATATATCTAATTTACTTTAACATCTTTCCTTATCTTCACACCACCTGTGGTGACAGTGCATAGTCATTATTTTATCTAGACTAGCATTATATCAATGTATAGTCTAGTTTCTTTCTCAGTGTATCAGACTGCAAAACATCCAAAAAGATTCATATTTGCACAACTTCTGAACTTCATACTCAACTAAGTACAGGTTCCCTATCAGGGAAGGAAGGATCTTGATTTGTGAGGTGACAAAGAACAACCACTTTCATAAATAATAGTGTTGTAATGCACTTAACCTGAAACACAATTGATATCCTCTCACTGACAATGATGGGTTTCTCTTTCTGTCCAAATTTGATGTCAATATTAATGTTAAATGGATGAAAAATGTAAAGCATCACCAGAAACACAGTGAGAAGCAAGTGATTTCACCTTTCCTTTTCTGTGAGAAAGCTGATATTTTCCTCGCTGCATCACACTGTAGCTGCAGTAATAAAGATTATGCCATGGCCTGGGCGAAAAGCCTATTACACTCTGCTGTGCATTAGTGAAATATACAATAAAAGTGAAAAAAGGTACCAAAGCCAAATCTCATTTCTTGAAAGGTTGTTGCACCGCTGGATTGTGTATTTGCAGTTTCCCTAGTTTCCCAAATTAACTGAGTAAATCCAACAGAGCAGCAGTGAGCTCACCGGTTAGAATTCAAGATTGCTTTAAATATAACACCTTGGCATTAATATAACACCAGAGTTAAAGTGTTTGACTTCACCGAATTATGAGACTTCATATCTTTAACAGCAACTGAATGAGAAAAGAGATGGATGTCAGTGCCCATTTTACACATTGGAAGGATCGCTATACTAAAAATGCTGCAGCTGTTTGGTTCATGGAGGGAACTCAGTGTCCAAGGTGAATACAAACATCAATGTTTTACAGTTAGTTTTAGCTTTTTTATTTTAGAAAGCTACTTCAATTTTATTTTATTTGGGAGAAAAATGCAATTATAAACCACTCTGGGCCTTTTGAGACATAGCTCAGTACATTTTGAAGGTGAGCATTTCACAAAATCTTGCAGACATCACTAATTCAACAAACAATGTCACCAGTGCTGCTTTTTCTCTTCTTGTCCTCTGCTGACTGCTCTGACCACAGCAGCTTTACTGAAGCATGACATTACAGTCTGTTGGCTAACCGCTCTCCCCCCATTCATACAAGCGCTGGTATTGTTCGCTGCTTTTTGGACATCTTTCTCCTTTTTAAGCCTTTTTTTTCTTGATTTGATCTTGATGTAGGCAGCTCAAGATCATTTTTTTCTCTCTCTCTCCCTTTTTCAATGCAAGTGTACAAATGCAGCCAGAAGAAACTAAGCAGTCACCATGTTTACTATATGTTATATAACCATATTAAACATACTGTAGTCTGCAGGCTTATATAAACTCAGCTTCACCCAAAAATCCCACTGAGTATGTGATCAGCTAATCCATATACAGTGGGGTACATTTTGTAAATAATAATGACATTAACATTTTACCACCTACTGTTCCACCCACAGGGCGCCTGCAGAATGCAGAACTTTTATGGGCTGCTAGTACTATTTAAAAATAATATGAACATGCAATGCATGTTTTACAGAGTAAACAGTACAACTGGAATCTTAGCAAATATGGGTTTCAAAGGGGGTGAGTTTTAAAGGGTTAAACAAAACCGATTGCTTTTTATATGAGGGAGCCCATTTGTGAAATTTAAAAATGATGTTTTATTTAGAGGGCAATTCTGCAAATTTATGCATGCAGTGTTCAGCAGAATAAACAAATAGTCCTGAATGACAAGACTTCAGTATTTTACTGATTCACTGGCTGGCATCCGGGAGACACAAGAGACAATTTATTGAGCATGGTCCAACTTATAACTTATAACTGTAGCCAAACAAAATATTTTTGATGTGTTTGTTTTGCAATAAATTAAAGGCTTATAAGCATGGAACCATGAAGTCAAGTGTCAGTCTAAACTTTCTGGCATAAAATTCCCTCTTTGTGTTTCCTCGGACAGTGTTTCCCTGTTGAGCTGCGGTGGAAGTAACACAAAGAGGGACTTTGGCACTAAAAATATTGTAAAGATATCTTTTTGATTTGACTAATTTAGATGGTTGAAGCGTCATATTAGCTTAAAAAATGCTGAAATACATTTTTGCACAAGAGGAGGACTGTGGATTTGGGCCTCTGTCACTTAAATTGTAAGTGCATTATGAAGGGATCTTCTAATGGTCAATATGAACAGGAGGAATGATTACGGCAAGAAAAACCTGTTTCAATGTCCGGCTTTGGTTCACTCACACCACTCTCATAGTGTCACTTTTGGTCACAGCAGACTGTTGTTTTCAGAGAAAAAGGTTTAAATACCCACTATAAACTACCTGCTCATTACCAAACAAACACAGTTAGTGACTAGCTGGTGAACATAGAGAGCAAAAACAGAGCTAAAAGAGAGTGAATATTGGACTTGCATTCACCAGACAGAAACATGACTCCATAACTACTGGACGTGGAAATAAGCAAATGATGAGGTGTAACAAGTTCGCCATATCAACTTATGATATGTCAGTGTTGTGTTCATAACACTGTCCCCAAGTGGCCAAATGATCAGTTATGCAGGTGTACTGTGTAAGACTGTCATTTTGCCACTCTGAGCATCTGAATGAAACATGTGAAATAAAAATACTTCATTATAGACAACTAAGGGAGAATAAGTATATATAAAGAGTCAATCAATAGAGTAAAGCTGAATTCAAATCAAATCACAAATATGTTACAAACATCTCTCAGAAAACAGCAAGTTATGTTGGAGCCATTGATCACATTCCCCCATGCTATGAAGTCAAACTTGTGCAAGTTTCCATTCCTGTTTTCTTCTCAGATGATAAACTGAGCTGAGGACAAACAGAACAGGGAGTGAATCGATACCTCCATTTACAACATGAAAATTACCTGTGGAGAGAGAGGGAGAGGAAAAACAAACCGATAATCTTCAGACTGTCATTCCCCTTGTGCAAGGGGGAATCAATCACGGGTTGAATTTCATACAATGTGCACCTTGGAAATCACAATCATACATCATAAAAGGTACATCCCTTTAGTGGAGCAGGATTGTAAACATACAGACAACAACAACACACACACACACACAGACTTTCTTTTTGTTCAGTTGCTCTTTAATGGGTTTGTGAAATGTGACTTTTAGAGAGTGCAGAAACCAAACCAAGAAACACGTGCCCTTTCTTTTCTGTGTGACATGGTCATCAAGAAGCTGTTCAAGTGCTCTGAATAGAGAGTTGGCTTTTTACTTGTGTTTTTTTACAATAAAGATGCACTGTATCTGGAAATGCATCAGTGTTCATTAAAGATAGGTTCAAATCTAATCAAAATAAAATACCACTTGTCATTAAATCTCAGACAAAATGATTAGAAGGATAAGTAGTGTTTTTCAGGATTGACGTACTAAATGAGAAGTGTGGAGATAACAATGCAAGCTTCACAAACAAACAAAAAAACAAACAAACAAGACTACTATCAAACCCCAGGATTTCCTTGCTTCATGATTCATATGTATGTGTGTGTTTGTGTATGTGTGCGCGTGTACGTGTGTGTGTGTGTGAGACAGTGAGGAAGTAGAGATCTCATCTCACTGCGGCCTTCTGCCCCGTGACTCAGAGACATCCAGTGTCAAGACTTTGCCTTCAGGGCCGATGTTATCTGCAGAGCCAGAGGAATTGAAGTGGCACGCCAGCATCATACACCTCCCACTCATCATGCTTCAGTGCTATCTCATCTTAGTTCCCCTACGGATAATGACCATGTTCCTGTCTGGTCCATGTATGTATGCACACGTGTACGTGCCCACACACACAGAAAGAAAGAGAGAGACAGAAGAAAGGCCTTAAAATGTTCAGTGTTCCTTTAAATGGTTGTCAGATATGGGAGACAGGTGAGGGACCCCTGTCATGAGAGAAAACAGAGCAAGTAATTGGGACATTTGCAGTTCAAAGTGCAAAAACACATAAATAGCCATAAATAAACAAGTACCCACAGAAAAACGATGTGACTGCACATGAAATAGTACAGTCACATAGTGCAGTCACATTTACATAGTACAGTGCACATAAACAGCAGCAATATCTCTTTAAGTAGTTATCTAATATATCTAATTAAGTAGTTATTTTGACTCCAAATTTTCTCTAAACCAAACTGTTATTAAAAAAAAAAAAGTTATTATTGTGCCTGAACCTATAACTGTAACTAGAGCATGGTGACATCATAAAACTTACTTTACTTTTCTACTTGCGATGTTGTCCAGCTGATAAGGGCATCAGAAAAGGCTTTGTCTTTTAATTTAGAAGACTTCTTAAAAAAAAAAAAAAAAAGATGAGAAGTTTGTTCATTGTCAGCCATGATGAAAATGGCATTTCACTGCTACACGCTGTACTTAAAGGTAATGCCGTAATAACAATAATGTAATTCTCCTCCCGATGATACTAAATGTGTTCAAGCAGGGTCTTGTTTGCTTGAAGAGTCCAATTGAACAGGCCACTAATGTAGTACATAAGTGGACTGAAAGCCTTGAGATCAGGAGTGACTTTTCAAAAATGTGCAATTTTAATGATTACCTTGTTGGCTTCTCTGTTCTTGGTCCTAAATGTAATATTATAATTCAGTGTACAAAAAATAGACAAGGTAATGTTCATTTTTGTTGTTAGTTGCCTAGCAACAGTTCGCATTACTTAAACCACTTGAATGTTGAGCATAGAATGTACTTCCATGAATATATTTATCTAATCCAAACCCATTTTCAATTTTGCATATCACTGCAGATGCTTTGAACTTGTTCTGTCTGTCTGTCTGTCTGTCTATCGATCTGTCTATCTATCTCACATTTCCCTTTCTCATGTTTCTCATACTGTCAGTTTCTCTTCTACACCTCTTCTTAAACATGAATTTCTTACTGATGATGTTTACTGAACAAACCCAGTGTCACTGACACTCAGCCTTGCTGTGGCTTCCCTTCTATTTTCTGTTTAACAAGGCAAGTTTGAGATATCCACTCCCTGCTGCGCTCGGAAAGCTGGGCTGAGGAAACGGTTCACAGAGGCTGAGGACGATAAGATGACATGCGGGCTGGCAAAAAAGATGACGATGAAGATAGCTTGTGGTGTGACAATGAATAATTACATACAAAGAGATGTCAGAGCCTTGACAAAACTGGTTTGGTTGCTAGAGTCTGCCATGGCCAAGAGAGGTGTTAGGAGATCATTCTTTTTTATTGCTACCGTTGTTTCCACAAAGCAGTTTTAAAGATAAATTTGACCTGATATTTATATTGACACTTAAAGTTATTATTATATTATTATACCATATGGTCATATTTGATTCTTTACAGGGGTTACAAATCAACAGCAGCAACAACTAGAGTGCAAAAGCAGTGCTGAACTATTTTGCCACACCTAATGTTTTATTGGATATGAGTTAAATACAGAATTTTGGTCAGACAGATATTCCAACGAAATTTTTTTTTTTTTTTTAATATCAAACACTGAATCTGTAAAATGTAAAGATGGCTGCAAAGTTTGGAGCTTTCTCCCTCCCAGACAGCACCTGTAGGTCTGGATGCATTGGATGGTAACAATATCTTCAAACACTGACCCATTATCTAAATGTCCTTAGAATAAAGACAAAGCACTCGTGTAGGAAAATCCAATTCTCCATTGTCCATTGATATGCTCAGATCTTCATTTTTAATGATATTTTTATTCCAAAATATGGCAGCTTTAGTCTGTCGCTATGCTAACTGTTTATGTCTGGTACTTGTGACCATCGAAGCAAACATGGTTGCTAGAAACAGATATAAACAGTGAACCACAATAGCGACAAACCAAGGCTGCTTTTTTTTCGTGCCATAAATTGTCAAAAACTTGTGTGGATTATTCTGAGTAGATATATTGTTTGATATTTGTCGTGTTGTTGTTAAAACTGTAGGGAATCCAAGCTGGCTACAGGAGCCAGCTACAAATCTTTCAAAGCTGGCAGCTTTAAGCCTACAGGTGGTGAGTATTTGACATTCAAAACATAGGTTTTTGATGGAGTATTACATTAATAATCTCTTCTGTAGCCTGTGTGGCTCTTTCTTCCCAGATATGGATTGTACTGAATGGTCTAATTGATTTCATCCAGAAGGGATGAGGTGGGATTTTGTACAGACTCAAAATAGACAAAGCTGGAATCAAAAAAAAAAAGAAAGGTAAAAAAATATTTATAAGTGTCAGTCTGTAGTACACAGTGTGAGCCACACATCCCATGAATACTACCCTGCCTTTTTTTCATTCACTCTTTGCCTGTTTGTCCTACACTCAGTCTATCCTTATACTATCATTCACACAAGCTACCACTTCAAAGCTATTGTAACTATTATACAACTTCTTTTGCAAGGATTTGCATACTTGTAACCACTGTGCCAAGCACTGAACTCCCCATTTCTGAAGTTCATATTTCACCCACTTACATCCCAAACAGTCCTCCAATTTAAACAACCACATAAGTTCTTTGACCATGTGCTCCAGAATGAAACATAGACACATTTTCTAACCAGGTGCCTCTATCAGCAGTTATCAGCAGGATGACATCATTTGTCGAATTACTGTGCAAAATAAATGGTTTTTTATGGTGTGACAATGCTGTGGTTAAAGGTGCAATATATGACATTCAGCCCCACTAGATGTCGCACTAGAGCACCAGCATCTCAGACAAAAACAGAGTTACCAACGAAACAAAAGTTAAGCAACCTCATGGCAACAGTAAACACCATGACAATCGTGGTTATGTTTTTTTTTTAAAACTGTCCTGACTCACAGTTGGAAATGGGAAGCAAACAGTGGTCTCCTGCAGCAAAGTCCACTAAGTCCACTTTTTGCAAGTTAGGATCTAACCAGCCACCCAACCCATCACCTCTGAATATGGAAATACTGTATGTCATCTTATATAGACATCATCTGAAC
This sequence comes from Thunnus albacares, assembly GCF_914725855.1. NCBI lineage: Eukaryota > Metazoa > Chordata > Actinopteri > Scombriformes > Scombridae > Thunnus > Thunnus albacares. The sequence goes on from NC_058123.1 coordinate 22,442,750, forward strand.
TGTGCCACTTCTCCATGTCATAATTACTACAGCCATTAGATGGCATCTGTCACTCAAATGTAACTATAGGTTGTTTTTGGCGACTGACATTACGACCTATTGTGTTGTTTTCTTGGGAGGACAGGCTCCCCTATTAAGCCTTTTCCACCTGGAGCTCCACATCAAACTGACTTCAAATGTCAAACAAGGCAAGCTCAGCTTTGGAAATAAGGAGAACTTCCTTGACAGTGACTGTAGAGAAATCTTTCTGAAACTGAGGGAAGCTAAATGTCATGATGAATACGTAAAAACACCCTAACTGTCTTCATCAGTCCATCAATCTCCCACTCCTTTGACTTGCATCAAGCAGCTCTTGTCAAAACAATAATCCCTCTGCGTTTGCTCTCCTTGTTGCAGCACAATATGCAGCTTGTCATACTTCCTTTTAATAATGCTTTGTTCACTTAGCTGTTTTTTTTTTCTTCTTTTTTATGCAAATAAGTGTAAAGGAAATGAGTAAATCTAAATAAATGTAATGAAAAGAAGTCAGCCCAGGAGTTTTCATGTGTGACAAACCAATTAGTCATAGAAAGCTTTCCTGCATTCATCAGCATAGTTAAATTAACACACTTACTTATGTTGCGTTACTATTTTGTGTGATTTTCTCACTTTGTCAAATATGGTAATTGCCATGCATCTACTTGCTGTAATTTTTTAGCCCTTGGGAACTTTTTGTTGCCCTCCCCTAGGGCATTAAATTCTGTCTTTGCTTTAATTTTCAGACTACAGTACGATATTTTCCCTCATGATCAAAAACCATTAAACTTAAATTCAGCTTTATACCTTGTCCATTATCACACAGGCTTCAGCTAGCAGTGCCTGGACAGTGGACACGGTGAGAAAGCTTATACAAATCAGCTTTACAGTCTCCTGTAACTCATCTGAGTTTGCAGCATGCCAGGTATGCTTCAGGGATGTTTGGTGCAATACGCTGAAATTTGAATTGCAAATATGCTTGCTTGCACTAAATTTATAATGTCATATTGAGCCAAACTGCTGCCCCCACTGTTGTACTTAGACAATGTGAAGACTTTAAAGCCCTAAATGGAGAGGGATGGGAGAGTTGATCATGTTTATTAAGACTGCTTGGCTTCTTGCGCAGAATCGTGCTCTGCAGCAGCCTACAGGAATGGTGTGGCGTGAAGCTGAGTAGATGTGAAATGTGGGCACAAGCTGTGGGCGAGATCCACTTCCTCTGTCTCCATAGAGATGACAGAAAGACAGGAAGGCCCTCTGCATGCTAGGCTGTCACTAATTCAAGATGGCAGCCACAGTCAGAAGAGCTGGCATCTAATGATAATGTGTCTGAGGAGGTCATTGCTGGTGACAACAGAGCAAAACATCTGTAGCAGCTACGTGAAATACCTTGTATCATTTTCTGCTTGATAGAGCTCTGCCATCTGCCTGTAATGTAACATTCATCAGTGACACAGATTCACAAAAAAGAGACCATCTGCTTATGAGAGAAGGTCATTTGCCTATATTTGTTTTTTTATGACAACGGTGTCTCACTGCATTAGTCTACTGTCCTCACCAGAAAAATAACAGCACTGGTTGCTTAAAACAATCTATGTTTGCAATTCTGACAACTGGGCAAATCCTCTGCTGAGGATGATCGTGTAATACGATTGAACACTCCAGAACTAATGGCGCTTGTGGTTAGATTACTTTGTCAAGATCTGATGTATGTTTACATTTCAATAAAGATGAAATGTTGTGGCTGTGAGAATAATGACTTTATCTCAGTGGCAAAGTCCTTTTCAGACTGTGAAACAGTGTCTGAAAACACCTCCCACCACACCTTTCTATGGTTGAAAATGAGGAGACTGTGTCTGACAATTTTTGTAACTTTCCAAAACTGACAATCATGCTCACTTCATGCAGCGACTGATGTGGAGTGGTGAGATAGTAAGTCAGACTTAAACTTCTCTCTAGCACTCTTTTTTTGCTTTTGATTCTGCACACTACTTTAACTTTTTGCATATACAAATGAATGCAACTTCACAAATGCCTTCAAGGAGCATTCATGGAGTCATGCCGTTATCCTCAGATGTAATGTTCATTTTGTCAAGACTACAAAGAAGCACAAATGACACTGTGCTCAGTGTGATGCAGCTAGGAGACAACTATGGTGGCAGGCTTTTTTTCCTTGCCTTCACGTGTGGCAGTTCGAAATGGGTATAACCACTTTTGCCTTCAGATGTGATATTTCAAGCATACTGCCAGCTTTGTATTGCCACAAAAAGTCTTAGGAAGGAGGAATGGGTGGATGGTTGTGTGTTCAAACCGCGGTCCACAGTTTGAATCCTCTCTCCTATCAAATGTCAGTGTTGGTGTTTTCACATTTGGCCTGGTTGGAGAAGTTTTTCAGTGCTGAAGCCATTTTCTCTGAGAGATTGTTAGGTAGTATGAGAGTTGTTGATCGTGAGCATGGTCCAGAAAAATGGTCTTGGGTCCACCACAGAATGGTGGTCTGGGGTTTGCTTCAAGCAGTTTGCAGAACTCATGCTCACCAATCGGATGTCGGTGACATATTGTGTAGTCATGGGCAATGGAGTGTTAAAACACCATCAGTAGTCTAAACCTATACTTCAAAGCCTCTATTTGTAGAATCTGGACATTTCCAGCCCCTCAGTGGTCATATCAAAAAAAGTACTCACCTATTTCCCATGGATTCGACCAGTAGACACCAAGACAGTAACACACTGAGTGTTCTGATTTTCGCTGGAACTGTCTTATTCATCATAAGTCATTTTTGGAATGGTTTTGGTATCAGAGCCTGTTTGTTTAAATTTTGTACAAACAGTGCAAATTCAACGAAGTACAACTAGGATGGAGTTAAATTGATAAGAAGGTTACGCAGTATACAATTTACATCTTTTCATTTCGGTGAATTTCATGCAGACACTGACTAGAACTCAGAGGCAAAATGTAACATCCAGATTCAGACACCCTGCAGTGAACCTGGCTCGTGGTCTCGCATAGCCAGACTTATCTCCACAGCGCTGTGCCAGTGCTGGAGAAAGGTCTGGCTGCACCCACTATCAATTCTGCAATATGGGAAAAAACGCTCTGGCTTGTTTGAATTTCTTCAAACCAATCACAATCATCTTGGGCAGCGCTAAGCCCAGGGTGCAACAAGGGTGCCCTTGCTAAAATAGTGTCAGGGAGGAACTTGTCCCTGGCATTAACATGGCTAAATCCCTGCAAAAGGAAACGGCACATAAAACAGTAGAAGACTTATGTCAACTATGTGATATGACTTTTACTGATAAAAAAGATAAATAACTTGCCATATTCAGTGTGTAGGTTGCTAGCTCAGAGGCTGTTCTTGGTGTTTCCTGTAGCGGGATTTTGAAAATGTGGCAGTTAAGAATTTAAAAATAATTAGATTTTTCAGAAGCATAATTCTATTCTTTTCAGAGTTATGTGATTATATTCCTCGGGTTCCATTTTCTTAACACATAATGTCATTGTTATTTCGGCATTGTTGCTAAGGTTATTACTGTGTAGAATATGCTGCCAGAGTGTAAATAATACAAATAGGTAATGTGTGCTCTTTTTCTGGGTTGATTGTGTGTCGATCTATTGGCAATTCCTGAGGGCTGCAGTAGGGAGAATCACACTCCTCTCCCTCACTCCATACAAATGAGTGAAGGCAAGAGCAGTGTGCGGGTTTCTTCATCTATCTCCCCTCACTATTTTCCCTGTTTTAAGGTAATTACGGTAAACAAAGCACTATAAACTAGAAAGAGGTGAATTTTGTACTTTTATGTTGTTGAAGAGTTTCTGGCTAACTCCGTCACCGTGTAAGCTAGCTACTGCTATTGCTTTGCTCTAGCTTCCAACTATTGTTCTGCCATTTTTTACATTTAAGCTTGTCAACAAGATATTTTCTGTAAGGTGCTTAAAAATGTTATTTTATTGCTGTAAAAAAATCAGTTCATGTGTTAGCTAAAATACAAAAGTTAAAAAGGTAAATGTATTTCATCTAAGTTACAGTCTATGTTGCACAGTGGTTAAAAATATAATTTACGTTATTTAGAAAAACAATGGAGGATAACTTAGCTGTGGTCCTGAGACTGAGTGTATTCATATGGGAAAAATGTGTGAATTTGGTTGTACTGTATATAATAGTAGGGGGAATCACACTCCTTTCCCTCACTCCATACAGATGAGTGAAGGCAAGAGCAGTGTGTGGGTTTCTTCATCTATCTCCCCTCACTATTTTCTCTGTTTTAAGGGCACAACAAAAACAGTGAGATGCAGATAGCGGAAGGGGAGGAGAGTGCCGTCTGAAATAGCTGGCCAATGGCAGGCTTATACCCACAGTGTACATCCGCTGAGTCAGACTAGACTCATCATGGACCTGTGTTCAATGATAGGCTGTCTACTTTTATAACTACTACTAGCTACTTCTATAAATGAGCTTTTCCACTCTCACTCATGCTCTGCCAACTGTTCTCCCTGAGCTCTACTCGTCTTTGTCTCCTGACATCAAAAGGCTACAGTTTCCTCAATAAGACAAGATCAGTAAGTGTATGAGTTGCTTTGATCTTTATATGATTCCAGTAGGGAATAAAGGCTGGCCCTCAAACTCCCTATCACCATGTCAGTGAAGTGTATATTTATGTGCTTGACCTTAATAGCTGTGATTGGCTAACCTCCATTTAGCCCTCTTCCAGCATCCTGTCAATAAGTCAAGAGTGAAAAGATAATGGTTTGACTGTTCTCGTCCAAAGAGGCCCACTACCGGGAATAGAGGAATGGAAATACTCTGTGAGTGACACATCTTTTACAAATCCCTTTAGTAAAAAAGCGCTTTAACATGAGTCATCAGAGTGCGTGACGGGCTCAGTCAATACTGAGCCAACATCATTCACCTCTAACTGGTGGAGCCCTGTTTTGTGATGCCACTCTTGCTATCAGGCCAGAACAAATAGGACGGCACACATGGGGGGTGGTGGGGGGGCCCGATCATGGAAGGCAAGAGGCTGGGAATGGAAAAGAGAAGGGAGCAAATTAGAGACGTAAGCCAGCTAGACAAGCAGAGAAGTGCTTGACTCTATTTTCTTCTATTGATCCAATAAAAACGGTAACATAAAATCAGTCTAACAAATAATCATTAATAGCTAATCAAGTCCACATTAATATCACAAAACAAATCAAATTTAACTTTCATTTAAATATATTAGAAACTCAACACTGTGTATTTAATTAACTCATTTATTGTGTTGGTGATCTTACCATCATCTCTCACAACATCAACAGCTGTTCAGTGCTCCTTCCTTTACTGTTTATAAATGCTTGGTAGCGAACTGTTGAAAATCGTGTTGTCTCAAACTGAGAAGGTTTCCAGTTACCTTAGTGTTGTTTTTGATGTATGAGTGACAGGTTCACCAACTCCATTCGGTTCAGGGTCTGAGAATGATTCCCCATTATTCAGTGCATCAACTTACCTTTCAGTTCAAGGTGAGTCTGCTCTGTGTTTTCTGACTGCAGGCTCCTCCAAGCTATTCAGGCTGTTAAAGTCCCTTTGGCTCAATCATACAGTGTATGAATGTGTATGTGCTCTCTGTTACCCTCATGCTACATTTAAACTGTCTGTTGCCATGGCAATTTAGCAACTTGAACCTGTTTTTGTGTAGCTTTTTGAGGTCCTTTCCATTATTTTGGTGGTCTTTTAGATTTAATTTTCTACATAATAGAAGCACCTCCATCATTCTGGCATTTGGACTTCAATCTTAGGGGCCACACTCAACTTATAGTGATTTTTAACAGATTTTTTTAAAGGTGCTTTGTAATTTTAGATACTTTGCACAGTACGTAATATATACCTATAATAAATAGATTAAAAATCTGCATCAAGTATGTTACAGCCATATTAATCTTATGCATCTCACTGGCTTCATGCCATTTGAAAAATACAGGAAGATCTACTATAGCCCACTCATAACAGATGTTTTCAGTCTTATGAAACTGGATACAAAAGTAAGAATTTAAATACGGTTGAGTGGGCCAATATTTTGGGAAGTTGCATTTCGTGATCCTGAGGGCAAGGCTGCAGTTCATCAGTTAATTAAGCACAAAATCTCCCTGTCTAAACCATTAATCAAAATGTGCACATATGTAGTTAATATTGCAAGAAGAAACTGAAGAGGTTTATTCATTTCCTCTCACTCTGGTATCACAAGTATGCTGAATCAAATGTTCAAAAAATCCCAGATATGTTTAGCGAGAGCATGAGAAAAGAACTTTAACCAAAGAGCTTTTTTTAAAGTGAATGTTATTGTTTGACAAAATGAGGCATTGCTCATGTTGAAACCTTTGAATTCTCGAGGGCATCCATAGAAATATAAGGTTCACCATCATTTGAATTCCATTACTGCTGCATGCTGTGACCAGCATTTGTTGAAAATATTGTTAAAGGAAATTGGAAATGCAATTTAATGTCAGGACCTAGAATCACAGATGTGCTCCTCCATGTTGATGAGCAACAGGAGCTGCGAGATAGAGAGAGAGAGAGAGAGAGAGAGAGAGAGAGAGAGAGAGAGACAGACAAACAGACAGACAGACAGAGAGTGTATGTCCCACCAGGATATTCTTTCTGTTCTCTCTTCCTTTGTCTTTGTCTTTATATTCCTGCATTCTCTCTTTCTCTCTCAAATACACACTCTCCTTTACTCCACAGAGAAGAATGAAAGAGCAACGCACAGAGAGGAGGCCACACAGCGACATTTTTATCTGTGTTGTGCTGACTCAGCTGAACTCTCCCTCTGAGAGGCTGATGAGGAGGAATGGCCTTGTGGAGGAACCAACCGGGTGCATCCATAGCTGTCATCATCATCTGAATCCAGGACTGCTGAATCCGCAGCTTTGGCCCCCTACATGGATGGGAAATGACCTGTCTGTGTTCGCCTGACACCCTCTCTGTCTACAGCGAAACCGCTCATCCTCCGTCCACAACAACACAACCCAGCTCAACCCTGTCAGCATGGGTCGATGAGTTCTTTTTAATGTAAGGACTGACACAGGTCCCGCCTTAAACCTGCATCTTCATTTTTCATCCCTGCCTGTTCTTGTGACAGAACCTGTGTTCCTACAGGAGGAAGGAACACAGGTTCTTAGAAGAAGAAAAAAAAGGATCTACGGAAAAAAGAAAAACAACAGCATACCCCTCCAAGCTGGACCACAGCAGATGATAATTCTGTTCATGATGATGAATACTGAAAGACAGAGAGCCATGACTTGTAATCAGAAATATTTTGTAGCCATACGCACCATAAAATATAGGCAAGAAAGCAAGGGAACATTCTGACAATGATAAAGCACATCCAATCTGTGCTGGTGGTCCATGCAGTCCAATAAACCTATAACCACTTTGACACCACTCATACTGGTGGATAAATTGGCATTCTCCTTGTCAGATGCCCTGCCATATACAGTGCCAAACATTGTTTGCTTTTGACTCTCTCAGTGGCAAAACCTATAACCAGCTTAAAGATTAAGCCTTTCACCTGGCTGTTAGCCTAAGCTCCTTAGTCCACCTAATGATCCCAAACATGTCTGCATACCTGACATTAAAACACAGTAGGCTGTGCACATACTGTTATTATTTATAGCTATACCAAACAATGGCTTATTTTGTGTGCTTGGGAAGGAGCTGGTCAAACAATTACACTCCCATGTTATCTCTGTCTCTATACTGTTAGCTGCTATGGTAGCCACATTAGCAAGTGTAAAATCAGCAAATTATATACTAACAATTTTCTAGCCACACAGAAACAGAATAATATCATATAAAGATACTGTATATTCATAGGTAAATGTGCAATAATGGTACACAGTCTGTTGACATGGCTTTTTCTTTGTTTTAGTAGCATAATCTTACAGACTAGTCCAAAGTGAAATTCACTACATCATAGTGATTTGGTTTTTGAAAGCATGGTGAGTAGAGTGCAGTGCACCTATGAGTCAGATCTGCCTTGTCAGCTCCTAGCAGCTCTAGCTGTCACTATCCTGGGAAGTGGTGCTGCAACTGGAGGCCAGACTGGACGTAACACAGATCCTCCTCCCAGTCGGAAGCATTGTGTCACAGTGCCTATCATTGTGCCTTGTCAGACATGGCCTGAGTAAAGGAAACTTTGAAGTGAGCGAGATCAGTCTGCAGATATAGATAGATAAATGTGAAATGCCTGGCTCATGATCATTTATTTTTTTCCAGTATGGAAAGTGCTATATTTTTTTGCCACAAAGAAGTTGTAGGGTGGTGGACAGTGGGATTACAAGGACTTTAACACCAGAGACTGGGGTTGTGACTTCCACCTGTGGTTACGTTTAGTCAACAAAAATCCTTTGTATAGATTAAGAAAAGATGGCATTTTTGGTTAAACATTAATACAGTACATACGTCCGGTGTCATACTTCAAGTCATTGTTCACTTAACCAAGTGTTGTGAGTGCCAAAACATAACACTAAAAACTAATTGAGTTGCTAAGAATGAATGCTGTATTAAAACAGGGGAGAAAATAAATTATATACGCTGTCAGTGAAATGGCGATATTCTATGTTTTCTTATTGTCAACAAATCCCATGAAAAGACTAAAACCAATAATGAATTGATCCCACTAACAAGTATTTTCTGTCTAGCCAAAGCCTGATATATCTTATTCATCTGTGCGTCAGACCTCCGTTGTTATCCAATGACTATTAAAACACATCAATGAGTCACACTGTTGCACTGGATGACGTGTCCCTTTATTATCACAAACAGAGGCCAGGATTTACGTCTTCAGTAGGAACAAATGAGTTTGGTATAATTATTGAGAGACAGACTAAAACACTGTTTGATTTGGACTTTCATGAGATTTGTTTGACAATATTGTAAAATATTAATAAAAAGTACTGGCAGTATGTCATAAAATATGAAAAATAATTCCAACAGTACATGCACTGTGTCATAAATGTCACATTGGTTGGATTTACAAAAATTGTCTTTTTTGCTCCTAGCAGACAATGTTTGTGATACAAGACTACATCTGAGCTAAACTGATTGACATCCACTGACACCACAATATATGGACACAAATAGGGCCGCTACAACTAGCTACTGAGAAATAGAAAACATTTGTATTATGAATGTTTTAGGCACCCTTTGACAGTGGATTTAAGGTTGAAAAGTGTTGCTTAACACTTATAGCGCATCATACACAAAATCAGTCTGATCGGAGCCACTGGATCGGGTTAGTAACTGCTCAGACTGCTGTAAGCCAAACAATGCTACAAGGCAATTTAATTGATGATAACGATTTAGGCTTATCTAGCGAAGTTTCAGGAGCAGGACCACGTCACCTCCAGCATCCCTATAAATATCCACCTAACCCTCTCCTCTTCTTTTGCTCTCATATTTTCACTCTCATACTAGACGCCTAATCGCATGATTGCTTTGGCTAAAACTTGGACAAATGCTGAAATTTCGATTCCAAAAAGACAAAAAAAGTCAACTCACCATGTATCAAAAAATGCAGATCAACCTGTACGATTCAGATTCATTACAACGGACACTCCTTCAGGATCAGAGCCACATCATCAGCCTCCCACAATGGCATCCCAGAACAACTTGTTGGTCCTCCCAAGTGTATCACTGCTACATCCATCCAGATCTAAGAGATCTCAGATGTGCTCAATCATGGTCTTATGGAGGTTTCTGGGCTTCCATCGTGCTTGGGTGCTATGGCGGATTCCCTACTGAAGCATCACCACAATGCAAACAGCAAGTGAAAGAACTACAAGCAAATTTCAAGCCTCGCACACCAATCATTTTTTGTCTATAAATTATATACACCTTGCTGATAGGGTGGTCCTTGCTAGCAAATAGCAGAATTAAATGCACAATATATAATTTCAGCTGCTAGGGGTCTCTCAATCAAAACAATTACAAAAGACGGAGTGTGATGACGGTGTGAAGGGGATCATGGGAGTTGTTGTCTTCGTTGTTAAATAACCAGCTTCACTGGGATAGGATTACTCCAGTGTTAATCATTCGGGATGTTTTTAGCGGGAGCCAAATTACCCGCAGAGGTCTCCTCCTCTCCAGAACAAACGGACCCGGAGATTACAGGTAAAGCTGTTTCACCTAAAAAAATCAGTGTTTCTCCGACAATTTACGGCGACCACCGGACATCCAGTACGGGCTGTTAGCCGAGCTGCTGCTAACACTTGTTCAGTTTATTTCTCTTATAACGTAAGATCCAGACGTTCAGCCGGTTTCTCCCGGGAGCTGAATTATCCGCAGAGGTCTCCTCCTCTCCGAAAACAAACGTACACGGAGATTAAAATCATTAAAATACTAATTAAAGCTGTTTTACCTAAAATATCAGTGTTTCTTCGACGATGTACGGCGCCCACCGGACGTCCAGTATGGGGTGTTAGCCGAGCTGCTGCTAACACTTGTTTTCGGTTTATTTCTCTTATAACGCAAGATCCAGACGTTCGGTTGGTTTCTCCCGGTAGCCGAATTATTCACAGAGGTCTCCTCCTCTCCAAAAACAAACGTACACGCAGATTAAAATCGTTAAAAATACTAATTAAAGCTGTTTCACCTAAAAAAATCAATATTTCTCCGACGATGTTTGGTGACCACTGGACTTCCTGGAGGGGCTGTTAGCCGAGCTGCTGCTAACATTTGCCCAGTTTATGTCTCTGATAACTTAAGATACAGACGTCCAATGACTAAAATCCTTCTTCCAGCTAAAAGATATAGTTAAAAGCGACTTATCTAGAAAATGTGGCTTAAAACTAAATAAAAGTCAATTTATAACAGTTTCTGTGGAACAACCACAACGCCGATGTATTATCTTGTATGTGTGTAAGTTACTCTTTGGTAGACGCCATTGTAGCGGACAAACACAGCGCCGCCATATGCATCTTGTGTGTGTTTACTCATTGGTAGAGGAGGTATGACGCCACTGACATTCGAAACGGTCCATTACTTTGATTAAATTACAGATTTCTCTGGGTTTGAAAATTGTTGGAAACATTTGGTATAATGTAAGTACACAACTCAACAAAATATATAATATAGGTCTAGTTGTTTTTAGACATTTTATTGTGGAATAATTACATATTATACCTTTAAGAATTTTGAAATAATAATAATGATATGTTGTTCATGCCAAAAAGAAAAATAAATATATCTATTAAATTTGTTCTTCCATGAGACACTTTTTTTCAGAAAAAATTGTTATATATATATATATATATATATATATATATAAGAAAAAGTTTATTTTTCAGTTGCCAGCACCTCCAGCTCTGAGATACACACTGTGTACAACTTTTTCTCCCTTTTTTTTTCTTCACTTATCATTCACACATTTAGCACTCTGCTTGTTTACTCTGAACCCTTCTTGCTTCGGTGCTGCAAAGCTCTAAGGTTACATACAGGTGAATTCATTGTTTTCTCCTCTTAACTCATGCATCTTTTATAGCTATGTTAAAAGTTCACACACATGTTGTTGCACGCTTTGTCGTGTTTACTACTGTACATTTGATTAGAAGAGCATGCCGCAGGCTGCTATGTGACTGTGTAGCTGACATTGCTAGTTTCCTGCGCCGCTTTCATTTGCTGTGGGAACATCGGGTTTCTAAGCCTTGAGGGTTAGCTGCTGAATGGAAACTTTTTGAGGAAGCAAAATCATGTTATTCTATTCTATGCCTGTCATGGCATTACAGTTTTGCTTATTGTTTTCCAACTCTGACATTCATACAATATACCTCATGAAGGCCATGCTTTTCATAAGCCGAAACTTAAGTTTCAGATATCCAAGATTAATTATGGTTTCTCAGGGCTTTGCTTCTGGATGGATCCACATTTGAGTACAGCACCCTTGGCTCAGGCCTACCCTTGTTGTAATATCATATTTTTAAAATACTTTACTTTCTTTTTCTGCTCTTGCATTGGTATCCCCAGACTTTTGCTTTTGATCCATGGTGCTTTCATAAACCCAGTTGGACTGAGCCTGTGGAAGCCTTAGCTTCCATCTGGTGTGGTCCGCCAAGCTGGCTGCTACCTGAGAGCTGTGGGGAAGCGGGAGGAGGAGAAGACAGGTGGCTGCTTACTCACCTTTATGATTGTGTGCGTGTGTGTGTGTGTGTGTGTGTGTGTGTGTTTGTGTGTGTGTGTTTGTGTGTGTGTGCATTCAAGAGACCGGATATGTACACATATTGATATCTATGAATGTGTATGTGCATGTTTCTGTGCCAGCTCTGTGTCTTTGACTGTGCGTTTGGGTGATGATATAACAGCTTATTCTGTGAAAAATGAAAACCGTTGAACTGAAGTCTAGACCCTTGGGAAGGTTAAACTAGTTCAGACACACAGGAAAGTGCTCATGAGGAGTGTGTAGACTTTGTTGTGTGGCCTATTTACTGTACATATTGTTTGTAACTGAAAACACTCTATTTAAACTGCAAATAAAAAGCTACAGATTAAAGAACAGTACATTTCTGCTGGGCCCTGTCTGGATAATGTAGATAACTAAAAGTCCATGAGAGGTCTCGAAAATATACAGTGCACATATGTATTGATAGCAGCAAAATAAAAATCTATGATTTGTGAATCCTTTGATTGCAGTTTGAGTGCCCTATCCATATTTATGGGTTGCTGTCAGCACTCCTTTCCTTCAGTATTTTCTGCATAACTGTAAATCAAAGCCCGTCATGTTGGAGCTCTTTGACAGAATGCTAAGTAAGTGAAAGGCTCTTCATTTCATTGAACTGTGCTTCAATGATTGTAGATCTCTATATTCTAAATATGAAACACAGTCATCGGTGAGCACTTTTACCACCACCCAAAGTATTATTTCTTATTTCTGTCTTCAGTGTCACTTAATGGTAACACAAAAAATTAATTTCTACTGCACAATAACACACCCTAGTCCACAAGTAAAGACACCAGAGAAAAAGATAAAGGTAACTCTCTCTTTTTCATGCTGTCTCTTTATTATTTATTTTAGTAAAATGTGTTAGAACTCTTCCAGAATAGCTTTTCATACCTGAATTGCATTTTAATACTGTTAGAATTGGTATGGAAGTGCATTCATGAATCAGAATCATGTTATGAACACACACAAAAAATTCTCACAATGCAATTTTTTTTTCTCTTTGCTTTAACATAACACTTTGCAGAAGTATTTGTTTTACTGAAATAAAATCCTGCGTCTATTCATCTGTATACATCAAAAACAAATAGGCCTACTCATGTTTCTCAGATGAGCAAGCTAAAAAATGTAATTGTATGCTGTGCATATATGGAAATAAAGCTTTGAATCTTGAACATAGCTGAAAGCTGTTTATAGCCATTTGGCATAAGAGAGAAATTAAATCAAACAAGATTGTATAAGTCAGTAACTGAGAAATTGTGAGTTTTCCAATGCCCCAAATTACCACAAATTTCCTGTCTTCACAAAGCTCTATTCCTTTCCCTTACAATAGATCAATTTACAATTAAGATAAATTATTCAGAGCTTTACTTTAAGGAATAATTGCAGTGCTGGAAATGAGCTGGAAATGATATTGATCTCTGACTACCCCATTAATCTGTATCAATCCCTTCAATTACTCAGCAAATCCTTGCATAACTAGTTGAAACAGAACCTGTGTCATCATGTGCAAAATATGATTTGGGCTTTAAAAAAGAGAGCTTTTATGCAAATAGCAACATTTTACTGTTTGGTTCACCACACTTTAACCAATAGTACAATTTCTGCAGTTCAGGTGAATAGATTCTAAAGCATTCATAAACTCAAATAAAAAATGACAAATAATGTGTATAGCTATGTATTATTAAAAGGCAGGGAGTTGAGGATATGGTGACCAATTATGGAACAATGTTTTAAAATCCTTGTGATATCTCACATATCTCACAAACTATTGTTTATAGTCTGAAGTAAAGAAAAAGTGTTTCCACCTGGGACAAAATGATACATTTTTGAGTCACCAAGCCGGCTCTTTAAAAGTTTTCCGACTTCATTTTCTACAAAGTTATCGTTAAAACACTCGTCTTGGACGGTAATTTCAATCTTTAACAAAAGTGGCTTTGGAGAAATTTGTAGCAGCAGCAGATACAAAGAATGGTGCAGTTTGCTTGGATTCCTCCAGCAAGAGAGATAAAGGCTTTGTCATTGTTTGTGTTACATTCACACACACAATATGTCATGGCACATCCGCTGCTAGAATGTCAAGGAAGTATGAACCTATTGCTCCTGACAAAACATATACAAGCAACGGCCGAGCAGCGCGGGGATGCTAGAGAGGCATCACCTCAGATGTATGAAGAAAAATAAAAGTCATGACAGCCTAGCCTGGGAGAACCCAGCGAAGAAGTGCAGCGAGCGAGTCCTCATCAGTTTCTATTACTGTGGCGTGCTTGCTGCGTGTTGTCACCAGTGTTTGGATCCAGCTGCAGGATAATTAATAGCTCGGGTCAGACAGGAGCAGACGAAGGCCAGCCAGATGAATAAAGGTGAGGGATTGGCTCTCTGATGCTGCAAGATCGAACTGGCTTAAACGGTTATCAGCCCACAGATATTGATATATTTCACCTGGGCACAACTGACGTGAGATGCTTCACTGAGAGCTGCACCGGAGGGAGGCACACAGTAATAGTATGTCACTGTGGCTTTACGGACCACAACACTTAAGATCCTAGAAGATTAACATTACCTATGTGGCTCTGAAACATCAGACTGGGCAGATTCTTAGTATTTTTTTTATCATAATTTCACACATAATAAAGTGGAACTAAACCAATCAACAATGTTTTCACTTGAGACCTGTCTGACTGAATAAATTAAGGCATGGATGACTCAGAACATGCCCTCAAAAATGCCATTTTTCACTTCAGTGTGATAACAAACTCAATAATTTTCAGTTAAATACCATTTATGGGGGAAAAAAATCAAATTTTGTTGTCTCTGTTTGCTGTGCAGCTATCTGGATTTGTGTCACACATACTTACGAGTGACAGCTTGCAAACTCAATTTGTTCACTCCAAAATTATGTTGTTTTTTTTTTTTGGTAAATATGACTCATGCCACTGTGTTTGTAAACAACAGAATGAAGAAGCTGTTGTGAAAGATGTCATGTCCGTTAGAGTGCTGCTTGAGGCCAGAATACTGTCAACAAGCGGACACATGGTTGCTTATGATAAATGACAATCTTGATAACACCAATACCTCTGGACTCATCTGTCACCAGTAGTCTTCTCAGACTGACCAGCCTATCAGGGAACTGAATGACAGAGGTGATGTCAAAACACTGAGACACTCTTTCAACTGACTTCACACACAAAAGACAGAAATATATTCCAATACAGCAGATATTAGGAGTAAAATTTGTATACATCATTTGTACCCAACAATCAGTTAAAGTTTTAAGTCACTATAGCTGGTCCAGTCATTTAGGGATAAGCATCCAGAGTAGTAGCAGCCAGCTACTGGCTACATTTACTTATTATCAGCTGGACCAGTTGTCCAATTTATACTCTCTTTCTGATTCTTGTAAAATTCCTTCTGTGTTTAAACTTGGCCATTGAAGGTCATTCTGATTCCGATGGTGTTGGAAAACTTCTTGCACACATGTTGCTGTGTAACGGGGAAGACCCACTGAGAGTTAGCCCCTCGTTGATTCCCTATAGGATACGAGCGAATCACTTCACAAGGCAGTGCAGGATTCAAGGCAATGCATGACTGACCTGTGGAGGGGTCGAAAGTTGGAAAATGTTAACTTTATGCGCAATTTGCCAGGATGTGACAGTGAAACAGTGACAGTGAAACCGACGAAGTGGGTTGGTAGTGGACCAGGAAGCTATGGGAAGATATCTGTGAAGGTGATAATTGTTTTGTGAATTCCTCTTTTATATGACCCTTCGCTACAAGATTACAAGGACAAGGACAAAAGAAATGCAGCTTGGCATAAAGTAGTAAAAATTGTTGGAAAGAGCGATGAGTTGTTAATTTACACAATACTTGCTAAGAAATACTGACAGGCTAAAAACAAGCTCAAATATTACCCAGAGACACACACAGTGGCCCTTCCTTGTTGACATATCTCCACATCCTTGTCAGCCCGTGTCTACATGCCCATAGCGATGAGCGAGAAGTGGCGGAGGGAGTGTTGAGTGATTTGCTCGCTTCCAGTTGGTCTTCAGTGTAACACAGTGACAGATTTTATCTTCAGATATGGGGCTTTGCAGATTAAAAACAAAGTTGTGTTAACTTGGACATTACTTGAATGTAGTTTATGGATTCTCGTCTGTTCATTTGTGCACACAAATTATCACTTTGAGGGATTGAATAAAAACTAATTTCAGTGCGCTGATTGCAATTTTGTTCGCACAAGTTGATTTGAGGGCTCGAATTAGTATTTTGTGAACATGAGTTGTTCATTTAGGGGAATAAATTACCAAAGTTTTAATACTGATAGCTGCTGGGATCCTTATGAATTCTGTACAGAAGAGGGTATTAAAATGCAAGCGTTTAAATAAAATAGTCCACCTCAGGCCAGTACCCCTGACATTGTCTGTATTTTATTTGAATGTACTTAATGGTTGGAAATGAATAACATGATTAATTAATGAATACAGACTATTAAGTGGACAGCCTTTTTTGTCAGCTTTGCTTTCTTTTACTCTTAGTGCTTGAAGTCAGTGAAACATATAAAGATGTGTGAGAGCGACAGAAAGTGTGTTATGAGAGTCAGGGTTTTAATGAAAAAGGAGAAAAAAACAACCAAAAAATACCATGATACATGCAGGGAGTAAGAGATGTTTTTTTTTTTTTTTTTTCCAAACATACATAATGCACAGCAACATTTTTTTTTCTGACCATGAATAATGTTCTTCCTCCTGTAAACATGTGGGAGGGAGTGTAGCAGGGGTGGCCAGAGCTGTGATGGTGGGAGACCACAGTGGAGACGGAGAGGAGAGGAGCAGATGGTGTAGATTTCTTAGGGTTTATTTCAGGAGAGTTCAGCCTTTACGGCTCATATACTGACTTAATTATGAGACAGAGGGGAGAGTGAACCCCTGGAAGAAAGATTTAAAGAGGCAGGGAAATCTTCATTAAGCCCACAAGGAGAGAGCAGCACTCATTGAAATGACTTTGCTATCTTATCGACACCACTAAAGAGGGCAAAAGGAGTAGTATTAGTAATAGTGGTGGGAGTACTCAAACTGAGTGGAATTATATCTCTTTATACCATAAGATATGAACAGAAAATCTTCATTATAATCATATAGATATCATTAAGTATATGTTAGCGGAACATGAATCCATATTTTGGAGTTTAAATATTTAATAGTTCTCTACTCTTTAAAAGCAATTCTAAACTCTGCCAAAAAACTGTAAAAGGGACAAAATTATAGGTATACAGGCATTCCATTTTGGTCTGCATGACAGCATTTCACGTTGGTTCTGTGCTTATGTCAGAGCTTTGCATTCAATGAAAAAAAAAAAGTATTAGAGACAAATCAAAGTCAAACCTTGTACTGGATAATGAAGCAGGGCGATTCCAAATATAAACTCCAGCTGAAAGTATGGAGGAAAACAAGCGTCTGGGACAAGGGCAGATGCTGGAGGCTGCTCAAACTTTGTGCTCCCTCAAACACTCTCAAATGCAATTATCACCTCAGATGGCCAATTTGGTGGCCAATTCGGTTATCATCGCCAGGTCCTCCTGTTGTTCTCATAGCAGCTCATCCTTTATTTCTCCTCAAAAGGATACACTGGTTGGTTAGGTCATAAGAAAGGAAGCTAAGAAGCAGTGTTCCACCCACAATTCACATTGAGCATCTGCAGTTTGATAATGCCACATGCCTTTTATATTGTGCAGTAAATATAGCCTCTTTGCAGCCTCTTGTTTTGTCACCGGATGATCAAACACCTAACAGAGCTCTGCAGGAAAGACTTAGAAAGACTGATATGTTGGCAACCATTGCTCAAGTTTTGGCCCAGATGAAAAATATCCACTGACTGACAATAACAGGCACAGTTTTACACGAGAATCAGAATTTCTATCTTATTATATTTTATTTATCAGTTGAGGAAATACAAATGCCAACTCTTGTGCGTTAATAACTCTAGGGTTATTCCTTGCTAAATATGCAATGGCAACGAGATAGAAGAGACAGAGCCCTGTGCAAAAGCACACGGTGCAGTTAGATGGAGCTGCTATAATGGAAGAAAAAACCTGTTTCATGTTTTCAGGATCTTATTTCAGCTAATACAAGAGGGATTTACTTGTGCTTTTAGTCCAGTATAAAACATAAATGGCAGCTAATCTAACTGGTTACTAACAAATGAAAGAGACACTGGCACACATGCGTGGGAGTGTGCAATTTTTTATTTGAAATAGTTCAGATAACTGCAATAATTTGAAACATATCACTGGCAGTCAATTTCAGTAATCTCAGTGCTGCCAGACAGCTCCGAGATAAATGGTAACATTTCATCATACAAGGATAAAAACATTGCAAAACAGTGACGTCAAGAATAAAAAATTGAATTGAATCTTAAAGTTAAGTAAGGGAGCACAGTATTGTAAGAATAGATGCATTTAGTTTCCTGTACTAACACAGGTCACAAGGATATCAAATAATTACTGCATATATGTATCAGAAGAAGTCACACTAGTCCAGGGCTACCCAGATGAACGAGTCATGGTAAAGGCCACTATTCTTATTCACAATTCTGTAAGGCTGGTACAGTAGATGTGGAAGGCTCAGCAGGTCTCTGGGTTACACAAACATTTCACAGGTTGAAGAAGGCTTGGGTCAAATGCCCAGGGATGAGGAAAAGCCAAATATCAATGCAAGCAAACAGCAGACTGCATGAGCAGGAGGCACTGTAGAAGTAGGGAAACAGTGGTTGTGTAAGCAGTGAGGATTGCCATCTTATTTGGGGATCTGCTGGGCCTGGTTGTGCTCCTCTAAACATGCTCAGGAGCAGAATTGCTTTGATCTGGCCATTGTTGAGCCGTTGTTTGCCTGACGACGGAGCAAAGACTCCAAACGCTGAGGCAGAGCTACCTCTGGCGTTGTGTACCAGTCTGATTTTAAGCCTTGTCACATTAGTTTCAAATGTGACATTGTTTGTCAATGAGTTCAGAGCTGTCACTGGTGTAACCTGAATTTGATGGTGCAGTAAAGCTCAGGACTCCCCTGTGCTACACCTTGTCTCTGCACCTTTGAACTTCTGGACAGAGAAGACAGAACTTAATTGCTCCTCTGATGCGGCTGGAAATGGGTGTTGTTAGAGAGCTGCTGGACAGTTGTCTCAACTCTGGCATCTTTGCCCTCTAGCTTGCCAATTTGCACTCCAGTGTCACTCTTAGCATTGATAATCCCTCCTCAAGAGAGTTCAATTACACCTGACACTCACCAGAGGTGGTTACCTGAAACTGAAAGGCCAGAAACCGGGTCAGTCTTAGCTGAGTCCTCATGATTCATGAGTCTTGCTGTATTTGAGTAAAAGTTTGACCCATGTACAGACACTCCACAGAGACAGACGCTTAGTTCAAAATGAATTACTGAAAAACACACTGCAAAGTATAGAGGAAAAACAACAAACACGACTGCCAAGGCAAGACGATCAAGACTAATTACGGCTCTGCAGAAGTACTGTCTCACCTCACCGCAGAAACAACACAACAAACCAGACACTAACCTAAGCGTACACTGTATATCTGAACAATTACCGCACACGTGATCAGACAAGGTCAAGCCTGATGTTTTATTTATATTTCTTTGATACTGTTCCAAACCTCAGCAATCTGCGAACTGAGAACACACATTAAAACAAGGAGCACATGTGCTGTCAACATCAGCGGGCAATATACCACAATAAACAAAACAATACAAAACGATACAACTGACATCCATACATTCAGCATTAGTCCTTGAGAACTTTGATAAAATGGCGGTTACCACCTCTCACCACTGGTAAAGCAAAGTCACACATTACAAAAGGCATTATTTCTTTTCACAACAGCAATCTAAACAAGTTATAGCTTAGTGTAACATATAATCACTGTGATAACCCGTAATACATGATCATTTAAAGGTGTGATGACACTATAAAGTTTTGGTGAGTTCGAACAGATGGCTCAAGGAAACCCTAATCATCAGTGCTGTTCAATGCATAATGTAAAAAGCAAATTAATAAAAAAACAAGACTCAGACTGATTTGTTTGTGAATGTATTTTTTATTGTGGTTGTAAGGCAGGGTTATTGTTGCACCATGCTGAGTCTGTGTCAGTTCGAATGCGCAGATTGTGAGACTGGCTTTATTATTTTGCTTGATCTGTAAATGAAATATTTCTTTGATGTGTTTCAAGATGGTCTTGCTTGAAGCATTTGAAATATAACAGCAAGAATTTGTGTATTTTTACAGCTTATGTGCATAATTTAGACTGTGTATATTCTAGCTATAGACTTGAGTAAGTAAGCCACCTCATCGCCTTAAGCTGCATTCACACCAAATCAGGCATTGCGGCACCTTCCTGCAGGGTTGTATAGAGGTGTGGGTGTTTTTATTTGTGTTTTAGAATGTAACCACTGTGAAACAATCAGAGAATAAAGTTTTATTTCTCTCATTCACCGGCTTTGTGCTCACTCTCTTCGTTAACTCTCTAGCTCGATGGACCACCACTGCTCTCTCATTCTCTCTCTCTTTTTCTCTCATCTTTTTAAAAATTGAGTCTGGAAGCCGACAGCAAAGCCTAACTTTACTTTTAACGTTATCAAACGAAGAGAAATGTCCTCCCCTTGTCCTAGTAATGTCTTTCTTCCCTCATGGCAGGGTTTTACAGCTCTGATTAGTCTGATCGCAGGCTTACGTGATTGACCACCGCAGCGTGACGTCTAGTTGGGTTTCTGCAAAAGTTGATTCAGGTTCAACTTCTTCCTGCCAAGCTGCTGCGTTTTTTTTTTTGCGGCACTCCATGTGGTCACCTCTCCCACAGCCTAAACGCACTTCCCCATTCAACAGAATGGGAGGACTGACGTTTTCCCTGCAATGCCTGATTTGGTGTGAATGCAGCCTTAAGCTAACACTAATCCAGACACTATGTATTTCTTTTTCTTTCCCCCAGTCACTGACTCACAACTACTGTTAATATAAGAATATGCTATTTTGTTTGCCAGTGGGCACAATCAGTAATGGTACACAGATGATCCCTAAATTCTGCCTTCCCCTACTCAAACTGAAATGCACATAGCCTCTGGGCTCTCTTGCATCTCCCTTCTACGTCAGATAGCTTCCTAAAAGTGCTGAGCCTGACTGCCTGAGACAATTACTGTAAGCTAACAATGAAAGGAAACGACTGCCTAAAGAAAATGCAGATGATGTGCTGACGGACAGGATAAAAGACAGCTAGCAGAAAGATAAGATGGAACTTAGTGGGTAGATGAAATAATGTACTCATGGAAAAGTACTTAAACTGAAACAGATGCTGGGTCAAATTGTAATGAAAACAATGAGCAGCAGTTAGAGTTAAAGGCTTTCTTTGTGATGTATTCAGATTACTGTTTTGTTTCCTTTAAATATCTGCTAATCAGTGTTTTCTATATTGAATCAATAGCCATGTTCCGACTGCAGGAAATTTCCCCAGGTACTAAGATCTTTTTGATCTTTTCTATCAGCGTTTCCACTGGAAGGACCAGGGTCTAAATTAAGTTCTTGGGAGATTGTTTCACCCATAGATATAAAACACTAGATGCAACGTGTCATAATGACTTGCCATTCTCTGATGAAACCATATGGCAGCCATCTTACCTGGGTCCAGTTTTAAACTTGCTGTAATTGGAACCTATGGTGAAATAATATATAATAATATAATCGTTGTGTTTATTCCACCAATACACCAATACTGTGTTTTATTCAGAGTAATAAGCGTAAGACAACTGTGCCTATCTAGAATGAACCAAAATAACAAAGATTTTGGTAGAATTTTGATTGTTATAGCTCCAAGAGAACAAATCATGCTTTCAATCATGAAGATAATCCCATAATTGTGCATTTATATTGCAGACAATGACTTTATTTTTTTTCAATTTTGCCTGAACTTAATATGTAAGGACTGTCTTTGGTATTCTGAATGGCTAATATACTACATTAAGCAATATCTTTTATGTAGTAATCCTAAATAGATTCAGTATTATGGCCTATATTGGCAGGCAATTATAACCAGAAACACAAGAGAGAAACACACCTACTGTAATATATTAATATATTTATTAATGTCACAAATAGTATATAAGACAAGATCTCTCTCTCTCTCTCTCTCTCTCTCTCTCTCTCTCTCTCTCTCTCTGACACACACACACACACACACACACACACACACACACATATACACACACACAGAATTCAAAATTGTTTATTTAGAGCATTAATTGTTTTGTTCTATATACATTGTGGAAAGCTTCAATTACAGAACAGAACAGGTCTGTAACATCTTTAATTGCTAGGTCACATTTATTCATGTATAGCCTTTATTTTTTTTATTTTTTAGCTGTTTCAAAGCATGTGAATATGTGTGTGCGTATGCAATAGCCTATTTTTACATATCAAAAATATTTAACTACCATATGTATGGTATGCATTTCAAAGACTAGTCCTATTTTATCTCAACTGCACTAATTTCTCGGAGGCTGCAAACCTATCTCAGTTCTTCCACATACACAATATAGGCTATACTGTAGGCCTATTATTATTCATGCATTACATCCAATTAATTTGCGGGGTCTTCATATGCTTGTTGAGCCATCATATGACTGCATGAGAGTTTGAAAAGAACTGCTGAACTGCTGAAGTACAAATCTCCTTTCTCCGACTGGATTATTTTACCTGATCAAGACATGGATTATTTTTATTTGCTTTATTGAAAGGAAAATCGTGTAAAGGCATGAGGTAAGCTGACTATGGATTGCAGAATTCAAGGGGGTTAATTTTGTTTTAGTTAGATGTGGTGAAGCAGCCTTCCATAAGTGCCGGCTGCTGGCCAAACAGCTGACTACTGGACTTATTTAAGTCCAGCCAGCTACTTTACTGTATTAATTTTTGATTCTAATAAAATAGTTTAGATTAACAAGTTGTGATTCACTATGCATGTGCATTTACGACAATGAGCCTCCACCTCCACTGAGTCCCGCCCCCACATGCTCTATATGAATGTGTGTGTGCTCAGCTGAGAGGTTGTGTCCTGACCAGTAGAGAGCGGAGAGTCGTCTTCAGTGTTTGACCAATATTAGCAAAATAATTGATGACAAAACTGCATTGATTGCACAGACGGGGGACATCCTCATTAAACAGGCTACTTCGTAAAACACCAGAAAACACTGGTGGCAGAATCTTGACCATTGCACAGTAGTCCACTGACTTAATGAATTATCTTTATTTACATTGTGTTTTTACAGCAGAACCATCTGTAAGATGCACTGCAAACACACTAAAACAGGCAATGTTGTCAAAGTAACAGGCCTATGTCATATGAGGAAAATGTAGGCTATGCCTCAGCCTCAAAGTGTACTTTTACAATTTAAAATTTCCTAGAACGCTTTTGTATTTTTTGCCATTGACCAATTATGCAAACTAATGTCAAATGCCCAAAACCATGTTTTAAAAATAAAATATGATGTAATGGAACTTCCTGCAGTAATATATATGATCAAGTATATACGTTTTTCGTCATCATACATCATACATTTTCATGCAGCAGTAAATACAAAGAACAGGACAAATCTGTTGTTGTTTCCTCATGTGTTAATACTGCGTCTCTAAATGCTGCCACCATTTTTAAATTCCACATGGGTTTAATTTGCATGACATACCTGGTTCCTCTGATGTTGTGGAAATGCAGACAGGACTGCAATACAGGGACTTCAAAGCTTCTAGAAATTTGGCTTGAAATGGTAAACATGCATATATGATATTAAAGTTGAGTGTCTCATTAAGCAAAATGTTTAGGTCATTTCTCAAAACTGTGTAGGTGTGGCAGATCACGTTTTGAGTGACATCTCCCTCATTTTGATTGACATATGGCTGTTGGCAAGTACTGCGAGTTGGACAGTGCTTGATCTTGGCTCATCTTTTTTCAACTTGGCAGCCAGGTCCCAAACTTTCTCATATTACAGCTAAACAGCTTTCTGAAAACATTTGCAGTGAGAAATAGGCAATTCAGTAACAGAATCTTAATTCATACTTGATCAAAACTGCCTAGTTTGACAGTTTGATCTGAGTTTGGTGAGGTAATACTGGTCAGATGAAACAGGCAGCCACAACCTGCAGCAAAGCTTGAACATAGTACTGTAAATGGGTTAGCGAGAGCTATTGTTTTATTTTTTTTAACTTTAGGGAGTATCGCTGTGTCTTAATTTGGAGACTTCCGTTAGTACACTTCCATGTAGTACACTGTGTGCATCATGTACTTACTTATGTGGTATGTGAATTTCAACAGGTTTGTCTCAAATTGAATATGGTCATTGTGCACATACCGGATATGACGATCGAGTCAAACTTGCCAAGTCCACAACACACCTACCTGATTGTACTGTGACAAAATAATCTCAACTCAAAGCTCCACTAACACTTTTTTTCTCAAAAGAAAAAACAAACCTCATTGACAGAGAGATGCAGTAAATTATGTTATTCAGTCTGTAATGTAGCTATAATAAAAATCCAAACTGTAATGTAGCTTAATAAAATAAAACAAAATTTAATATAAACTGATCTGTTCATTTTAGTACATTTATGTTTAGATTTCATCTTCCAAAAGGAAGTATATCATAGACTATATCAAAATTCTGCGGAGACATTAGAGCCACCAGTAAATCACCATGAGCTGCAGATTAGTTCATCAGATCATTTTCTACCTGAGATGACGACAGACATTGTCAGGCTGCTAGCAGCTAAGATGACAAGCCGGTCTCACCTGGCCTGTGGCTCTGGGACAATTCTGAAAATGTTGCAGCAGATTTACAAATGTGCATTATTTGGATAAACTGATCACATATTGGCAAATCTACGTTGTTAATTTCTCACTTGAAAAAAATATTAAAACCTAATAAAGTGACATATTAACAGTCCTACAGTGAAACCTATAACAGCTTTTAGCCCGCTTTAAAATCTCCACTAGGTTGGTGGTACCTCCCGTTCCGCTATGCAGCCAAGATGGCGACTATTGAGTATGAGAAGTGTCCAGCATTCCAACTTTTTAACTTTTATGAGTACACCATCTGAGTACTCATAGTGCAATGTATTTTACCATAATTGTTAGTGTGAATGCTATGCACTCAACATAGCAACTATAAGTACAGAAGAACAAGAATCGCAGCATTTGTCTTCTCTCCCAACTTAAAGGTTTGCTAACATTTACCTGCAGTAGACAAGGTGCTTGACTACATGGTTAGTTTAGATTTGACTGAGATACAGCCAGCTGATGTTGAGACAAATGCTCATCTCAGTAATTGCATTTTTGAAGACTGATGGCATAACAATGAGCATACATAACAATCTTCAGATTAGTTAATTAAAAGTCGGCACTCGGAAGCCACATATGGCTCTGGAACACAATAAGATGATTAACACTATAGTACTTATATTTAAAGAGTGTGTCAAACAAAGCATATTTTAAGATAGCTGTGCTGATAAGCTACACGGTATCCCTGCCAGAGTGAAGCCTATATAATGACCTCAGCATAGATGGATTACAATGGTGGGTGCACATTGAAAATTATTACATGACTCTTTCTATCAACAAAAATATGTATTTTGTTTTTTCATAGGTGTTTATGGACTTAATAT
This sequence comes from Thunnus albacares, assembly GCF_914725855.1. Taxonomy (NCBI): domain Eukaryota; kingdom Metazoa; phylum Chordata; class Actinopteri; order Scombriformes; family Scombridae; genus Thunnus; species Thunnus albacares. The sequence goes on from NC_058123.1 coordinate 22,468,651, forward strand.
GTCAATTTCTGCCATACGAGGAATTTAAATCATTTAACATCAAATAAATCATAGTGGATTTTATTAATGATTCAAGACATAGTACAATACAGCTCTGTCATTTCATTTTAGTAGTTTGTTCCATTTGTTGATTATTTATTTTTATATGAATTATCATAATTATTCATTTGAAAGTTGTTTTTACTGGTAAACATGTCAGGCGTATTCGACAGGTGGTGAAGAAATTACAAACTAATTGATTTCACAGAGACAATTACATCAGTAAGACAAAAAGTCAAACACCGTAAAGTAATTCCTGCTATTTCCACGGATGCATTCAATTGAAAGCTATAATTAATTGTGTCAAACACAGCAGCACAATCAGAAATTAATTTGCATCAGTCAGTATCAGCTTAACTAAAGTTGATTATGTGGTGTGGTATTACAGCAATCCAAAGTGAAATTAAATTACTGTAGTTCAAAAATACTATAGATCCTTTTTAATTCCTTAATTACCAATAAAGTCCCCAATAACAGTGTTCCCAGCTTTCTAAACATTTAATTTCCTTACCGTCCTATGCAAATGTCATAATTTCGCTCCTTTGATCAATGCTTGAAAGAATCTGTAATTTAATTAAAATCTGTATTTGGAATACTCTAATTTGTCTGTCTGTCTTTTAATCATTTTGCCACCTCTGCATTGGATGGTTGCAGCTGCAGGGCAAGTACAGGCAAGATAGCCAGAATGAGCATATCATATATAACTCTAGTGTGAATGGATGAGGATGCCTTTATAAGTCTCTGCTAGGGTTCTCTATGTGTCTTTACTTATTTTACCATGAGGTCAATAGAGAAATCATCCAAAACAAACACTGAGATTGTCTAAACAAACAAAACAGTGGGAAAGAGAGGCCATTTGTTTCCTCAAGAACTGGACTTAAATACAATGTATTATGTGAGGCAGTGATTCCACACATTGCAGCATTTATTCTCTGTGGATTTCAACAAGATGTATGAGGGACCTCTCTGCTAGCAGAAAGGGACTACAGTCATTTTTAAGATTTAAGATTATCCAAGAGCACTTTTTCCTGTCCTTACAATACAATTAATATACTCTAATTTATGAGCTTTTCACATCCAAATAGATTTATGTACTTCTATTTAAAAACTCACTAGAAATTGTTCATTAAAAGCATGCCTTTACCTGAGGTATGCTAACAAGCAATCTCACTCTGACACACTGCAGCAATTAAAGTCAGAGGAAGATTCATGTTTAATGAAAAAAGCAGGCTACTGTGTGAGTACAGGGTGTTATGAAGTAAAATGTGTTTTCTGATGCAACTGTACTGTGCTAACTGTCTATAACTGTGCTACCCGAGAGAAAGAATTTTAATTTAATGTGTCCAGTAACGAAAATTGCAAAAGATGTGATGTAATGATAATCTCTGAGACACTGAGGATCCACAAAGGCAGACACAGTTCAAGAGACCATGAGAGGAAGAGATAGTGTGAGCGAGTTCACTGCCCTTATCTGTAGGAGCTCAAATTCTGCTCCATTATTTATCAAACTCAGCAGACAACAGTTACTCACCAAGATATGTCAGGTCAGTGCTCTCTTTAACTTCAGACCTAATGCTCTTCAACATGGCTCACTCTCTGTCAGGACACTTGGTGCACAGTATCATTGCTGTTTCTCTTTGTCTCGCTCGTTTGTGCGCTCTGTCACATTTTCTTACATGCTCTCATTTGTACATGTAAGGCAGTGACACACAGACACACCACAGTCTGGTCTGTCTTTTTTGTGTCTTTAAATCTGAGAGCTAGCTGTTTTGACTTGTCAGATACGATCATCATTTGCTCAGCTTTAAATAGAAAACATTCTTATTAGCAATGCTGTTTCTTACATTTTGGTTCTTTCTTTTAAAAAAGGGCCTGATGTCCTCCATCTTTATGTTAAAATTATGTGTTTGTGCAATGAACACCACATTCTTGAAATATAGGTGTAAAATCAACTAACTGATGTTATAATGGAAAAAGACATAACATTCACATTTAAATAAATAAGATTTGTGTTTTCTGTATTTCACATGTGTTGTCAAACGGATGAAGGTGTTTTATTCATGCGCTTGTGTTTTGTCTGTTTGCATGTGTTTTCTGAAGTTGGAGTTCCTTAAGCTTCTCAGGGCCATTGTATTTGTTTGATCAATTTTCACAAAATTTCCCCATAACCAACACTTATCCAAGTGGATAATCACCTTTGGTTTTATCAACCTCATAACATTTTCTCTGGTGACATCAGGATAAACTCCACATATTTAGGCCCACTGCAGTGATACGTGTCTATGAGTTGTGATTTATTTATTTATTTTTATTTTTAATTTTTTTCATAGTGGAGCGTGATGAACATTGGAACTTGTAGGAGCAGCTACAGTGGCTTTTCATCACAATGGAATCATTAAAAAAAGTGATTTACATCACAATCTCATATCTTGTTTGGGATGGCGAACTTTCAGAGTGCCATTTGAATACTGTAATAGCACAAACACTTGATGCAGTATTGGTTTCTGTTATTGTTTTATATTGTATTATCATATATAAATATTAAACATATTAAAATCAGTTTGTCATACTAGACAAAAGTCTGTGTGGAAAACAGCAAATTATTTGTAAGAGACTATCTGCAGAAAATGATAGATCATTCTGACCTTATTTCACCAGAAAAGAGAAGAAAATGTTTACCTTGACAATACACTATCTGATGTCCTGCTATCAGTTATCTTAAACTTGAACAAAATGCTGTGTGTGTGTGTGTGTGTGTGTGTGTGTGTGTGTGTGTGTGTGTGTGTGTGTGTGTGTGTGTCTGTGTGTGTGTGTGCCTCTTAATGACAGATAGGGCTGGACAGACAGAATACTAAGTTTGCGTGACACTTTATTTCAAGATAATATATTTCAAACATGAAATGCTTTATTTGTCTATTGACTAGGGTACTTGCTTAGCTGGCATTTAGAATTCAAATGACTTCCACTGTGGTCTATTACCCCTGAATTGATATGGACTGAGTAAGCTGGGCAGAGTCATTAAATAAAGAAAAAGTCATTAAGCAAAATTAGCTAGCTGCTGTAAATATCACCAATTGAAATGCCACAACAGGGTACCTTTCCCATGAAACAAATATGCCAGATAATGACTTGGCTAATGTTTTGCTGCACACGCTCCTAATATATTCTTAGCTAATCACATTCAAACATGATAGTTTGATTTAAAACATTGCAGCAATGAGCTGTTTTTTTTTAAAGATTTTGTTTGTTTTTGTCATGACAGTTGTATGGCAAGACCATTGTTTTCCCTTTGTGTGTGCACATCAGTGGGAGGGAAAATTCTCACTCCAAATGGCAGCCTGATAAGTCAAAGCCACTACAGTGAACCCTTTAATTCAATAGTAGATGAATCAAAACAATTTAAAAAAGACATAGATGGTTAAGATGCATTTCCTATGAAAGGCGACGGTGGAGGCTCTTTAGTAATGCATGCTTTTAACTCGAGCCATTTGGACACCTCCTAATGTAAGTGTGCCATACTTATTACCCAGGTAGTTACTGTTCAAGCATAAAACACCTATCTAAGTGAACTTGATTTGCACTTAGTGGGGATAATCAAGTTTACTCTCCACGACAACACTAAAAAATGCATGTTCACCACATTAGGGCTAATGGATGAAATGGAAAAATATTTCTCTTTCATGAAATACAGTTGGTCTACAGTACTTTGAAATAAAGCATTTGGTTCTGGCCCAGCCAATGGCGGCATATAGTCTAGCATCACAAAAGTTACGTAGGCGTATAATACAGTGGTATCCAAGCAAGAAGTAATACACCTAACTGTGACCTTGTTGGACTTTAAGCACACAGCAGACATATAGTCTGTGATGATTAAAGGGGAGTGCTGTCTTTTAGAACGGTAGCAGTTATGATTATCCATATTTCCAATTCCAAAAGTTTGTTGGATGCTGTCCGCTTGAGGTAGAACCAATTTTGTGTTTGCCGCTTGTTATTTTTCAGCATCTTATGTTTATACCGTTTTGTTTGCAAATTCATGGCTGAGACAAAGTGATCATCTTTGTCAAGCTGTGATATGAAATTGAGTATGGCATGCCTCCATTTTTGAAAGCACAGAGAGAGCTGCAAATTGTTTGTAATATTTGATCATGACTACTTTTCATGTTTTTATATATATAAAAACAATATCAATATATCAACATTTGAAATCACCCATGATGCCACCAGACATGCAGTCCTTATCTCAAGGCAATATTATACTTTAACACTGATTTCTGTTCAGTCTCCCTTCTCATCACTGACATATGAGTAATTATAGAACAGCAGATCTAAATAATACAAGGCCACGGATCATGGTTGGAAAAATGATTTTGATCTGATGGCATTTACTGACATTCTGACCCCCTTCATCGTGTCCCTCTGACACACTCTCTTCCCTTTACTTACCATTTGCTTGAGGTGCACAAGTTAAATAGTGAATTAAATAATTGAGTTAGCTGCATTACAGGTGGGTGTAGTCACCCGTACAACTTGCAAAGTTATATACAGAATAATAAAGGTTGAGATCATATCAACATAGTTTGTAATTTGTAGGTTCAGTGCCCTGCCACCGAGAGCTTAAATATATGGTCCAACTGTGTCATCGAACTCAATTAGTTGTTACTGTTTCGCTTGTGTAATTGCACTAGTAATACTTAAGCTTTTTAAATTGTTAATATTTGTCACTGAAAGTGAAAGAATGCTCTACCATTTAGTATTTTTACTACACTGAGGTTCATTATTAGCTTCCAATTTGCTATCAAAGTTATATTATTAGTGTATAAGTGTTTCCATATTCTTACAGTATGTTGTCTGAATTCTACAAAAGCCATAAATCTTTAAAGTTGTTTATTCACATTTGTTATTTAGAATATACATGTATATATATTACATATTATTCACAAATATGAAACATGGTTTGCAATTTTTTCAGACTTTCAATGCTCTCTTGTAATCAGCCTTTGGGTTGCAGTAAAGTACAGAACATTGATTGCATCGATTGAGTTAAATCAATCCTTCCTGTATATTCACCTGTGGTTATGTTCTCCCAAGTACCATAGACACAAATAAGACTGTGTAAGGTTGCCATAGAAACCATCTGTTTCTCTGTGTCTCTAATGTCTCTTTGTTATAATGCAGAAGGAGTGGGATTAGAACTAGAGTGACTCCAGACAGGCATGACTGCTTTTGTTCAGGTCTCACCACATTATGCACAAAGGTTGTCATCCCATTTGTTTTAACCTTGTAGGCATTTCATGACGAATCTCATAAAAGAGCAGACTGTGACACCAACTTGACAGTTGTTTTTTTTACTGTGATTGGGTATTTAGTGACTGATCCTGCAGTCAAACTATGGCACCATGATAGTTCACAGCAGTAAAATATATATCTAGAAGCTCTGATGATGTTTGGTTAGTCATGCATTCTTTTAGAATAAAGTTTCTTCTTTTGTGGTTATGTAAGATAGAATGCACTGTACTGCATATACAATCTCTCTTACAGTATTCGAGGAAATATTCAGATCCTTTACTTAAGTAAAAGCAGCTATACCACCTTGACATTGCATAATAGGATTTCTAGACAGTTTGTCACAACATAACAAACATTATTTCCACATTGCATTCCAAAAAAAATAAATAAATCTGGATGCTATGAAGTAGGCCATTAAACATGTCAGATAAGGCCTAAGATTTAACAGTAGAATAACTACTTAGAGCATCTACAATTTTGTTTAATTAAAGAACCTTAAAGGGGACATATTATGTTTTTGTGATTTTCTATTATTTTTACACTGCTATGATGTCAAAGGTCAATCAGAACAGAGTGGGCTCATCTGTGTGGGGCCTTAAAGAGACAGGAGTTAAAACAGCCTATTTCAGACAGAGGATGAACTGAGATGCTGCATAAATGGTCAGTATAAGATAAATAATGAGTTTTTCTTTACTGTAAATCATGCAGTTATTCCAGTATAGCCCCAAAAAATAAATATAGACCTGGAAATGTGCATGATGTCCCCTTTAAATCTAAAAAATGCTGCACTGCTCAAATTTCAAAATGAATGTTGTCCATAATGTCTAAATATCCCCGCTGTATAATTAGCTCTAATGGCATTGCCAAAAAATATTGATCATGTAATCCAAATATTGACAGCAACTTCTGAAGAAGTGCTGAAGAGGTCTGTATGTGTTAACCAGCCTCTGGCACATTCACCAACCAACCTACTCACCAAACAGAAAGCTGATACTGAAGGATTCTGCAAAGCCAAACCCTGGATTATGATCAATGGCAATGTTTTTCAGTGTTTAATGCTAACACGTGTTTAATCATTAAAGCTACTATTGATTGTTGGTCTGAGACAAGACACAATGCACCCATTCTGTCAATGGTGGACACATCGCATGTTAATCCACCACCTCTACCTCAACATCATTACCTTTCACCAAGCTAAATAAACATTACACTACTCATAGAATTACTGCAACACTGAATGTAAATCACGTCTGGTAATATGCATGTAATTCCCAAGTAGACAAGGGCTGGATCAACAGTTTATCTTGAGGTGAATCACATCTCACATTTTAACATCTAAATCGTGCTACATGAAAATATATGAGCACCTGCCAGAAAATATGCCCTCTTCTGTGGAGTCAAACGGTGCTGTCTTGAGGGGGAGCATTCATATTTAAGTTGACACTTAAGAAACCAGACAGTCTCATAGTTAAACAAAATATGAAAGTTCATGTTGGGTCTGTTTCTCTGACAGTTTGGAGACAGGCCTGGCTGATGGCTCTCGATCTCATCTTTCACTGGGGGGTATGTGACAGAAGAGAAGAGAGGGAAAGCAGACAGCCCTTGGAGGCAGGTCTCTCGGCGGCGTTCTTCTAGAAAGGTCACTTGTGCTTTCAGATAAATAAAACAACACCTGGCTCTTAGAGAAGCTGCCGGCTCCACGCCAATTCCTGCAGAGAGACAGGGGTCCCAGGTGCCAAGCACAGCAACCACTTTGAGCTGCCTGAGGCTGAACATTACACCCTTTATCCTTAAGATGGGCTCACTGCACACACACCTGACAATACATTTTTTTTGTTTGCTCTAAGTGAAAACACACAATAAACAGCAACAAAAAAAACCTTAGATACATTATTTTGGTGCACAGTGGTCTATGCAGTTGAATAGGAAAAAATGTTTGCACTCAGAAAACTGAAAGAACTCTCTGATATCTGTCACCTCTAAATTCTTTTATCAATGAAGAATGTGAAAAATATGAAAAGATTATAAAACACGTACAGCTCAGATGTTTGTCCTTGGATATCCCAGGCAAATTATGTTCGCAAAATTCTATTAAGTACAGCATCAAGGGTACAATACATGTGACTTAATGGATTTAACAGCTACTTCATAATTGCCTTGAGGAGTTCTTCTAGCTGACAAAGCTCACTTGAACCAACAATATGTTCAGGTCAGTTTTATCTGTGTTTACTCAAACCAATACACAACTCACATTAATGCTTTGAATAGCATCCGCATACTGAATGTGTGGCATTTGTCTGAACATCAATAGGCTCAAATGCAAACCCCAGTCAGCAGACAGAGATAGAGGAGGGCAGGCTAATACGTTTCTGTAGACTTAAAATAAACGCTTAGGAGCAGAGGCTCATCACAATGGAGACTTTTGGAAGCCAGGATCAGACTTTAAAATGTCACCTTGAATATTGCCCAATCTAACAGATGTGGGGCACCGCATAATATGAGTTTCAGACACAAGACAGTAATTATATCCTTTGTAGTGTACCACAGTGGATGACAACAGATTCCTTATACTTTACAAAGCTCCGACATCAGAACATGTTGCCTTTTCTCTCCTAATTTTACATCTACAGTGTGCTTTGTGATGCTTCAAACAAGTTGGTTGCTGACATTTCTGATCTCACCAGTCTCTTTCTGGCCACCCAGCCTCATCACATTTGCATGTCAAGCAGGACATGAAAGACTACAAGCTATGATTGTCAATGTGTAGTGTGATTGACTTTGAACAACCTGTGCAACTGCATCAATCTCATCCACTCTTGACACCATTTACAGTATGTGTCCCTTTTTTTATCAAAATTTGTGATGATGTAACTAGCAATGCAGGGAGATAACGTTGACACTCTTAATCCCGCCTGCAAAGCTCTGACTGGTCTGCTGTTTCTCCAACTGGTGGAAACAGCTGTCAGTGGGAACAACAATAAAGCTGTTTGAATCACTAAGAAAATTGAAAATGTGTGATTCAGAGGATCCAGTGGAAGCAGGAACCCAAACCATCTTCTAACTTCTCCCCATATGCTTTGCTTGTTCTTGTAAGATGAATCCAACAAATCCTCAAGCCATAAATGAGAAACAAGTCAATGCATATTAAAACATATATGACAAAAACCCATATGACAAAAAATGACTAATTCAAGCATGTTCCAATCAGCTACCTCTATTGTTAGGTTTTGGTTCAGTAAACAAGTCCTCCAAATTGAATGACAAATCATGTGACATGGAGCTTTGGGTTAAAATTAATACTTATGGTAGGCAGCCTTGTTCGCCATGATTACAATAATAACCATATAGTTATGATCATGGTCATGCTTTGAAAAAAAGACAAACAAACAAAAAAAACCCAATGTTAATTCACCATTGGAAATGGGAAACAAACAGTGACATATCCCTCCATCCCAACCACCTCCTTACGTAGACTTAGTGGTCATAATTACTATGGCTGCTGGATGGCTGGGTCACTTACATAAACAAAAGATTGTTTTGGGGCACTTGCTGAATTTACATGATTTTGTTGTTTTTCTTGAAAGGACAGTCTTGCTGTAGTTTATAGAACTATAAACCTTTTATTAAGGTCAGCAAAATACTGTTGATTGTTTAAAGGCGAGGATTCATCCTGGTGTCATCCCTCAGAGGTCCACTGTAATTATAACAAACATACATTTTGATAAATTTATGTTATTTCATAAATTTTAAATATTTTTTAAAAACAGCCATTGCTGTTTTTATTTTCTTTTTTTGTGAGGACAGTCTTGATGAATTAGATTTCATCCATATTCATGCCTGAATGCTGATCTGGAGTCAAGCTCCTCTTGGAAGTTTACGATCTGTTGAAGGCCTCTTGAACTGCATGGTTGTTTGCAGATTTTCTCTGTTTTCCCTTCACCAAAGCTGTCCTGAACTTTAAATATAATGTCAATTGGAAGATAGTCTCTTAGAACCAACAAAAACAGATTTTTATGCTCCATTTGAGTTTATAATGCCCTTTAACCAGTGTATAGCCTAACTGCAGCTTACAGGAAAACAAAATCGAAGACACATGAGAAAAATCTTTATTCTGTGGGCTTCCTCAAAAACCTGGTGAAACGTTTACAATGCTCCAACACACTAGAGGCTAGGGGCCTTCCTCAGGGAGCACATGGTTTCAAACAGTATGATGTTCAATATGAATAAAATTAAAGCTTTTTTTTATTTGAAGAATGCTTTGAATTAAGTTTTACTTTTCTATTATTTTGAGGTATAACACCACTGCCAACCATTCATTGGTGGCATTGCAGCAAACAGCTTCTCACAAATCACTGATTCCATATCCATTAGACATTTCTAGACATTCATTATTGATACCTCTATTATGTTTTCAGGTCTTAAACTATATATTGAATTTTCTAACTAAATTAGATGACATTCCTCAACATGCTTTACATAAACATACCACTGGGAAAATGTCACTAAGGTAAAACCCCTGAAATGTCAGGCTTTTGGACAGCCCTAACCCATGGTAAAGTGGTAGTGCTATAAAAATACAGAAGCCATAAAAAATCACTAAATTACTTGTGAATACATGTACCAAGACAGTTTTAAGTTTAAATTGTATAAGACAGTAGTCTTCACAGCCCTTCTTTCATTTGAAATGGTTATTCTAAAAGATAATAGCCAATAAATATCTCCCTCATAACCAGCTCATTTTATTTATTAATATTTTCATTTAACAAACTTAAAACTCAACTCCTCTGGTCTGCGACACTACAGCATATACAGGGACAGCAGGAGAGAAACAGTCAAGAGTGAAACAAAGCAGGAGAGCTGCAGACAGGAGATCAGACACATGAATTCAATTCAGCTGGTCTGTCAACCTCGTCATTGGAGCCGCCATGCATGTAGAGGCATCATTCCTTTGTGCGCAATCATTATTCTGGACAAGGCAAAAGCATTCAGGTAAAGAAAATCAACAGTGTGCAAGGCAATGAATGGATAACAAGAAACAAAAACCAATAATAGCAAGCAGAGGGTGACCCAGCAGAATGGGTAATGACGGACAGTGTGTGTATAGAAACAATTGTGTGTATAGGAGAGCGTGTATGCATATGATGAAACGACAAATAATGATTTGTATGTAAATAAGGTTCATCATTTATTTGATGAGGCCGGGAGTTATGAAAGAGCTTGAGGCATTTGTGATTAATTTGATGGTAGGTTTAAAGGTCCCATGAAATTAAATGGAGATTTTTTTTCCCCTCATGGGTTATATTTTTAATTTTATTTTATCATAGCATTAAAGTAATTCATATCATAAAAAACAAGAATAGGTCAAAACCTTATATTTGGTTGGACTGTGTATGGGTGGGCAAAATTGTGGTGAATTTGTTATGGGGATAGTCAGTGGTGGTGTGTATAATTTGAATTCCTTGATATTAAATGTTCATCTGGAGGCTGCGGTGGAAATTATAAATGAAAGTTTTGACACCTTTGGGTGTGAATTCAGGAGGCTCGTCTCCACTCAGTTACTGCAGTTACAGGAAGTGCACCTACGCTAAACTGATATGACAGCCTACATGAGTCTCGTGTTTTACTTGCAAGACTCATATTTTAATGTTATTTTTCATCATTTGTTATGTGAAAGCGTCAAAAGAAAATAAAAAGTTTGCATCTGTATTTAGTTCAGTTAATAAAATCCAAACACACCGCAGAGCGTCTCTCCTGCTGGCTGCTGACAGCACTGCCAGCCGGAGAGTCGATCACACTGGTGGAGGAGGAGACAGCAGAAACACTGGTATGTGTCTGTTTAAACAGGAGTTTAGCCGACTTCACTGCATTTAACACTGGAGCTGAGAGTTTGGAGCAGGAAACACAGACATGGGGGGAGGAGGGGGAAAATATCTAAATTACATGAGGTCCCCTGGTAATACTAGTGCCAATTCATTTTGAAAGAGCAACGGCCAATGGGGAAACTCCAACACTCCAGCTGGCCGACCAATGGTGTAACGTCATCACTCATTCACTCACTCACTCATGGACAGCCACATACTGTATGTAGGGCTGGCCCTGCTGTTGCAGGCTAGCAACAGCATGGCTCTTAGTAAAAAAAAAAAGAAAATTAAAAAGTCTGCTAACAGAAGTGATGCACCTCACATCTGGGGACCCCACTCTTTTCCCATTGGCTTGCATAGCTGGGGTCCCCAGACGTGAGGTCTGTAGTTGGATCTTCCTGACTGCAGCACAAAAGCCACAAAGGAGCATAGCTTATGCGAAATAGTGAATCTGAAATATTCAAAAGCAAGTACATAAGTGCTCTAACAGATATGGTGGATGAGGTCAGGGATGACAAAGCAGGAAATGTTTCACTCCAGATATTAGGCTGTATACAGTATATTTGAGCATTTGGCAGAAGGCTGCCGAGATGTTAACAATGTTGCTGTAAACTGACAACCACATAAATACACACTTCAGACCCATGATACTGTTGCTAGTATTGGCTATCTTAGTAGACCTTCAGGTTTTATATGACAGGAGATGTGAGGGAGAAGAATCTGCTCCCTGAACTGAACAGTTCCTGCAGCATCACTCTACATGGTTTATTTTCTTATGTAGTGTAAACTGCAGTTGCCAGTTTATTAGATGCTCTGAGCTACACCCAATACAACAGCCCTGTAATAAATCCTACCTTCATGAGGCTTATCATATTCAGTTTTTGTTGATACTGTGTCAGAGAGGTGTTGATTCAATTCTGGGGATGCTTTTGACCACTGTGGTGGTTGTTTTTGAGTGGGCTTATAAAATCACATGTGGAACAAAAAATAGACAATACCAATATACATACTGACACAAGGGCATAAAGGTACTCATGCTGACCCATTGTATATGGAGACGTGTTTTGCAAGTGTCAGTATTAGGGCTCACCTGATATTAAAGCTGGAATGTGGGACTTTTGTCTCCCCCTTCTGGCACTGAGAGTAATTACAAAAACACTATCAACACATGTTTATGTCATAGGCTCTGCTGTAGCCTACTCCATCATAACTGTTGCAGCTGTAAAACGGTGGATAAATTGTTTTGACCGCCACACAACCCCCGCGAAATGACTCGTTTCACTATCAGAATTTGATCCATTTGGTCCGATAACATTTGGAAAGTCTAGAAGAGCCACACAATTAAATTATTTTATCCTCGTTCAAGTTAGCAGAGGGAAAATCAGAATTTAGCCACTCAGACGGTGAAAGTCTCGCAGCATGCCTTCATCTAGCCATCGCTGGAATGATTTAAAAACTCTGTAGATTTTTAAAGGAGGTTTACCTGGCAGTGGTAGGCTTAATCAGCATTGTATGAACTTGTTTGGTAAGGGCTTGAATCTTATGGAAGTTCAGTTATATGTAAAAGTTCCACACTGCAGGTTTAAGCAGGCAGTTCCACAGTATAGAGGCCAGAATACCAAAAGTATGATCCCCTCTAGCCTAGACCGCAGTGCAGCCAGCTGTTTAAGGTTAGATGTCCTAAGAGATATAGTGGAAATGTGAGATCTTAAAAGATCTAAGACTTATGAAGCAGCAAGCTTAGAGTTCCTTAAAAACACACAGTTAGGTCTTAAAATCAATTATTTCTAAGGAAGGCCACCACAGGGGAGACATGGTCTCTTTAGTTCTCGTGGTTTTGGTTGCAGACTGATCAGAGAGGAGAGACGCCTTCCTAGGGGGGTTTACAATAGCTTTATTCAAGCTGGAAAAGGAGGAAGAACTTGATTTTGGAAATCGTCATTGATGGGAGGAGTGCCAAAATTATAATGTTGGTCAGTGCTAAAAATCCTGTTCAGAAATTACCCAAAGATTGTTGGCAAAAAGTCTGATATATGCAGAAAACTGGGAACACATTCAACTTTTGATGCGTTGAAAGGGTGATTAAATTATTTGGAAAACTAGGAGGACTAAAATTTGCACCAGCAATGTGTTTTGTTTATCAAATGACTTCCTTTCCCTTCTTCAGAAATAGTTTAAATTAGTAGACCCACACTTGTCTTCAGAGCCAGCCCTGACCAATTTGCTACCCTAGGCAAGAGTTTAGCTGGTGCCCCTTGCATTGCAGCCAATTTCACTGCCAATGTTCATACACTCACACAGAAATTATATAGCTTTATGCCTTTAAAATTGTCTTTATTTTAGAAAAAAAACCCAAAAATACCCACAAAATAAAAACAGTATTAAAGAACTTGATGCTGTATCTCTGGGCTTGTCTGAGGTGAAGGGGACAGGAGCACTTGATACTGCATCACTGGAAGGTGCTGAGGTGGAGAAGATGCTTTAGGTCACCCACCCAGGATTGGCAGGGTGGGATTAAAATATTTCACAAGAGCATCTTGTTGGGCCTCAAACCACAAGGTCATACAGAGAAGGCCTACATGTAACCTGTGAGGCCTGACCATGAGGTGCTTTTTCCTTTGTTTCCCCTGAGACAAGGGAATAGCGCCAAAATGCTGCTTACAGACAATGAGAGTCCATTGCAAACTCCATTTCCAAGGATGCTTTGCGATTTTCACACCTCAGCAGGGAACAGTCAACATACAGTCTCTCATTGGCATAGACGCTCCTGCACAACGTGCCCTGAAGCACACGCCTTTCCCATGTCACTGAGCTAGGGGTAACTTCTGTTCCTCTGTGAGTCAGCTTGACTAAAGGGGGGGTACCCCATGAACGTGTTTTCCCCTCATCGAAGACTCCCCTCGCCGGATGAGACGAGACTTTGCCCGTGTTCACCCGAACACATTCCTGGATCCGAGAGAGACCGCTGCTACAACCAGCGTCCTAAAATTCCCTCGAGAAGGAAGAAACAAAGTTTCTCCAGGAAGACGTGGAACTTCTCTGCCCCGCTCGTCTTCACCGAATCGACTCTGCTGTTCTCTCCGCCATGCCACTGAGAGCCAGCTGCCGTGATTTTCGCCGATCGTGCGAGAATGGCCACCGTCTACATCTGAGCCAAGGACAAAGCCGGACAGAAAGACGGACTACACACATGCCCTGCTCGCTTTCTGAAGCGACCAAGTAAGAGGCATAAGTCTGTGCAGAGGCAGTGTTAGTTGTGTGTTCTTTTCAGCATCAGTTGCTGTTGTTAGCATTTAGCTTTTCAGCTTTATTGCTATTGTTCTTGTTGTGTGAGTTGACGGATCGCCGAGTCCATTTTTCCTGCTTACTCTTACGAGTATTTTAGGGAGAAGAAGGACAAACTGATGTCTCTAACTATATCTAAATGTTGATGAAGGGAAACCCTGTTTTTTTGTGTGTATATGTGTGTGTGTGATGTTGTTTCTGTTGCTTGTTTATTAAAAATTGTTTTTTTTAAATATTTGTATAATTATGATTAATTATACTGTTTTAGGTAAACTGACATTAATTGTTCAATGGATATTAAATTGTTTTAACTGTATCTATACTCTTGGGAGTTTATTGTGGTCTTTGGTATTTATATGAAGGTATTATGTGTGTTGTTACAATTGCCCCCATATGTGGTTACAATCGCCCCTGCACGTGGGGGCAGATGCAACTGATTTCTAGTGTTTCAATCAATATTGTGACTCTAACATTGCTTGTATAAAACATTTGAGGACAAGTAAAACACAGATACAAATTCCCTACATAAAAATTGTATCCAAATAGTTCAAGAGGTTTTTGAGGTAATGCGCCCGGGTGATGCTGCAGGCAACCCAGAAAATAGAGTCTATTTAATAGGCTGTTCCATGTAGTTATGTTGTGGTGAGCGTTTGCCTATACCATGTATGCCACAGGCCGGGTCTGCTTGTCTTTCAAGGGTTTCTAGTTGCAACAGAAACTACAGCTCCTGCTGCTAATTTGTCTGCTTGGACTGTACCAAAATGTACTAAATTTGGAGGGATGTTACTGGTTATTTTATAGTTTATTCTGGTTTCTTTGCCACTGAGAGTTGAGTTGTTTTTGTCACCAGTGCATTAAATGTGGGGTTATGGTAAAGTGCAAAATCCGTAACAGCAATATTGTCAGTGTAGTATGTATTAAATGGTCGGTGCCTGTAGTTGACTGAAACACTTCTGTAGCTAATTGCAATGACATATACTTATGTCCTTGGATGGGTAACATATTTTTAACATGCTTGTTTGCTGGTCCTGCATTTGTTTAGGTATTATATGTAACATTAAGAAACCATATCAGCTGCATATAGAATACATTTTGTAAGCCAAAGCACTTTGAATATTAACATGGTTTGTTGCTGCGACACCATACACCTACTGGAGGATTTGGTATTATCCAAATATCTGTGTTGAAATTTCATTTCCTGAGTGCAAGATGATGCATTTGACACTTGACATGAGGAGAAAAGATGTAATTTGATATAAAATATGATGCAGATATTTGTTGTTTGTTTTTTTTAACAATATTTGGCATACAATAACAGAGGATGCTGTAGTTCAATCAAAGATTCTCAGATGCAAAATTAATTTTTTTTTCTGTTGTTACCTGGTGTCCTTTGGTAAATTCTTCAACTGCTTCATTTCCACCCAGCACACAGATATGCATGTTATTATATTTCAATCTATTATGATGGAATGAGATGTCAAATTAAAGATTTTAATCTTAAATCATAATTGAGCCAGTACTCAATCCCATCACACAGATTTGATGTAATGGTGAGTTCTTGATAGCAACAGGTTATCTATTTAATGCATTTGGTGATAGCCATGGTGCAACCAATTGTGATCATTTATCAGTTATATTAATTGATGATTTGTGCTCCTTGTTGAGCTATGGCTGTTGAATGGTTAACTGTAAAAATGAGTGCACCATCCAATCGAGCCCCAATTCCCCAGCCCTATAATATACCATGATACTGTAATACTGGCCCAGACCTGGTACCTCTGCAGCAGCAAAACAGAAGAAATAGTAATAGGTATGTCGATGAGGCTATAGTTCCAGCTGGTTCACTTGGGATCCAGCATGCTGGAAAACAGCACTAACATATCATAAGGCATTTTCAGCACATAGTGCAAAGTAGCTTCCAAATAGACAAATATCCCTTATGATGATACATATGCAACACATGCAAGCTTTGAATTTCGGCCAAGGAAGGCTAACGCTAAGACAAGCAGTGTAATTGGAAAGGTTTTATTTTAATGTGTTTGCTTTGATAGATGGTATACACAGAATATGTCTTGTACAGCACTGTGGTTTCTGAGGAGAAAAATAACTGGGGTTGAAATGATCATACCCCGTGGTTTATTAACACATAGTGTATCACTGAAGAATTCTACATCATAAATAATGCACCTACATTTTAACAATATGCAACTTTTTTTCCATTGCCTTCCAGGCTTTCTGATTTATAGCAGGATCCAGTACTAGACCTCGGCCCCTGCTGAAAACATAAGCTTTAAAATAATAACTCACAGTGAACTTAACAGAGATCTATGATACAAAGGCACACTGATGGCACTCCAAGGTACAGTCACTTTCTACGAGTGATGCAGCTATTACAAAATCCCACACCATAAACAAACTTTGGTCTATTATACTACACAAAAAACATTACATTACATAAACCAAGATAAGAAAAATATGTGACACTATAACCCTACATGTATTACAGCTAATATCCAAACATGAAAAAGAAAACTCTGTAAAACAAAATTTTTCCAATACACATTGGTGGGTCACACGTTTTTCTCCATCTCTTTTACTAAAAGGATAGTTTTTGGGTAGGAGAAGATATTCAGCAAACCTGACTTCTTAATTCCCTAAGCTGCAGGTCTTAAAATTCTAACACTAATTGATGTCCCACTTGCCCACTGTGTGCCTAGATCTTATGCAGCAGATAAACTTACAGCTAACCAGAGTCATCTAAAATATATTAAGAGGATACGACGAGCAGCACAGTAGACACTGTTTTGGGAATAGATGGTTGATTTTGCCTGTGCCCTTTTCCAAATAACTTCTCAGTTCACTTTATTTCTCTGTCTTCATGCATATTATGTAACTATATTACATCAAGCAGTTTGCAATATGTAAGCAGAGGGAGTTCGGTGTTGTGTCAGAGATACTTCAGTTGGAAGGACTGTTCTTGATTG
The DNA here is from genome assembly GCF_914725855.1 of Thunnus albacares. NCBI lineage: Eukaryota > Metazoa > Chordata > Actinopteri > Scombriformes > Scombridae > Thunnus > Thunnus albacares. Next base: position 22,486,106 of record NC_058123.1, read on the forward strand.
AGAATGATTACATTAAAACATGGCAAGTTGCCATATTATTTGGACTTTTCATCATTCTAGCATATTGTAATAGAGGCTTCACATAATATGTATTTGCTTTACTTTTATATATCATGTGGTGCTAACACTAGAGATTATATGGAAGAACAGTAGTTTCAGGAAGATGAGAGCACTGCAGGAGGTTGGTCCACACAGAGCAGATGGGAAATTTCATTATCTCTCATCTATATTTTTGTATAGACTGAACAGTTAATGTACAGTATATGTAACATTCAGATTTTGCCCTTGAATACACTCTTGATGTATCCTTGGATTACATGCAAAACCTGTTTTCACACTTTTAACACCATCATGTCTAAAACAATATTATTTCACTAAATCAAAGTTAGAGTAAAGACATAAAGTAGCCTGACTTCACTATATACTAGCATCAGTGTGGTCAATATTTGCTATTTGCTATTTGCTGAGCAGAATAACACAGTTCTTGGTTTTGCGTACCAAGGTCATTTGCTCACCAAGCTAATAATTTACAAAGCCTTGTTCAGTATTGTTTGTGTAATGGTGTTGCACACAGTGCTATTGCAGAGGTTGTAGCTTTCTTGCTGGGGTTAAACATAAAGACACAGTTTTTGTCCAGTTTTTCCTTGATAATTACTCTGACAATTCAGAGTCAGGACATCGTAAGATGTCAATACAGCTTGCTAGTTATTTTTTAAAGGCTGGAAAAAGGAAATGCTCAGTGCAAGTTTAAAGTGTGTGCACTATTATCTACTATATAATTGCAGAAAACATAGACACAGTCACTTTATTGCTTATTGCAAAAAATGTTTTAGGTTAGAGAAGACCTTTACTCATAATAAAACTCCACAAATGACTTGTGGGTCTTTGCTGAGTTCCCACCTCTATGGTTAAGATATGTTTAGATTTGAGATGAACTGCACTTATATAACAATTTCAATCAAAGAGCTTTACAATTTGTCTCTCATTCACTCAATCACAGGTGTGTGTGTGTGTGTGTGTGTGACCTGGAGTGTGTACAAGTTACCGTGGCACTGGCCTAACCATCGGGAGCAATTAGTGGTTCTGTATCTTGCTTGAGGACATTTTGACACATGGACTGGAGGAGACGGGGATCGAACCTGCTATTTTGGGAAGACCCACTCAACCTGCTGAGCCACAGCCGCCAAATTTAAGCAACAAAGTTACCGTGTAGGTAATATCAACTATCACCTACACGGTTTAAAGAAATGAACATTGTTGCTGGAAATGAAACATGAACCATGTTCTCTAAAGTCAGTCACATGCTTACTAGACACTAAGCCCATAATATCCCTGAGTGCCAAGTCACATCAGAAAATGATACAGTAAAATTATTTTGCACGCACTCACAGAAGAAGTGGTGCTGGAAGCTTGGTGGTGTGTACTGTAGTTACTACTTGTTGCAAGTTAACACAGATAATACAAGGCTGCCATTTTTCATTCAAAATTTGAACTTTGATTCGAACATATGGAAACATGAAATATTAGCACAGTAATGACCTGTTCAAATTCAAAATTCACAGTCTATAAACGCAACAGACCGTTTGAAGTAGTTTGCCTTGTGATCCAGCAGAGAACGTCCTTAAAATTCACTATCAGCTTGACCTATCAAATGCTCTTTTACCTATCAGTAAACTAAGCTAATAAAATAAAAATGGAGAAGGACACCAAGGAGTAAAGCTGTGCTGATTGGATGATCAAAACACCAAAGCATCTGAGAGGCAGTGTGTGGTATTTTGGGGGTGACACCTCAGACAGCAAAACTACCAGCAAACATAGGGCTGTTTCCCAACTGTGTAAAAAGCATCTGCCTTACTTTACAATGACAACAAATCTGAGGATTTACCATCTACTGTAGTTTACCACAGAACTGAGGCAGCAGAGGCATCAAACAAGCGGAGCAACGTCAAATCTACAACCTTGTCTGACACAGCGCAATCTCAAGACGCATAGTGCAGTTTTATGACACCACATGGGAAAATATAAAGACTATACTGATGCTCTCTCTGACCACTGATGGATGGACATCGCTGGTCATATATGCTTACGACAGTCACAGCACATTGTATCTCTGACATACAGTACCTGTTGTGTTTGAATTAATTCGAACAAATTACTTGTTAGTTTGAATTTGTTCAAACTTGACTTTTTGAAAAAGTGACAGCCCTGGTACTATCCACTCCTGTCTCATTGTTAATGGGATAGCTTCCTCCATACTGGACTCTCCAATTCTTTCCCTTCTTTCCTTTTCTGTCAAAGGTCAACATTGTCAACTGCAAATTAGTCTTCTATTGTATGTGGAAATGTGTGTATGATGAGTGAATCCATTGTTCCTAGCAAGTCAGTTGAAGTGAATTAGTTTCAGTCCAAAATGTTATAAATGCTGGTATGACCAGGTCCTAAGATTTTCTGCTGCGATATAATGTAACATTACTTTTTTCTTTACTACTGAGGCAGGAATTATTCACAAAACTGCAAGAAATATTCTATGGTTTGTATTTGAACCAGCACCATGCAACAGCAGAGACCAACTACCTTAATGAATGTGACTTGCTCAATAGTGAATTAAAAACAGGGAACATCGATTCATCACCTATGGAGAGCAGCAGAGCGGAGTAGAAATCGTAGAGCTATTGACAACATCGCAGTCCCTTATCGCAAAACGCTGACTTACAGTCAACCTTTAAATGGCAGCCAACATGCCATGTTCGATTATTTCTCAAATATGTAATATTCAATTGAAGTAACATTTTTTAAAATGACATTTTGCAGATATATCATCAACATGTAAATGAGTTGACATCACTTAACACCTCTCCACAATATGTTCTGGTACAGTCAAATACAATGTATTACATTCAGGACAAACAAATCCATATGGAGTTGGTGGTACTGAGGCTCTGTGGGATGGAAATCACACAGCACACATCAATCAGCTCCACCCTTTCTGAATCTAACAATGACTTGATTTTTCATGAAGGAGTCTCTGTACTCTGCATCTGCAGTGACAGTGATTTCCCCTGACAATCCACAATACATTGCGGAAAGGAAACCATGTGATTAGCAAAGACATGGATGCTGTGTGTGCTTGAACCTCATTTTGAGGGAAACGAGGTGGGTGCACATGGGGTGTTTTGGTGTGTGTATGTGTGTGTGTGCATACTTTAAAATCCCTGTTTAATTTGAAAAATCTTCTACAGCAGCTTTAATCAAGCTATTAATGTGATTTGCTTATTTGTTATGTATGGATGACGGTGTGCATGTGTGTACATGTTGACATTGTGTAAGTTAACAAACGTTTTTGTGGCAGCTGATTGAGTATTGTGTGGAGGCTGGAATGAGAATTGTTTAATTAAACATTGTTGTGGAACAACATAAAAAAAAACATTTTGATTTATCATTCTCAGAGGAGCTGAGACAGAGTTTTCATCCTGGTATATTTTTAATGACACCAGATTTAATAATATCTGATGGATGATATCTGAGGAAGCTGTGTCTGTTACTTATAAACATAAACCCAGCAGTTAGGAAATCTAGAATAAAATAAAAGTGTGGAAAAAATAATTCACAAGAAAATTGTAAGGTTTAGTTTGAAGTCTTGAAAATTAGGGTCTCTTGTTGTCAAACGTCAGATATGAGGGATTTCCAAGGATTTCTAAAATTGACAATAAAAGATAGGGGTTTTGTTTGGGGGCGAGGGTCAGCGGGTTTTGTTTAGGGGCGAAGGTCAGGTATCAGAGGTCATGTAGCATTATGACAGTTATGGTGGACAGGGTCAGCGCAGAGATTAAGTGCTTGCCTTGGCTGTACAGGACAGTACATTCCAGCTGTGAAGTTTTATTTTGTGACTGTGGGTCCTGAGGGAGCCCCAGTGGAGCAGAGCTGTGTTCAGGCCCATTGGCAGATCTCCCACAGCTTCTGCATGGTTGATATAGGACCAGACTATCTGCTATGACAACTCCTTATTAAAATCTAGTGCGTTTGTCCTTTTTCTCCCTCCCCTCATCTCTCCTTCTCGTCCTGTTTTCCCTCTGTTCTCTCCCCCACCTCTACTAGGGGAGGTTGGGGGACTGGAAGAGGACATAAATTCACCAAGCTGCCCCAGGCAAGGTCTTCATCAGAAGCTCATTTCTCATCATTTTACCTCTAGTCAGCAGTCTGCCTGTATAATTACACCAGGTTTTAGCGAATATATCTCAAGGAACCCTGTGCCTGCTTTCCATTGTCGAGTTATTTTGCACAATAAGGATCACTCAGTTGATGTGTGACTGAATAACGGTGGCTGCAGAGAATTAGAGAGGGAGAAAAAAAACTGTCTCCACTGCATTAAACATGAAATGGTCTCATTATGTAAAATTGTTATAAATTATGAAAGGTGCATACATCTTCTAGGTGAAATATGCTTTGAATACTGCACGGCCACCAAAATCCATGCATTTGTAATGCAACAAGCCGTTGTCTTTATCTTGAAAAGAGCAGACACATATCAGTGTGAGACATTTGTGGTATTTACAAATTGGGAATAATAAAAAAAAGTCTTCAAAAAAATGGAAACTAAAATGCATGCATTAGAGATTCCCCCTCTGGAGTTGATGACTTTGCACTCGCCCTTTGTCCTTGTTTCATTAGTAATTACGCAGCCACTGAAATATTAATTTAGTATATTTAACCAGCAGCCATTAGAGCCTTCTGTTATAATGCCCTGTCAAGAAGGTCAAATCAATTCAACAAATGCTAATAGTGACCAAGACAGTGGTTATATATGTTTGACTGAATCAGCCCTCGCTATAAAGCATGAGTGTGCATGCATGTGTGTGTGTGTGTGTGTGTGTGTGTGTGTGTGTGTGTGTGTGTGTGTGTGTGAGGTGTGACTTTGCAGTGATTAATGTCCTGCGTCCTCGCTCTGTGAGAGGGAGATAATACAGAAGGCTGTGGCCTTTGTGTTCTCAGTTTGTGTTAATGCCTGCACCTATCAGGAGATTTTAAAAGGCCCAAAGAATCACATTTGCCAGGGTTCATGGATAGGCTGTGGCAAGCGAGACCCACAGAATGGAAAAAGAATGCACAAATAAAAAAAGAAAAAGAAAATGCACACATTATTTATCTACTGTGGTTGTGTCTTTGGTCATTTCAAATTACATTTGCCACTTATTTCATGTGCAGAAGAATTTGAAGTGCTAACAGTTCCTTATAGGTTCTGCTCAGCCCACGATTGTTTTTTTTTTGACATCATGCATATTGTAACCTTTTTTCAATTCTGATTTTGGTCCTGCCGCTAACCTCATTTCCCTCTTAGATATAAGGTCAACTTGACTGTTTATCTTGACTCTTGTGCAAATAAATTCAATTTTACGGTGGGGAAATAGTTAAATTCTACCACTGCATTTGTATTTCATACACTCAACCAAGTGCTTTTTCCCAATGCAGCACAAATACACTAAAAGTTTATCAATCTACAGTTTGCATTCATTTGACAAGGAAAATCCATGGAAAGATTTGCCACTAATTGTCTGAATGCTCAATCTGTGCTGGTTGTATTTGACTACAGTGAAAGACAAACTGTTTCTGAGTTCCTTGGTGTTTGTCCCACAGTATGCAGCAGAACAATCTCAAGACCAGCCTAGCTTGACAAGTGGGTGTGTTTTTCTGGGTGTAAATTCCTTAGCACTTCCGCCTACTAAAAGCAAGCATTTCTGCTTGCCTGACAAACGTGTAAGAAAGCAAAAAGAACTGAACAAAACACTGCAACATAATGCACGGCAACAAAAAGAACATCTCCTAGCCTCCCCAAAGAAGGAGGAGAGGAGAAAAACAAAGCTTTAAAGTCTCCTCGTATTTTGACCACCATTCACTCACATAAACTAGAACACTACAGCTGGCAGTGGTGCTGGAATGTGTTTTGAAGTGGGGGGACATCCAGCTTTGGATGACGTAGTAGGCTAGTGAACTTTTTCATATCAACTACCTTTCAATCTCAGCCTAGCCTACTGTGTTTGTACAACTAAAATATGATAAGAAATGCATTCCCTCTTCTCATCAGGGTACTTCCAAATAAAAATGGTGGCACCTTTTTTTTTTTTTTCATGCAGTGGTCTGCCAACAAGCAACTAAAAGGTCTCAGCTCAAAGGTGCGTCCTGGCTGCTGTTGATACAGACCCTCATGTTTTTCACTCTGAGAACTGTTACACTGTAACCATTCAACCAACCACCAACCAGTGAATATGTTTGTTTTTTTTTTAATAAGGTTCAAAAGAGAATCAAAATTCAAGTCCTATTAAAACGGAGTAATTACATCCAATATGCTGACTAATGTACAAACCTCAGCAGAGCAAGGTTTAGTCCCCTAGGCTTATTTTCCAAAGTACTGAGTGCGCCTATCACTCCCAATGCAAAAGCTATTTAAAACTTTGTTCATGTCCAAGTCAGCAGTCAGGTCTTTGTGGATGTGAAAAGCAGGTTGTTAAGCTGTTTATCTGTCATTGTAGATCAGATGCATGTTTTCAAACGAGACTTGAGAAACTCCACTCAGCTGTGGCATTGGACATTAGCACAGTGAAGTAGAGACACAGCAGTGTGTCCACCTCACTAAAAACACCTGCTGCATCTCCCGCTGCTGCCAGAACATCAACAAGGGTGGTAATTTTGGTGACTTTGACTCTGCGTGTAGAGTTGAGAACAGAATTGGGGGACATCAAAAGACTTAGATTAGCTTAGATGTTATCATTTTATTACCTGAAAGTACACCTGAAAGTGGGAGGACAAAAAGCCTCATTGTCCCGACTAGTCTGGTGCCAGTGACAATGGCTATTGTGACGAAGAGGAGAAGTATTATGGACTTGTGGACATATGGGTATGTCATCACGATAAATATTTTTAATCAGGTTGAAAATCTGTGTTGTACCTAAAAGTTTTACATTTGTAAATTCACCATACTGGCAGCAAGAAATGAAATTCTCATGTCATGTCATTTGCTGTGGTGAGAAATGTAAATGGTTGTATTTGTTTTAAGATTTGGTCCACAATTTCTGTCTGGTTTTGTGTGAATTTAAAAAAAAGGTTAATAACATAGCAACCTCATGACTTTTCAAACATGGGCTGAGCCTGGAATTTAAAAAAAAGGAGAAAGAGCCGAAAGAGAAGAAGAAACAAGGGGGAAGGATAAGAAAGGAGAAGGAAACAGAGGTAAAATAGAAGAAGAAACAAGTGCACATAAATGATTCTAAAAGTCAACCAGAGAGCCCTCAACCACTTGCCAATTTCACAGTGGAACAGTCCTTAGCCCTTGTGGACTTTAAGCATGCACCTGTCAAAGTCTGTGAGTGTCTATAAGTGGAAATTGGAACTGGGCCAAAGGTAAAATAGAGGAGAAGTAGAAGAAGAAGGAACAAGGAAAGCAAGAAAAGGAAACAAAGAAGAAAAAAAACAAAACAAAAAAAAACCCCAAATGGTGATAACAAGATGGTGAAAACACTGACAAAGAAGATGAATACAAACTAAATGGTAAAGGAGGACAAAATAAAATCTTAAATTAGTGTCAGAATATTAGGCATTAATCAACATGTAACCTTGTATGAACAGGGCACCACATCCTATAAGGAACCTTTAATGTCCAGAGGAAAAATGAAAGCTTGAATTTAATTCTCAGTTTGGTCAATTGATCAGTCTCATAACCGTTAAAGTTATTTTCAAAGCAGTGACCTCTGTTTACTCTGCTGAGGTCTGTTCAATCTCCGTTTTGTCACAGTGTTTAACTTTGGTCTGTATCATGTTGTCAGACCCCCACTTGGAAAAAAGGTCAGTTCGGGGGTCCAGGGGTGAGGCTCTCGGTCATGTGTCTGTGGAATTCACTCACCTCCTAAATTTGAAATTAAAGAAGGGTTGTTTTAGCTCATTAAATTAAAAAAAACAGCATGGTGTCCTACATTAGACAGTTAAAGTTTAAGAACTACAATTATTTTCTAATTCTGGAGAAGAAGAAGAGGGCTGAATATCTCAGTTCAGAGAGGGAAAATGAAGTTCCCCCTCAGGGTTCAGTCTCAGTGGTGAGCTGAGTCTACAGAGGAGTAGAAAACATACTTGTACTTGTCTTCGTTTCTTGATATTCTCTTGTGGGAGAATGCAGCATACTTAGTTCCTGCAAACCTGAAACACCCAACACAATGACAATAGTGAGAACTCAGTGCAGTTCTTTTAAACCATAACATACACACATGCTGAATAAAATGTGTTGACAGTGCATAATAAATTACAGATAAAAATAAAAGATTTTGTAAATGGCATTTGATAGATTGGTTCTGCAGCTTTAAACAAGCTCCTCAATTTTCTTTTCATAATTATTATTCCTCTTTACATCTCCAACATGCAACTTGTTTTCATCAAAACGCAAAATAAAGTCACCAAACAGGGCTGAGAAGACTGCACAAATATTACAATTTTAGGCTACATGTTTTCATACTTCATTCACAGCTGTGTGGGCAGTAACATCCAGTCATATTCATGCAAGAGTACAGTGTGAACATTATAACCTGACACTTACTCTGCTGATTAGACTCATGCCAACACTTTTTCCACTGCTGCTCCCACTACCACCCCAACATCCTCCTCCTGTGGTATCTCATATTGTTTATATAACTAAGGTTTATGTTCTTGTATGTTTATTTTGGGAGATTAGCTTTCTCAGCAGAATCCTCATCGCAGCTCAGATAATTTTAGTGATCCTTCAAAGAGCACAGCATTTTCTACTAAATCTATATGTATAACCATCCACTATAAATGCAAGCTTGTTCAGGCAGTGAGCCAACTCAAGTGGAACAGATCTGCAGCATCGTACTGCATGTGCACAACAGCCAAATGAAAAATAAGCTCAGCCTTAACAATGCGAATAACTGACAAAGGTAAATGCAGCAGCATGATTAGACCATTACCTCTAAACCCTGCAACAAATTTAGCCTGAATGAATGAACTGTATCTCACTATTTAAAAAAGTTCATACTACCAGCAAATATGAAATACCAGCTATTCACTTATAACGTGCATTTTACCGTAGTGCAAGCAGCAAAAATTTGGCTTGGCTTGGTGAAGTGAAGCAGGGATTCAACAGATTCTCCTTGTTTCTAAGATGCCAACGGGACAGACATGAAAACTCCTGCTTCTGCCTTGAAATGGAGATTGTTACTGTAGGGGAACGAATCCAGCAACAAAAGGAAAGTTGATTTCTTTCAGAAACATTAGGGTTTCTTTTGGTCTAGCAGTCTATCTGTGTAGGTGCAGGAGCGCACACACACACACACATACACACACACAGACACACTCACACACACACGGACCCAATGACCTCTGACCTAAAGGCATTAGGATGTCAAGGAGACATGAACCGGACTAAAAACCTTTCCCTTCCTCCACCAACCATGGGAGGAAATTGGACAGTTGGAATTAATGACTTTGTCTTTTCAGATACAAACAGACTCCACCAACCTGAATGAAACATCCTCCCTTCTTCTGCTGGTTCACTATTTCTTAAGTCATAAATTTTAGGAAGCCACATTCCTTTGAGTCGTTCTCTCTCCTTTTTTTCTCTTTTTTAATGCACAATGGGTGTCTGAATTGGTCAGAAAATGTCACTAAATGTGTAAATGTCTTGTCTAACCCATGTTAACTTTTACTGTGTTTTAGAACAATTTAATTAGTTTGATATTATGGAAATTCAAACTCTGCTTCAAAACTTGTTAATTACAAGTCACACATATTATTGCATTTGATTTATTTGATATTAACCAGTGTGTGTTATTAAGCTATGGTTTGATTGCTAGGATAATGTTCTCTTGATAGGTTTAATTACAGATCAGGAAATTAAAGTTTATTGATTTTATTCTGTAATTTATGGGGTTAATCAGTATTGCAACCTCTAAGTGTTTTCTCACTGGTTCTTGTGATGTGTCAACATTGACGACAGAATGAGTGAGTATCCAATTTGCCACTATGTATCATAAGATAATAAAATTATTCTTACACTATACCAAGTTGCAAGTTGAAGGCTATTTTTCCCCTCACACAAAGAAATGAATTAGTAACCGAGGCATTCCCTTCAAAAGAGTGCCAAGGATCCTCTTTCTTCCATAACACGCACCTAGACTATAAATGTTTACAACTCTTTGTCTGGCTCGGCTTTTGCTGTTGGTATTTTTCTTTTTGCTTGCTTGGTGACCACTGCTGCAGTGTGTCCTGTGTTTTTTTTCTCTTTCCAGCCATGATGGCCCATGTTGTGTGTCCAGTCTTGTCTTTTTCACTTTTCCCTGAGAGATATAATCTCCAGAAAGGAACTTTCAATTAAGGTGAAAGACTGGAATGATGCTTAAGCCACAAGCCAAGCCACGCCGGTTTCCATTTAAATAATCTATTATTTTTGTTATCTCCTATTTATATTGTGTAAACTTTTTAAAGACTTTTTCAAGGACTCTTCTGATTAGTTCAGAGCTCCGTGCATCCAACTCGGCAGCCTGCCACCGAATGCACCGAGACTGGGACACCTCCCTGCTGTGTGTGTCCACTACATGGCCTCAGCTAGTCTGAGACTGGTAGTGAACAAAGCTGTTTCACCGAAGCTACTGCAATGGTCATCTGGCTGTCACTATGGTGACCTGAGGATAACCGAGCGTGCTTCCCCTTGCTCGGCACTTTCTGGGAAGTTCACCAATTCATCACCATGGAAACAGTAGGAAAACCATCATGCTTCTGTTTTAGAGCTGAAAAATTTTAAATTTTTTGGCTGTAATTAGAGTCTTGGCCCCTCGATGCGTTTTTGACTTGTTTTTAATGACATTCATTCATTCTGTTTGCAATAATTTGTTAACTTCATTTACCCACAGCGTGATGCATCCATTCATTCATTCAGTCATTCTAGTTGTATATACAGTACATATATATATATATATATATATATATATATATGTATGTTTAGTGTTTCCCGTTCATCCCTATCCCTAAGTAGTTAAATAAATATCTTGATTTATTGCCAGGTAGTTGTATCTGTGTATTCCTTTATATCAGAAGATGGGGTCCCTCTATTCAGTGTTCACAACTTTCAAGTATAGGACTGATTGATTTGTTTTGATTAATTAATTAATTAATGGGTCATTAAATCAATAGAGGTGGTTCCCCTATTAACTTTACAAGTGCTTATTATTAATTTCCAAGTATAGTAATACTCACTACATTACCAACAGATGTTATGACAAATAGCTGACAAACTCAGCTGCAGAATGCTGACAGTGACAGGGAAGGGCTTGCAGACATGACCAGACTTGTTGACAGGTTGCTTGAAAATGTGCATTGAAGGAAGACCACAGAGTGGGTGACGCAGTATTTGTTGAACCGGCTTATACGAGAGCACTCTAAACATTGATATTTATGAAGAATTTGCCCTTTTATTAGGCTCAAAAAAGTCAAATTGCATTTTTCCATGTTTACTAAAGGACCACACTGAGGTTTTACACCGGCAAAATGGAAAAAAAAAATAGTGGCACCGTGTTTGGTCTCATGCAATTGAATTTTAAGATGGAGGAGGGAATACAAATTCATATAAATAAACACCTAATTTATCATTGCAGACTGACCACTGCTGCTGGGGAATTGCATTCAAAATTTAACATATGTGAAAAGTAGAAAAGAGAGTGAGAGACTAGCAGGGTCAAAACAGCGAGGGAGAGAGACATACAGACCTGAGCTTTTTTACACAATTTACCTTTCTGTTTCCCGCAGTTTCACCTTGCTTTTTTGTCCCTGACTTTTATTGGCTCATAGCAGGTCCAGTCCAGTGCGATATGACTGAAGCAGCAAGTAATACCTAAGTAGGCCACACTGTTCTTTTTTTTTTCTTTCCTTTTATGTTTGCAGAAACAATCAAGTCATATATACTTCTTCTTCAATATTCAAAGTTCAGCAACATAAAACACTTTATTTTCAGTGGTTTCAAGACATGCGCAACATGTGTCAAAACAGGCTGGCATCAGATTATATTTAACGGCAAATCAGATGAACCAGGGCTGGGCTCATTTAGCTACAGAAGCCTTAATAAATAGCCCAAATTGAAAAATTATGGTGACACAAAATTTTCGCGTCCCTGACAGTAATTTCCAACAAGCTTAGTAAATATCCCTCTTTTCAAACAGAACACCAAAATTGTTAGGAAAATGTTACAGCTGGGATGTGAGTGCACTAATCAGCAGCTTGAGCAGAGATGACAGAAAAATCCTTTCCTCTGTTATCCGTAGCTGCAATTCATCTGTTATACTGTCAGGATATAATTTGGTCACACTTAAGAATTCGCCATCTGTAATCATTTCCATTTGTTAGAAAAATGAAGAAATCACTTAGGTTGGGGTACATGAACATGACATCTGACTAGGATGGATTGATCTATTTCAGATTTGAATGAGTTTTTGGCAAATGCAGCATTTCTATGTGGCTTCAATGGACTGATGAAATATCATACAATAGCAAGGGACAAAAAGCAAAATTGTGTGAGAGGCAGGCTATAGATGCGCTGAGAAAGGCAGAGGGAGGGAAGAAAAGGGGTTGAATAATCCAGGGTAGATCTGTTTTGGAGGATGCTAATAGAATTTTACAATGTGAATGAGTGTAGGGGACAGTAACCGAATGAGAATTCTACATTGATCCTGACACACAAAGCCTTGTGGGACAAAAGACAAAGGGAGAAATATAACTTGCAACAAAAAAGGAGGAAATTAAAAAGTCATTCTCACAGGGTTGTGAAAGGCGAGGTTTATAAGCCCTTGTCACGGACTCCCAATAGGCATAACCCCATTTTCATATACAACTAATTTAATCAAGGTGACTTCTCCTTCCTGCCTCTCCCAGGATAAAGGCAGGAGTTTGCTGTTCCCTTGTGCCCACAAGCCAACATATGCTAAGATTTGTGTCTGCAGTTCATCCCCCATATAAGCTCAGTGCGGCACGATCTAATCTGTACTGTGGATAGCCTCTCCTTGCCCATATCCTCCTGAGGAGCCTTGTTGTTTTAATGACTGCCCTAAAACTTTTCCTCTGCCATGTGCAATATTTCCTATCTTTTGAAGGTCAGAAAATTAGTTTGTAATTTGTCTGAACTTACTACAGTGAAAATATAGATACTGATCAAATAATCACAATCAAATCAAATCTAAACCTCAAGTTTTTATATTTTGGATAGGATATATGGAAATGCATAAAAAACCCTCTTTCTCCTTGCAGGCTTTGTTTCAGAACCTGTGTCATCCATATTAAAGATCAAAACTGCGCATAAATCATCTGTCATTCCATCCGTTCATCAGGTTTCCATGTTAGTATTTCCCGTTCAGATCTTCAAAGACCTATTTTAAGACACAAATTAGCTGTGACAGAGTCAACCATGTGACAGAGAAGAAAGAGAGCAAAAATGAAATCAAAGTCTGCTGTGTCAGTGGATGCCGTGCTGGGGTTTGTAGTCTTGTACAATTGCCTTGGTAAACAGCTGCTCCTCACACATCAAAGAGCCAGCAGCACAAGGGTAAGAAATGTTTGAGTCAAGTGCAAGGATCCGTTCCTTTATCCTGAACTTACCCTGCCAATGGTGGGAAAATAATGAAAAGCTATGGCAGATTTATTAACCGGCAACCAATGCCCTTTTTATATAAGTATGAGTGAACATATTGATTTATTCTCTGCTGCTGGAGTGGGTCCTAATTTAAAGTATCACACACTACGCACTCTGTCAGTCATTTTGAAGGCTTTATGAAAAGACTGCATTGGGGATAAAAGGTGGAATTAATATTAAAGAAAAGTATATTTTTTGATTTTACACACTATGTAAATTAACTGTAACCTTCCTAAAATAATAATGTTTTTTTGTTGTTTGTTTTTGTTTTTGTTTTTTTCATATGGCATTAATTGCATATCTAATAATGTTTCAAGAAGAAATAAGTTAACATTTTGCTGTGATGGTTGTTTCTTACAGTAATTTATTCTTGTTCATATTCTTCATATTCTTCTTAAGTCAGTAGTCCTTGTTTGTAGTAATGATTGGTTATGTGCCATCAAAACAGAGAACTATGGTTTCTTCTAATTTTCTTCTTTCTTCTATTTCAAAACCTTACAACATTTACTGATATTGCTTGGTATGTTTGAGCAGGTGAGTAGTCAGGTGCGCAAAAGAGACAGCTTGAAAACATGGTCATGTATCTGTGGTAAGACCAGAGAGACCGACCACAGCACAGATAGCTGATAAAGACATGTGACACCTTAAAAGAAACCAATGTTGACTGTCCATAAGAAAAAGGTAATGAACAGTGGTCTCCGAAGTTTAAGTCCAACACTACTTCCTCCCTAACTCCCGGGGGACAACAGTCCTAAGTCCTGTGATCGCTAGAGGGCTTTGTCACTTCAACATAAACCAATCTCATTTTTGTGGGTTGGCTGAAACAACTGATGTTGTCATTTTTCTTGGGGAACAGTGTCTTTACAACTCTTGGTTTGAATGCAAAATGCAACTTTTGTTTTCTGGCATGATATGCAACAAAGAAAAGATCAGTGTTTCATCCTTAGATGATGGAACCCTGATGAAATACTTTGCAGTGGGAACCATAAAATACCAAAGTGCTTGAAAGTATTTCACTAAAAAGGCAAGCAGTATCAAATCAAAAAAGTATCAAACAAGGAGTCCATGTCTGCATCAATAATAATAATAATTTTGGCAGGGCTTAAGGTTTTTCTTTTCTTCTTTTTTTTTTAGCAATTTCACTGTAATATTGCATTTGAGTCGTGAGCTTAAAGGTTTATTTTTTAATTTTTTAAAATAGTGTTAGTATACAGCAAACCTCAAGTGGCTTTCCTACCTGTTCTCATCTCCTTACCTCACATCCCTTGGTGACATAGATACCATGACACAGAGGGACAGCAGCCAACTACAAAGCTAGACTGACATACAAGAAAGAAAGATAAATAAATTATCCGCATGACATCATGGACATGCAAGTCTTTAGTCTTTGGATCTTTTTACTTCCTCCCAGGGGAGGGTGGAAATGAGTGTGGGATTTCAAATTTCAGGCCTCCTAACGCTCTGATGCAGTTTCACCTCAAGGGACCTTATTAGACAATGGGTCACTACACACTACACCCCTAACAGAACAGACTCCTGTGCCCATGCCAGAACTTGTCTTGATTAATTATCAACAGTGGCCATATCCAGCTGCCACAGGGAAGAAGAGAGACAGAGAGAAAACAAAGACAACACAACCACCTTTACTACTACTAATGTTGCTGCTAACACCACTGCTGCTATTTGTATAACACCACTCAAAACCAGATTCTTTTTTATCTAGCAAAATTGTACATCAAATCAAAATCATTTGAGGCAGAGTCTCTGATTAGTTAGATAATTGTTACTAGAAATACATCTGCTTGTAGAGTGAATAAGGTCATTTCCTTTCAGTTGATTATATACCTGTAGCTATCACACATCAGCCGGAAGGATATGTGAGCTTCCGCAGTCTCTGTTTCCAGGGATGCTCTCCTCATAATTACATAGAGGTCAAACAGCATGTTTATATTAATTAGTTAAATCTTCAAAAAACGGGACCAGGATCTGAAATAAAAGGCATGGAAAAATCTGTGCTTTACACTTGCTGATGCACTTTTTAGCAGATATTAGGGCTTTGTAACTGTTGACTCTCAGCCAGTCTCAATCTTTTTTTGCTCCTCTGTTTGAACCTACCTCTATATCTGAGCCTGAACCTGTCACCCTGTTTGATCTAAGGCTGATCCTGTCTCTCTGTCTAAGTCTGATGCTGTCTCTCTACGTGAGATTGACCCTTAACTAGTCTCCGCCTGAGCTTAAGAATTAACCTGTCTCTCTTTTTTAGCCCAAGCACAAAACATTCCCCTGTCTGTGTGAGGCGGTCCAGCTCCCCAGTTTCCCAGCAGTCAGGTTCTTTTAAAGTCTGTGTAAAGCAATAATGAATGTTGGGAAGGTCAGTAGTGCGTTTGGTTATTAGCAATAATTCATAATTATCTATGATAATTATCTATGAAATCAAGATATTGTTAACCTGAATCAATAATTTGGGCACCAACTGTTGGATCTGTGAGGAACACAGTTGATTATTTGCAATAATTATCAATTATCAAAGATAATTAACTAATTATGACAATTAATAAAATTATTGATATGAATTAACAAATACGGGGTACCACCCGGAAACCAGGACCAATAACCAAACAAGGTAGTCTCATAAATGGGAGTTCACCTAGAATGTTAATATCTGAGAGATATCAGCATTCGAGGGTGAACAAAGAAGGGTGAATTCGAGCTCTGACTCCTTCAATCAGCCACTTTTCACAATATGTTACACACAATAATGACAAAAGAACTTCTCTTTAAAGATATAACAGTGTTTATTAAACTTAGCAAAATTAACAAAGTTAACAAATGCTTTATTCAATAAACAATTATTCTAAAATCTAATTCTACCAAACAAAACACAAACAGCTATGTACAGGGTTGGACACATGCAGGGGAATGCATGTGTGTGTGTGTATGTGTGCGACAAGATGGCAACGGGGCCTGATGTGATGATGTTGTCGGTCTGCGATGCAGACGTGACTAGAAGTCACGTCGTGCGAGAACCGGACGGCGGAAGTGTGGCGGTGTCTTGGTTAGACAGAAGCAAGATGGTGCCGCCTGGTGGTCGGCGTCTTGCACTCATCCAATTCCGTGAAAAGCACACATGTCTGATGGCGGATAAGCAAAGACAAAGCAAAGCTTTGTCCAACGTTATCTGACCATCAGATGTGCAAAGAGATGTTGGTGCATGTAACTGTATGCGCACGCACGCGGGTGTGTGTGTGTTAGTCGCAAGAGAGGGAGAAGAAGGAGGGAAAGCGATCGTGAGAATCAGTTCCTTTGTCCACAGACAGCATGCGTACGGACGGCAGTCTGTAACGCACATTGTCTGGTTTCTGATCGATAAAGCAACTTACTTACTCACTCACGGTGGCACAAACACAGCAGTAGTCCCGAACGGGACAAACACAAAACAGTCTAGTTCTCACACGGTCTGGAAAATCATGGCAGCTGGCTCTCAGTGGCGTGGCAGAAAGAACAGCAGAGTCGACTCAGTGAAGACGAGCGGGGCAGAGAAGTTCCACATCTTCCTGAAGAAACTTTGTTTCTTCCTTCTCGAGGGAATTTGACGACGCTGGTTACAGCAGCGGTCTCTCTTAGATCCAGGAATGTGTTAGGGTGAAGTTTCATCTCGTCCGGCGAGGCGAGTCTTCGATGAGGGGAAAACACGTGCGTGGGGTACCCCCCCCTTTAGTCAAGCTGACTCAGAGAGGAACAGAAGTTACCCCTAGCTCAGTGACGGAAAGGCATGTGCTTCAGGGCACGTTCAGTTTTTAAAGGGGCGGTGATGTCATGGCTGCATCATCAGGACGCTCCGCTGTGCAGGAGTGTCTCCGCCAATGAGAGACTGTATGTTGACTGTTCCCTGCTGAGGTGTGAAAATCGCAAAGCATCCTTGGAAATGGAGTTTGCAATGGACTCCCATTGTCTGTAAGCAGCATTTTGGCGCTATTCCTTTGTCTCGGGGGAAACAAGCCCAGCCTGACTGAACAGCCTCAGAGCCTCTGAATTTAACAATGCTCATGCTGAGCTCCCCTAAAAAATATAAAATTTAAAATAGGCCTTGTTTGTAGATGTAAGATGATATTTCAAAAATAAAGTAACGCTAGGAGCCACTGTTTAACTCGCCACATATTTTGTAGGTAAATGTAGACTTGTTTCAGTAAAAATGTAACTTAAAAGAGTAGTTAACAAGCGATCCATCACCAATCATTGTTATATTGAACTGTCATTTTTTCAATGAAGTTTGGTGTCATTACTCACTTCTTTGAAAAGTGCCGGTAAGGGGCTGGATGTAGAAGCTACAGGAGTATGTCTGTAGAGATGGCAAAGGCACCGGAGTAGCGTCTGCAACACAGCCCGAGACAGCAAGGGTAAGACTGGACAGAGAGGCAGAGAGGGCCGCTACACAAGCACGGCTCCCTCAGCAGTCCCCATGAGCAGCGGGACATAGATATATCCTCTGGATATATATGAGCTTTAACACCGACTCTACCCGTCAACAGACACTTCAGCTGAGTTTGAATTAAGTCCTTGAGTGCAACTATTGACTGACAATAGCCCCATTCACTAGTAACAGCTAACACTGGCAGCTATCAACCTGGCTCCGCCGGTCAGGAGAGAGCATAAACAAGTGGGGGAAGACAGGAGGACTAAGGGCTAAGCTAAGGCTAACTCTTCATTGGCTATCCCTACTTAGCATTTTCCTTGTCGATGTACAGTCTCTGGTGAACAACATGGATGGACTGCAAGTACAGATCATCACTCATAAAAGTATTATAGACTGCAACTTCAGGATTTTTATAGAAATATGGCTTAACGATAGTGCCATTGAGCGACCAGGGTGCTACATTCTTAGGGCAGACACAACAGCTAGTGACTCCAGTACTCCAGTAAGACCAGAGGTGGGGCATGGGGGACTGTGCATTTATGTTAACAAAGCTTGGTGCATGGACAATGCCATTATCTAAAGGCACTGTTCTGCTAGTTAAGTGTAAACCTTTTTATCTGCCCAGAGAGTTAACATCTACTGTTGTGACTGCAGCATACATTCCCCTGGATGCTAATGCTAAGTTTGCACTGAAAGTATTGCATGCTGCCATTAGCAAACAACAGACTACACACCCAGTCGATCCCAAGGCACTCTAGTTTTTATATAGTGTTAGGGAAGGGTTCATGCTAGTCACCCCTTATGTCATGGATCCACCATTTCAGGCCCGCCCAAAAAATCCTGAACACAGGAATAGTGAAAAACAGTTTAACAGTCTAACTCCACAATTCAGTACTACATAGTTCACAGTCTTCTCACATGTTTTCAGCAATTATTTTTTGACATGTATAATGTATTTCAAAAGAAATCTCAGATTTTCCCTTACACAGACTTTAAGTGTAGTCCTTGCTCCAGAGTCTGCCTCTCAAACTGAACCTGTCTCTCCATCTGAACACTAGACAAAGTCATCCAACCCATATTCCAGCTCCAGTGGTTTTCCATTTTGGCTCTCCAGTTGGGAAACAAGTATCAGGCCTTGCAGGAGAAGGATTGCCCTCCTTCGTGTGAACACCAGGAGCTTCCTGTCTGTTCCATTCAGCAGTCTGTATCACCAAGTGGAGCTGCTGACCCAGCTTGACATCCTCCTTGCCGCAGGCTGCACTGTCAGCTTCCTTCAATCCCTCCCTCTAACTCTGCTTTCTCACCGGACTCTCTACTCTCTCCCTAGTATCACTGATAATAACTCCATTGCCGGAGACATAGGGCTAAATCAGCTGTCACACAGTTCTCCATGCATCACCATTTTGAGGCTGGTAGAAATTATAGCACCATCATAACCATCATGATTATAAACATGGCAAATGGGTTTTTATCTGTTTTTGAATCCCTAGTCTAGTTTAACAGAATATTTGAGCTCTGTAGTCTGCATTCTCTGCTCACAATTTTTTGCCATCACAAAATTGTTTACCACCTTCCTTAAGTTGCCATTTATCAGAAGATGTCTACCTGCACATTATGTGACCTGCATATTTTCTGTGACCTGATGGAAGTCACGCAGAAAGGAGGTGGGGGGGAGTGCAAAGTCAAAAGTGAAAGTTGTATACAATGACAAACTAAAACTGTTGAATCCTTGAACCCCTTCAGACAACAGCTGCATCCTCAAACAGGTGCAAAGTTGGAACCCTGCTGATGTTTCACCTCAGTGCCTGAAGACCAACCCACTTGATTGTGTCTGTTGTCCATCCAGCCTGTTTCCTGACATTGCAGGTAAGTGGACTGACAGTGAGAGACAAAGAGAGCTGCAAAATCAGTAGATGTTCAAATACAAACAGAAGAGTGTTAAACGGAACTGAATTGATTATTGATGGAAGAAAATTACAGCACTGTTGATCTTGACATCAAATATGTTATCATGAAACCACTTGGCATAGATTATTTGTTGTTATTTCTATTTTAGGGCTTATTAACATACTACTGTTCCAGAGACTACAAAAAGAAAACTTGTTATAAAATGATATATTTTAAATATGATGTGAACACTAATGCATTTCTAACTCTGTACTTACTACAACTGCCGCAACATTAATCCAAAGGAAACAATATTACTCTGTGAGGGTAATGGCCTCCCCAGCATGTGAAAGTGTGATATTTTTGCAGCAAAACCAATTAATTCAGCGGATTCATTTGTGAGGCTGAAGTAAATCTGCACAAATTCTTTGTATTGAGTTTAACTTTGATGTACAGATTCACACTGTTGACCAATAGCAAGCTGTCATGACATTCCTGAGCATTTAGGGAATGGAATTCTAATTAGAGTCAGATCCTGTGTTGCACCATCCCCAACCTCCTCTGTTGGAGTATAAACTGTTCCACAATAGAGGAGGCACTTGTAGACAGTTATGAGTACTCAGTGGTACAGATAGCACTTATACATCTTTTGAATAAAAGAGGCACAAATTAATTGTACGCAAATTAATTGTCCCATTAGCAACCAAGCCAACTAACTTGCTGACTGACAGTAAGCAGGGATTGTTAGCTATTGTGACTGGCGCTAGTCCAGCTGTTTATTGTGTTAGCAGTTAGCTCAGCGACAGTTTACCAACTAGCCCTGTTAGTAATCCCTACATGAAGAAAGCTTCTAGACTCAAATATTCTGCAAGGACACAAGGATGGATTTTGCTGTGCCACTTAAACCACAACTATTGTGTTTTGTAAGTAGAAACTAGCACAGTATGAAGTGGAAGACCCTAACATCCTTCCAAAACCAGCCCCAAAAACACAATTTGAACTATGAATCACTGAAATATATGAAAAAAGCAGTAGATCTGAGTTAACAGGTCAATAATATTGCCTTTTTCCAAGAGGTTCCAAATGCAGTGCCATGGTATAAGCAACTGCAACCAGATTGTTGATGCGAGAATGGCATGATTGGTTTTCCGTCCAACAGGACGGCACAGTAATAGGTGTTGTTTACAATGTGTTGAAGGTGTGCTGATAGTGTTTATATGTATTATATTACCAGTTGATGTGTTGGAAGAAAACATGCTGTTTTTCCTTTTAGGTCCACCATCTGCATCCAGTGTATATGTGTTGTGCCCTCATGCATGAAGCAAATCTTAACCAGTGAAAAAGATGTATGTCACTGTGTTTTCTTTCACTGTTATTGAAATGTTCCAAATAAGCACAAACGAGGCAGAGATACCATAGGACAAGACTACACTGTTACATTCACAACCTGATTTATTAATCTTCATTTTATAGAAACCTGAGGAAAAGTGGTTGGAGTAAGTATAGTAGGTAAAGCCTCAATAGCATGAATAGGCTTATCATAGGCTTATGCTGATTGGATAACCACAAATATGCAAATTCTGAGTAAGTGGATGGGCAGAAATGAGTCTATAGAGTCTATAGGGCCCCAGTAGAGTATGAAGCATGTTTGAAAGAGAATGGAGAAACATCATTTTATCTTTTTGTAGTTCTACATAATGATCTGAACTTTGGTTGAGAAGAAGCTCAGTATGGAAAATACACATACATTGCTGCCCTGATAACATTGCACAGGAGTGGGGACAACAAAAGGGTGTGGAACCAGAACTTATTTGCAAGCTGTAAAACATTTCTTGTTCCCATTGCATTGCATGTATTACATTATATATTGGTATGTTACTCCACAACATCACACTGACATATCTCTAAACAATATTTCAATAACTTGTGGCCTCCATTTGATTTCCTCTGAGAGCTTTGCTATGCTCATGGAAATGGCAGCAGACATTTTTTTTTTTTTTTTTTCCTGATTTTCTTTCCCCAAAAGTATTGTCATTTACAATGACATATTTGATCCCAGAAGACATAATTGCCAGACAAATAGGAGCCATTGTGCTGAGGTTGCTTATATGTGCACTCTGTATGCATGCTTAGATAGAGCCTGACCTAAGCCATTACCTTCCTCTCTGGAGGACAGTTCTGCAAGATAGAGGCTGGCGATGCTAAAGTAGGTCTGAATTAAATTGGACGCTCTGAAACACAGCATGACAGACAGAACAGTCTCCATCAGGTGAAATTGTGGGAAGCATCCCTGCAGGACCTACACAGTTGCCTCAGGCAGTAAAATATTAATAATTGAATAAATATACATGCATAATAAAAAGACCATTAGTTTCAATAGAGGGATGATTAAATTATTCACAAAGAATGGTGGAATAGGAAAGACAGGCATTATATCAAACTATCTGAAATATTTCTAGTTACCAAGAAACTACAGTTTTGTTTATGTGAATTCTCACTGGGAAGGAAAAACTGTAATGTACCTGTGGAGTTTTAATGTAAACAAACGCAATTATGCCCAGAATGCATGTCCTTTCTCATTAAACCACTGCGAAGTTGATTTGTTAAATACTTCTATACATCTATGTTTACATCGCCTTCGCAGTCTTTGCTGTTGCACTGCTGTTAACCAGTGGGAGAGCATGAAAACATCATCAGGAATGTGTTGCCGTAGAAGTATGTGCAAACTCATGTTAGTAGGACACCAGATACAAACAAAATGAAAAAAAAAAAAAAAGTTGCTTCTTCTTTTCTATCACTTCCACTTTCCATGCAATCAAAATCCCTTTCATTCACAAATTCTGACATCAACATAGTGTATGTCACCAATGATCTTTCTTCCTGGGTTCCTTGAGGCACTTTGTCTTTGGATGCTGTTATTTAAATATCATTGAAATCCTGTCATTCTATCTCTCAAGCCTAGTATTATTCAGCCCACCACCTCCCCATTACCACCATCACTTCCATGCAGTGTCTTTTTAAAACTGTAGCTATTTAGGCTACAAACTACTCTTCATTGTTACTTGGTAAGCTACAGCAACACTTCACTTTTGTTGAAGTGTTGCTAAGCTATTCAGAAAAAGTAGACTAACAGTGAAGCTACTTCACATAGAAGACAACTTTATAAGTAATATAAAAAAACAAATCCACTCATTATTTTGTGGTGAAATCCATTACAACACAAAACAAATTAAATTAATGTGGCTGTCAGAGCCTAGTGCAGATTGCATTAAATTAAATTGTCAAGTTTCAGTTTTCCCTTCTCCTGTCTGGAACCATGCAGGCACACTCTCTCTCTCTCTCTCTCTCTCTCTCTCTCTCTCTCTCTCTCTCTCTCTCTCTCTCTCTCTCTCTCTCTCTCTCTCTCTCTCTCTCTCTCTCTCTCTCTCTCTCTCTCTCTCCCTTTCTCTTTCTCTCTGTCTCTGTCTCTGTCTCTGTCTCTCCAACGAGGCATTAAATTACTTTTAAACATCAGCCTTATTATTAAGTTAATTGAAGGGTGTATGTGCATTAGGGTGATGTGGCTCTTCAAAGCAGTATATGGTTATTTTTGGCTTGTAGTGCATCTGCAGTGGGAGATTGACAAAATGGAGCACCGAATAAGAAAAAGAAAATATAGCAATACAGCCTTTGGTCACGCTGCCTTTTGCGGAAAAAAAACAATGTTCTCCTCAAGAAACCTTACATAATAATGAGTAGCTACAACTACTCAATATTGTTATACACTTTTGTACACATTGACTTCTCCTTACTAAAAGACACATTCGTGGTCTCCTCAAAGACACAAGCCTTCATAGATTGTTCGGTGGAGCCATCACTTTAGTGGAATGTCAGCAATGTTTAGTAACTATAATAAAGTTACGTTTTGAATGTACTTTGGCTCATGGGCTGTTATCTCTATGAATTTTAATGCAGCATAAGAACATTTGTTTAGACCCTCCTTAATTTATCACTAATGTACTAATAATTCACTAAATTAATAAGCCTTAGGGATACCTAAAGGCAAGGTAAGATAAAATAAGGTTTTATGTTTCAACTACTAATCAAATTGTTGCCCTAGCTGAGGGAACTAGTTCAGTCAGTGCATAATGATTTGCTCTGCTGTGTTGTTGAGACTGTAAGTACCCTTAACTGTCTGCCTTGGGCCTATAATTAGCTACCCATGGTGTACTTTACCATTGTGCATTTTCTCATACTCTTTCAGTGTTGTCCTCTGTAAATTATGGAGCCAACAACAACACTCCTGGCAAACATGTAGAATTATTCATGGGCTGTAGCACAATCAATGGGAGCAATTGATGTAGCTGTGGAGCAGCACTGAAATTAGCAGTCCATCATATACATATGTAATTAACCCTATGAAAACGGACCTCCCGCAGGCGGCCCCAGACTGGCCGCAGGAGTTTGTTGTTTGCATAATCTTGTTTAAATTGATCTAAAATAAAAACCATAATAGCTAGAGCATTCATACTCTTTGCAGCTGAAGGCTAAGGCTTCTGTCTTTTGTGTCATAACATTGTACTCGTAACTTGTCACAAGTTGATGACGTCATTATGTAATGTGCAGTGCAAAACGTGGTGACAGTGCATGGTGGCGCAGTGAAGTGGAGCCAGGGGAGCAGAGAAGCAGGTCGATAGTTCATGTGGAAATTTTAAAAAATAAAAAAGTGCAAGGTGTATGAGTGAAACACACCATTCATGTGCTAGGCTTGCCGAGTGCCCCTGTGTATCATCGTTGACAGGAACATGATGACTACAAGTGAACATACAGCACAAGAATTAAACTATCAACAACACCTTTATACTCTGCTCATAAAAATGAGCATATCTCAAAAACTAAAAAAATGTCTATAGTTCAAATAAGGTTGTGTTGAGAAATATTCTGTTCATGTTTATACATTCAGAATTGTTTTGGATCAATATGTTTGTGTGTTTATTTATTCAAATTTGATGATAAACATGCCAGTTTTTTGTATTTTTTTAAATTTTTGGCACAGTTTCAATAATTTTATCAGTAATTATAGTTTATTGACTTACATGGCCTTTTAGCTTAGGTTGTACAGATTTTATGAAGCGTGTTAAGATAATCTAGGAAATGACATCACAATAAGCAAAAATACCAGTGTAGGCACTGGTGGACCATTTCAACATAATGTGTGCACTGGCTGCTGACACTGACAGGGGCAAATAAAGATGTAAGGTGGTAGAGAAACACCCTTGAGTGGATACCTTCCACTAGTGTACAGCTACCCTCCGAGAAGTAGGAATAGGTGTATAAACAGAAAAGAAATGGTGCAAATGCATTAGGGATATTCTTCTTGTGACAACAAAAGAAACAGGGAAATATATTAATATTTTAGCAGTAATGGAATGCATATTTGAAAACATAATCAAATAACTGATTACTTGAATTGCAAAACTAACACTTTTCAGTACTCTTTATAACAAGAAAGTAATCTGAGTATGTGTTAGAGTACTCAGAGTTGCAGAGTACCCCTCTAGAGGGGTAACACTGCTGCTGAGTAACTATTAGGGCAGCATGGCCTCCTGAGGTTTGCTCCAGTAGAGTAGTGAGCAGACAAGGACTGACTCATCACAGATTCCACAGCTTGAGTGTGAGTGTACTGTGGAAAAGTTCAGAGGCATCCTAGGTGTTTTCCCAAGGGTGGGGAATGGAGGTCTTTAGGGGGATTCTCTGTGCAACGTTCAGCTTGTCTGATCCCAGCAGGTAGACCTTGTATAAACATGTGTCTGTCTGCAGGGGAGGCAGGAGGGGAAGAGGGAATAGAGCAAATGCAAACCTTCATTATGCTAAGAGTAGAATATGGAGATGAGTACAGAAACAACAGAACCAAACAGACAGTGACAATCCCTGGATGTCATAGACCACCTGGCTCGTCATATTTCCATTCATGCCTTCCTCCAGGTAGCGATGGGGCACTGGGACAGTCTAGTAAAAGGCAACATAATCAGTCAAAGCAGGCAGTCTGACATTCAACATAGCAGAACATTTCAGTGTGGGAAATCACAGCTGAAGCTGTTTTCCTCTCATTTTGTCTCTGGTTTGCAACAGTGCACAGAAAACACAATGGTCAGTTTCATTCAACAGCTGGCCTCTTACCTGCATGTAGAGTTATTATTTTATTCTCTTTTTGTTGAAGATGTTATAGTTAATGCTGTGTTCATGTCATGTGTGAGGTACCATGATTACATCTTTCTGTTTTGTAAGTGTCATTCACATCAATATGCAAGTCATTATCACGACTGAGAAGCTCAGACATTTATGAAAGCTCAGCTTATCCTACGTATAAAGCGCTTAAAAAAGCAGACATGCATGCTTCACGTCAGCCACTGTCTATTGTTCATGGTTATGCAATTTTAATGGTTATAGTGTTATACTAATCATCCACATTCAACCTCATACAACCGTCACCAGTGGAATCATTTTACGTTGCCTGATGATGTGAATACATTCAAATTGTGAAATATAACATGTAAATCTTCCCCACCACTGCCTTCATTCTCGCATAACATGAACACATCAGGAGACAGGCAACAGGAAGAACAAGTAACTTGACAAGGGTGTTCTTCATCTGAAGTAGAAGAGCAACATGCAACATGGATGCACTTTCATCCTGGGGGCTGATCTCAGACTTTGGTTGCATGTCACATCCTTTTATTTATGTATTTATTAAGATTCATTTTAGGGCAAATTTTCCCTGATGATAACATTGGTAGTTTGTTCAAACAGCTTATGATGTTTCTGCTCAACATCAAAGCAGGAAGTAGTGACATCAATCTTAACCATGACATTTTCCTAACCTCTTGCGTGTGTTTCAGTTGAATAAACTTAACAATACCTTTACCATATGGGCAGAAGAATAAAAAAACAATGCTCAAGGCTCCAACAAATGACCTACTTTCTCATATAGGTATGAAGACTTGTATGATAAATAAAAGAAAAATGCAAATCATAAGTATAGAAAACATGTGTTTCAACCCACGTCCTGCTGGATTGCTGGGGGGGAACACACATGCTCTGTCTAGAAAGCAGCTGTGCTGTGTAACTTTTAGTCTTGTGAGTAATTAGCATGGTTGAAAATATATTACATACACAGCTGAGTTAAATAAATTTGATTTCTCATGTTTATTATGATAGATATTATGGGCTCCCATTTACTTGCTAAATTACTGAAATAAAAAAAAATAAAAAAAAATCAAACTTAATCTAATGTTGGAGTCGTAAAGATTGAGAAATGTACCCGGTGAGTGCCTGCATGGTTCCAGACCTATATTTCATGCTTTCCATATTCCCAAAATGGCTAAACTCAAACCAACTGAGGAGATACAAGAGGAATAGAATAGGAGATAATCTTTCCTCACAGAGTTCTGTAAGAGCATGCTGCATGTCCAGTAAACGACACCAAACAATACCTGTAGAGCAGAACTCCCCCCTGTAGAGCAAATACCCCCTAATCTTGAAAATGCAAAAGAGAGCAATTCAATTTCACAATCATCTAAAAACTAGTGACCCCCAGACATACCATATCACAGCCCTAAACTACCAAGAGCTAAAGCCAGAGAAGAGTCCTCTCAGCCAGCTGGTCCTCAGTCCAGACAACCTATCAGGCCCCGGATAGCCTCAGGACCACAATATTAACCCAATCACACCAAACCAAATTATCAACCAACAACAACTATATCACATATTGAAAGGAAACAACTAAGACACAGAGTAAATTAAGAAAAGCCTTGACTATGTACAGACTCAGCGAGCACAGACTAGCTGTAGAGAAGGGTTGGCATAGACAAAGCTGGCTGCCAGAGGAGGAGAGACTCTGCTCCCAGGGTAACAGACAAGAGGTAGAGGCAGAACTACACTTCCTCACCTCATAGCCCAAATACCAGGCTCTGAGAAATGAACATTTTCCCAATATAATAAAAATACACCCTGAATTTGAAAACATAACAGACATAGAGAAACTCCCATCTTTACTTGCCCAAGGGAAATGCCCAAGTAATGTCATGACCTGAAAACAGCTACTGGAACCTGAGAAACACAACTCTGTATTGACTTCTTTTTAATTGTTTATTTATGTATTTGTATATATCAGTCAACCTGGTTGGTTAGGCCTATAATTTATCTGGTTTATTTAAGCCTGATTAATATACATTATTTGATTTGTAAATAATTTAATGATTGAATTTTGCTGTTATAACCTGGTTTTATATATATATATATATAATTTTGTTATTATAACTCTCACAACCACCTAGAACCTCCACTGTCCAGGTACTGGCACACACACTCATACACACACACTCACTAACAACTTCAACACACACTTCCACAGTCTTTCATAAACACAAACACAGAGCAAGTGTTCATTGTTTTCTGCTATTTTCTTGATTTTATGAATTTTACCTTTTTCTTTTACTTTTTAATCTCATTATTACTTGACCCTTTGGCAATATTGTCTTCGTTACATTCATGCCAATAAAGCATATTGAGTTGAGTTGAATTGAATTGAATTGAATCGAATTGATAGGGAGAAGGGATGAAAGAAAAAATATTAAAGCCCTGTCTTGACTGTGTGAATAGCCATTACAAGTGGATTTGTAGACCTTTCGGCTCATCATAGTTTCTTTACCAGTGTCCAAATGACGGTCTCACAGCTACTTGTCCTAACAGAAAGGCATGTCATCTGCATCACTGAGTGTTTATTAAGCTAAAATAACAGAGGACACAAACCGAAAACCACCTACAACACTGCGAGTTAAATTAGGTTCTGTGATCCAAAGGAAGCCTTTGAAATTAGGCACACTTATAAAAAAAATCAATATGACATTGTTCTAAAAGTGAGTTTTAGCCATATGCTGTTTGCAGGAAACGATGCATTCACAAGCTTGTGTACTTATAGCTAAGCGTGTAAGCTTATAGCTAAACAAATATTATTTGAATGTAAACATAATGGATGTTTTACAGAAGTTTCCTCTGGGTTAAAAAGTACACTAGCTGATTGTTTGTTTGTTCATGTCTTTGTTTAGAAACCCGGGGCTTCCCTCGGTCTGTCCTCGGCTCGACTGACAGCTGCTGAGCCCAGCAGGCCCCCGAGGCAAAACTCAAGCTTCCATCTGATGTTGGTTTGCCTGTTTTCAGCAGGGCAAGGCGCTTTGTTTTTCCATCAGTGCCCTCACCTCTGGGCCGGGAGCATCTTTGGTGGGACAGGATTTCAACACCAGTAATGAGACATACACTGTATGGTGAAAGTCATGCATGACAGTGTTAACAAGCCCATAAAGACAGTCACATAAATCTGCACCTTCCCATGTGGCAAAAAAAATTCTCTGTATTTTTTTGCGCTGAGAAATCACCATCGACTGCTGGGATTAATGAGTCCCTCTTACAAGAAGTGTAGGTGTACTTGTCAGCCACACTGTCTAGGCACTAAGTATTTCTGTCAAGTGGCACACAATTCTGTCACATGCCTTCAATTATAGTCCTAGCTCTCCTTAGCTTGGAAGTTTATTCAAAATTGTACATTATGTGTTAAAATTCAATCAAACACAGTGTGACAAAAAGTGTAATACCGTGAGGTGATTTCCTGTTTGACCCTTATGGGTGTGTTCTATTTCCTTGGTCTATGGGGGAATGGTTTTTGACTCGCCTGTAGTCATAGGACAACCTCCTGTGAGGCTTGTGGAGCTCATAGCTGTCTGGCTGGAGAGACTTTTTTGGCTTTGGCCAACTTGCTCTTTTCTTGAAATAGCCAGTTCGGATTTTATTTGATGGTTGAAAAGGTAGATGGCAAAATTCCCTCATTGTTACACAGTCCAAAACAACAAATCATCTTTTCTGGGTTGTTTTGACATGGTGCAACTTCCATCCCCTGATGTGTGTGCAGTTTTGATGTCATTTGGTTTATTCAGAATCCCAACAGTGCAGAAGACAAACACATCATAGTCCACTCTTGTAAAAAAAAAGCATTTCCAGACAAGACAAAAATGCACAGGGCTACACTGGGCACAAGCTGGCCTGAATAACTCAACCAATATTGGAACTTGTCCAAAGTTAAGTATTGCATAAAACATAATATTTAGCTAGTGAGATATCAAGAAAGTAAGTGTCCGAGTAGCTAGCAAGCCAACAATGTGACCCTGAATTGAAAATAAACGGTGAAATGGAAATTTAAAAGACACAATGACAAATAAGCCATTGTTATATCATACTCTGGTTTTGTTTTGGATCACAGCCAATTTATCCCTTGTTTTCAGTTTCCTTTTTCTTTTTAACATGTACTTATAGCCTGATTATTCTGAGTAAAATAATATAATAATATGGGTTATAATTACCTTATTTTACCTTAATTATTTGTAATTGCAATGAGAGTAATAAACATCATATTTATCGTAAGTACAAAGACAACATTCATACTGAATTCACAAATTTGGAAAGTGCTTTCTTGAATACAATTTCATATACAGTACATTTTGTAAATACAGGATTGAGAAACATGATAACACAATAATAGAGACAATAAATTGTCAATGGAATTCATCAGCTGTGTATTTTTAACTGTTTTGTGAATGATTTTTTATTGAGTTTCACTTATTGCCTGTTAGGATCCTCAGCCTGTTTTTCTAAGCTGTGGGCCTGTTTCCTGATAAGCAAGTTCACAGATATGCGCCTGGAGCAAGGATAACGTCGTTTTTGATTAGAATCCTTGACACAAATCCCTCATCCCTTTTGAAGTTGCAGACCCTCTCTCTTTTTTGCTGCTTTTTTTCTTAGGGCTGCAGGTGTTTGCTCCTGATACCACCTTAAGTATATGAAAAGACAGAGAAACAGTAAAGGGAATTTATGAGAACTTTCATGTTGTAGTGCTGTTGAATTGTTCAGGGGGGAGGGTATATATTTTACCCCCTGCAGAAACAGCATCAGCAATCCCAAATATGTCATTTCTTGAAACAGTTAAGTTGTTCATTATCATTTTTTAAATAATAAGCAAGACTTGACTACTTAAAATTAAGTTTATGGGATTTATTAATTTTACATTTGCTTTAGGCTATTTCATTACAGATAGAAAAGGTCAAATACATTTAAAAATTCATTGTTTGTTGTAGTCTACAGTTTATCAAACAACAAAATAATTAACACATTTCAATAATTTAATTATTGTAGAAGATAATAATGTGTTGCTATGCCACTGGGAATAAAGAAAAGGAGCACTCACACCATTTCAACAAGAAAGATACAATACACATGCGTGCACGTGCGCACACACACACACACACACACACACACGCATGCACGCACGCGCATACTTATCGCAATCGGCACAAACACTGTAGAATTTTTGGGTGCACTGTCTACACACTTCATGCACATTTTTGTTGATTTGTTTTCTGTGCACTTGCGTTTCACACCTCAATTCTTCTTCTTCTTCTTCTCTTCGGACATGGTTGGCAAGATAGCCCTATTCAGTGTTTGTGTTGGCCTAGTGATGTGCTCACTGCATAACTGCTTGCAGAGCTCTAGGATGAACACTCGCTGAGTCGAATTTGTATCCATGCAGTTTCGGTGCAAGACCCACGCATTCACTGTGGCCATGTTCAGTATATACAGTAACTTATATCCCTCACTCATGTCTTGGACCATAGCTAGAATGTCTTGGGCACTGATCCTTCGTCTGCTTCGGTTCATGTTTCCAAATACATATCTATCTGTCTGTCTGTCCGTCCATCTGCCTGTCTACCAAATCTAGCTAGCACTAGCTTGTGATATGGCAGTCTGTTTATCAAAAGATGTCTAAACAATGGGCGTTGCTAAGCAACCAACTCGGCACGAATGTTAAGCACGGCATTATACACTAGTTTCTATGAGGGGTAAATATGACCCCTCTGCGGTTTGAGGTATAAATTATCTTTTTTTTTTTTCTTTTTATCCCACACCCCCCATAATTCACTAGATGATGAACAAACCAATTGTCTTGAAAAGTCTTGAACTGAGAGATATAGGGGTTTTATTTTAACCTCTTCCACTCCCCGGGGATTCTGGCATTTGCAGATGACTTTACTGTCTTTCAGGGGTATAGCGTTTTCAGTCAAACTCAGTGAAAGTATTGGTATCACATGAAACTAGGTGACCTAGGGAATCCACTGATATCCAACCATGCTATGCTAGCTTGTTGGGAAGGGGGCTAAATAACACTCCAAAGTTAGGCTATATTTTGGCGAGGGAAAAACTGGCCATTTTCAAAGGGGTCCCTTGACCGCTCAAGGTATCTGAATGAAAATGTGTTCTATGGATACCCACGAGTCTCCCCTTCACAGACATGCCCACTTTATGCTAATCGAATGCAGTTTGGGGCCAAAACCATGCAGTTTTTTTGCATGCAGTATAAATGTGTTTCTGCATACTGGGGTCCCTAAACAGTCTTGGAATTGCATAAATTTGGTATGACTGGAAAACTGAGACTCTTGTGGATTCAGTGAGCCCAATTGTATTCATGTGAGATGATGTTAGTCCCCATAGTAGCCATTTCATTGTAGTAAGTCCATTTTTTAAACTTGACCTCACTGTATAAAATGACCTATTGTAACCTCTAGGATAATCACAGCCTCATAAAACTTTACAACCACAAACTAGAGACCTCGGGCATTCAGAGAATGTATGGCTTCCCAAGATATACTGACAATAAGGGGGTATCTAAGCAATTTCCAGAACAGAATTGTTTACCATCCAATTGCCAATTCTTACAAAAATCTCCAATCTACCAAATCAAAGCATGCATTTCTATATGGTGTTCCTCAAGGTCTTGGTGTCAATCTGTGGTATTTTGGATGGATTTTTGACCATTTTCAATTCTCAAGTGGCCAAAAATGGTTACATTTTGCACCAAATCTGTATAACAAATGGTACCAACCCAAAAATTGCTGCAACAACCTATGAGACATAAGTGAGCATGGCAATGGCCATCATATACTTCACAAAGTTCTAAGCTTTTATACACTCTAAACTTTGAAAATTTGAATAGATATCTAACCAAAACATAATGTAAAAAAAAAAAAAAACCTGACACACAGTGGTGAGTTGCATCTCAAATTAATCTTCAGATTCCCAGCTTTCAAATGATGTATACCACTTCTATGTGGTATATACTGTTGACCTGCTATCTCCCCCTAAAGGTCCCCTATCTCCCCAGAAAAGGGTATATGGTAGGGAGGAATGAAAGAGGTCATGTTGTATGCATTTGAAAACACCAGGGGGGTAAAAATGACCCTTGGCAGTTCTAGTGTTAATGTTGTTCATGTTTGTGATATTCCCTGGTCCTCATTGCCTTTACTGCCTGTTTTCAAACATCCAAAGATTCTTAATTGTTTGTCATAGCTGTACTGACTTCATAGGGTTATCTTTAGCACAATTAATCCTTAAATGTAAAGTTGATTTGAGTTTATGCTAATTAAATACAACATAGTACGGCACTCTAGGACACAACATTGAGTGAACAACAAAAAGGGGATAAAAAGGGGACGCTGGAGGGGATATTATTGGAGATGAGCAACAAGGTCATGAAAAACTCAGTCTTGGCACAAGAAGAGATCACAGCCACACCCTTACAAAGGATGCTGGCAGCAGTGAGAGAAATGGTTCAGGATCACAGAATTTTCAGTTCTCTCAGATGTGATGGGTTGTGCTTACTTACTGATACCAATAGCATTTTTCACTCTCACCCATCCTTTTCCCCATGAACATTCAAGCTAGGAGCAGTGGATTGGTAAATGCAGCATCATGCTGCATGGTTTGACAATGATTTTATTATCATTATTTTGTGTTGTTTTGTAATGTATAAAAATGAATCTAGGTGTTGTGCTGAAAAGGAAACATTACTAAGAGGATCAGAGACTGTAGCCACTGCTGTAAGGATGTGTTCTCATTAA
This sequence comes from Thunnus albacares, assembly GCF_914725855.1. NCBI lineage: Eukaryota > Metazoa > Chordata > Actinopteri > Scombriformes > Scombridae > Thunnus > Thunnus albacares. The sequence goes on from NC_058123.1 coordinate 22,520,055, forward strand.
TGTCCCCAGCACAGCCATTAAAGTACACCCAACAACTCAGCTCAGCCTGTATCTTCCAGGTCTGATGGCTCCTCTGTGGTCATTTATCAGTCAGCAAGTGTTAGAGCCAGAAAATACAAGGGCAACCCAGGGAAGGGACAACTCTGAGCAGAAGTGGCAAAATAATGTTTCTATCTCTGCAAAACTGTGTCAAGGCCAGTCCATCACTGTATTGTAAACACTCACTGAGGCCATTCTCATAAATTGAGATATAATGTTATCTTGCACAATATAAAAAAATAATGAGGGCATATCTGGTCAGGTAAGCACCACGTTGAAATCAGTGAATATATAATTATATATACAGTAAGGTCCAGAAGTCTGAGACCACTTTTGGACAATACAGTGTATAAATAGATAGATAGATAGATAGATAGATAGATAGATAGATAGATAGATAGATAGATAGATAGATAGATAGATAGATAGATAGATAGATAGATAGATAGATAGATAGATATAGATATATTTTGACTCTAAGCAGAGGAGTGGCCCATACCTGCCAACATTTAGGTTTAAAAAATTGGTTTACTTGAGGTGACGATACACTTGTTACTGTAAGTGCAACAAAACTTTTGAGAGTAGAAAGCCAATATGTACCTTATCAAACCAACTGTTCAACAAGCATAAACATGTAGAAAAGCTATATTTTCAACTGCTTTGCCTGCAGTGTCCCATCCACCGCTGGTAAGTTTCACACAACCACAGCATGTCACAATGAAAGCTGTCTGTATGTAACCTAACTGTTTATATGAGTTTGCCATGTATCTTAACATTTAGTAAATTCTCGTAAACTTAGTTACTGGCTGAGACAAGCCAATACCTCCTCTCTCTATACCAGCGGCACCCGCAGGCAGTGAATCACATCAGCAGCAGAGGACAGAGGACAGGATGAAAGACTGCCTGCGCAGAGAGCAGCTGCACACATGCCAGTGCCAGAAACAGGTTGTGATAACGAAAAGGAAAAAAAAATATAAGATCGGGAGATTAATGGGAGTAATTACCAATTAGGAGCACAGCAGGAGAAAGGGTTAAAAATAGGGAGACTCCCATGAAAATCGGAAGCATGGGCAGTTATGGTGGCCATGGGTCAGGGTGAGCTACAGAACAGCCACCTGGTTTAGTGTTTTTACAAAGACACTAGATATGATTCTGGACATGTATTCTCCATATCAGCCAGAAGCCCAATGTGTGACTGTTCTTAACCTTCTGCTGAAAGGCAATAATTACACAACCAAACAGCATGAACCCAGATTTGTTATTATCAGAGACAACTTCATATAAATGGACTTTCTGATTCATCCTTTTAATTGTTACAAAATGATTAGCAATTATTGTTCCACGTCAGATATTCTCATCACCATTCAGGGAGATTTTATATTTGTCATTGTGTTGATTCATTGGTTAAATGACTCATTGGGCCTCATGCAAGAAGCACTCATACAAACAGATTAATTCTTAAAATGCACATACAAATGATTTAAGACCATTTCTGCCATTCATCAGTTTTCTCATACTTAGAATTTTATCTAGGCATGAAAGAAATTGACAAGTGGTCCAGACTTGTCACAGCAGTCATGGATAGATCATCTCTGCTTTTCTTCACAGGGGAGAAACACTTGTTTGACTTACAATTATAACGTCCTAATCTGAATTAATTTTGAGTTTAAACATGATACCGAAATTAACAAAAAAAAGTTAATGTATAAGCAAAGCAAATTTAATACAAAATGTATATTCTGTTTACCATATTTTCATCATCATGGCTGCCAATTTATTTAAAAGGATTTTTCTTAGATTTTATGATTTTTATGGCCACATGGTCACATGACCACCTCCCATCATGGAGTGCTTTGCTTTAGAGATGTTTTTTAGCATCTAACTTCAAATCATTCCTTCTTAATTTCTGTCATACTGCAGAGCTGTTCTGATGACATGTTAGCTGGATTCATATTTTCTAATTGTTTTGGGCCTTCTACTGTCACTCCTAAATCTGTCTAAATCTGATTTCTGAAAGCAGGACTTGAAGTTCCGTGGTGTTTTTACTCTTCAGGAACTTTTTTGTGAATGAAACTCACCCACAAATGGAGCAAAATATGAAGTGTTCTATGGCAATTTTAGCTGTGTGGATTATGGTGATGATCACGTGTCACTAACACATACCTCCTCATGAACAGGTGACATTCATCAGGCTGAAACGAGCGATTTACGACAAGATCAAACAGTTAATCGACTTCATTGAATCTGTTTGACTTTGTTGAATTTGTTTTCTGTGTTTCTTCTTATTGCTTTGTGCAAGAACAAATATAAGAGGAAAAATAAGAAAACATTTGTGCATAAGGCCCACTGTTTGTTTGTTTTTTGGTTTGTGTGTGATACTTTTTAGGCTGCATCATTAGTAACATGGTAAGAATTATTCTGCAAATCAGCAGACTAGCATATACTACAGTATACCGTCTACTCACCTAAAACTATGTGTGATATTTCTGACACTTGTTATATTGCCTACATTATAGTAGAGTACTGTGAGCTGTACATCCAGTTTATGTAAAAGGGAAACACTACAATTTTAGGTACAAAGAGAACAAAATGTGCATTGTACATTCCAGCTCTGGAACTTCTGATTACATTTCACTGGATGTTGAATAATTGAATATCAAATATCTAAAGACATACTAAATTCATAAGAACCATGAAAACACTTTGTAATAAGGCTTTAAGATTCTACAAAATAGTGGGAAGAATTTTCTTTCTCTCTTGGATTTTTTTTCTTTTGCTAAAACTTAAAATTCTAGCTCAAATGTATCATCTCAACAAGTTGATTTCACTTATACATTCATTGTGCTTCAGTATTAAAACAATTTTGATTTTGATATGAAAACAATGTAAATTCAATAAGCCCCAAATTTAAGTGAACAATCAGAGTATCACTGATTTGGCAAAATATAACCCCACTGTGTGATGCAGTCCACTGCCAAGCATTTGCCTCCCTCAGCCTGATAAGACAAAATGGATGCACTTGTGTACCTGCTGCCCACAATGAAGTTTGTTTTTCATGTCTAGCCCCCCCTCTGTTATATCAACTTAAATATACAGCATGCTTTAAATAGATAACACAGTGCTTGTATGTGGCTCTTGGTGTGCCCTGATACACAGTGCTGATATACACGCAGAGAGACATGCAGAAATTTACTCCACAAGCTCAGGGAAAAGGTTAGCGTGCATGCTAGGCAATGTTCAAATAAGGCATCAGTAGTGTAGGTGGCAAAAGTTGTGTTTGGTGTTGAGTGGGTGTAAAGAAGATTGCTCAATGTTAGAAATCACTGAAACATCTGCTTCCTTACCCTGTTACCTGCACCACTGATGGCTGGTGAATAATGTCACCTTTCTGTTGGCCCTGCAGTTGTATGATGGTGCAGTGAAAACTAGTATGATAGCTTTGATGAATCAGTACATTATTCTTTTAACATCTGAAATGTCACTTCTGTATGTATGCTTTCAGAATGATTATGGGGATTAAGTGAATGTTGCATCACACAAGGTCTATAGATATGATTTAAATATTATTCTCTCCACCAGTGAGGCATGAGCATGTTGAGTGAGGTACAGAGAAAAAGATTTGAAATTTGATCCTGATTTATTACTCCTGATGAGCAGATTGGCACCTTTCATGCTTTGAGTGGTTGGTAGACTAGAAAAGCACTATATAAATGCAGTCCATTTACCATTTGCAGTGGTCAAGATGATGACAATCTTGCTGCCCAGTTTTTGTCATTTCTTTTCAGCCAGAGCCAGTTGCTGCTTCGGTCGGCAGACTTTGCCAGTGACTTGATAGCCTGTCAAAGGGCCTTGGACTCCCATCCCTTTCAGCAGCCTGGTTGTTGACATGGCCACAAAACGCCTGCAGACAACCTCCATAGGGAGCACCTGTGTTCTCCAGCCCAGTCCAGTTCTGCTTCAATTGCTAGATTGGAGTATTTCAACTTCCAGTGAAAAAGGTTTCCCCATCTTGCCCATTGGCCCTGTTTTGCCTGTGAGACTGCTTCTGCATATCGTTCTGCCTCCTCCTGCTGCTGTATCTCTTTTACCAACAGCCCTCTCTTCTGGGCAGGTGTTGCTCTGTGCCATGTGGTCATTTGTACCTAGCCCAAAGCTGCCTCTTCCATTCTGCACTTGGCCTACAATATCTCCATTCCTTAGAATGGATTTCGCCTGCTGCCACTCTGGGAGCTGCCGCCTCTATTGTGGTATCCTGAGTTTCTATCACGGTCATGTCCAGCCTTAGCATTCTAATTCTTCAGTAAGGCTAGTGATAGGCAGAGCCCTGTTCCCATACAAGCTGATATTACTGATGCATGGTGGGAGTCTGAGCCATTTCTTGAAGCATGTACTGACTGTTCTCTCCAGCTTCTCAACTTTGGTGATGGGAACCTCATAGATCATCAGAGGCCACATCAGATGGGGGAGCAAATTTCAACTTCTCTGGAAGTTGGGTCTTGTCTATGTTAGCAAGGCATTTGATGGTTTGTTTCTTTAATTGCTTACTCTGGCCTGACTCCTTAAGGCTTGCATTGTACCACTATCCTAAGATCTTGACTGGTATCTCTGATTCCATCGGTATGGGTGTTCCATCAATGTGGAATTTCTGGTCTTTGAGATTCCCTTTGATAATGGAGATGGTCCTGGACTTGCTGGGCTTAAATTTCATCTGTGCCCATGTTATGTTGGAATGAAGTTTTTTCAGGAGTCACTTTGTACATGTGATGGTTGTGGTCATGTCATCCATATAGGCGAGGATGGGAGGTAGTCATTGTCTGGACTGCAGGTGTTCTCATGCTACCACCCATTTGGATCCTCTGATGATCAGTTCCATGGCCATGGTAAAGGCTAGTGGGGAGATGGTGCATTCTGCCATTATTCCTATTTCCAGGAATTGCCAAGATATGGTGCATAGTATGCATGACAGATACAAAAGCATGCCAGGTTGAAGAATGTAACATCAAGATCTCTTCCTTACATTTTTGAAGCATGAATCAGATGCAATTTTATGGTTGAATGTTCTAAGCATCCTGCAAAACCTGATATACCGACTTTCTATACTGAGGTGTCAATCAAGTTGTTATCTTTCAGGTAGGCTGTCATCCTTTCTGCAACATTGCTGAAGAAAATTTTCCCTTCAACATTGAGATGATTTATTTGCCAGAATTGATTGATATTTTAGGCATTCTTCTCTTTGGGGATTAATACTCGCCATGCTCTTCCCCATGCTTTTGAGATGTTTTTCTTCTTCCACCCCACTTGCATTAGCCTCCACAGAAACCTCAGGACATCTGATGCATTCTTATACAGCCAGTAGAAAACTCCATTTGGTCCTTGCCCTCCTCACAGCTTTCTTGACTTCACTTCATTTAGGAGGGCTGTCATCACACTGATTGAAGAATAGGTGGCATGTCAGGAGGTATGTTCATCTGTTCATGTCTCTGGTTGTCTGTGTATATTGTGTTCAAATGATCTTCAAGTTCCCTCTTTGACACTTGGAGTGCTCCGCTATTTTCTTTTGTGAACAGTCATTTCACAAATCTGAACAGATCCTTGCAAAATGATGTTCTTGCCCTCTCCTTCCTCTTGCATCAAATTCTGAGGTTTTCTGCCCTACGTGGTCTTGCTAGGCGTTCTTTTAGATCTGTTTGCAGGAGGTTGATTTCCTCCTTCTCCTCTAGTGAACCTTTCCTCCATTCCTCCTTCTCTCCTTGACTAGGCACTCAATTTCTTGTTGCCTTCTGGACTTGGGTGACGTTGTTGTTGTCTTATCAGGTTGCTCATCCTCTCCAGTTTCTTCTCTGCTCAGATCTGCATTGACTGTTTCCCACTCTTTTTTACTGTAGGACTTTGTAAACTTCATATTGTGGCCTGTATCCTGGACATTCTCTGTAGGATAAATGAATATTGACTTAAAATGATGCAAGTAACCTTTGGTTCTAAAACATAACTAACACAGTGAATCCAGTACATATTGTCTATAACCAAGGCTAAATTGGATCCAGCCTGACCAAGGCTAGAGGAGAAATGCGAAAACTGCCCTTTAATGAGGTGGTTTCATTGATTTTATTCATTCAGGGTTGTTGTTGTTGAGGGTTATCACCTCAGTCAGGTCCTCATATAAACAGACACCCACACTGAGGGCAGCATGTAACCAAAGAGGCTTAGCACATGGAAGCCGTAAAAGCTGTGCTTGTTGTGCACGCTCAAGAGGCTCTATTCGGTTTCCTTTGAGTAGCTTTATGGTTCAGGGGATCATCAATTTTCATCCATCTCGTTTTGGCCCAGGTGGTCTACAGTGCTTCCATCACTCCGTCTATAAACATCCCAACAAATACGGAAAGATCAAGTCAGGTTTTATCATTATCATCCTTGGCAACGTCATACAGAGCTATGGTTTCCACTGCTAGGCCATTAGCAGTAAATCAAATGGAACATAAGAACAGTAATGAATGGAACGGCGAACACTGTTTATACAGCATATCTGGTATAGGGCAGACCTGGTACAATGACTTGGCATGTTGACTGAATGCTTCTTAATATCCTGTTGGAAGGCTATTTATTTAATTGGATTTTATGTTCAATATACTATTAACCCTTTGCAGTACAGCCTCACAATGCACACATTTTAAACACACAAATGTTTTTGTGGAGCTCTGTCCTAACAGATTGAACTAAAAACAGGCCCTTCAAGTTTTTGAGTTAAGATATCAGCCAAAGAGTTTGAATACATTCAATTTCGA